>NC_041823.1:7962317-8562317 GCF_900964775.1 Scleropages formosus
CGTGTTGATTGCTGCAGCACTGGAGCCTCCTATTAGATGTGTGTCAGTGCTCCTTAGCTTCTTGCATTTCTGTGTGCGCGCAGCCAGGTCGCCCGCTGCACGTCACTCCGCTATAATCCGCACAGTGCGGTACCATTTAATGGCGATCGATGCCTGCCATGTTTTTTTCATGAGCATCAGGATGATGAGTGCCGACGGCTACGCCGGCTTGGAATCAGCCTGTTTGGTCTTTAGTGCGAACCCAAAGATGTTAGATGGTATGCAGCAACACTTCTGCTCTGTTGATCACATTGGTCAGGTGTCAGTGATCCTCTGTCACTCATCCTGCATGTGCTGCCTCATATGTACCAGTGCACTAACTGCCCTTTGTTAACTCCAGTCTTACATGTTTATCTTTATATGGCATTTCCACTTGACTCAAATCACGGGGGTGGTGTCGCAATTAGAGGCGACGCCTTGCAGTTGAAAAACCCCGGATCAAATCCCCTCCCCTGCAATCGTGCCCTTGATCAAGGAACTTACCTTTTTATTGTATTGAATGAATAAAGGCAATACAAATCACTTTGCTGTGTGAATGGGTAAATCATTCAGAGTGCGTTTGAATCATAAAATAATATTGTAAGTCACTTTTGATAAAAGGGTCAGCGAAATGAATAAATCATAATCAGTAAAAGCAACCGTGATATTTGATACGTCTCGCTTGCGCGCAGTTCAGGGTCTTAATAGTTTGGTTTCGGCTGGAGCTGCTGGAACATGAACAGGAAGCAGTGGGTTTGCTCTCAAGATTTTAGCTGCCGCCGAAAACCCCTTATAACTGATTGATTTTGAAAGGGGCACTGATGCATCTTTAATAAAAGATGTTCTCTGCAGATAAAGATCCTTCTACTCTTTCAGAGCCTTCAAACCCATCTCCTTAATCGCTGTAGGATCTCGTTTTCACATGAAAGGCCTGTGCATGTATGGAGATAGGGGCTTGTTGTGTGCCAACCGCATTTGTTCTGCGCCTTGTCACCTCCCGGGGGCAACTGCTATACGTCGTTTCTTCATTATCTGGGTGGAGATCAGGCCCTCCAGCCTGACATACGCGTGTAGGGGCTGGCCGCTTGATGTTTGCCACTTGTCAAATAAGGTGTTCTCATCTCTGCACGTTAGCGATCGTTCCCCGTGTTGCACGTCAAAGCTTTCCGGTGCGAAGATCTGATGGAACGGGCTCTAATTCTAAGGCCTTGCTTTTACTGTTAGACACCAGAGTGCAGAGAGACCTGTTCTGTCACCTTTCTGCATGTTTCTAGGTCCTCTGGACTCTGGTTGTTGCTTAAACAAACCAGGTTTAATTTGAAAGCACACACACACTGTGTCTGAAACCGCTTGTCCCAAGCAGGGTGGCGGCAAACCAGAGTCTAACCCGGCAACACAGGGTGCAAGGCTGGAGGGTGAGGGGACACGCCCAGGGCGGGACGCCGGTCCGTCGCAAGGCACCCCAAGCAGGAGTTGAACCCCAGACCCGCCAGGGAACGAGACCCGGCCAAACCTGCTGTGCCACTGCGCCCTGCGCATAATTTGAAAGCGTAATAAATTAAAATATTTAATCCGTCTGTTGATTTTTTTGACCTACGTGTATGATCTTCTGTCGTGTCTTTGTACTCCCACAGAGCTCTTAAACGTGCCTTTATGAGTGAGCATGGTGTCTGCTAACCACTTCCCCTGGTGTTCATGGGACTGGAGCAGTGTTCAGGACATTGGTGGACTTTCACCGTCCAACACTGAATGCTGCTGAACAGCCGTCCTTTTTGACTAATCGCTTGTCCAGTCCCTGGTCACTGGGGTCTGCAGCCTTCCTGGAGGTGTAGGGCGTGAGGAACGATATAGCTTGGATGAGCTGTCAGTCCATTCCTGGGCAAACACACAAACGCTCCCATTCTCTCGCACTCCGCCACGCACGCACCAAGGAGAATTTATATATTTGCATTGTTCGAGGGAAGCCATGCGAACATGGGAGGAACATGGCACAAGAGCCCATATAGTCTGAGCCATATTCCAACTCGTGTCAAAACCCATAACCCAGGAGCTGTAAGGCACCAGTGTTACCTGCTGAGCCAGCGTGTCATGTGTACACTATTTCTAGTGGCTGTGGGAAAGGTTTATTAGCTTTGTTAAAGGGTCTATAGTGGTTTTGAATTTTTGAATATTTTCCTAGAAATCTTGTATCCGAGACAATGTGCCATTGAAGTCAGAAACAAGTTGGTTCTCAAGTCTGTTCATCTTTCTAACATACACACACACACACACAATGTCTACAAGCGCTTGTCTCAAGGCAAACCGGAGCCTAACCCGGCAACACAGGGTGCAAGGGTGGAGGGGGAGCGGGCAAACCTTGGACGGGACGCCAGTCCGCCACAAGGCACCCCAAGCAGGACTCGAACCCCAGACCCAGCACACAGCGGGTCTCAGCCAAACCTGCTGAGAGAGAGAGAGAGAGAGAGAGAGAGAGAGAGAGAGAGAGAGAGAGAGAGAGAGAGAGAGAGAGAGAGAGAGAGAGAGAGAGAGAGAGAGAGAGAGAGAGAGAGAGATTTTCTGAAATATTTATATTGGTGTGATGTTTTTGTCCTCCTGAAGAAGTTCACTAATACATCTTTAGAGTCTGGCTGATGGACCCCCACCTTTTTGGCCAGTCTATATACCATGAAAATACACATTTTAAGTCATTGCCTGCTGTTAAAGGTGGTGTTTGTTTGTTGACTGAACGAGGATCCCGATGTGATCAGCGTTCCTGCACTCAGTCAAGCTTCTGTGGCCCGTCAATAAGGTCTGAGCACAAATATGCATCTGTAGTGACAGCAACACATTTGCCTGTGGGTTTCAATTGTCCGAGAGTGTTTATCATGCAGATTATGAAGAAGAATGCAGAGGAGATTATAAGAAAAGTGAAGTAGAGAGGAGGTGATATCCACATAAATATGCAAGCCATACCCAGCTGTCAGCTTTAACTCCTATTAGCCTTCCTGTGGTTGCTTGGCTTTTTCTCCCCAGCTAGTCTTGTTTGAATAAAGATATTGCCTGCCGACCGCTGTGCATAGATTAGTTTCGGGCTGATCAAGTTGCAAGCTTTGCAAGGGGGTCATCAGTGATCAGTGACCGAAGGGCACTCTGTAATTACCCAATCTAGCGGTAATGGAGCTTAACGGGCTTAGCATGTGCCCAGAGACCTGCTTGAGAGTGAGGGCCACATTGTAGGTCTGGGTGTGGGGAGGGGTGGTGGGTCAGCTGTCTGCTGTCCCTGGCTCCTTCGCCAGCTCAGGAGGGTCGAGAGGGAGATGGGGTATGAAGCTTGTAACATGAAGTAGGGCAGGAAGATTGTGGATTCAGCGGTCGTAATGTTTCTGCTGACATTCTTGGTCTGGCCAGAGAAAGGTCTTATTTTTGTCTAAAATGGACACTCTGGTTTACAGTGATGAGTAAGACCTTCTTCTTCTTCTCTGAGGAGCTCTGATCTTCTGATGACTAAGGCTTTTTTGCTGAAGAACCCTGGTCATCCGATGAGTGAGACCTTTTTTGCCATGAAGAACCTTGGTCTTCTGTTGAACAAGACCTTCTTTTCAGTGACGAACTCTCATCTTCTGATGAGTAAGAGTGGCTTGTTCGAGGAGTACCTGGCAACACTGAGAACTTTGCCAAAGCTTTTGTTGGTAAATTATTAATTGTTTCCACCAAGCGTTTAATCTACGTGTGAAACGTCTCATCTGGTATAATTGTACTCCTTCGCTAGGCTGGGTAATGAATCTCCAAATTAGTTCCATTTATTACCCTTGATGTGTGAGAAAAGCAAGTTAGCAGCGATCCACCCTTTCCTCTGTGAGTCGTGGGCGTAGTATCCATTCCATGAGTGAATTTCCAGGCTGCGCTGAGCGACACGCCCTGAGAGCAAAAACGAGAGGCTCACTAGGCTGTCAATAAGTGTGGGATGCGTTTGCAGCGGAAGGCAAAATCTGCTGATACGAGATGCTGGTGTCTGGGTGAGAAGAGAGCGGCCGCCCTCAAGCTCACCCCAGACGACCCCCCACCGCTCCCCCGCCTCCTCTCCGTTTCAAGGCGTAGCTGCATCGCTGTGCCGGCGCCCCATCCCATCCCTGTTTTGTTTGGAGAGTGGCGTTCTTCAGGAAGCTGCTCCAGCCCCCCCCTCCCTCCCGCATTCGCTCGCAGCTGTTTCCTCCCCTCCGCTCGCGTACGCGGCCGATCCCCACGGGGAGCCGCCCGAAGCGGGTCGTTTCCACTCCGCCCGTTTCCACCACCTCGCATTCCTTCCCCTGCCGTCCGCACACGCCTTGCCTCATTTTTTGAGGCTGTGTGAGATAGGGGCAAGACAAAAAAAAAATGATGTCCTCCAATGCATGTGACGTCAAGCATTTTTGAAGGACTCCTGGAAAGAAAACAGCGCCGGGTCAGAACAACATGGTATTGATAAGCTGTTAATGGTGTCCAGGTAATGGAAATCTCCGCTCCTATCCTGTTTTTGGTGACATGTTTAACGACACCTTTCCTCCGGTTTCATCATGTTAATTTGTTATTGCCCGCAGGGCAGCTCTGTTACATTTCCACGAGCTTCCACGATCACTGCCAGCGTTGGCTTAAAACATTGGGATAAAGGGACACTTAATGCTCTCTAAATGCAGCGATTTAGAACATGAAGAAATGTAAAATAGGTTTCAGGGGACCGCACTGATGGGGTTTCAAACCTGAATTTGGAATTTTTCTGTCGTAGATAAAAATGCGAGTTTACTGCAAATCAATTATCCAAGAGGCAGATGGCACGCTTTTGGACACTTACATATGTATGCGCAAGACCGCCGCTCTTTTTTCACTCCTTTGAGTGGAGGTTTCTCGAGCTTCTTTTCGATGTCAAATTCTGCCTCTGATTTTCTTGTTAACGATTGTAAGGTGTTCATCACTTATAGATCTTTACTGTGTTTGGTGGGTCATTTACTCCACTGGAAGTGACGTCCTCCATTATTTATGTGTGAGCTGAGCGGTGAAGGATTTCATTGATAATTAATCAATGCTGAGGCCTGTTTTTGGTGTTGCAATGCGAAGAGCTCCCCGCAGAGAAGCATTAATGCAGCCCGAAGCACGTGGCACGAAGGAGGCCCTGGTTCAAAATCATAAATTCTCATTAGCTACCGAGCCGAACGCGGTTTAGGCTGCAGGCTAATGTATAATAGCCCTTTCTGATAGCTGCTGACATGCCCTATGGTGTTGAGCCCCTTGCGGTTCACTGCTGGGGAATCTCCTGGCAAAACAGGTACACCACTACGGGTAAAGGTTGAACTCCAAAACCGAATTCCACGTAAACAGGGACTCGCAAATTAATAAGTAAAAATAAATCGATCGAAGACCAGAAATGTTAAATTGAGTCCCCTGATGGCAGAGAGATTTGAGAGAACTTCTTGTGATTTATTTTTGACTGAAGAAGGTCTGGATTGAAGAAGCCTGGAACAGTATGCAGGAGATCATGTCACTTTTGAGGAACGAGGAAAAATCTTTTCTCCCACTTAGCATCCCTGATTTACTGTATACTTAGTCGGCTTTGGACAAATGCCTTTTCTCAGGCTTTTTCTCCAGCAGCAACCACAACATTGGAACTGCGCATTACTCACAGAATTTTTTAAAGCCTATAGTTTATAAATAGTCATTTCTAATGAATAAATGCGTTTCAGCTTTTTCCCCCTCCATAGCATTCGAATTGAGACAGGAGAAAATCCTTTGAAAATGAATAATTAGGATGAAGATTTATATAATACACATGCTGTCGATGGATGAGTCTCAGATGATGTCACATTTGTTTTTAACATAACAGAGAAGTGTAGTATTGTTTTTTAATTCCGCTTTTGGCTGCTGTCAAAAAGAAGAAGTACAAAGATAGTCTAAACTGCACCATGAGGGACATGAAGAAAACTCATGACATGTGTTGCCCGTGTAGTCACCGCAGATCTGTGTGATCTACTTCACTTCTTCATCGTCTTTACACGGGCGACTCCCAGGCTGTAGCTGTCCATTGGCCTTCACTTCCCATAATGCCTCAGTATCTCATAGGGAACTGTGGCATGTCCACACCTTGTCCAGAACTCTAAGAATGTGTGCGTTGATGACAATGTATTTTAGGTTGCAGCTCGCTCTTGATCGTACATGTTCTTTGGTAGAGGGAGAGACCCCCCTGAGGTCTCCAGGGAGAGGGTCTTCATGTGTGATACACTGGAACACTGGTGCCATTTTCAGATGAGTGTCATGTAGGCATTGAGCTGTTATGTGGAAGTTTCTTCCAAGTCTCTGGTGTGCTTTTATTTGAGCTGGTGGAGCTAACCTCTTTTGTTTTCCTCTCCTCGTACTCCTTGATGTTGACTCTCCGTGCTAACACTTTGTGTCTTTTGTTTTCTCCTAGAGGGCGTGTGTGAGATCTGGCTCACTAGCGAGGACACGGGGGCCTATGGGAAGGACATCGGCACAGACCTGCCCTCGCTGCTCTGGAGGCTGGTGGAGGTGATTCCCGAGGGGGCCATGCTCAGGCTCGGCATGACGAACCCCCCTTACATCCTCGAACACCTCGAGGTGAGCACCATTTCAACGTTCCAGCACTGAAATGGGCATCATTCCCCACAGTCGACACCAGTAGGATGCTTCAGCGGTGCTACCTATGTCTCACCGCACAAACCACCCGCAATGGGATGTTTCAGCACTGGTGTGTTATCCCACAAATGGCACTAATAGGATTCTTCAACACTGCTGTGTACCTCACCACATAAGTCTCAGCAGTAGGCTGCTGTGGCTGCTATACATATTGCGTAGCAGTTAGAGCTGCTGCCTTGCGATGAAAGGACCCAGGTTTGAATCCCACAACTTACCATTGTGTAGTACTTTCAAGTAAGGCGACTGCTAAATAAATAAAGGTAAATGTAAAAAAAATGTAAATTTTTCACTCAACATATTGCTACAGGTGCCTTACCTCACCTGCTGCTCCAGCAGGATCCTTTAACACTGCTAATGTTCCGGTATGATGCTTTAACGCTGCCACATATGGACTGCGTGAGCTTTCTGTTATGTTATTTTGTTCATCTCTCAACTAGCTGTGTGATCGAATTAATTGCCTTGATTGCCGTAGTGTTTTGTGCTTTGGGGCATTTATTATTCCGTGCCTCTCTTGGCATTTGCCTCCAGCACTCTGCCAAAGCGCACGGGCCGGTTATTCTGCGGAGCATGTTTATTAGTGCCGTCCTCCAGTCGGGGTGGCAGCGAGGCTGCGGTGCGCGGACAGCGGTGCTTTGTTTGCCAACTGAAACGGCCCCCCACGCCGAGGGGCGGACAGACGGCCCGTCTCCCCTTCCGTCGCCCCGGGCCGAGGGTAGAGCCGTAATCCGCGGGATGCAGGGAGGAAATGCTCCAAGAGGCGGTTTTAATTTGCTCAGGGTTAATTGGGGTTGTAATTTCGTCCCCGTACGTATGGGTTGCATTTATGCTCTGATACATTCAAATTAAAAACTGATGAAGCTCTTTGTTTTAAATTATAGGAAGAAAACAATTAAAGTCTAATTAGAAATGCAGGGTGGGCTATATGTAGGGGTGGACATTTTAATGCCGTTTTCTTAATTTGATTAGAATTTTTTTGCTCCCATCGACAAATTGCATCTCCTTGTGTTTATTTTCTATAACATTCGGTGTGTGTGTGTGTGTGTGTGTGTGTATGTTAATTCTGTTGAATCACTTTCCAGCATCGCCACAGCTGTGCTGCCCCACTCCTGTCTGAGAGCTGTGCTGTAACTGCAAAGTCCTGCTGCTTCGAGAGCGAGATAAAAGTATCGACCTCCCCGTCCGTCCGTCCATCCGTCAGTTATTGCGTCACCTGATACTGTAAAATCAAGTAAAATGGCTTTGATTGGAGAAGAAAATGCCAAGTGCACTCGGTAGACACTTTCACATTTTCTACTTGTGACAGGTCCAGAAAATGACATCTCTTCATTCTGTGATTGGAGCTGTTAGAACCAGATTGCCTCTCATGGGCATTTCATTTTGGCATTTTTCTGATTACATTCCGCCTTAATGGTTTTCTCCGAGACGTATCAGATATCTTAACAAAGCTTTTTTGTAACTTTTTTGTGCTCCCCCCCCTTTCCTTCACACACTGTGATCTCTAGCTCCCTTATCTTTTAAACAATTGGCTGCCCCTCCAGACGTTGCGCTTTATGAATCTGCAAGGAAAGGGGCTCGAGATGAGAGCGATTTTGAGCGGAGAAGGGCCGCGGCGCACTCCCCGACACATCACAGCCGTGACGGGAGGGGAGACGGCCGTTTAGCAGGCATTAGCCAGCAGACAGGCAGCCGGGTGGTGATTAGAAGTGTCTCTCTGTCACTCGGCCTGTAAATTGCTCACGGCTGTCGAGCAGAAGAGGATGGCTTTGGGGGGAAGGTGGTGACTCTACCTGGCTGCGAAACCAAAGGGCTCTTAAATGGAGTGGAAGAGCGGTTCCTACTTCTGAAATGCTGATGTTCTAATTAATTTCCTAATAGGTGTCCAGTTCATATGTACCACGGCCCCTTCATTTCAGAGCATGGCCAAGGTGTGAAACATGCGTGAGTGGAGGGGACAATTATGTCAGACAGCTTCAAGTAGAGGCGTCATGGAAGTACATTTTAAAAGTGTAGTGCCACGGTCTGCAGTCTAAATGGATATTTTGCCAAGAATGAGGAATACTACGCTCAGTCTTTGAACTTTTCTACTAAAACAGAATATTAAGGCCAGGCAGAGGCAGTGATTTTGGTGTAATTTTTAACCGCGAAAATAGCATCCTTACATGAGTCGTAGGCCGTGATGATTTTGGGTTGCGTTGGGTTGTCTGAAACCCTCATCTCCCTCTTCTGTTTGAAACTGTTGTTAGTGCTGAACATCGTCTGGTGGCGTGTTAGAAAAACCTTGTCGGATCCTGGGAAGTGATGGCAAACAAAGCGGTTTGGTTTAGTGTGTGTACAGTGCGCAGGGTCTCTACCATTGTCGGAGATCGTGCGCTCTATTTGGTACAACCTCAACCTCTGTCTTGGGACTCCCTGCGCATAAGTTCACATGGCTGCTGGCTTTATCAGCACTTCCTTTGCTGCTTCTTCAGCCAATCAGAGAGCCCCTAAACTCCACGTTTATATACTGTATTCTCAGTATTCCGGGGTAGGGTAAGGGGTGAGTGCCGTCAAGTCGAATTCGACTCATTGCAACCACTCGTGTGATTTTCTTTGTAAAATAGGGTACAGATGTGGTTTACCATACTCCTGTGCAAGCCTTTCTATTGCAATCCTGACGAGACCTCCACAGGCCCTGAACCGGATTCTCACCTATGCCAAAAGTGCGGTTCAGGCATAATGAGGCACTGGCGCTACCCACTACCCCACATCTCATCAGTTATTCCATAACTGCTGTGTTTCTAGTTATTATTTAGTTGTCTCTGTATTATTTTATGTGTTCATCAAGCCACTATGTAAAAAAATTCGATATTGAATGCAAGAAAGATCGACAAAGAGGATGAAAGAGAAAATGAGAGTTTATGTTAATTTACGTGTGATTGAAGAGGTTGTTGACAATTCATCCTGTGATTTCAGCCATGTGCTTCATCCACCAGAGCCAAAGGCCACAAGCTCTTTGCAAGCGACCTTTGTGACCCGCATGGCCGAACGCGGTACGGGGAAAACTTCCAGTGGGAAGACCTTCCATGTACTATGCTCCTTCAGTACAAACGGTTCTCTGGTGGGCGCTTTTACAGAACAGATAATAATGGGGTCAGATGTCCCTTTTCTGATGACCAGCTGATGAAACGCTGGTTTTGACACAGCAAGGTTGAAAGGAGAGTGCAGCCTTTTCTGGTATGTAGCTGCGTTGGGGAAACAGCGCTTGTTTACGTTCTGCTGTTGCCGTATCAGTTTATAGTCTACAGATTGCGGTACCTATACAATGCCGAATCATACTCAAGAGAGATAGTAGCTGATATGAACTACGTGAGCTCTGTGAAATGCGGTCCATCTATACAGTGACTAAATTGTACTGTGAAAATATTACCATTGTCAGTTTCTTGGGTTTCTGTTGGGTTTTTCTTTATTCTATGTTCCCCTCATCGTAACTGTGTCTCAGGCTCAGCTGTGTACTTGTCCCACCCCCGGTGCCCATACAGACCTCAGAGGTGGTGTACTCCCCCCTGGATATGCTCGGTCAAGCAGCTCCTGCCCTTTTGCTCTACTCATCATAATGACCGTGTGAAAGTGAAGAGGGAACTCACCTTCAGCCCTCAGCCGTTTTGCTTTTCCTTGCCAGAAACAAGGTGGTTATAAACACACAAATTTGGATGTGTGGTGCTTCTGTTCCTTCAGCAGGTGTCCAAGTCAACTGCTAAACATGTAACACTCCTTTTCTCCTTTTTTCTTTGCCAAATACATGGGGATCGCAACCCCCCACCCAACCCCGCTCGTGTTCGTGGAGGGTAGGTCTGATGAGGACTCTTTGGCCCACTTCTCTCTTCTTGCACTCCGGCCCCAGCGATGTTGTGTCCCCACAGCCCCTAGATCCCCCTGGCCTTTAATCTGGGGAGGGAGAGATCTGAGAACGCTCACAGTTCAGTCAATTATACCCCAGGCCCTAGGGAGCCTGCTTCAATTTGTATTTCAAGCGCCCACTGCTAATTTCACACAAAACACGAATGATTTTCATATTAATGAATCTCCCGGGACATCTTGTCCATTACGGGTGTAATGTACCATTGTGAGGACACTGGGAAAAACGGAGGGGAAAGCGAGAGGAGTTCGCTGGACTGGTGAATTACAGCCACACTCAGGTCTGACCCATTTCACATCACTCTCCCCACACACCCAGTCGCGTGATGGTTAAAGAGAGCAGACGAGGCAGTGCTTTGTTTTTTCTGAATAAGTACAGTCCTTTCAATTTTTATACATTGCTTTCAGCTGAGAAAGTGTATTTTTGATGTTTTAGCCCGCCAGATGCTGACTGGTTTGCATTGTCATGGTTTGTGCTGCATAACCAAGGTCAGCAAGTTTTAGGAAAATTGCTTTCAGAGCCAAATAGCAGCAGAACGCATGCAGAACCCGTTGCTAAGCGGTTCCCCATGTACACATTCCACACAGGCAGCTGGGCGTCTCACAGCGCTCCCTGTCATAGCGTTTGCGGACAATCAGTTCCCGCAGGGAGCACTCCTCCCAGAGTGCACTGCTCAAGTTGTAGCCCGTTGCTGCTCGCTGCAGACTCCAGCAAAGCTGAGGTCAGTCTGCTGCCCCGGGTCCAACTTGTGGGCCAGCTCCCGTGCAGGGAATGCCTGCTGCTCCGCTGGAGCTCTGAAAATCTCAGGCAGAGGTTCTAGCCTGTCTTCAGCTTCGGGAATGTAACGACCTTGGCTTTAGCTTAGAGTTGCCTTGATCCCTGGGTGGTGCACGTAGCAAGTGTTTGAGCTAAGGTTTTTGGTGAAGATTGTAGCATGTCTTTAGATGAGTGTGTTGTGTCTTTACGTTGAGCTGTAGGCTGTTTGGATTGGAAGTTAAGGTCTTTGCATCCATGTTTAGTGTCTTTGTCTTGGTATTTAGAGTGTTGGTTTGCTTGGCATTGCCTTGGTGTTCAGTTTCTTAGAGTTAGTGTTTACATTTACATTTATTCATTTAGCAGACGCTTTTCTCCAAAGCGACGTACATCTCAGCGAAAATACAAATTTGTGCATTACATTAGGAGAAAGAGACATTGCTGCAGACATGTGACTCTTAAGTAAGCCTAGTTTACTTTCCACTTGATGCACCGATGTTCATCATTTGAGTAGGTGCATAAAACACAGGATAGTTGAATCCTTGATACCTTCCTACAATTTTTTTTTTTTTTTTTATAATAAGGTACACAAGCATTCACATACAATGCAGGAGTAGCAGCTGTGTAAATGCTTATCTGCGGATGATCATAAAGTTACGGTGCATGAACATTTACACCTTACATGAGCTGGAGAGATCTTGGGCGAAGTAAGTGCGGAAAAGGTGAGTTTTCAGACCTAGTGTCTGTGCTTAGTGTCTTTGTGTGGGTCTTTTAGCATTTTTATTTGGGTCTTTAGTCTTTGGGTCCATGTTTAATTTCTCTGTGCTGGTGTTTCATGTCTTTGGGTCCATGTTTATGGTCTTTGTGTTGGGAGCATAGGACGTTCTGGGTTTTGCGATGGTATCTTTCCATTGCCTCTATATCTGTATGCTCACAAAATGTAAGATTTTTCCCTACGAAGCGAGTGGCACTTTACTACATCCTGAAAAGTGATACACATCATTATGGGAGACATTTGAACTGTCTTGTCCTCTCTGTAAACCCTTTGTCTGTACTTGTTTTTTACATTCACGTTTCGTAGTGTATCTGGGATACCAGAATGAGACTGGGTCCTTGTGCTGCTGCTTGTATACACTTTATAAAAGGTCATCTTGCTTTGATGGACTGCTTTACATTCCTGGGCCAGGAGACAGAATTTGCACTTTGCCCATGTAGCCCTTCCTCAGAGTATAAAGACCATGATGGAATGGATGTCGTGAGATGTAGGCGACCGCTGTACAAGAGAATGTGGATGGTGCTGACTGCATGTACCCCTGGGCACTGCCTCGCTCAATTCCAGCAGCTGTGGGACTCTGCTGTGGTTATGTGCCAGATGAAAGATGCCTTCTGTATTTTGGAAAACACTGTGGTAGGAAATTGAAGTCGGAAATGGAGCCGCCGAATTATGGTCCCGGCCTGTATGACCGGCTGAACCAGGTCCTGCTGCACCGCTAGACTGTTAATTTACAGACAGGAAAGGGTGACTTCAAATGGGTTAATTATCTTCTAGAGCATAAAGTAGCATTTTATTATAGCAGGAGCAGTTTTTATGGTGACAGTGAGAGTACGATCTGGTTCTGAATGAGTCCTCCAGCATCAACACCCTTGAAGGTCCAATAGGAAGTGAGTCCACCTGGGCAATCTGGACACCTGTGTGGGACGAACTGGACGGAAGAGTGAAATCAAAACAGCACACAGGTGTCCTACCTATCTGGGAACTGCTGCAGACGAGTTGGGAAGGCATGGAGCCACATTTCTAAACCGAACGTGTTCAGCAAATGTCATACAGAAAAAAAAATTTCCAGGAGGTAGAGGTGGCCTCTCACTTTGAGTGGGTACTGTACATCCTTACAACAGTGACACGAGCCTCCATTGCTCTGCAAGAACCGGGATTTGATCCAACTTAGGTCAAGTTGTGGCCCACTTTATGCAGAGATGCTCCTGGTTCATGGGGTTTCATTGTTGGTCTGGAAAAGGTCATTTGTTACGTGATTTTAAAATAGCAGCAGCAGCGCACACACACACACACACACACACACACACACATTTTCAGAACCGCTTGTCCCACACGGGGTCGCGGGGAACCGGAGCCTACCCGGTAAGACAGGGCGTAAGGCCGGAGGGGGAGGGGACACACCCAGGACGGGACGCCAGTCCGCTGCAAGGCACCCCAAGCGGGACTCGAACCCCAGACCCACCGGAGAGCAGGACTGTGGTTCAACCCACCGCACCACTGCACCCACCATAGCAGCAGCATTAATTTCTTATTCTTTTCAGAAATATACTTCTGTCATGGATCCTAAAAAGATATCAGGAGAAAACCACCTTCTAAATTTGCATTTATTCATGTAGGAGATGCTTTCCTCCCAAGAAAATGAACATTTTGTTGTGTTTCACTGACACCTTTTTCCAGCCAAGGTGACTTGCGGTGCTTGTTACACTACGGTACAGTACCTGCAGTCAATCACTCGCTGTGGTGCTTCGCGTGACGAATGTGATCTGAGACCTGGTGCTTTCTGACACCTGTCAGTGTGACCCGATTACTGTGAACCAGTACAGTCGTGGTGTCACAAGAGTTCTGGAGCGAAGAGTTCATTTGGAGGTGAAACCCCATGCAAGTAGCGTTGTGCCTCGACACAACTCAAAGGACAAGGGTTTGAACCCAAGACTGCTGCAGAATCCTTGATCAAGGGACGTCCCCTGAATTGGTACAAAGTTACCCCGCTGTATGCATGGGTAAATCCTTGTGAGTCACTTAGTACTGTGTGTAAAGCTCATATTGTTAGTCACTTTGGAGAAAAGAGTAAATGTATGAATAAATATCAGGGTAAATGCATGTAAAGAGGTGCAGGTAGTCGAGACGGAGCAGTGCCCAACAGTCTAGTAACGGAAATGTTTTTGGGTGTTTCCACTTGTTTGTCGGCTACCGTTGCATCTGCCAGCCGACATGTGGAAGGTCCACGGCACGCGGAGCATGTAAAGCCCCAGACGGATCTTTTAAACCCCATTTCCCATCTTGTTTCCACCTCTTGCTGCTGCCATTGTGAAGCCTTTGGCTCAAGAAGCACTTTTCCATTTGAATATCGCGGTGCAGCCGCTTTTCATCTCTGGCAGTTGTTGTGTTTCGCAAGCGTGCAAAGCCAAAACACGCGTGTCGGGTCCAAAGAAAACAGTAATTATGCAAGAAACGCACATTTGCTGGCCTGTGGGGAAACGGTTAGAGAAGTCATCATAGTCCACATTCGGGTTTTAAGGTAAAAATTCGACCCGACGAACACTTTCCTGTTTTGAAGGGTTTCGCGAGTGCATTGGTCTTCCCCGCAGCCCAGCAGTTCAGGGCCCTGCGGTTTCTTTTTTTTCCTTCCCTCTCTTTTTTTTTTTCCACTATTACATCTGCAGTTATCAAGACTGTTGGCTTCACCTTTTTTCATCCCTCTGCATTTTTTTTTTTTTTTTTTTTTATTTTATTTTATTTTTACGAGCTCTGAAAGATGAAAGGATCGGCTTCCAGCCCTCTCCACATCAAGTAATGGCGCTAGATTAATATCACATTATTACAGAACTTAATCACGAACAAACTCACTGACCCAATTTAGGGGTTACAGTCGTACTGCTTTGTGGATTTTTTTCATTAAATTAGGTCCAGCTTTCGTTTGACTTTTTTTTTCCCCACCCCGTTGTACGTGGTGGTTTTACTCCAGAAGTCCAGTATTCAGTATTCATCATACTTTTAAATAGTGCACAGTTCAACCTGTAAAGAGAAATTAAATATTAAAATAAGTTCTGTTCTACTATTGTTCATGTTAAAAAAGACTTGTGTGTGCGCGCATTCTTTATTTGCAAAATGTTTTATTTAAATGAGGAGCTCTGCAGGCCATTACAGATAAACTGTTTTGGATTTATTTTGTTCTCACTATACAGCTAATTAGTAGTTTACCTTCAGTGTTTACTCTTTTTGCATTCTTTTGCAGCTGTTTTCCTGGTATTTTTTTAACTTTTTTTTTATGCGAAACATACTGTTGATCTTGATCATCATCTGATTGTTCCCTCCGTTCCAGCAAGAGCCAGAGGTACATGGGGGACAATGTGGATTGTGACACTACGCACGAGGGAAAAGGGATGTTCCTCACTGTCTTTTACCTGTTGTTCTCTCTCTCTCTCTCTCGCTCAGTTATCGGCCCTAATGAAGAAAAAATGTAATTAGCATATATCTTAAAATATGCCGTTTGCCTTAGATGTAAGATGTGCGATATGTGAACCCTCAGCGGTTTCTGAGTTTTGTCTCGAGCGGAGCCCTGTCGACGAACCTCCCGTCCACGGGATGCTGCCGGTCATCACTGGGGTCTCGCGGGGGTGAGCCGTAACCCGTCCGGACCTGGGTGCCCTGCCGCTCGGCCTTTTCGCCGTCTGCCGAGGCACATTCCGTCCGTGGCCTTTTCTCAGACCCTGTGATTGTTATTTTAAAACCAGGAGTCACTATTGTCTGCCTCTAATGAGTTCCTTGCACACGTCACCATCGCTAAGTAAATTACCGCTTTACAGAGTAAATAAGATGCATATTAAACGTGTAGCTGCTGGGGACAAGATGCAGCGCCAATCAGATAGTGTCATTAACACATGGAGTAATTATAAGTTGCTTAATTAACAAGTCTGTGTTTTTTTTTTTAATCTCAAACTATGATAAGATATTGAACGCAATTTCTCTCTTTAGTAGGAAATTAAAATTCTGTTTTCCTATCATTTTTAAATGATTAAAAAAGCATTGACTGTTTAATCGTGATTTTTGAAGTTAATACTTTGCCGTCTGTATAATCCGATCTGTCGGTTGCTTCGACACATTCCGGCGATCCTCGTGATTTAAAGTGCCCTTTGGTCGAAAGATGCAGATGATATTGAGGATAAATCTTGTCGGTAGTAAATGGATGTTTACATGTTCCTCATGTTTGTGAAGCGCTTTTGGAGCAGAAGTGTGTTCTGCTCCTGGACTGGTCAGAACTTTGTTTTGCTCACACACATCTGTGCTGACCGGGTCCTGCTCGCCGGTGGGTCCGGGGTTCGAGTCCTGCTTGGAGTGCCTTGCGACGGACTGGCGTCCCGTCCTGGGTGCGTCCCGTCCCCCTCCGGCCTTGTGCCCTCTGTTGCTGGGTTAGGCTCCAGCTCCCCGCGACCCTGCATGGGACAAGCGGTTGTAGACATCGGTTGGTATAGCACTCTCTTGTGTTAAAAGTAATATTGATTGTTGAATTATTCCAGTTTTTTTTATTAGTCAATTACCAGCCGTTTGTGGATGAGGGCTGATCCCTGTGATCTGGAGCCTATCCTGGACGCACAGGGTGGGAAGCAGGGTGACACACTGGATGGGACACCTATTAATCGTTTGAGAGAGAACATTAATGATGAAGCAGATGTTTTGTCTTTTGTTCGATGGAATCATGTTATGCATGACATGGGACTGCTGTTACCTCGCCGGGGGTGCCGTCCCTCTAACCCCTCTGTTCTTTGTATCTTTGTGCTACCTGCAAGTTGTCTCGTACAAACCGTTTCAGCACCGGTGCTGTATTTTCGTAGCTTTACACTTATGAATATTCACGTCCCCTCCCTTATAGCATAGCACACACACCACACATCGATAAGATGCATCGTTTGGGGAGTTTCTCTTTGGAGTTGTCTCCCGGCATGCTGTTTGTACGGACGCTTGGAACAAATAAAGGTCTTCGTGTTCCAGACTGTGTGTCCATTCGAACCAGATTCCACAACAAGTTCACCTGAAGCCCGTATTCAAGCTCGCAACCCCGGAGCTGTGAGGCACTAGTGCTACCTGCCGTGCCGCCTATGGAAACCTGCGGATGGCGGACAAAGACGTCTCAGCCGCTTTAGAAATAGAGCGGAGCCCCTCGGACCCCCCCACCCCACTCCCGGACCCCCAGGCCACCGGACGCGATTCTCCCGCAGGTTCGTTCGGACGCTTTTTGTACATCGGTGCAAGTCGTCCCTGTTTACCCAGGGAACCAATCAACTGGTATTCTTCAGAGTAATTAATTGTAATTTCGCTCCTTTAATGTGTAACCCCACACAAGGCGATACAAGCGAGGCAGAGTACCCCCGTGGTGGGGGGCGGCGCACAATGGATTTTAATTGTGAAGACGGACCGCAATCAACAAATTCTTCAGAAATCATTTCCGAGTTAAAAAAGGCGATTATAATTTGGGTAACGATATGACTAGGAGAGCGTGATTACATTAGCGAGGGCCGACAGCTGCAATGCTCTCTGTCCTTGAGGCAGGAGTTTCTGCGTCACCTCAGGAAATTGGTTCGCTTCAGTCTGCGTTCCCCTCTGTCTCTCTCTCTCACTCGCAACCCCTTGTCCCCTCACTCCACCCCTTCATCCGGTAGCGCTCAAGAAGTCGGTCGCTTTCTCACTTCCACGTGCTCTTTGTTTCTGTCTCCTGCCTTTCGGTGACACCTTCGTTGAGTTCGGCAGGTCTTTATGCCTGTGACAGTATGATCGAAAATATGAGTCCGGAGTTTAAAACTTGTCACTCTTTGCTGTTTCTCAGTTTCTGACCACATCCATCCATGCAGGGTCACAGTGGTCTGGGGCTTATCCACGAACTATGGGGTGTTAACAATGGTGCATACACAAGAGACAATTTTAGTCTCCGGTTCAGCTGAAACACATGTCTTTGGAGCGCCGGAGGAAATACGTACGAACACATGGAGAACATACGAACTGCACGCAGACAGCCAAAGTCGAACCCGCATCTGAAGCTACGGGCCAGGTGCTGCGAGGCACCGGTGCTGTCTGCCGCACCGCAGTGTAATTGTATTACCATTATGGGGGACTCTGATCGCGGGCGTGTACTGGTGTCCGCCGGCTCCGGGGTGGGGGCGGTGCTGTGGGGAACGTTGCTTTTGCTGGCCAGGCATGTGCTGCGAAGCTCTCCATCGCTTCGCTGGTCTGGCTCGAACCCTCCAACACTCTGTGAGGGAAAGCCTGACTTAGCGTGCACTCCGCATGGAAAATGAGCAGCGCGGCTGCTCGCCAGGCCTCTCCGTTATTAGGACCTTTTAGCGTGGAATACTGGGAAGTTTAAACTGCAAAGGAGAACCAGATGTGCACTCCTAAACATCTGCTCTCTGTATTTATTGTTGTTTGTGCTGTTGTGTGTTCCCTTATACGCTTCATCTGTCAGCAGACTGTCATCTGGATTAAGTGTCTCTAGCACCGGAATTGGGCGTTTAAGGTAATGCTGGCACAGTGGAGCAGCGAGTAGCACTGGTCCCTCACAGCTCCTGGGCTGTTGTTGGTTTGAATCCCGCTCAGTCTGTGTGGATCTTTGCGTGTTCTCCCTTTGTTGTCGTGGGTTTCCTCCCACGGCCCAAAGATGTGAGTTTCAGGTGGCTCGGTGACTCTGAATTGCCTGTGGTGTGTGAGTTGAGCGTGTATGTGCTTTCCCTGTGATGGATTGGTGTCTCGTCCGAGGAGTACCTTGCTTCATGCTCTACGCTTCCAGAATAGACTCTGGACCACCACGACCTTCTACTGGACAAGTGGTAATTTGTAATGGATGGTTATGAAAATGTATGTTATCATGAAGAGTGTATTCAGAGCAGTTGACGTTCACTTTAGTGGCATGTTTCTCTCTTCGGAACTGTTCCGCCAGGTTCGCTCGGCAGCTCGTCCTCCGAAAGCGTCACGTTCGCGAGGGCTTGAGACGGCAGAGGCCGAAGCTCACGTCGGTCGTATTAGTTGAGGAAGCGCGAGGCTCCATCCCCTCGACACCCCCGCAAGCGACCCCCTCTTCACCTGCACCCCTTCCCTCGTTTCACTGGGTTTTCTGGCACGCGTCGGGGGAGACCCGGCGCGGCCCGTTTTCCTAGCTGATCTGCGCTCATTATAGATAAATATTAAAAGAAAACACACAGGACTGTGTTCCCCGTGTGGTTTTAATGAGCGCCGATCGAGAAGACGGCTGGCGGGGAGAGGCCCTTAAATCTCACATGTTTTGATCAGATCGTGCGAACGTTTGCGATGTGGCGCAGTCTCTCGGCAGGGATGAATTATTCCGAATCATCTGCCAGGGCCGCCGCGTTGACATAACTCTCGGTGACAGGTTGCAGAGCCGGGGTCCCCCTCCTGTTACCCCACAGTCGCTGCGCCCCGACGTGCATTTGCAAGGACGCAAAGAGAATATCAGATTACACACACGCAGCGTCATGACGGAGGGCGACTGCGCCGATCGGAGGGAAGAGCCACTCTGCTTATCGGCCGGAACATCGCCGGTCGATGGGAAGCCAGCGATCAGTCTTTGCACGGCAGCTCGTTTTGTGCAGTTTCCCATCATGTGTCATTAGTGTGGGTTTTTTTTTTTTTTTTTTTTTTTTTTTTTTTTTTTTAAATGTTTTTAAATGTGGCCCTAATGTGCTTTCCCGGGGAGGCCAGTTCTCTGTATGGCTGCAGTAATGTCTTCTTGGTAGGGTGCAATCTCTGGTATACAGGGCTTCAGTCTTGCTGGTGGGGGACGGGTCTCACCTACCCCAGTATGAGGGAGGGAGGGAGGGAGGGAGGGAGGGTGCTGGGTGGACAGGGGACTGAAGTCTTTTATGACTGTCATGTGGTCCCAACTGCTGAAATTCAAAGTCTTTTCTCCTCCTGACTCACACAATTGCTAATTTGGCAGATGCTTTTCTGCAACGCAGCTCAGTTTAAGGAAGAACCCCAACCCCCCCGTTCTGACAGCCGCACCATCACTCCCATCCCAAGCCCCCTCAGTAGTGTTGAAACACATGCTTCCTTTCTCCCTTCTCACAGGAGATGGCCAAGATCCTCGGCCACCCGCGGGTGTTCGCCTTCCTTCACGTTCCCGTGCAGTCGGGCTCCGACAGCGTCCTCATGGACATGAAGAGAGAGTACTGCGTGGCGGACTTCAGGCGCGTCGTAGACTTCCTGAAGGACAGGTGGGTCAAGATCTCCCGGGTCGACGTGAACGCGTTGGGCTTTCCAAGACCTTCTCTTAAGGAGTTAGTTGACCTCTTACATCCACCCCCAGTCCCTCTCATCCCTCCCGCAGATCTCCACCGGGGGCTAGATTGCGCCGTATCATTGATTTATTACTCCTCGCTTTGTCTCCCGTGATCCTTGTGGCTCCGTGCCCGACCTCGTAGCTTTAGAGTTAGAGCTTGGACCACCCTCGATGGGCCCCCGCTACTGAGCACGTCCGACAGCAGGAGAATAATTCTAAATCTCCACTTACTAGCTCTGTGCAGTGGCACAACATCGGGTAACTTTACCGCTGGTGTGTCCAGTGGAACAGCTCATCAGAGAGTGTGAAGTACATGTCAACCTTTTGCAAAGTTCAGCACCTATGAACCTATCAGAGTGGGTTTCGGAGATACTCTTCTTCCGCTCTTGTCCTTTTTGCCTACTTTGTGCTCAGTGTCAATGGCATTCTGGGACGACAGGCTTCCTTCTTGCTCGTTACAGCTGCTGGCCAGTTCTCTGTAGAGCACGGGAGGTCACGGGTTTAGCGGGAGAGCATCATGTGGCCCAGAAACGCTTTGATTCCCTCCTAGGGCTTCTTTTTGATTGTGATTTTACGATACGGGAAAAGGCAGATGTGTCACTGCAACTTTTAATACGCACTTCGCGGGTATCGGTGTATGTTTGTACAGCAGGAAGTGGAAACGCATCTCCAAGGCCGAGACCCTCATCTTTCTCGAGACTGCCTCATTGTCTGGAAACTCGGGCACGGCTCCGGAGGGCGTCCCCATTTCTGAATTCTTAATTCTCTGCCCCACCACTCACTCTGGGTATATCTGGTTAACCCCGCGACCGCCCTGTCTGTGGGGTGGCATGCTGCAGCATCAAGATAGACCCCATCTCATCTGATCCAGCTGTCTCGGTCCTGCCCCAACACAGCTGTGGTCCACATGCTAGAGAGCACCGAAACGAACCGTTTGACCTCCCAGGATGTTAGGCTTTCCGCTCAGCTGTGGGGTACGGAGCCCATCCCTCGGTCGGGCTCCTGATTTTGGGTGCAGGTGGGTTGGTGAGACAAACCGAGCCCTGTGGTCTCTGGTATGACGATCAGCCACGCGGTCGAGGGGTTTGCACTCATCCCCATGGAGATGTGGTCAGCGTTCACTTCACACCTGGAGACATTCCCATCGAGCCTTCATGCAGAACCGCAGAATTCTTGGTTCAGGTGAGCACATCTCGCCTTTAAAGTGATGTCTCCCATAAACGTAAGCAATAAAATGCAGCGGGACGTATTTATTTATCACTGGGTTTAGACCCCAGAGGCGTTGGGCACTGGGGTGCGGTCGCCTTTCTGTCGTCAGCGTCAGAAGTTACGCTGCACAAGCACGGTCTCGAATGGTCACTTCGGTGCCGACAGGGAGGAAATGAGCAGTCCGCCGTGCCCCCCGTCCAGCCAAGGCCAGCGCAGGGTGTGTGCGGGCTGAGTGCGCCGGAGGAAGTCTGCAGAGAAAAAGCAGCTACTCCGCTGTCCTAGGAGGACGCAGTCGAGACCCGCAGGGAGCGGTTCCCGTCCTGCCGCCGTGTTGTTTCAGCGGTGCGGTGCGGCGCGTGGCAGGGGCCCCGACCTGCCCTGTAACGGTGGGCTTCGCGCCAGGCCGTGTATGTGAACCAGTTGGAACCCAACCCCCCCCGCCCTTCGAAACCAAAGAACAAACTGGCAGCCGTTCCCAAAACAACAGCTGCTTCTGAGATAACGGGGACGGCGGGCTGGCGTAGAGCGAGGAGGGGAAAGGGATGGTGCGGCAGTGTGGGCCGAGGGTCCTGGCCCAGACTCCCCTCCCACCAGCGCCAGTCCTTCCCCCGAGTGCCAGCGGCTGAGTGCCGGAGCCGTCATGTCAGAAGCGTGTCACGCTGACATTCTGAGCGGTCGCCAGGAACACGCTTGTTTGATACTGCGTTAATAATAATGTTTTTCTTTCACTGTGACCTTGTTTTGATCCTTTTGGATATGAATTGCAGTTAATTTATCAGTTTGGATAACTGTGTTTGGCAGCTGCGGTGTGTATCCCGGTCCTGTGTGACGTCTTGGACTTGCTCACGTGTTTGTGACTAGAAGAGTGCAACTCATTGGGATATTATGCTTGGTGGAGTGGGCTGAGTGTGTCTTTTCGCCCATTCTGCACAAACACTGCCAGTCTACTAACAGCAGCAGTTGTGTTAATAATAATTACAATAATAATAATAATAATAATAATAATAATAATAATAATGTTTATGAAAACAGTAGAAGCCATGTGCTATTGCTCTTAGGTTCTCCTGCATGACTGTAACACACATCACAGTCTGTTTGTGAAATGTTTTCCATTGTTGTTAAAGTTTTAATGTACTAATTTTTAAAGAACACGTTCACACTTTATATTTTCTTATACCATACTGCTTTTGTTCATATATTACTGAAGAATCTTTCTCATTGTTGCTTTATAGACAGTTAGTCAGTTTTCTTCTAAATGACTCCATCCATCCATACGTCATCAATAACCGCTTGTCCAATTCAGGGTCGCAGTGGTCCAGAGCCTATCCCAGAAGCATGGGGCCTGAAGCAGGGTACATCCTGAATGGAATGGCTGTCCAACACAGGGCAGTCACACACACTAATTCTCTCATACATGTACACGCTAGAGACAGTTTAGAATCATCACTCCACCTAAATACCATGTCTTTGGAGTGTGAAAGGAAACCAGAGCACCCTGTGAACACGTGGAGAACGCGAAGACTACACTTAGACTGAGCTGGATTCAAACCCACGTCCGAGCCATCGGCGCAGGAGTTCTGAAGCAAAGTTCGAAACAACACTCATACAAAGCGACACCCTGGAGCAACCCCACATGTCATCCTTAGCGAGTTCTTTGATCGGGATCGTGGTGTATCCGAGGCACGGCGCTCCTCGGCCCAGCCGCAGACGATACCGCCACCTCTCGAACTGCTTGAGGTTTTGCTTCCTGCTGCTTGACAGTACCTCTTCCCCACCAGCATACTGTGTGTGTGGGGCTTCTCTGCCGTGGACCTGTTGTTCCCTTATTCGGGCCAAAATCCTCACGGCTTTGCAGCTCCTTAGGCCTCGGTACACAGTACAGCGCTCCGAATCAGGATCACACTCGTGAACCGTAAGCATGGGCTCAACGGAGTGGCAGGAGAGTCGAAGTCAAGCGAACGCGTGAAGAAAATGAATCCCGCGGACCCCCAGCTGGCTCATTGCCAATTCTGCCTCACCTTTGACCCCACATCTGCTGGCAAATTTTGGACAGTCAGTAGGACCTCCAGGTTATGAGGTCATGAACACTGACCTTCACCTGCCCCTCTCTAGCTGTGTGGTCAGTCCTCCAAACAGACAGCATGCTCCGTCCTAAAGGCTCTGCGGACTTGCAGTCGGTGTCATTAAGGGCCCCCGTGTCCCTGCGCTCCTTGCCTGTGCCGTGTTTTCATCGGACCCGTAAATATGATAAATGGCTCCCACACGTCACCGGGATTCGAGGAATAACATCTCAAAGAACCGACGCAGGCTGCGCGGCCCCGTACACCATTAAGTGTGTTAGCATGTTTTGAGATGATGAACGGACTGCATTAAATAGCATCTCCGCATTTGCTTATCCGTATCCGATTCATCTCCCGGGCTGATCGTTGCGGGGGGGGGGGGGGGGGTAAGGCTCTCAGTAGGAACACTGTGCGCATTTGTGTTTGACTGATGAATAATCGTGTCAAGTAGATGAGAAGTTGTTATGAAGTTCAGCTTGGCCACATTCATCAAGCAAGGGTTTTGGAGGAGGGAGGAAAGGAATAGGGGTGGAGTGGGGTGGGGAGGGTTTTGGCATTGTAATGCTCAGGGTCCTGCTGATGTGCTCTGATTAAAAAGATCGCTCGTCCTACCAACGTTTTGACAGTAGAAGTGCAGTTTTTTTTTTGTTTATATAAAAAGTATTGTCTTTAATATAATCTCGGCACACATGTTCTCCTGCCACACCCACTCACATTATTCAAACACACATTTTCTTTTGTTGTGGCCAGTAGTTTTGGGTCCATGACTTGTTCGCTTTGCTTGCCTTTGTGTACATGTGTATGTACACAAACACACACACACTTGCTGAGCAGGGTCGCGGCGAACCGAAGCCTAACCCGGCGACACAGGGCGCAAGGCTGGACGGTTAGGGGACACAACCAGGATGGGACGCCAGTCCATCGCAAGACACCCCAAGCTGGACCTGAACCCCAGACCCACCAGAGAGCAGAACTCGGCCAAACCCGCTGCGCCACCGCACCCCCTGCCCCAACCCCTACCGTATATCTAGATGAGATATACAGTATTTAAAACATAATCTATGAAAAATCCAGCAGAGTGAGGGATGTGTACATTTCAGTTTTACAGGGAGTTAAAGATTTATTCTCAAAAGGCTGAGTTCAGTTTATGCTTTTGTGTGGTACAGTATGGTCAAGTAACCTATGTAATGAGGGACTTTTCAGATTTGTAGTAATAATACTTAGGATTATAGAGGAAAGGGAGATTATTAAATTGTGAAATTACTTCCCGTAAAGTCACCGTAAAACCTGTCCGTTGCCTCCAATATGTTGATCAGCCCTTATGATGACAGTGTTTATAAAATCATATCATGTTAAGGTCATAGAAATGGACTGTAAAACAATACACACATTTCTTAGGGTTTTATTCCATTTCTGGTATATACTGTTGTTTCAGTGTGGGCGTGGGGTGGAATTTAAGGACTAATCCATGTTTAGGATTCGTTTTCAATACTATTATTAAATACATCTTCCATCCTTCATATTAGGAAGCTGTGCATTAGATATCTTACACCAGAATACATAAGCTGGTCATTTTGTTGTCCCAGCCTCAGGTGTGTTTAGTCCCGCTACATGTAAATGAAGTATCTGTCTGTTGTGCGTTTGAAGTCCCAGAGCAGGAATGTATATAATTAGAAAGGACCGGAATTAGCTCCGCTTCTCAAGGTGGTCTATCCAAGTCGTCGTGCATCGGGCTGGTGCTTTTCGAGCGCATTGTGAGGACGGCGCGCTCCAGTCTGCGCGCAGCGAGAGACTGCCAATGTAATGGCCTCGACCCGTAAGTGCGAAAGCGGTGGGTGTTGTTATTCCACATCGGTTCATGCGGTTTAGCAATTAATGAGATTCCCACAGAAACGCTGCGAGACAAGAGTCCTGCTAGTGAATATTGAAAACATCTCACCCTTTTGTTGAGGCTCTCACGGACGCCGTGTTACGCTGGGGATTTTTTTAATCTTTAACAAAGAATCATACAGAACTGCACTGGCACCCTTTAAATTGCTTCTTTGTTTTTTGTTGTCATATTTGGGAGAAAATTTTTCTTTCCATCGCTGGAAAATATGTAAAGACTAGTAAATTTCCAAGGTAGAAAAGTACATTTTAATTTCGTGCATTCTGTTCGTATTGTTTTGATCTTGAGAATAACTGTTCTGTCCTTTGAAAGCAATTTGTTTTTTTTAGTTTTTTTTTTTTTAAACAGATTATGAAGATTATCGGTTCAAGTTATGGCTGGATTGTATCCATCGAAATCCGTACATTTGCCGAAATGAGGCTCTGAACAATCTGGAGACTGATTTCGTAGGAAGAATCCCGTCGGACTGTCTGGGCGCCGCGTCGGCCAACGCGGATAACAGAATCGGCTGCACGCCCTGCTGGGGTGCGTGTCACGGGCCTCGCGGTGCTTCGCTGCCCTTATGGCGGCTCTGAGTACAGCTGCTGTTGCCATGGGTGTGTTTTCCAGCTGCGGTTCCATATGGAGCTGCCCGAACGGAGTCGACAGGAGTGGACTTGTCTTCTCCCGGGCCTCCGTGTTTACCTGGGCCGGAGGCAGAGCTACGTACAGCAGGTGTTGGCCACACGCACAGTGTGCAAATAAATTCCGGAGCGGTCGCCGATTTGTCGTTTCGCTGCTTTGGGTGACGAACCCTGCTCGTGGAATGTCACAGGTATCCTTCACGTGTTTATAATCTGAAACCAGACAGGACCTTTTACACATTTTGCTTGGCTATTTGCAGTGTTTTAGCTGTGATGCAGCTGTTCAGGTAATAGAAAGAAATCTATGTGGTGAGATATGTCATCGGGGACACTAGGTTACGTAGTTGCTGGAGCCTCTGCATTCCAACCTGAAAGCCCCAAGTTCGAATCCCCGCTCTTGTTCTAGTACCTTCAGTCAAGGTACTTATCCTGAATTGATACAGTAGACTTTCAGAATTAAAGCACCACTTAATTTGGTTGTTCAGATTTACTATGGCTACCCTGCAATGGACTGGCGTCCTGTCCAGAGCGTATGCCCTCCAGCCCGGTGCCCATCGATTCCAGGATAGGCTCTGGATGGCCGCAACCCTGACAAGGACAAGCAGTCAACGAAAGTGAGTGCGAGTGACATTTAGTGTTGCTCTTGGATTAAATGTAGTGAATCTCACCGCTACATTTTTTTTTTCTTAGTCGAATGACATCCTTTCGTGTAACAGTTATCACAGATGTGCATTTCTGATTCGAGGCCTGAAGCTGGGTTGTTCTTTTTGTTTTCCCTCACCGCTGACACAGAACATGGTGAGAAGGTGAGAAATCTGCATTTCTGTGAATCATCAGTCGCTTCCCTCTTTGATCTGACAGTGAAAACCGCTACCCACGTGTCTCGAACGGGGGAGGGGTGGGGCGGGGCGGGGCGGTGAGTGGGCGGAGCTCACAGCAATGGCACGAATGGCTGTGTGTGTGGCGGGGGTAGAGGGGTGGGGGTGGAAAGCCATAACGCACCTCGGCCGGTGTGCCTCACCGACGGCTGCTTGATGATGGGCCCTGATCCTACCCTTCTGTGTCGGGGAGGGCGCCGCTGAGCTCCCTCGGCCCGCCTGCGCCAGCACCTCTTACCGTGTTCTACCACACACCAAGCTGTGGGACTTCTGCAACTGTGTCCCGGGCCACTTTCAGCTGTTACCTATCGGTAACCCTTGTTTTTAATAAACAGCTTAAAACAAACTATTTTGGATATACCTCTGAAAACCTAAAGTACAGATGTTTTGTTCCTGCATTACATTCTAATTTACATTATTCTCTATTGGCCTGTTTTCATGTATGTTGACATGATAAATTCCACTTAAGAACACGAAACTTCGGGAGGTAAACTGAGCAGAAGTGGGCAGCTGTGGTGCTCAAGGTTTGTACCGTGTGCTTGCTGTTGCCTTTACGTATGTCTTAATTATTATTGTAAACTACCTGTTCCATTACTACAGGGCAGTAAAGTGTATTTTTTCAGATGTACGATCAGTTCTGCAGCTCTGCTTTTTGAAGCAGGCGGCATTGCAGTTAGGACTGTGTCCTCACCATCCGAACGTTCCTGGTTCGAATTCCCCCTCCTGCTGTGGTACCCATAATCAAGGTACTTACCCTGAATTGGCACAGTAAGAGTACCCTGCTATATAAATGTCTAAACATTTGTGAAGATCATTATCAACGAAACCAAGGTTTATAATCCCTTGAGAAATATTGTGGGAGGTCTGCCTCCTTGCTGTTTATCTCTCTAGACAGTTGGTCACATGGTTCAGCTGACCTGCTGCTAGAGCATCAGTAACTACTACGGTAGCCACGGTAACCACTCTGCTGTGATCAGATCTTCATCTTAGCATCAGTTGTAATCTTCAGTGATCAGTGGATGCACGTTCCCTACAGCCCTGCCCTGTATGGTTTTCAGAAGGAATCTTCCATTAAACTCGTGTGGTTTTACATGGTCCTGGGCTCAGAGTCTTTGCTCAGATTGATTTGTACTTTTGGCGATGGCCATACCGGCAAAGACCCTCCCAGTATCGCTGACACCCCACCTTGCTCGTGGCAGGTTTCGCAAACACTGAGCTCCAGCGACCCATTGTTTGAGCTTCACTTTTTATCTCCTGTCAGACGGTATTATCAACGGCCTGTAAGGAAGCACGCGAGACGGGTCCGAGGCGTACGGGAACCGGATAATTGGGAGAGTTCGACAGTTGCTCGCATTGTGGAGCGATTGCGTCTACGGCTTTAAATGGCAACTTAATCCGGGAGGATGTCAGCGCAGAAGTATTTTCGGTAACACTCTGCCTTCCTATCGGCGCGCATGACGATTCGGTTACTGGCTTCGGTTACAGTTTGAGGCCCGCCATAAAGCTGTCTTCTGACCGCTGTCGGCCGTCGGTAATCAACAGTCGCACGGCTCTCTCTCTCTTTCTTCCTCTCTCTCTCAGCCGCTCGCCCGCTGTGTCGAGCGGCGACGGCTCCGTGCCTCACCGGAATGAGTAAGCCCCCAGATTTCTGTTTGTTTCATTCCCTCTTTTATTTATTTATTTCTTTCCCGTGGACGCAGTTACAGCTGGCATGAGTTTAAAAGAGCGGCATAAAAGGCCGTGTTTCCTTTCATATGCAGCAGGCTTAGCCGCTAGTCACACGAGGTGAGCGCAATTTTTTTCCCTCCCTCTCCCTTTTTTTTGACAGACATGCTACGTTACATAAACCAGTTATTTTCCTGACCCGATTCTTTCTTTCTTTCCCTCCCCCTCTCCCTCCATCACCCCCGTGCGGCTGCGGACACTCGGGTACGTTCTTGAGAAACCTGAGGCGGGCG
The DNA here is from genome assembly GCF_900964775.1 of Scleropages formosus. Classification (NCBI taxonomy): domain Eukaryota; kingdom Metazoa; phylum Chordata; class Actinopteri; order Osteoglossiformes; family Osteoglossidae; genus Scleropages; species Scleropages formosus. Next base: position 7,991,322 of record NC_041823.1, read on the forward strand.
CTTAAATAAAGTAAGAAACCTGGAGGTCCACGTTCCGAGGCTGTCGTTCTGGAGAATCTCTGCCTTTTCGAGATTCTTCTTGCATTTACCTTCAACGCGCCGTTCCGTCCGCGTCACCGGAGGGCGCGGCGGCGGCGCAGGATTTTGCGCCAAGGCCGAAGGGCAGGGTGAGCAAATGATATACTGCCTTTAGTGCCGAGCCGCACGATCTCTGACTCGCAACTCCGAGAACTCCCACCGTTGTGTGCGGTGAACCGGGCCGAGTTTACAGTAAGGATTGCGCTCCTCTCTTTTTGTCTTCAACGCAAACAAAACAAAAACTTTTTATTCGACGGCGGACAAGGAACAACGGCCCCAAAAACCCGCCCCTGCAGCCGGTTAGAGAATCTCGACCGGGTTCGGACAGACGCCGGGCGTTTCGCTCGTCCGACGCGGACCGACGCCTTTTATTAATTGTAAATGGGCTGATTTTACAGGGGATTCCACACGTTGGGCTCGTATGAGGGAGAGCCAAAGCGGGGGATACCGCCCACCTGCCCCTGGCATTTATCTGCCATGAAAGTGCACTTTTATGTCCTCAAAGCAAGAAGTATATTGTATTTTGTTATTTTTTTTTGTTTGTATGGTTGCTTGTTTTACTACCTGGCTATCTGGCTGATGCCTTTGTTCAGAACGACGTTAGTTTAGTTTCGTCAGTTAGGGTTTGTTTATGCAAGACATGAACTCTGTCGTGAAATTAACATAGCACAGAAATATAGAGCCATTTCCCAATTCAGTGTGTATCTTTATTTGGTGCTGTTCTGTTTCAGCATGTAAATTTAACACTCTTTTACACTGGACTATTTTACTTTCTCAGGACTCCTCTGTGAACCTTGTCGAATCCCTGTCCTCGTCATCAGTGCAGGTTGGGAATAGTACTTTTCCTGGTAAAGGGAAGACAGAGGCATCTGTAACTTGAACTCTGGGTAGTGAGTCTGAGTCGTCTTGTCAGAACAACCAGCCAGGATCGCTCGTCGGACAACAGCCCGGATGTGGCGCTCAGGTTCTGGACACTAATTCTTAGAGCCGTGTCCCACAACGGAGCACTGGCTGTCAGTGTGTTCGGGGGCCTTCGGGAGACAGCAGGGCGTTGGTTGCTGGGAACAGAACCGCCGGAGATGAGTTCCTTGAGGTCTTATTATCCCAGGCCCGCGCCCGAGCTCAACGGCTCGTCTTTTATTCCGGAAAAGTCTGACCACCGGCGATGCAGGTTTCCCCAAGGCTACATACCTAGGTCTTTATCGGGTGACGCAGCCGCGTTTGTCATCGCACCCTCATCGCGCAGCCGCGAGCGTCGAGCCCGTCAGCCTTGATCTCCCCGCGAAGCCCTGGAACGATGTCGCCAGTGTGGGCAAGAGTCTCCTCGCGGTGTTTCTGTGAGAAAGCGCAGCCCTCGGCCCTTTTCCCTCCTCCGCACGGAGCCCTCCCTCCCGTCCGAGTAGGCAGTTAGCGTTTGTGTAGTCTGCCGGGATGGGATATTGGGTTACCGCACACTCGGTCAGCTCTGTGACCTGTGCACGGTGCCCTCGCTGGGAAAACAAGACGGATCTCGGAGAAGTCCGGAGTAATTTAGGAACAAGGAGTAACTCCCCCTAAATGACAACGCATCTGCTTATGGTTTACTTTTTCTCGCTCTTCCTATTTTTTTAAACAAGACATTTATTTGTGGAATATTTCTCCGTATCGAATGACTTTGTTTTGCTAAATCGGTACGTCGGCCGCTTCGCTAATTGCGGCCAAATGTTTGCGGGAGGTATACGGAGCGACTGGAAATGAACGTAGAAGCGAGCGGGCGGTGTACAAACCACCTGTGGAACGTGAAAAGTGCGAGTACACGTGGAGATCCTAGGCAGCACCTCCATGAGCCAAACTGGACAGAAGAGTGAAAGCGAAGTATGAGGACAGACAGGGATCCAGCAGGCGGACTCTCGCTTTTCGCTGGTGCCGTGCGTCCGCCTTTATGCATGTATTTAGAAATACCGAACGACTGCCTACTTCGCAAGACTATATTCCCGTTAACCGAATCGAACGCTTTCAGGAATAATAAATGTCGCACTTAGCAGAGTTTCCAAGCCAGCACTGTGGCAGTTTGCCACGAGCGAGATTGTTTACTCTACGCCAATATTCCAAACACCTCCTCGAACGGCGGATTAAAGTGATTTTAATCAGCTGTGCCCGTTAGATATAAATGACATATGCGCATGATGAATGCGGCAGTAATGTAGAGTAAATGGGCTTTCATCACCTCGAACCACTAAGATGAAGTAGTCGGTATTTACATTAGGCAGCAACGTCTTCAGGAATTCATTAAAGATAGTGCTGAGTGAGATAATCAGCCTCTACTTCAGCTCGATATTCATTAACTGTACTCTCATACATAATTCCACGCTTAAAAGACGCATTGTTTTATTAAAGTTGTTAATTTGCTTAACCTCGTAAAGATAGGCTTTCGGAATCAATTAAAATCATATTATTAGAATGCGCATCATGCAATCGCATGATACGATTCTATTATATGAACACCTAAAAAAGCAGCCTGGGATTGTTTTATAGGCAGGGTGTAATGACAGGGCAGCGCAGTTCCGTGAGGCCTCTGCCGTCTAACAATATCTTTTGTGACTTCTGGATTCGAAACGGAGCGGGCCGAATACCGGGAGGCCGGGCAGTTTGAAAGTCGAGGCGTGTCGCGCCGCGGCGTAGAATTACCAGAACTCTTTAAGCCGCTCCGGGATTGCGGATGAGCCCGGCTGGCTGGTCAAAGCAGCTGTGGGAGGAGCGGGGTCACGCAAAACCCGCGTTCTGAGATGAAAGGAGCCGGGACTCGTCGGGGCAAAGCCCAGGCGGCAGGGTGGCGCGGGACGGGAAGCGAAAGGAGCGGGGAAGGTGGCGGATTTAATAGCGAGACGATTCGCGTTGTCCCGACGCGGGGCTGCGTCCCCGTGTGCCGGCCTGAATTTGGCCCAGATTTGACCCACGCGGTTTTTTGAAGAGGCCCGATGGTTCCTCTCAGGAGGTTTTGTGCCTGTGTAGGGCAGCGTGTAGGGCAGCACGGATGCCTGGCTGTTTGACTCTGAACATAGGGCCACGCCGCACACTTCTCTACCTTCTCAAAACGGGTGGCAGAAGGTAGTTTAGCAGTTAAAGCCTCTGACTTGCGCCTAAAAGTCCCAGGTTTGAATGCCACACGCTGCTGTAGGACTCTTGGGCAAGGTGCTTACCATGAATCGCTCCAGTAAAAATCACACAGATGTGTAAATGGGAAGCAGCTCAGTCAGTTTAAATAGCTTAACATGATACTTTGCACTGGGGGAAATCATCATCTAAATGAGTAAATAATGAAAACGACGTGAGTCGATCCCCAGGTCAGCGTGAGCTCAGCCTACATCCTCGATGGTCGCTGACCTGCGGGATTCCTAGGTTCCTCTCAGGCACTTAGGGCCTCAGCGCTGCAACTGCTACATCAGTCCGGTTATGGACTTGATTATTCCGTTGGAGAGCCGAAGTGCTTAAAAAGACTGGAGACGGGCCGCCAGGGTCCGGCGGGAGCTGGAGCGAGAACGTGTTCCGCCGACGCGTGTTGCCGAGGCCGGGGTCCGCAGGATCGGGCCCTCGGGGTCCTGCCGAGCGAGCGGCCCGTTTCCCGGGGTCGCGCTCTTCCCGTGGAGCCCATCACGCTCTGTTAATTTGATGCCCTGAGTTCACCTGAACTCCACAGCGAGATCACGGGTCACCTGCACAGGGCCACACCTGGCATGTGGGAATCTGGCCAGCGACGATCCTGCTGCTCAGCCTTCTCCAAAAAAACAGCCAGCAGTCTCTTCGGGGACATTATTGTTATGTAATTTTGTTTTTAATTTATCTCCAGTTTTTAGTGCATTTCACCCCCAATGGCTTGATAATAGATTTGTCCCAGTATTCTGACAGGTAATTTTCAAGTTTTTGCCGAGCAGATGCAGCGCTCATGCCTTGGCAAAGCCAATTTCATGTGTGGTCTTGAACTCATTAACACTTCAATTGGGGTTTATATGAAAGACGAGGGAAGATTTAACTGCCTGATGTATTATTGCAAACAGATGGCTTAGTCACTGGTTTAAAAAATACCGCAGCCTCAAAAGTTAAAATAGGACATTAATCGTATAAGCTGCAGCTCAAGCAGCACCAGAGGTGGTTCAGCGCTTTATGGGAAGGTTATTTACTTGTGGTTTGCACTGAGAAGAACAGGTTACTGATTAGCGTGGTAACCTGCTCCTTTGCTGTACTCTTCCTGCCCTTTTCAGTCGTGGAGCAAATTGTTGACTCTTCGAGAGCCTCGTTTCTCTGCGATCCACCCGTAAAGACGCATCGCGGCAAGTCCTCCCGCTTTCCCTGGGAGACATTCGGCGTCGTATTCACTTACTGCAGTCACGTCTCCAAAGCTCTCTCCTTGTGTTTGACTGATCATTTATTCATTCTTCCATCAGTAACTGTTTGTCTGATACAGGGCTGTAGTGGAGCCTATCCCGGAAACATAGGGCGTGAGGCAGGGTACGTCCTGGATGGGGCACCTGTCCATCACAGGGAAATCACACATGCTCGCACCCACATATACACACTATGCCCGGTTTAGAGTCGCCAGTTCACCTGAAACATAGAACCTGGTACCTTAACCGGTTCGCTGTGTGTTGCTAGGCTCTCACTCTTCCCTCCAGGCTCCTTGGAAATCCCAGGGCTCTCTTCAGCCAATCGCAGGGGGTCCTCTGCCTTTTGATTTCATTTACTCTAAGGTTTGATTTATTTTTAAAAGCTGTGGACCTGCCTTGATTCTCCTTGCCTCCGTTTTCTCTGCCTCTCTTCTTACGAATCGCAAAATTCTGGCTTTTGAGGATTCGCCCACTTCTGTCTTTCCACTCTTTTCTAACAGTTCACATACCTAAAAAAAAAAAAAAAGAAAGAAGTATAAGTGGACATCCCTGGCACCCGTGCCACTTACTTTCTGTCTTACCCTGGTTATTTTGTGTTTTTTAAGGTGAAGGGCTGAGAGGGAGACAGTGAGCTGCACCACAGCCCGTGACTCAGCATGGAACTGTTGTGTTTATGGTCTATCCTCAACCCCCGAGCTGCTGCAAGCCTCTCGAGTGCCCGCCACAGTCGCTTGGAGAAGCCGCTCCAGGGTGCGAATGCATTCCCAGTTATTCATTACATTTTCTGAGGCTCAAATGATGTGGCGAACCCGCCCATCGCTCTCCTCCTCCCGCCCCCCAGCCGGGTTAAACCAGGCCAGTGTAACAGTAGCTCGACAGCAAATGCCCGCGTTCAAGTTGAGCGTGCCAGGCAGCTGTTAACTCCCGCTCTGCTGGACATCCTTCCCGGACCTCCCTCCTGCTTAAAGACCCTCGCTGGGGCCGTCATTAACGATTCTTTAATTGCTTCACAGTAACAGCTGCAAGCAAAGCTGTGGTTTTGATTTCATCAGTTCATGTTGAACGCTCTGGTTTTTCTCTCTGCTTCTTCATGTGTTGGCTTGTGATCAGTGTGGAACCCTTGATTACAGAGTCCTGCCAACGTACAGGGCTCTTTGTACTGCTTGATATTTGGAGGAATTGAGACAAGTTTCTTTATTTGGTCAAGGGGTACAACGGCTTGCATCCTCCGGGGACTTGAACTTCACAGCATTTTACTGCACGTTGTACTAAGTATGTTTGTGTAGGTGACAAAACAATTAGAATTTGAACTTATGATCATTTAGTATCAAGGTCTGCTCCTTAACCACTGTGTTACAAGAAGTCAACGTACATCAGCGTACATTTAAGATTCCTTCCAGGTTTTCTATTGCATACCATGGCTTTTGAAAAAGAAAGAGATGAATACCGGTGTGGGTACGGGGAGTATCAGGTTGTTCAATTACCAGATTAAAAGGCAAACATTTCGTCATCATTGACATCAATATCTTTGGGCAGGCTTGTCTCACTTCTCAAGCGGAAAGAAAGTGCAGTAGGTGACGTGCTGGTCAGTCGTACCCAACTGAGAGCATCAGTGAAAAGTGTGGGTCCACCTGCAGGCAACTAGTTTCCATTTCTTCCCAGCTCTTCTGCAGCAGTTCCCACGGATGTAGGACGCTTGAGTGTTACTCCTCTCTCTAGTTCATCCCATACAGGGGTTGTGCAGAATGCCCAAGTTTCACTGGTTCTGTATGCCATGCACATGTGCTTCTCGGAGATGGAGCCGGATGCTGCTTGCAGATGGGTTACAGTGATTTGACATACTTTTCCACTAGTAATGTGTGACTATGATGTCGGTTATGAGAATGTTATGTCTTCAGCAACTTCGTAATATTTTGTTCTAAACCTTTTCAGCACCTGCTGATGACTTGGAGGCCTGTTGTTTTAAGGATGAGCGGACATCAAAATGTTTATCTTGACACAGTTGAAAAAATACTTGTAGTTTTTTCCATTTAACAGCTACACATATCTAGATAAGTTAGGGGTGTTTTCTTTTACTTGAATGCATTTTGGTTTTCTCAGCACTTCATTTCTTATATTTCCATTGCTTGCCATATGCGCGGGGCGATGGATGTCGTATGTTGTCTACCTGGTCCTGCAGCTTTGTGCCATCTTCCTCCCAAGGGACGGGTTAATGTTTCACACGTGTTGGAGAGCGCGGCAACGCGTCTCTCTGGCGGGACTTGATCTCATCCTTACACGGCTCTGCGCAGCCAGTGCTTTGACGATAAAGCGTGACTCACCCTCCTAATCTCAACATCTCTGCTGTACCCACTATGGGCCTGGCCCCTGATGGCAGGCACCAGCACCTCTGTACCCTCTTCTTTCCGCAAAGGCGATTTCCTCAACCTGCGCTACTTCCCGCCGCTGTCACCTTCATCCGTAATCTCCCTTTCTCTTTTCCCTGCCTCGCCATAACTTGTTTTGGCCTTTGGCCATCACGGCTGGAAGTTAGACTGCTAGGCTGCGTGCGTGCGTGTGTAAGAGCACACCATTCTGATGGAGGAGAGATCCCATCCCACCACTGATCTGTAGCCTACACCCACGCTGTACACCAGAGAAGCCAGTCAACAACAAGCCGAGCTGTCAAGATGTAGATTCTTATTTTAACCTGTAGATCTTCAAACCAGAAGTTGTTTTTTATTTATAAAACGATTAAATCTGCTGTCACCAGCCCACCAGGTGCCTATCAGTCAAAGAAATAAGGAAACAAGACTTGTTAGTAAATTAATCATGCCTGTTTCGTGTGAGCGTAATGACCATTAGCGAGAACCGTAATTAGACAACATTTTCTCTCTGGCTTTTCTCGTTCTTGCTCTGATTATTTTTTTATTCTTTGCTGTTATGAAAGAGGTGATTTAGAATATTACTTTTCAACCTTTTGACAATTCAGTATTTAAGGTTCTGATGAATATTTTCGTATGAAAATGCTTTCCTCAATACTGCTTCTTTTCACATTTGTAATTTTTCAATTCTTAATTTTTAAAAAAAAATAAAAAATTTTCTGTCACTTAATTTCACTGGGGCAAATACAGTATGCCCACCTTCTACTCTTCAGCTAAAATACATAAAGATCTACTCATACTGCCCGGCCGGCCGATTGTTGGGAGGAGTCAGTCTCCAACCAGACCTCGAGCCCAGTATACCGATTTCCATATTGGAGACCTTGTACTTAAATTACCGCCTTGCCTTAAAGATACAAGTGATGTGTGTTATAACATCATATTGCAAAAAGTACATCCACAGATGGTTGCTGTCCTGCTTGTACTTCAACCTTAAGGTTTGAAGAGCAGTGCTGAAAGCGCATGGTTCACCTTGTCCGTCACTGTGACTTTTTAAGTGGGTCCTTACAAACGTTAAGAGGTGTGATGTCCTGTAGATGGTCTCAGCAGGACCAGCCCCACCACAGATGCTGGAGCCACCGAGACCCCGCTACCCGACCCAAATAGGAAATAGATGGAAAGTGGTCATTATTTTCCAAACATGGCGGCACTCGGACGGCCTCTGCCCTGTAAGGAGGGGCTTTGAAATGCAGCATGACGGCTGCCGCCTTATTGATCGTCGAGCCAGAACGCAGGCTGCTGATCTCTCCCCGGGGGAGATGATGGCTGCTGACAGCTACAGCGCATCCTGTGCTAGCGTGAGCTTCTTTGCCAACCAAACCCTCAGCCTCCCCCCACCCCCCACCTGCACCCGCTTATCCAGTCTCACGCCACAGGGTGGCCAATCGTCTGTTCGGCCGACAAGATTGCCGTTCCGTCCTTTTCAGACGTGACCCAGCTTTACAAGGAATTGGTATATAGTGCCCTGTTGTTTGGTAGCAGTCTTCAGTGCTTTTGATCAATAAGCACTTTTTAGTTCCAGCGCCATGTGTATGTTCAACAGACACTCTGTTGTCAGGCATTAAATGACCAAAGTGGTCAAAGCCTTTCATACCGAGCCGGTGAATTTCCTACAAGTGTGCAATTACTGTCGGCAGGCATGTGGTCGGGGAACGCTTGCGCATAGTATTGATGCACACGCTTCGTAGGTCGTTCTTTGGAAGTGACAGTTTGTCAGTCAGCCTTGCGCAGGTGAGCAGACAGGGGTCTTAGTCCTACAGAAGGGTGACGATTTGTATGGACCATATCATTCTCTAAGACTACCCTCGCATCAGCGCAGTTGGATACCCGCAGTCTTTGCGTGTTCCTTTCGGTCTCCTTCGCGCCACGACTGCGGCGGTGCACGAGACACTTGTCACGTCTCCTCCGGCCCGGGTCGCTGTGTCTGAATTGAGAGACCTCAGCTGCCGTGTCCCAGCTCGCACAGGGAGGGCACTTTAATTGCCGCCTGCTAGTGATTCCTCCATTAAGCGAGCTTTGGTTAATTTCATTAGAGGCCACTTAGGCCAGGGCTACCTGCTAATCCAGCTCTGAATTCTAATCACGGCGCTGCATGCTAAGTGTAGCATTACCCCGCCGGCTTGTTCCGCTAATGGCCACCCGGGTCCCACGTCGGGGGTCAGAAGGCCAGCGAGAGTTCCCTGACTCTGCCGAAGATAGATGGGCTCGGGGTGAGCAGTGGCGGGAACAATAATACCTTCCGGGCTCCGCAAACAGACGCTCTCAATGTATAGCTGCATATTGCTATGCGATTGAACGACCCCTGTGAACCGGTAGTGCGTGGTTTTGGTTTGCTGGCGCTCCGGTATGCCCCCTGCCCCAGCGGGGGAGAGAGGCCCGCCCATCCAGCTTTGTGTCCGTTCACCGTGGCAGCGGACACAAATCCTTCTCCTTCCACTGGAACAGCTCTGGCTTTTTACCAATCGCCAAATACACACACACACACACACACACATTTTCAGAACCGCTTGTCCCATACGGGGTCACGGGGAACTGGAGCCTACCCGGCAACACAGGGCGCAAGGCCGGAGGGAGAAGGGGACACACCCAGGACGGGACGCCAGTCTGCCGCAAGGCACCCCAAGCGGGACTCGAACCCCAGACCCACTGGAGAGCAGGACTGCAGTCCAACCCACTGCGCCACAGCACCCCCTTCGATCGCCAAATAATTACAGTTAAAAACAACTGTGAACATGCCGGTTGTAGCTTCAGGAGTTAATAAAGGAAATGAGTTTTTATTTCCATCCATCCATCCATCATCAATAACCGCTTGTCCATCAAGGTTGCGGTGATCTATAGTCAATCCTGGAGGCAAGGTACATCCTAGCAAGGAGATGCTGCTCTATTGCAGGGCAATCACAAACACTAGGTCACTCTCTCTCTCCCACAAACAAAAACGCTATGGGAAATGTCGAGAAACCAGTCCTCTTCAAATACGTGCTTCTTAATCAAACCCATGCAAACTTCATACAGAGTTCACCCTGAGCTGGAGTGAAACCAGTGACTGAATGCTCAGCCCAGGATCTTTGAGGCTCCAGTTGTGCGTACCTTCTCTTTTTATGTAGTCAATAAAATTTCTGGATATTATTCCTTTCAGTTCTTTCAAGGGTATTTGATATAGTTTGTTCCTCAGTGTAAATATACACCAGATTTTTTCCACGAGCGGTAATATCTAGTCCTCGGCAATGAGTGATATTTCGTGTCCTTTCTCAAAGTTCACAGCTGTCACATGCTGGACTGTCAGAGCCTGCAGTGGGAAGGTCTGGCTGCGTCTGCACACATGTCCATCTGGGGCAGATCCTGGAAGGGCAATGGTGCTTCTCAGCTCTTCCATGCAAAGCCAGGACTTGCGCTCTCCCACTGCTGTGGTTGCAAGAGCACCGTGGGTGGTGTTTGACTTTTATAATAGTCGTTCAAGTCTCCACCTTGCAATCAAAGGCCCGAATCTGGCTCCTGCGGTTGCTCCCTTGATCATGGTACTTACTGTAAATTGCTCCAGTAAAAATTACTCAACAGTAGAAACAGGTAAATCATTCTTAGTAGCTTAGTGTGTGAACCAAATGTTGTAAGTTGCCTCAGCTAAATGAATTAATAATAATAGCAATAATAATTTTGTCATTTTGGTCATTATGTGCAGTTTTCAAAATGAAATGGCATGACTATTTGGTAGCTTTAGAAAAAGGAAAAGAAAAGACACAAAGGGTGACGGAGATATTTGAGGAATCAAAGTTTTAATTTTTGTCACGGTGGCGCGTCGGGTCGAAACTCTGCACGGACAGGCGTGCGGCTCAAGAAGACACCACCTTCGGCATCGTTCTCAGGGTGCCTATTAACATGCTCTAAATAAATCAAATATTCATTCTGCAGTAGCGCTTTTATTTCTTTAAATTTTCCATTCTGAGCTGACTGCTGAGGGCGAAATAAGGAATACTTAAATACGCTGGGGCCCGGGTTTGCTGCCTCGCCTCTACTGCATGATCCCATTCATTCATTCATTCATTCATTCATTCATAAACATGCTGGTGTTGGTTGGGAAAGAGCGGCGTCACAGTGCCGACGCCATTCCAGCCTTTGAGCCCTCCCGAACAAGTCCGGACGTATGTGAAACCCAAGCCCCCGTGTCACAAAAGCCTTTACACGACAGGTGGGTAAACATGGCAACTCCTAAAGCCAAAACACAGGAGATTGCTTCTAGTTTGCTCCATTAACTCCTAGTCGCAGGCAGGAAACTTTCCCGGCACGGCACCAAACTCGCTGCCAACAGCTGTTCCTCGGCGGACGTTCAGGTGGAGGCAAAGAGTCGCTTGGGTTTGTTTTTAACTGCCTTGTTTAGTCCGATCCAGCTCCGGTCAGTGTAGTGTAACACTTCTTGGCCGACAACTGTACAGTTAAGGGTACTCACGGTCTTAAGTGTAAACATTAATGGAGATGCTTGTGAACGAGTGTACCGGGGGTTTCACACCTCCGTACTGAAGTTCATTTGCAGGTGAGCGGGATGCCTGCGCATGAGGAACAGCTGGATGCTCTTTGCTGCGAAAGAGTGTGCAGGCGCTCTTAAATGGGCCCATATATTTTAGGAGAGGAGAAGATCAGATTATTTCCACAGGGTGACTTTCTAAACGTCGACACAAAAGGCGTTCGGGTGTGTTTTCTTTCCCCTTTGGTGAGAACGGCTCATCCTTTTCGTTCACGTGAAGCAAAACGATCGCTCGAAGCCATTTTGGTATTTTGGGTTGCGAACATCTGCAACGGTGCCAAGGACCGTTCCCAGAAAAATGTTGCCGTTTAAGATCCCTCCTGTTGTTCTCCCAGTGTCATGAAAAATTTTAGATGAGCTAACTGTAGGAAATAGCTGTTAAAACTTAGAAGAACATGATTCACTGGATACAATTATGACGCCTGTCATTTTTTTGCGTCGTCTTAAAGAGGAGGGTAGAAACCAGCTGCTTCCCTCCGTCCTCCGTAGCCTCATTTGTATTCGCTCGAGAGCTCAAGCGGACCTGCTGACGGCTGAGAAGTTCACCGAGAAACAAACTGACATTTCATTTACATGCGGCACACTTGAGGGGCAGGGGAGGGACGGTCCCCGGGGGAGTCCCTGGCGCTGGACGGCAGGAGGCACCGCCGTGGCCTGGACACGCGTGACTCACACGCGTAACACAGGCACAGCCCTCCATGCGCAATCCCTGGCGTGTAAACCTGTGCGCGCATGGGGGGTGGATAGAGCGGGGTGGCAGATAGAGCGGGGTGGCAGACCTCTTTTTCCCCTCCTGTCTGTGGAAACATTTTGGAAGGACACCCGAAAACGTCCGCTAGGCTAATAGCGTCCTGTGGGAAGAGTTGCCCTTTCTGGACAGACATGTCCTCCAGTCAGGTTCCTGAAGGTCTTTTTTTTTTTTTTTTTTTTTTTATAAAAAAAAAAAAAAGAAATAAATAAATAGGCAAATACACACACACAACCGTTCTTGTTCACTTTAGCTGAACTGAAACTGGTCTCAATGATGCTGATTAATATCATATACAGAATATGTGTCTTAGGAATGAATGGAGGAAGGAGAGGTTAGTTTGTTCTCTTTGAGCCATTGTTTTCCATGTGTTCTTCAGCAGTCACGGAAATGTTTCTGCACTTGCTTGTTTGCTAGGGTTTTGTTTCACCATCCACCCTCTCTCCCTCAGAACTACTGAATCCCTTCCATCATTCAACAGGGGTGTCAAAATGCATGTCTTTTGAACCCCTTCTCCTCTGATCTGCTAATGGCTTCAGAAATTTAATTGAATTTCCATCACGCAATCTGTCACAGTCACCTTTCTATTTCCTGGCAGGCTGTCAATTCTGTACGCGGCATCTCGTTTTACCTGGGCCGGCGAAATCGGCGGCGTCTCGCAATCTGACCGCTTTCGCAGTCACATTTCTGTATCTGAAGCTCTTTCTTGTGAAATGCACTTCTTACTCTGAGTTGCAGGTCACTTTTGGGAACAGCATCTGCTAAAATGAATAGATACAAACATACATCAAAACAGGAAAGTCAACCAAATGCAGCCCTTACTCAGGAGACCCCTGTTACTGGAAGTCCAGCTCCTGTACTCCTGTACCCTGTCTGGACATTGCCGTTACCCTTCTGCACCATGGCGCGATACCACGATATACAGTGATTTCGGCACACTGGGGGGAGTGTGGAGAGACTCATTTTCAGGTTGTAGGAGACCTAGGAGCAGAGTGGACTTGACCTATATCCCGCCCCCCCCAACCGTCCCTCATCCCCTTGCCGGCCGTGACTCCTCGCCAGACTCAATACGCTTCAGTCCCACACGCTCTCCACCTGTGTGCGTTTGCTAAAAGCACATAAACTAATTTACATACCTTGCTCTATTAGTATGAAAAGACATAAGTACTAAGAGTTTCAGTCACCAGTAGGTGGTAACCTAGTGGTCAGAGTCCCACTCCCGCTGTAGGACCAAAGTACTTATCCTAATACTGTACAGTAAAAACTACCTAGCTGTGTTAATGTACCCTCGTGTTTGAACCTAAAATCAGCTCTGGGCGACAATGTCAGGTAACCTAATAATAATAACGATAATATTCATCAGAGCAATATCTGAGCTTGAATAGTTGCCCTGCAGTTTTGTTCGCTCGTCTTCCATGTCATTGAAGAACATCTGAGGATGTGAAGCACCAGACTGTCCTGGCTGGGCGAGGATGCCCTCTACGCTGTCCTCTTGGCTCTCCAGCTCCCTGCCATGCATCACCCCTCGGTCCCGGATGCCGGCTTTGGTCCGCCAAGGGCGCCGTTAGAGTCGGTCACATCAGTCTTCCCAGGTTCCCGGAGGACTGGTCTCCTCCAGGTGGCTAATCCTCCTGCTCCCCGGAATGCCTGGCCCACCACCTGGAGAGGCAGCGGTGCCAGATACGCAGGCCCACCTCCCCTCACGCACGTCCGAAGCAGTAGCGACGGCTGAGGAGAAAAAGGCCGCCCCCGACCAAATGCGACCGCATCGGCTGGCGGCACCAGACCTGCTCCGGGCGCCTGTGCTCACCGACCATCTGCTGTCCCAACTGCGTCCTGCCCTGGAAAGCGCGGACCCCTGAACTCCTGCCCTCCATCGGTGTGCAGACGGTCCACCTGCGCGGGCTGTCAGACTCCGAGTTGGACCCGCAGGACGGCGCATCCTTTCGGCCAACCGTCTCTCCTGCGTTTAAAAAGCACAGCGAGAGAAGACGGGTGTAAAATGTGAGGAGCGAGAGCTGGAGGAGCAGGGTGGTCACACCGCGTTGCTGTGTCTCTTACCTCTTTCCGCGTGTTTTTCGCCGGTCCGCTTTAATTAATCCTCATGTTTGCCACGAGCCGGGCGAGAGCTCGCAGTCATGCGCCACTTGCTCTCCAGTCATTTCCCACCCAGGCGGGAAGACGGACTGACGGCAGCCGGGGATCTTGCCGACCTGCCTGGGGTTCGTCGCCGTGAGACAGGGAAACGTTTTTTCGACTTGGCTCGGCTCCGCCCGCACCGTCGAAATCCTCCGTGACCGGGAGGCACGCGCGCTGGGACGGGGCGCCAAAAAGCGCTTTTCACAGCGCACTTTGTGTCGCGTAATTCGACTGTAAGAATACATGTGAGTTGTGTCTGTATGATAGACTCTCACAAAGACTCTTTTAACCCCGTGTCAAGCCTTTGAAATTCCGCCATTGAATTCCAGTTCATAGAAATGTAAGTGCTCTGCAACAGTTCCTGGATTGTTGGGTTGTATTTGGAACCATTTTTCACGTTTCACACTCGGTATACATTGATTTTTTTCGGCATGTTTCTTTGTCACGTTTAGCTAATGGTTTTCACACATTTCACATGGCAGCTTTCTGTGTCTGAACTTTTGTTTAAGCACCTTTTATACAACTTCAGAATTGACGGAGCTTTTTGTACCTTTTCCGGCCTTGTTTCCACTTCTGCCTGTTCAAAAATCGCCTTAAATACTCTTTTAATAGGAAATATGTTTTTGTGTTGTGTGTGTATTTTACTAACCTGGAAGGGACACTGTTGATGCAACTGTGCCCAATATGGCACTGAACATTTCCATTTATTCATTTAGCAGATGCTTTTCTCCAAAACGACGTACAGCTCATAGAAAATACAATTTGTGCGTTACATTAGGAGAAAGAAGAGACTTCGATGCAGATGCATGAGTCTTAGTTAGTTACCGGACCATAAAAAAATATGTGTAATGTTTTAATTTTTCTCAAATCTGGGACGGGGGGTTGTGGTGGGTTTGGCCGGTGCCTGCTGTGTGGCGGGTCTGAGGTTCGAGCCCTGCTTGAGGTGCCTTGCGACGGCCTGGCGTCCCGTCCGGGCTGTGTCCCCTCCCCCTCCTGCCTTGCGCCCTGCGTCGCCGGGTTAGGCTCCGGTTCGCCGCGACCCCGCTCGGGACAAGTGTTTGTAGACATTGCATTGCGTTTCAAATGTGGGCTGGGGAAAGGTTTACTTTTAACTGTCCTGTTTATTTCATTTTATTTCGAACAATCATGTGTCTTTGAGTTTTATCAGAATGGGGCTTTAAAGAATTTAAATTTGTTGTGTCTGTCATGTGGTTCGTAGCCTCTCTCCGTGTGTGTGTTTCAAGTAAGGGTCAAGGTGTAACGTGATGGGTGTCCTTGGCCCACTCCAGGCCAGGTGGCAGGTCAGCTGGGCATTTACCGGGTGCCCGCTGTGTTCCTTCCACCCCCCACACCCTGTCCCACTGCCCTGTGAGACTTTGCAGCTGCTCAGCAGCGTTTGTACACAGGCCTCTGCAAACAGGGGGTCGAGCGCACCTTCCGAGATGATTACCGGTACTTTCCGTGGGTGACGCGGGGAGGCCATCGCTTCGTGGAATTCCACTCTCTGTAGAAGCACGGTGACTGTGAGGTGCCATGTTGGTTCGTGTATAGCAGCTGCGTGTTAACGGCCAAGCAGAAGGTCGGTTTGCAGCAACGTCAAGGTAACCTGGCTTCAGTGCTCACTGCACACAGCAGAAGGGTATTTGTTCATCACACGGAATGCAGTCCCTCACTATATAGACAGTAGCAGTCCTATTTGAGTCTGAGGGGGAGATAGTCCAAAGCTGCTTGCATGGAAACCCACAGCCCGGAGCTGCGGGGCACCAGCGCTACCCGCTGTTCCTCCGTGTCGCCCCGTCTCTAAATTGGTGACGTCACGCAGAACGGAGCTGTTTGTTGATTGATGTGCCATAAGTTATTGCATCCTGTAAATTACCGGAGGAGTTAATCATTGATGAATCATTTTTAAAAAAAAATTACATCTTTATTAGTGTTTAACCTGATGGAGGATATAAGTCTTGTGTAAAGTTAATTAATGCATCTGACATTAATCACAACAACTAAGCTCTTATTAGCAGCAGGCAGCCCACGCCGTCTTTCCAGGTGAGGGAGGAGTTTTCCCATGTGTAAGGAGTGCTGGAGTATGTCATGTGACCATACTGTGGGACAACCACTCCTCCCCCTCCCTTGTATACACACACACACACACACACACACACACACACACACACACACATACACACATCACCTGACCATTACGGTGGAGTGACAGCCAAGTCCCTAGACATCTGTTTCTCCGAAGCAACAGCAGACTCTCATTGGCGTAATATATTTTCGTTGTCCCCAAATGACTGATAGCGCCTCTGCTCTGTATGTGGGGCAGCACCTCAGCCTTTCTGTTCCTTTCCCCACTTCTGGCTCGGATGATAACCACAACCAAACAAAAACCCAAACTGAAATTGGTTTCTTCTTTGCTGAACTAGATAGTGTTAGAGGTGTGGTGGTTTTTACCAGGAGTAACAAAACTAATTGAAAGCTGTTGAGTTTGTGAAACAAGGAATGACACCATGTTGTAAGGATGGTTAAGATTCCCTCACGGTGACATTCAGTGGGAAACTGGCTGTAGAGGAGCGGGTCAGTGAGAGCAGCGATGGTTCATGGCGGCAGTCTCTCCAACCGGAAGAAAGGCCTTCTTTACCTCGGTTCCCCTTGTTCTCGACTCCTTTGCATGTCTGTGCTTCGATTGTTGATTGCGGCGTACTGGTGCTGCAGGACTTGTGCGGTTCTGAGCTCGCCTTTGAACCGAGTGGCCAAGGCAGATGAAAGGAGCTGGTTTAATGGGCACAGGGGTCCAGGGAGCCTACTGCCAGAGGGTCTTCTGCTACCGTTGATCTCTGTCCTCCCTTATGTTTGGCCAGTTGAGAAACTCTTCTTATCATTTTTGCTTTTGTTCATTTATGCATGAACATTTTGAAACCTTTTAAGGTGCAGCATAGTGTTTACTGTCTCCTGTGGCCAGTACTTTGCCAGTTTGAGTCCCAGAAAGCTAACAGCTGTAATATTGGATACAAGTAATGCACCTGCTTGATCTGCGGGCAAGGCCTCGTCGGTCTGGGAGCAGTGGCTCTTTTTCTAGATGTGCCACATCACAGCAGGGGGCATCATGTTTTAATAAGTTCTGGAGGTGGTGGGTCAAGAGACCATACTGAGGGAGAGGATGGTCTTAGCCATGAAGGAGCGAGCAAAGCGAGGCGCAGCTGGTGGAAGTGTCACGCCTATGGGGCGCCAAGTCGTCCCCCGGTCTGTTGGAGGTGCATGGCTCCCGGCATCTCCCAGTTCTCACCTCTGAATCGGGACCACAGGCTCCACCCCCAACAAGGTGGAGTTCTCTGTGGTTGAAGGCCGAGAGCTCTGTCCGGTGAGCTTCGGTGACGACGCTAGGATGGGGACAGGTGCAGGACCGCTGGGGCTGAACTTTAGAAACCCAGTCGTGTTTTTCTTCCGTTTTGGGTGACTGCCCTCTGCTTTGTTTATTTTCATTCATTCCCAAATACCACATTATAAATGCAAATGAGCAGTAATACTCTTAGGAGACTTAGGACTACTGATGTCAGATGGACGGCTGGGCCTCATGTCCTCCCCGATCTTTTGTTGGCTGTCATTAGAAGTAAATAATGCTGCTTAATCATGAAAGTGCTCTTTGCTTTTGACTCAGTTGGGTGGGAATAATCCAGGCGCCTGGAAACAGGTTGGCATGGTGTGGTACAGTGGGCAGACAGAGCTGGTCAGTGGTTCTGTAACGGAGCCTGTATGCTTGGAGGCCTCTCTGTAATAGAGTCTGTTCTTTAAACTGACTAGGGTTTGTCCACAATACAGGGGGCCTTGTGTCACTGGGCGACACCCTTGTGTTGTCCCACAGCCTTCTCCTTCTTTCATTAGACCGCTCAAACCCCTGAACAGATGAACCGTTTTCCTAGAGCTGTGTTTCGTCTCTGAAGTCCCTCACTGACACCATCCGTGAGCACCTTTGGCAAGAAAAGCCAAACTGCTGTTATTCGAAGATCCATGGAAAATATTCATTAAGTTACAGAAATTTAGTTAGGACTCTTTAGGCCTTCACTTTCATGGAGGTGGAACCTCATCAACTTTCAGCTCAAATGAAAAGGAATGTGACCACAGGTTGGTAAAAGATGATATTTTCCACCATTTCCACCATTTTCCACATGGGTGCCCAAGCTATGTTGACTGTGGGATCCAGCCGGGCAGTCATGGAGCGCAGCGATGATGAAACGCACGCCAGGGGCTTCTTCGGTCGACTCGCTGGCGCCACCGCGGTGGGAAAGCACCGGTAATTGAAAGTGTATATTACCGTCGTTCGGTCCCGTGCCACCGTACGTGGCCCCCTACCCCCCAGCCTGCCCCATTATCCTCCCCGCCGCCAGCGCTAATGAAGCGTGCGTCGAGAGCAGTTGCAACGCAGCTCCCAGGTCTTCGTTAAGTGATCGACTCTGCTGATTACTTTCACCTTTTTTAATTATTTAGGCGAATTGCTGCCTCGACCCGCTCTGACCTGAAACCCAGGGACCGGGGTAAGGGGTTCGAGGGGCGTGGGCTCATTGCGCAAGGACACTGGGGTTATCCCATCTGGTCCTCAGTCCTCTGTGGAAACCTGTAGCGGTCAGTTGATGGTTTTTTTACTCCCTCGCTGTATGTGGATTACAGTTTTCTTGTGTGTCTGCGTTCTTCCCCTTAACCATACAGCTTCTTGTCAAGTTATAAACAAAGGTTACTGCTCCAAAGGATGGACATTTTCTTCAGTGCATTTTGTTTTCCTTCATTGTTACTCATTGACCTTGACCCACCTTGATCGCCACCAGGGGGGTCCCATTAATGAAGAGGCTCGCCTTGGACCACATGGCTGTTGGAGAGCTTATATCAGTCCTCAGCATCCCTGCTTAACTTGCTTTAACCTGCTTCGGTCGAGGGCGGATCATACAACGTGCTGCTTTTCCACAAAGTAACATCACGAACGCTCACTGTCACACATGTACAGACGCGCGCAGACCACCTCATCGTCAGTGGAGATTACCAAAGGTGCTGTTCTCGGCCAAGCCGTAGCGGGTCTTGAACGCTGTACAACCTGGCAGCTGTTGTTTCCCAAGTGCAGCGGACAGCGCGTCAAATGATTGGTCCAACCGCAGCGCTCTGCTCCGACTCCACCACCCACTACTAAGTAGCCTTCACATTCCCAGCCTTCCGAACCCCACAACATCAACTACTTTGGGTACATTTTGGGAATTCTCAGGGTATCAGGTCCTTACGCATTTCTCGCTTCTGCAGACGTTTCAGCAATCAGGTATCAGTGGCATGTCAGATACACTCGAGGCAGACAAACTTATTGTAATCAGAAAGTAAATATTCAACTGTGTTGCATGGGCTGAGGTTTGTAATCTCTGCTCTAAAACTGGATTTCATCCCAACAGTTCAGACAAAACTATTTAAGTCTGCATCACGGTCAAGGCATTTATTGTGGTTATATTTAGTAGATTCCTGGTAAAAGAGAGGCCTTGAGTTCTCATCCCAGGTCAGTTCTTTTGTTAGTTGTCTGATGTCTTTTGATTTTCCTTGTATGAACAAGTCTAATATGGAGACGCCACAGCTTCTGGTAGTTAGGGGTCGTCATTTGGTGTAGACTGCAGCCCTGAGGACAGCACTCGTGTGTTGGACAGGTGGATGTGCTCGCAGTCCTCCTTGGCCTAAGTGTCTCACCCGCAGCAAATGTCCACCTGATTGCTTTCTTGGGAGACCGAACGCCCCCGTCCATCATAATCCACATGCTCCGGCATCGTGTTCATCGTTCCCTCCTGCATCCGGCGACCCTTTTAACCGTCTGCCAAGACGTCGTGGCGCGGACGTAATCCGAGAGGACCAATCGGAATGCGCCGTGTCATCAGGGGTAACGAGGGATTCGCAGATCGCCAACGGGAACGCGGAAAGCGGGAACAAAAGGTCCATTGAAGGGAGCAGCACCTGTGGATTGGAGACACCTTTAATGGAGCTCAAGGGCTCTCGCTCAGATGGAAAGCGCGCTTCTCAAGAGGACCTGTTTTTAACCACCCTGACTGCACTTCCACGTCGTACGCTTCGCTGCTCATATTTTTTGACAATTATTGATGAGCCACTTATTGTTTCTCTCTATACTGAGGTGGCAGATCTTTATTTAGTATGTGCATAAGAACGAGTCAGTCAGTGTGCGAGTGTAAGGCGGAACATTCACTGGTGTTTGCTGGGAGAGTCATTCATTTAAACTCCTGACCGCATTAGCAGCGTTTACTTAATGGCGTGAGAATTGGAAATATAATTTCGAAGAGGAAAAGGAGGATTTAATTTGCACCCACTTCTTAGGAAATGACTGCAGTGCCGCCTTCAGCAAGGAGCTGAGCTTAAAGTGTCGGGACTTTTGGCTGCGGCAATAGATCATCATTACACTTAGAGCGGAAATGGATCTGTCATACTTGAACTGTGTTAAATAAGAAGTTATTTGAAATGCGGAGTGTTGTAATCTTTTCTGGATGCCGTGTTTTCGAGCCACTTAAATGGGCAAAAAGCGGCGGCGCTAAGATGTTAAGCTGTGTTTGAAATGCTGAGATATTTTCGGCACATTTGTTTGCATCTGAGTAGGTGAGGAATGAAAAAGGAGACTTTTTGTAATGAGGGTGAGCTCCACGTGAGGCGGGCAGTGCGGTCACCTGTCGGCTCAGACTTCATTTCGACTGCCCCAGCGAGCACAGCGAGCACTTTTCTCCTCCTGCCCAGTCGCTAACCCCCATGTGTTTATTCCATGCTGATTTCCGCACGTTTCTTTTACCCGACGTTGTCCTTCGAAATAGCTGATGTAGTCCCGATTGCCACGTTACATTCACTTAACACTTTCGAACCTACGGAGCAGTGCAACTTTGACTCCAGCAAGGAATGGATGCCTGCTTGGGAGAGCGTTTCACAGAGGTTTTGGATGGAAATCCAGTGCTGGAGAAACACTTTGTGGGAGAACGGATGCATCTTCAGTGACGACGTGTGGATGCAGGAGGTGTCTTCACAAAATGGGAATGACGTTGTTCAGTGCAGCTAAGCAATTTCCTGTCATCCGTTTTCTAAAAATGCCGAGGAAATCTCAACGTGAATCAACGAGAGGTGTACGCTCTTGCGCGACATGTTTTTTACCTTCACGTTTGCCTGGGCTGGTCACACCAGTTGGTGATAGGCTGCGTTCCTCACATCACCAATCATCCCTACCTACCCCAACTCGTTCCGTTCTGTCCCAGCTCGTATTGTCCCAACAAAAATCTTCCCTTCCTACCCCGACTCATCCCATCTCTCCAAAACCCATCACATCCACCACTTCCCTCCTTTCCTCTTCCTCTTTTTCCCCACTTCATTTAACCCTGTCCTATCCCATCCCCTTCACTTCTATCTAGCAATTCCATCTAAGCAGCTTTACAGCTCCACCACTTGACCTTCCAAAGGTCAGACCTGACCCTCCTGCCACGTGTTAAATTGCCAAGAGTCTACAAGCTTTAATGAGTCGCTAGGTTTGCATGCACCATCTTCCAGCAGGCTTGGTCCTGTTTTGGTCTTACAAAAGTAACTTACCGCTTCCTGGAAGAGGTGGTTAAAGCTGTTGTGTGAGGATGTCAGGTAATAAGGCGAGACAGATGAATTAGCAAGGTCACTGAACTTCTACGGGTCCTGAAAGTGCAGGTCCCATCTGCGCCTCATTTTCCACATTTTTTGGGAACCGTCATCTATCTGTCATCACGGCCCAAGGCTCCAGTGTCCAAAGGGCTTGTAGAAAGAAAGGGCTTTGAGGGATTAGGACCACGTTGTCCGAGATATTGGCACGGTGTCGGAGCAGGTGGAGAGTACGCCTGTAGCAGCGCCTCTGCACGGATGGTGCCCCCCCCCCCGAACCACGGCTCCCCCAGGGCTGATCAATGCAAACTTTATTTTCACAGGTGACCTTTTGGAGACCTGGCCCCAATCCTCTGAAGTGTCTCCTGCCTCCTCCCCCCTCCCCCCCAGCACCCCCTGCCTCTGCATTGAAAATCGGCACACGCCCGCACAGCGCGCATGCATGCGGACAGAAAGAGATGTAATTTAAACACATCTGTTCAAATATGCATTTCAGATCAAGTCACTGCTGCTTTCTGTAATGTGGCTGAGTGTTTGACAGGTATTATATCCCTAAAGTCCACAGCAGATGGTATTTATTAGAGAGGAAATGGAAATTGGAGTAAGAAGCTTCTTTTTTGTCTTCGGTGAAATCCGCCCCCCCCCATTTTAATTGTAGGATCCGAGGCAGTTGTTGGATTAACACTTGTCTTGTGTAACGTACTATGTTAAGCCCATTATTTTTTCTTGCACTGCTTGCAGCTGTTTGAGAGGTTATGTAGAGTTCTGTCATTGAAATGAATATACGTGCTGTTTTATACAAGTAGTGCTCTCTTTGAAGCTGGGTGCCTTGCTCTTTATCTATTTATGTGTATATATATATACACTGTATATATTTATTTATTTGTTAAACGACTGTTTTAAAAAGGGCGGTAAAGCCGAGGTCGGTTTGCTCACGGACGCCTGTTACCTGTTCGTTTCCCTGCGACC
The DNA here is from genome assembly GCF_900964775.1 of Scleropages formosus. Lineage (NCBI taxonomy): Eukaryota > Metazoa > Chordata > Actinopteri > Osteoglossiformes > Osteoglossidae > Scleropages > Scleropages formosus. The sequence continues at coordinate 8,014,182 of NC_041823.1, forward strand.
ACATGAGCTCAGCACTCGCCGTCCTGCGATCTCATCTCGCTCCTGTTTGAGCTGCTGTCGGAGAGTAGCCGTCGGAAAGTAAGAGATGAGAGATTTGTTCCAGTTAAGCGTTGTGGGGAATTTCAGTGCTGATTGAAAGAGCGAAATGGAGCAGATGTTTCTTTTTTGTGTAGAACACGACTGAATGTGCCGAGGGCGCGGTGCGGGATGGGCCACCGGGAGCTGACAGCAGGTGGGGTGTCAGCAGCAAACACTCCGGCAGGAGACGGAGAGGTCAGAACCAAAACTTGTCTGCTATAGAAATCAGACTAAAATTGGCCCCATGAGGATTACCTGCAACTCACATTTTCTTGAATAAACAAAAATTGATTGAATGATCAAATAGGAGAGTTAAGGGAAGACCGGGAGCACAATGGATCAAATGACTACCGGTCTCCTTTGGCTCCTGCCGCATGTCCTGGAGCTCAGTGTGTGTGTGTGTGTGTGTGTGTGTCTTTCTCCACTAGAATTTCAAATATCACCTGACTATCAAAGGGTGTCAAGTGACTGATTTTTTTTTTTTTTAAATGCCGTTGCACTCTTTACTTCCCCCAAAATGTGTCTGGAAATGTTCCACAGCAGTTTTCCCAACAACTGAGTCACCATATTGTCACAGCAGGACCCTAAATGGTGCATCTACATTCGCGTGTGGCTGTCATTTCACAAAACATTGGACTCATGCAGCACCTTTATTTCGCTCTGATGTCTGAAAGTGTGTCTGAATTAATGTGTATCCTTTCCAGCCAAATAAAAATAGGCAGGTTCCCTTTAAAGGAATAGGCAGGCAGCGAGACGTTTTGGAGCTGTTTTAATACAATTATTGGACAACTCAGAAACAAGGTGAAGAATAAAAGGAAGAGGGGCCAGAAGGCGGCTTGACACCCCTTCGGCTGCGTATGTAATGTCAGGTTCCGTATTTTGTTTTTATTCCACTGCCAAGTGCTCTTAGCCGCCGTGCTGTTGGGCGCCTCTCGCCGAGCTCTTAGCGTTGGCGCGCAATGCTTCCGCACGCTTGCCGGCCGCTCTCGGCTCCCTTTGGAGCGCATCTCGCCATGACTTGCTGAACGCCAAAGGACCGGATGTTCGGGCGCAGCTCCTTTTCAGCCAGCGTTGCCAAACCTGAGGAGGAAAGTCCTTGTACGGCTTTTAGGGCTGAACTAATGTTTAATGCCTCTCTCGTAGTCTCTGAGATGACACTTGTTCATGTTCATTTTTTTTTTTTTTACTACCTTGCGATAGACTCGCGTCCCATCCGGGGCGTACCCCTCCCGGCCTTGCGCTTGGTTATTGTGGTATAGGCTCCTGGCCCCGGTGACCCTGACCAGGCCAAGCAGTTAATGAAAACGGATGGATATTAACTTCTTAAAATATTATTTATTATTCACTTCTCCAAAGCAACTTACAGTGATAAACTACTTAATTATTTATCCATTTATACATTTGGGTAATTTTTACTGAAGCATATCAGGGTAGGTGTGTTGCTCAAGAGTTCAACAGCAGAAAATAAACTACAATCACATAACTATTAACCCAGTTACTTAAATCTTTGTGACACTCTGGGTTCTTTCAGGGAGCAGGACTGAGAATGCAGTCGAGGTGAATTGAGTGAAATTTGTGGTTCATTCATGCAATTTAGAGGACCTGTGACTGGTGAGAGCTAAGAGAGAAAGACAGGGTCATTTTTACTACATCACTTAAGGGTAAGTACCTTGCTCAAGGGTAGTACAGCAGGAGGTGGGATTCCGAGCTGGGCCCTTTGAGCGACAAGCAGCCCCGTGGCTGGATATTTCTGAATTAATTTTAGGCTAAGGCAGCTATTCTGGAACTAGAACGAATAACCTTCCATTTAAATAGTCCATGTTTTTAACCACCGTGCTTCTTGGCAATTGATTTAAGTGAGAGTCCATCGGGGGTCCCGGTTTGTGACTGCAGTGCTGGAGCGCAGAAACAAAGGCTGGGTTCGCCTGTGGTTCATGAGACCTGGGCACACGGAATGAGATGATATCTGACTGCTATGAGAACAGATGACTTGGAGAGAACGAACTATCAGAGCCCGTTTAACCGCGACCGGGCAAAACGGAGACGGCCTTGACCCGACCATTTTTCACTCATTGGTGTCCAGTGAAATGGAAACGCTCTATTACTGTGAAAGGGGTCTTGCCTCGCGATGTGAACACAGACTGGAGACACTTAGCATAAAAATATCGAATTGGAGACGCTGCTTTGATGCGTCCTTTCATTTGTAATTCACATGTCGTTGCGTCGAAATATGTCCAAGGAGATGTTTTAATTCGCATCCCCATATGGCAGCTGCACGGTGTCAAGTGTGTGCTTGTGACATTATATCAATGAAAACATAAATAACGTTAAGATGTAACATTTTTGCCACGTTCCACTTTTAAGAATACTTATAATACACAAAAATATGCTTTGCTTTGCTCAGTTATGATCATCTTTATGTTTACCTTTGAATGATATATTTTTTTTGTTTAGATTGCATATCTTGTGTTTTATGTGCTAATGCAAATTTTTGTAAAATGTTTCACTATCAGCTAGATATTGCATACTACTGGGAGCAGATAATGCTTGAAACAACAGCTTTGGGGTGTTTTCAAAAGCAGGTTTTGTGGTAATAGTGCTAGGTTTAATTCATACACTCGAATAATCCAGTTGCCGCATGATGAAAGCATCTCTCCGTTCTCCTGCAGCTGAAAAATGTGAAACACGGGAAGAAAAAAAGATCTGAACCATTTTTTTTTCCTCTTTGTGATGGAAAAGTGCTGCTACCATCCATTTTTTGTCCTCTTAATTCAATACATGTTCTTTTTTTCCAGAACATATAAAGAACATGTCAACGCAATTGTCTAAATCATAATTCGTGCTCTTTTTGTTTATGAGGCCGTGACTGGAGATCGGTGGGCGTGAATGAATGCCGATTTGATTCGAAGCGTTCTTTCGGAAGCGCGCCTGTGATTGTCTGAAGTCATTTTTAAAGACGGGGCGCGATCGCAGGTCAGCGCTGGAGCCTGTGTCCCGGGAGCTCGGGCTCGGAGAGGTGTCGAGCGCGTCTCCGAGCTCTTTGCCTCCCTGTTACCGTTTCAAATTATCACACATAAGTGCATCTGTTACTATAGTGACAGCCACTCTTCTGGATAAGCTGTATAATAAGAGACTCAGCAATTGCTGTCAGCCTTTGAGATGTACCTGCGGCCTGTTTGCAACATATCAAGTGCGGTAGTTAATCAAAATTCTTTTGCTTATCGCTTTTATGCCTCGAAGAGACAGATTGTACATTTTTGTTTGAAGGAATAGCCTGTCTTCCCTTACAGTAAAAGGTTTGCTAATGATTGTGATATATATATATATATATATATATATATGAGTCTCTCAAAGAATTTCGCTGACTGAATTAGAGCATTGTTTTTCATATCATTGATAAAGCTTCAAAATAGGTCTGACATGAAATAAAACTGAGAAAAAATTACCGTTTTGAAGGCTTACGTGCTTTGCTATCATTGAAACTTCATGGAAAGGAGAGCAGAGGAATGTTATGTGGTGCAATGATTATACTTCAGCAGTTTCTATTTTTATCTGTTTTTCCCACTTAATTTTTTTTTTAAGTTAAAAGAAGAAATGTGTAGTTTAACTGTAGATTGTCGTTTATGTAAAGTGTGAAGCTGTATTGGTTTAATGATCCGTCTTAGAATTTGGAGCGTTTCATATAAATGGAATATGAAATCCCTTTTTTCCTATATTAAGATGTTTTTGTGCGTATCAGGCTCTGGCGCCTCCGAGCGCGCAGGCGCATCAGTGTGTGTGTGCGCTGCTGTTTTTATACGGCACTTCTCCTGCTCTTTCTCCGCAGCATCGCTGTCTGACTTTGGGGAGACGGCACATCTCTCGCTGTTGGGGACCTGCAGGTCTGCCACCGCCCCGTAGGAGGCGCTTGCGAGCTAATCTTCTACCGCTGTCTTCGCCGCCTCCCTACGCAGATTTCCCGGTCTCAATAGCCAGGTGACATAACTGAGCGATAAAGCTGTCTACGGCGCTGGGGACAAGCGTCTAGGCCGGCCGAGGTGCCCGGCAGCCCGTGGGACGCGGATCTCGAGGAAGGCAAGGCGAGCGCACGACTGCTTCCATATGGTCTGTAGGACTTGGACGTAGTTTGCACAAATGTCCTTTGTTTCCCCAAAAAATTCAATCTGCATTTTTTCCAATTAACATACATTTACAAATTCCAGTTTGGGCGGCAAATTCACACTTTTTTCTCCAGGGGGCTGGGGGTGGGTAGTCTTGAATCTAGTTACAGTCCGTCCCCGAGCGCGTGTTTCCTTTCTCTTTGTTTTATTTGCGGGATGGGAAGTTAATGAACATGTGTTGCGGTTCAGATTCCCCGGCGCTGTGCACACCTGCCCAGATGCCAGCTTGATTAAAGCTGTGGCTGGGGGAGGGAAGGTGCCCCCCCTCGTTCTTTTTTAACAGCCTATCATAAGTTCAACTCTGACCTCCTGCTTCTCATTACGGTAAAACTGGAAGCCCGGAGGTCTCATGCCTCAGTGCGCTTGACATCTGCTGTAGCATTTCTGTGGGAGAACTTTCCACCTTCATCGCCGCTCAGAAGTGTGAGAGATACCTGGAAACGCAGTCACGGATTTGAGAGGTGGGAGGACTCGCTAGAGAACGTCAGGACGGTGCCATCGGTGATGTTCATCAGGCTCAAAGTCCAAAACACCTCTGCAGGGTACCCTCACTGGCCTGGCTATGGTTGGTTTATGCCAGTTTTTCTGTTGGATGAGCAACTGATAGTGTAGCGGTCAGAGCTGCTGAAGGTTGCAGGTTCAGATCCCACCCGCTGTAGCACCCTTGCACAAAGTCCGTCCGAACCACTCGCCCCATACGGGACACGGGTAACCGGAGCCTAACCCGGCAACTCAGGGCACAAGGCTGAAGGGGGAGGGGACGCACCCAGGACGGGACGCCAGTCCGTTGCAAGGCACCCCAAGCGGGACTCGAACCCCAAACCCACCAAATTACCCAGCTGTATAGATGGGGATATACTTGTAGATAGCTTAACATTGTAAATCCCTTTGGAAATAAAATGTGTGATGGTGAAGTTCTGAGCACGCTAAGGATTCTCGACAGGCCCGTTGCGCTGAGGTCAGCGTAACAAGTGACTCTCTCCCAGTACTCTCGTGTCTCCTTTCCTGAACTTGAAAGTTACCCTGGAAGGCAGTCAGCTCAATAAATATTAAAGCGTTGTGTACGTGGTTGTTTAATTGAACTGAACCATTTTTTTTTTTTTTACCACCTGACAGAATTAGGAAGTACAGAATGTCCATAAATCATTATCCCGATTAAAGAATGCCATACATTTTGAGCGGAGAAACTTACCTTTGGCAGGTACTTCCACCTGCGCGCACAGTTTTTGTCTGTGTATATTTGATGCATATCTGCGACGAGTGGCTTTACAGCAGCTGTTACTGAAAGATGGCGCTGTGAATCTCACTTACATCTTGTGAGCCTTGTAGGAGTTTACTAATAAAGTGTTGAAGTAGGAGCAGCAGGTGGCGCAACGGTTAGAGCTGCTGCCATTGAACTCAGAGGTCTCAAGCTTGATTTCCACCTCCTGTTGCAGTACCCTTGATCAAGGCACTTACCCTGAATTACCCAGCTGAGTAAATGGGTAAATCATTGAATGTCGCTTAACATTGTCTTAGAGAATAGTATTGAGCAAATAAGACTTTTTTTTTTTGCTTTTTTTGAACAGCTGTATATGATTACCAATGCTAATTGCATTATGGCATACTGTAATAAAGTTATGCATTTATGGATGCTGTATTTTTTCTCTTTAGTTACATTGGCTCTCCAGAAACTCTGCACCTGAGTAGTGTTTTAGATGTGGAGAGCAGCCGTTCCTGCAGACTGCACTTTCTTATTTGCGTTCCTCCCAAATCCAAAGATCCAAACCCATCTTTACCATAATCTGTCCCTGCTGCCCTTTGTCCTCCCAGTGGGACATGGAGTTGCGTCCCTGCCCAGGGGACCGGAGACCCAAGCAGAACCTCACTGTACCTCGCGGGGTACCTGCTCCAGGCTTCGCAGCCCGGTGTACTTTTTGCCGGAGGGTGAAGTTGAACGGCGCTTCTCGGCCTGCGCCTGTTTTGCAAACGTCTGTGTCCAACAGCGGCTTTATGCAGGGCTAACAGCTCGCTCCTCTCCCTGAGCTCACAATGACAATAACTCAGCACAGACAAACAAAGTCCTGTCCCCAGGCCCACGTTGCAGAGTCTAACTCAGAGTTTGTGCTTTCCGCTAGTTTTTAATTAAAAGGATTTGATCCCCGTTGAGCGGTGGCCTTGAGTAAATGTGAATGCGAATAGGTGTGAAGTGTAAACACGAGGTGAAATGAATGGTTTGGCGCGTGGAGGGGCAACCAGGAATAGCTCTGTTCTCTTTGAATGGGAAACGAGCCTTATGAAAGAAATCAGATGTGATACCGTGTAGTCGCATGGTTTTGAATGCGTATTTGCACTGTTTATTTTGTGTGGTCTTTTCTTCGAGACAAAGGCAGGAATTTTGAAAGTGTTCGGCTGAACGGGGGGGGGCGCCGCTTGATTTTCTGGCCGAACTCCAGGTACGTGCGCCGTCAAGCTTCTGTACGTGGATGTGGGCTTCCGCAGGTTCACGACAGCTGCTGCGATAGACCAGACTTCCCATGAATCTACAATGGCACACGTTCACCGACTCAGCTCCGCCTTTTAGTAGAGCCGAACGCTGTGGAATTGCATCTCAAATCACTGGGAGTCTGCGATTAACTTCTGGGTCAAAACTTTCATCCAGACCTGCGCTTAATTCGCTTCTGCGTGACCTTCGTTTTTTTTTTTTTTTTTTTTTATCATTTACAGCTACAATATTGCACTTCATAAGCGTGGAATGGATGCCATCAAAGGCCCCCACGGCGAGATTTAACGCTGCCACTGAGAGTGACATTTGGACTTCGCCTTTCGCTGAAAGCTTAATTTGGGCTAACACGCTGGAGCGTTTAGTGAGATTTCCACTGGGGCTTCGCCCAGCTGGAGTTCATTAGGGGCCAAGTAGAGCTGCTCTCCCCTCTCAGGCTGTCTCAACCCCCTTGTTGCGGGAGACACGACTGCGCCCCTTTTGTCACGGCTACATCGGTGGACGGCAGCCCGATAGATGGACCGCAGGCTCCTGTGAGCCTCAGACCCATCGCTCAAGGAAGAAAGGACAGGGACCGGACATTGGCAGAGATCCCATCATGCCTCGTCCCAAATGGCACCCTCCGAGGATGGAGCAGGCACCACCCCCAGCTCTTGCATCCTGCAGGGCCATAATTGGATCTTTTGTATAGACAAAGGCTGGAAGGGCTGCTGGACGAAAGAGTAATTGGAGTGTGTTTCCGCACTGGAGGAACCCTGACCCGTGAGGATGATGTGTGTACGCAGAGGGTGCAGTAGACTCCACTACCTTTAGAGTGCCACTACCGCTAGGACTCGAGCAAAGACGTGGCAACGGTCCATTTCCGGTCGATTGTAATCATTAGGTTTTGGCTGCCAGGTGGATCTCCTCCACGCGGGCGTCCTGTTGTCCGTTTAAAGGCGCTCTGTGTCACACAGCAGCTCCAAGAGTGCCAGCCTCTGCGAGACCGGACACATTTAGGTGTTTCGTTTCCAGTGTCCGTGTGCAGTTGAAAACACTGTTGTAGCTAAGTAATTGCGATCACAATATCACATCTAAATTTGCATCGACATGCTACGATTACTCAGGTTATTATCCAGGGCAAATTACAAGTTATAAGTTTGTATACTCGGATGCTTTGAACAATTTACTCCTGTGTCTATAAATACCATGCTGTGTTGTGTTAGAGTTCCGTGGAAGACATCCATCTGTAAAATAAAACGCTCGCTAAGAGCTATTTAGAGTCACCAGTTCACCTGAAACACGTGTCTTTGGGCTGTTGGGGGAAACCGAATCAATAGGAGGAAACCATCGTGAACATGGGAAGAACATGCAAACTGCACAGTCTTATGTAATATACAGTACATGTACATCCATGCCTTGATTTATGAATGTATTCTTGGAAATCTTTTTGTTGGGTAAAAATCCGTCGGGTAAAATGACAAAAGCCATTAGCTTTTGGGGAAAATTCTAACTTATTTGAAGGAGGACCCAAGTGTGCCTGAAGATGAGTGCAAAACCCAAATAAAATAAAAAATATTCGTATCTCACCAGAGAATACAGTTATTAAAATTACTAACAACGATACTAAACTGACAAATATTGAAATACTATACCGTCTATACATGAATGCATAAATATGCATCAGTGTGTGGTATGTATGCACTCTGTACGGTAAAGAGGAAGGACAGAACATTAGAGAAAAAATGTCTAATATACACAGTATAACAGTGTGGAAGCTTGTTCTTAAGCCCTCAGCTGCTCTCTTTCAGTCTGTATACATGCAGAGGAGTCGTTGATCTGCTTAGGGTCGTGCAGAAGTGCAGCCTTTCATGTCACTGTTTGTTCTTGGCATTACGGCTCCGCGGCCTCCACCACGGCCCCAAGAAGGGCTGCAGTCGCATGCTGGGGGGGACTGAGGTGAACCGTAACCGCGTGGCGGGGGCGTTGGGGGGGGCGCGCTCTAATACCGTCTGAGCCTGATGCGCCCCGCCTGCCGGAGCGCCCGTGTTTTCCAAAGGCCTCCGCGATCTCCGCCGACAAGCCAACAATGCATCAAAGGGACTCCCGTCCGCCTTGGTGCACAAGGCACCATTGTGGGATTCCAGACACGAGCCCATCCTGCGCTGCATTAGGGATTCAATTCGCTCTTTTCTCCTCTCCTTTTTTCCCCTACCTATCCTTCTTCACAGGGATGGGCGCTTTAAGGGCCACGGAAGAGGTAATGGATTAGAAGAGTAGCGCCGCTCTCTTTCTGATGAGCTCTGCATCCTGCTGCTCTTCAGGCCCGAGTACGAGGAGCACTCACACACCTGGATTTCTCGCGACGCCAACCCCCTTTCGTTTCATCGGGAGTAAAGTCTGTATCGGCACAGTTATGCGCTCTGCTTGGAAGTCCTCTTATTTTTCACATGTTGTCCAGTCTGTAGGTTTCATCATCTGCGCATTATTGTGAGCCAGTTTTGGGATTTGAAGCATCTCAGTGGCCCAGCAGTTGAAAGTGCTTTCGGGACTTTGCTCTGAGTATTGACAGGGTCGTCATTACTTTGGCTGCATGTGAAGTATTATGGCTCGTGATGAGTGAAAGGCTCCGAGTGCACGGCTGGCTTGCCGTCTTCCGCGTGGTCGGGCCAACAATGAGAACGTGAACAAGTCTCCTCATCTTTATCCCTGTTGAACATATCACTCCCAAGCGCTCCAGAAGTTATATTATTTACTAATTTAGCTGGTGCGTATCTCCAAAGTGATTTTCAATTATTCACCCTTTTATACAGCTTTGTAATTTATACTGAAAACTAAAGGATAGGAGAGAGTCCACCACTGATGAAGACGTCCCTCTGAAATAGATCCATCAAGTTCCAAGACATGTATCTATTTTGGTAGCTCAGACGTGCTCTCCCGTCTTCACTGTAGTTCTCATATATTCCAGAGGGCTCTAAACAATGGAGCCAGAACTGGATTCGTACCCTAGGTTTGAGGCAACTGAGGGTACGTTCCTTCTTCAAGGATGTGGGATTCAAACCTTGGTTCCTTTGGGGTCAAAGCAGTAGATGTGATGTCACCGTGTAATGTCATTATCTCATGGGCCTTCAGGGTCTTGAGGCCCAATAGCCATGGTCATCACATTTTCAGTCCCACTTTTGTACTTCTTTCCAGGGTAGCAGAAAACTAGTGTTTATCCAATGAACACTGCAGTTTCTGTGGTTGCAGTACACACCCTCGGTTGGCGTTCTGTGGAGACGATCACCCTCCTTGTTATCTGTTTACACACCTGCTTTTTCTTTTCAAGTCGATGAGCCAGCCCTCGGTGTCAAGACAAAACAATGTTTTAACGGATGGCTCCCGGCCTGCAGCTGAGGTAATGAGCTCCAGGAGAAGGTGCGGCTCAGCCTCCAGGGCCATGTCACCTTGATAATTGGACTCCAGACATCAAGAATGTACCTCATAGTTTGGAAAATACCAACCTTTAAGACACATATTTTAGGATTTTTTTCTAACACCACGTGCCGAATGCCACCTGAGCGTTCTTCACGCACGGCCTCTAAGATCATTTGTAAATTGTAAATCATTAAACGTGGAACTCGTGTAATCGAAGGGGGAAGGATGCTAATTTAGTATTTTAATGAGGTTATTACAGTTTCTTTGGTGTTGCAGTACATGGAGTATTTAAGCCCCGCCCACTGCTCTGGTTCACTACGCTTTCCCTTGGGCCCAGTTGGTGTCGTTGGAGTGGTGACGAACTGAATGGGATGTGTCCACCTCCCAGGACACTGTCCTGTGGGACACGCGCACAACCAGATGGATTAAGAGCTTGATGGACATGGGCAGCACAGCAGGAATGAAGGTGTTCATAAGGTCTGTTCAACATTTCCTCGAAACGCCCAGATCTTTGGACGGACAAGAGGGTGTTTTATTGCTGAATTCAATCTTTGTGCTATTTATGCTGAACTTTGAGCCATGTTGAATTTATTTCATTTATATTTATATTTATTAATTTAAGCGGTGCTGTTCATGTCCCATGTGTTTTTCTGAGATGATACTTTCAGTGACGACCTATCTAGACTACACAGAAACGTAAAATCCTTTTGTAAATGGTTTCTGCAGGAAAGTCAGATGCGGAAGGCTTTTCAACAGGAAAGAGAGAAACATGGTGTCTAACTCAGGCTTCAGGCTCGTTTCTTTTTTTTTTTTTTAATTTATTATATTTTTGCTCCATACTTAGTTGTTGTCTAGATTGAAAAGGTCAAGGATTCATAACAGCCCCTGGTTCCTTGTGAATATTAATGGTTGAAGGCAGCGGAGCTGCATCAATAGGTCAGAGGTTATCATCCGGAAACATACGAATAAAACTAACGTGATTAAGGATGCACATTATGCCCAGGATGGTCAATAAGTAAAGATAAATAGTCACCCAGGCACAATAGGAGGCGAAGGAGACTGTGAGTGTCTGGGAGTCAGGCGAGGGGTAATTGGTTTAGGCAGACCGAGGCCTTTAATGTGTCTACTGGTCACCTGACCTCGCTCTACTTTGGCCATTCACCCAAGTCCTAAATAGCATTAAAGTTTCTTCTCATGGTTTCTCATCTAACTCACCTTGGAGGTCAGCTGAGACCTGTCAAGTTATGTTTAGAGACACATTTATGGGCAGGAATGGCATTCAGTTTGCGGCTTCGCCACATTTCACGTTAAACATGACTAGTCGTCGTGCGTAAGTGCTGTGGAGTTGATTGCGATTCTTGGAGACCACGTAGGTGGAGATGGTCCAGAATGTGCTCTGCTTGGGTCTCTGGGGTTGAGATTGGTTTGTCCGTTGTCACCCTCTTCTTTTACTTCCAGCTTTTCCCAACATCTCTTTTTTTGCCGTCTCACGAGGTGTCAAAAGTGTGACAACCTCAGTTTCACCATTTGTACCTCCAGTGACAGCTGTGGCCTGATTTGATCCAAAATGCATCTCTTTGTTTTCCTGCCCGTCCGCGGTGTCCTGTTTAAAAGTCTCCTCCAACATTTCTTTCTATCTTTCATCTCTATTTCTTTCACCAGTTTTGCAGATGTATAAACTAGGAATGAGTTGTTTATGTGTGGGGGTGCGGTGGCGCAGTGGGTTGAACCACAGTCCTGCTCTCGGGTGGGTCTGGGGTTCGAGTCCCGCTTGGGGTGCCTTGCGACGGACTGGCGTCCCGTCCTGGGTGTGTCCCCTCCCCCTCCGGCCTTACGCCCTGAGTTGCCGGGTAGGCTCCGGTTCCCCGTGACCCCGTATGGGACAAGCGGTTCTGAAAATGTGTGTGTGTGTGTGAGTTGTTTATGTCCTTGCAGTTATAACAACGGAGTCGAGCGACACACATGTCCCACCAGCAACTGTTGGTACCACGCTGCACACGGATACGGTCACTGCAGCAGTCCACATTTGTTTGTCTTTCTTTTGCTCTTAGAAGACACTCTGGGTTCTGGAACGATGGGGCCTCGCTGTGCTCGTACAGCGTGCGTGTTGCTTATGTAGTGGAGTTGGATTTCGCTACAGGAGGTTCACACTAACTAGTCACCGTGTCCTGATTTGCAGTGCAGCGCCAGCGTTTGTGTTGTCTTTGCCCCGCCCTCCTCCTGCATGCAGATCTCACTTTATAATCAATCTCTGGTACCCCCCCCAAAAAAAAATACACGCAACGAGATGCGATCTAACCAGCGGAGCATGTAAACGGTGCATGTCTCCTCCCTTGTCCACCGAGCCAGGCCTCAGCCTCTCTCACTGTGTGTCAGTGCCAGTCCTCCCCAGCGCTGAGAACCACCAGCCATCACCGCACTCCCTGCCCCTGCTCCAGATGCTCCTGTTTTGTTTTGATCTTCATGCTGCTTCCTGCTCTTTCTTGGCAGACGACCTCATGTGGTCTCTGACACTCACTCAGACCAGGGTTCGTATTTGTTCATTTACGATTTGAAACTCTTCTCGGCTTGTTACGAGAGCAGCGTGCGGCCGCTGTGTTTCCATTCCCTGGGAGCTGTCAGCGCGACGCATTAATCCGCCGCGTCATTAAGGAGACACCTGCATTTGGACTCCGGTTCTTTTGGCATCGCATTCTTTTAGTCGCTTCATCTCTGCATCAGTGATAATGGAATATGTGCGAGGGTAATCAATGAATCCCTTTCTGTGCTGAGGCCCTAATTCAATCAGCGGCCAGGCCTATAATCAATCAGGTTCAAGCTTCTACACAGGATGTGATCGTGTGACAGTTCTCCGTTGAGACGCTCAGCCCAGTGCTGCTTTATCTTTCCTCGGGTCATCCGCTTTCCATATTAGCCCAACAAACTGCATACCAGCAACAACGGCTTCCGTCCGTTATGATGATGTGCACTGGTTTTTACCGCATTTTTTTTTTTTTGTTTTTTAAATCTGGTGAGGCCATATGAAGCAGTCCTGAGCCATGCGGATTACAAATACGAAAAGCCCAACTCCTGTGTCCCTGATGCCGCCGTGAACCTGTGTTTTTCTCCCTGTGCCGCAGGGTGCCTGGCATCACCATCGCCACTGACATCATCTGCGGTTTTCCCGGTGAGACAGACGCCGACTTCCAGGAGACCCTGAATCTCGTGAAGGAGTACCGCTTCCCGAGCCTCTTCATCAACCAGTTCTACCCACGACCTGGAACCCCCGCCGCCAGAATGGAGCAAGTTCCTGCCCAAGTGGTGAGACCCCAGTCCGCCATCCACTCTTTCTCAATAGGCTCTTTGTAGGTCTGCCAGACATCCAGATCCCCGATGCATCTTCCTCAGCCACTTACACAGTTTGACCCATTTACATTGCTAGGTATTTTTACTGGAGTAACTCAGTACCTTGCTTAAAGGGGGGTGGGGTGTGAACCAGCAACAAGTGTTGCCTTAGGTATATACACATTTCTGTGCTTGTTTTGAGTGTCAACACAGATCTGTTAGAGGGCAGGCCCTGGGGGGGGATTATGTCCTCTTGCATATTTGTGAGTCCTTTTTACCTAACTTTGTTGCGATTGTACGGTACCTCCCCTCCCCCCAGTGGAACTGCAGAGCAGTTTAATGATTCCACCCACTTCTTTCAAACTGCGTGATAATCAAATAATGAAATAAATCAAGTAAATATGCTTCACACGCTGAGATTGACACTTGGTGGCGTTTGAGATTGAGGAGGCCGTGAATTAGTTTAATTTGATTCGCTTAATTTATCTCAAATTTCCTTTCAGACGCACGTTTCTTTGTGTATTTAGTCCTTTGTTTTGGTCGTGATTTACATGCGTATGTCAAGCAGACAAACAGGTGCCTCCCACCCCTGTGTTATTTATTTATTTTACGCTACAGTTTACAGTGATTTATTAATTTATATAGGGGTTACTGCATCACTGTTACTGGAACAGTTGAGGCTTGAGGTGGGGTTTGAACCTGAACTGCATCCTTTGCGCCCGAAGGCAGCGGCTCCACCCACTGTGCTGCATGCTGGCCCTGCGTTTGTCCACCGGTTGCACGGTGTGTGTTGGGGAGGGTTGCGTGGGCCCATTCCGGTTCAGAACACAGGTAACAGTCATCATCCACACTGCAGGCCTGTGTTTTACGATGATTGTTTTTGCTGGGGCCTGCAGTGTGTTCGCTTCTCCTCTGATCTGTGTGCGCAGAAGGAACGAAGAGCACATGGAGCTCCTCTACAGACTCGGGGAGCAATAGAGTGGCAGGGTGCTGGCAGGAGCCTTGGCCAGGGCCCGCCGTGAACCACTTCAGAGCTACCCGATTACATCATTGGAGCAGAGTCAGAGCTGCGTGTTTATTCATCTCCACGGCGACCGGCACATAGATATTACAGTACTGTACGCTCATACAGCTACACAGAATGCACTTAGTTCTGATGCTACTTGTGTTCTCAGTAATGACATTTTTTCATGTCACATTTTATGACTTCATGGCCTGTCACGTATGAATTTCATCAGTGACACGGTCGCATTTGGACGTGCGCGTGTCCTTCTGCACACGCCGGCTTGTGTATTTCTTTCATAAATACCATTTAGGAGAAATATGTGCAGAACGTTTACCCATTAAGAGAGGGAAAAAAAAACTGTTCCAGTTATGTCAAAACATGTGCGGCGTATGGCCTTGAACGAATTACAGCTTTCGGAGGATTAATACCTTCAAAGACGCAGTATTTTCTGCAGTGTATCACCCAGTCTTCACGCTAATTAATATATACTTCTTTGCTGAGACTTTAGCGTGGATTGCTAGAAGCCAGGAATAATCCTCTTTTCGTTTCACTACAGGAACCGATTTTATTTCTTTGTTTTCTTCCCTTGTTAAAAGCCCGGCATGTTTTCTAATGGTCCGGAGCTTCGGAAACTGCCGCACCAGGCCTCCAGCTTACAGTAGTGAACTGGGTCACGCGAGGCCACAGAGAGAGTGGAGACAGACGCCCGGGTTTTGGCTCTCACGACGAGTGTCGCACCACGGCGCTTGGCTGCTGGCCTCCTCTCTGGCACATCTGGACCAGGGTCGCTCTCATCTTTGGCATCTTTTCGCGCACCGTGTCAGGCTCTCGTTACGACGATTCGATTGCCAGTTATGATGTCAGCTGGGACTCGGGCCTCGGTCGTGGACGCTGCTGGTGGGGCTGTTTCCTCGGAAAGAAAAACACGGCGCGGCGGTATTTACGAGAGGGCGGACCGTGGGAGAGGGGCAGGGTGAGCGGTGCCTGCTGCGAACAGGGACCCACACCAGATGGAGTAAATGACCTAACTGACAACGCGGTAACACTGCACAGTCGACAGCCTGCGTACTGCTGCTCACACGGTAAAGGTCCGTCTAGTTTCAGTGAGTGCTCGTTCGGTTCAGGGTCACAGTGGTCCAGAGCCTATCCCAGAAGCTTAGGGTGTGAGGCAGGGTACACCCTGGACAGGATCAGTCACGGGAGAATCTCACAAACACACACACACACTGTCTGAAACCACCTCTCCCAAGCGGGGTAGAGGCGAGCCGGAGCCTAACCTGGCAACGTAGGGCGCAAGTCTGGAGGGGGAGGGGACACACCCAGGACGGGACACCAGTCCGCCGCAAGGCACCCCAAGCGGGACTTGAACCCCAGATCCACCAGAGAGCAGGACCCAGCCAAGCCTGCTGCGCCACCGTGCACCCCTCTTAAGTGCACCTGAAATACATGTATATGACCATTGTGAGAGGAAACCAGAGCACCATGAGGAAACTCATTTAAACACTGAGAGGTCATGCGAACTTCATACAGTCATACTTGGATTCAAACCCATGTCCAAACCCATAGCCCAGGAACTGTGATGGACCGGCACTACCCACAGCTCACGTGTCATCAGTAAATGTTATTCACTTAAATGATATGTCATTGGTTCACTAATAAGGTAGATTTATATCGGGGAAACAAACTTGGTGTTCCAATTTAAAAAACAAAACAGAATGAAATACTTTGCCATCATGAAGCTGACAGTTGAACCAGGTAGAGAAACACGTTGAATTTTTACTGCAATTACTCTTCATTATGCAATCCAGCTGTTGACAGATGAGGCCCAGATGTGATTACTTATTAGAATCATCTAAATATTGAACCTCAGTTAAACATTTATTGTGACTAATGACACTAATGCTGTTAGAGGAAGACGATAAACTATAACAGGTTATTATCTCAGTGGAATTTTCAATTTTTTATATTCCAGCAATGCTTTATTATTTGATAACTAGTTTTCTTCACAAATTTTGACTCTCCAGTGGGGAAAATATGGCACAAATATGCAAATATCACTGTAAATAAACTTCATTTTACCCTTGCCAAGTGTAAAAATAAAAAAGCGAATAATATATGCGCTCATTAATTCGAACTGACAAATTAATGAGAGAGAGCTTTGTTTATGTTCAGCACCACAATAATGCCGTGTCTCCCGTGTAGCTCTCTCAGGCCCCTTTTAATTTTCTCTGTTGTGTTTTTTTGTTTTTTTTTTTTTAAAAAACCATATCAAATTGTGACCTCATTCACATTTTCCTCATCATCCGCGTAATGCAGAGGATCGAACGGCTCCTCTTCCATTTGGTTCCCGTAGACACTGTTTTCTTTGCTGATGAACCCTCCGGAGAGGAAAGAACCCACAGTCTTAATAATTTACTCATTCTTTTCATAAAAGCAGCTCTTTGGGTTTCTGTCCTCTCCACGTGGTGTACTTGAAACCGCTGTGACGGCTCGGAGGATGACTGCTGCGGCTTCGGTGCCACGGACTGAGATGTAGGGGTGCAGTGTAGGTGGGTCACTGTGCCGCCCTGCTGTTTGCTGCGCGGCACCTGGTGAAATTGTCTTCCGAACCTGTGTTTCCCACACGTGTTTTTCACATGAGGCTGTCATGCCCGTGCTCCCAGTGCTTCGTGGGGTGGTGGGTGGGTGTGTCTCGTCCTCCCGCCTGTCCGTACCTGCACCAGGGCATCCATCTCCCGCGCTCTCGCGGTTGGTCTTTAATAACCGGTCCAGATGGCGGGAGTACGGCAAGCCACCCAGCACGGGTGGGGGTGTCACCCATCAGCTACTTGGCCAGGTAGTGGCCTTTCATCAGGAAGAGGGAGCGCTGCAGATCTACTGAAACCCGGTCAGTGAGACCATTCCCATGGGTGGGACAGCTGTTAGCGTAGTGGTTAGAGCTACTGCCTTTGAACCCATAGGTTGCAGGTTTGATCCCCACCTCTGGTTGTAGTGGTCTTGAGCAAGGTATTTACCCAAAATTGCTCCAGTAAAATAACCCAGCTGTACAAAAGGGTAAATAAGTGTAAGCTTGTGATAACTGTCACCTTAATGTTGTAAGTTGCTTTGGGGAAATGCGCCAGCAAAATGAGTAAATGTAATTTGCACCATTTCGTAATAGTGCAGTCACACACTGAGGGCCTTTTAGAGTCACCAGGTCGTGTCAAACACATGTCTCTGGACTGTTCAAATTCCACCGTGATAAGAAACCAGAGTGCTCAGAAGAGCCCCACACAATGGACTCGAACCCACGTCCAAAACCAAAGGCCAGGAGCTGCGAGGCACCTGTGCCGTGAGCTTTACTGCACATAATCGGAATGAAAAATATTGCTTTATGAAGAAATGAAAGGAGACGTAGCTGAATGTACTTGATCAGATTGTGGATCACGTGACCACAGAGGTTTTATGAGCATTTTCCTCTAAGGTCAGTTTGTGAAAAGTTCTGCTGAAATGTGCGTGTTATGGCCAGGAGTTTTGTTTGACCATCTCACATCGTCCATCACACATTCCTGAGTCTCAGTAGCTTCACCCTGTCCTTATGACATATTGCTTATGATGCAGACGTTGCACAAACTGGTAACATCAGGCCGTATTATTTGAAAAGTTATCACACTTATGCTGTTTTAAGACCAGTAACACGAGACACTCCTGGGACAGAAGCCGTCAGAACCGTGGACCTGGAGCGCTTGAGAACCGCGCTCATCTGCTAGCGGTGGACTTGCCGTTCTGTGCTGCACGTCCAGAACGCTGAATAAGAATAAGAAGGTGATTTGGCTCCTTGGGGGTCCAGCCAAAATCCCACTCTGAGTCCCGAGGATCTGAGGAGAGATTTATGTTGCCATCTATAATCGGTCCTGGAGTAACCGGAGACAACGTGGGCAAGCCTGCCAAGACCAGCAGGGCACTGGGCTGGGGGCGGGGGGGAGGGGAGCTGTTGGTGGACACTTATTGAGCTCACAGAGGCTTTGTAGTTAAAGACCTTCTGCACAGCATTGAATCTAGAGGTCTGACTACTTGGAGTGCCTGTTATATTGAAAATACCATGTTAGAGAGCACAGTTCCACAGTTCAAGGTTGGAATAAAACTCTGTCTTAATTATGAAAAATTTTTAACGAATGTAACACGGTATTCATTAAGCACAGAGTACTTTGTGTCACTGTACATTGTATACATACACATAGAATTCGATAAATTGGTCCCAAAGGAAATTGCACTTAGATATGATTATTTACATTAACATTTATGCATGTAGCACACGCTTTCCTCCAAAGTGACTTACATCTTAGAGTGAACACAGTGCATTTCGCCAGCAGATGGACAGATTCAGATACACGCACGATTCTCAAAGTACAGTGCATTTGTCTGATGTCACTATCGAGAGCGGTATGTATTACATGGGTATCTGAATGGCTAGCCATGGATTCATGAGGATTGTTATTTATATATCGGGAGCACGGTGACACGGCGGGTTTGGCTGGGTCCTGCTCTCTGACGGGTCTGTGGTTCGAGTCTCGCTTGGGGTGCCTTGTGACGGACTGGCGTCCCGTCCCGGGTGCGTCCCCTCCCCCTCCAGCCTTATGCCCTGTATTGCCGGGTTAGGCTCCAGCTCGCCGCGACCCCGCTTGGGTCAGGTGGCTTCAGCAAGTGTGTGTGTGTGGACTCTTAACTTTTCATTCACCCTAAATGAAATATTTACATTTACTCATTTAGCTAATGTTTTCCTCAAAATTAACTTACAGTGTTAAGCTACTCACAATTATTTACCCATTTATACAGCTGGGTAATTTTACTGTCTTGCTCAGGGCTACTACAGCTGGAGGTGGGATTCGAACCTGCAACCTTTGGGTCAGAAAGCAGCAGCTCTAATCACTACACTACCGGTTAATGATACACTAATAATATTCTTCTAATATATTCTGTTGTCACAAAGCATGAATAACATGTCATGTCTTTGGTATCACCGTCCAAAGCACGGAAATCATTTCCTGAAACTTTTATACCCTGATACTGGTTCGCTGAAAGAGAAGGACGGCTGTTGGGTTCTCTGCGCTCTGAATGTTCCCCTGCTGGAAACAGGAGGACTTCTTTACCACCGAGAGAGTTTTTCGTCTCGTCCAAACTCCAGACCTGCCACCTCATTGTTATTCAGCTGTTGAAGTGCAGCCACAGGCCAGGCCCACGTGAAGACCCATTCAGAGATTTCACAACGGAACGGAAAGGTCACCGCAGCATCCACTCTGCTCAAGTGAGCGTGGTAGAGATGTGAACACCGTCCAGCATGGACAGCGAAGAATTGGAGAAGCCGAAGCGAATTTTAACGCTTGGGATGTCTCTGGAGGCGACTGGCCTGCGTACGGTCCTTGTTTCGCTCTCATGTTAAATCATGTGAGATCGAGATGCTGGAATGTTTCCGGTGCAAAGCCCTGTTTGGCAGCTACAGATGTTTGAACAGGACTCAGACCAGGCCCACATGGAGCTCCGGTATGACTGAGCTGCTTACCACACCTGGGAAAGAGATGTCTGAAACCATAGCTCACTGGCTGCCAGATCAGTACCTTGGTTTCTCTCTGGACCATCTCACAGTTTGCACTCTTTGTACCAGGGCAGCAGGTGGCGTAGCGGTAAAGTTTGAACCAATCCTCTTACCATAGTATATTTGATCAAAGGCACTTAGTCCAGTAAAAATTGCCCAGCTCTATAAATGGATAAATTATTGAAAGTAGCAGAAAAGCGTCGGCTAAATGAATTATTATTTTTTCCATTTTCTTTGCTTGTTTTTTATTTTTCACATTGATATGTTGACCCAGATATCTTGGCAAGCTTTATTCCTAGCTCCTTAAATCTGCTGAAATGGACACAGCGTTTGGGCGCTTGAGCAGCCGCTGGCCTTGGATGCTCGTGGTCTCGAGTCTGGATGCGTGCATCCCCTCCAGCGGAGAGTGGTTAAGACCCCCCCATGTCATTTTCCTCATCCAGGTTCCTTACTTCGTGCTAAGCACTGAGCAGCCTTAACAGCCAGTTCATGGATGTCACCTTCCTAAGCACGACAACACCTATTGAAATGTGAGCGGCGGAAGTGCAGCTTCATTACTGCTGTAGGGGTGCGGCTGGGGGGGGTCGCTCGCCCAGTATGGCATAGTTTCAGTTTCCACGTGTCAGCCAGAAACGCAGCAGATGGACGACGTCGGAGGTGCGATCGTTCATCATCGCCGCGGTGACAGACGCATGCCGTGCGGGGATGTTGAAAATTGCAGCACTGTGCTGTAAAAATTAACCCCTCACGCTGATGACATTTTCACCGAAATGTGAAAAATCGCGGTCGCTCAGAAAAAAAAACGCCTCTGATGATATAATACAGACTGGAAGTGTTCAGTGTTTCAATGTTGCCTTTGTCAGAACAAAATGTTGAGTTTTTATGCTTTTTAAAAGTCTTATTATACATTTTTGTGCCCTGATTTACCATCCCTCTTTCTAAAGTTCTCTCTGTTTGATGCCAACTTTGGCAGGGTTTTTCCTAAATGAGTGTCTGTCTGTCATGTGATAGCTTGACATCATCATGGGAAGAGTCCACATGACACGTGCAGCTGATTATGTCAGCGCCGGCTCCACTGAAGTCAGGGTTCGCTCCGAGAGCTGGAAACCCTAATGTGAAAGCTTCACGTTCATTGAACCTCCGCATCTGATCACTCGGTAACTCAACTAGCAGGCTTGCCATCGGTGCTTGAAGGAGCCCTCAAGTCGTTTTGGCCCTTGGACGACATCGGGGCCATTGGTGCGTTTATAAAATGAGCTGGGAGGAGCAGTTATTCAACTTATCGAGATTACTTCGCCCCGTAGTGGGATACTCCCAGGCTAAGGCAGTTTTTCTGCCCCACCGTTAATAGGCTCAAATATTGAATCTCTCAAGGTCAGGCTGGGGTTCATCGCTTTTCATCAATTTTTTTTTCGCTGTTTTCCACAATGAAGATATGTGATTTGAAGAAAAATAAATGTATTCTCTTATGGCCGGTGGCTGGCTATCGCAGAGCCGCAGCCCTCCTTGCACGGGGAAAAAAATGAAGAAGCCCGGAGGGACGAAGCTGGAATGGGGTCCGCGTAACCGCGAGAGCGGACGGATACAAACATCGGCGCGCTCCCTAACCCCATCTCCCAAACCCCACGTCCGTCTGCGTGGTATTGAGCGGCGGGCCTGCAGGGACCTCATTGGCGCTCTTCAGGAATTGTAACCCCAGGTGCTCCTTTCGCTTTCCTGCACCTCCGCAGGCGCATTAGTGGAAGGTGTTGGGGGGGCGGTGCCGATGATGAGAGGACGGCGCTTGCCGGGGAGGGTTGGCGGGGGATCCTCAGATGGACTTCAGCATTTCCTGCCTCCACAGAGAAGCACAAAGCGAAGCCCATCTCGCCAGGTGCCGAGCCGGAACACCACGTGATGCCTTCAGTCCTTTCACTGCACTGCCGCGCGTTTCTGTGACACGGAGCTGGGGAAGGAGGCTGTTGGGTGGATTCGTAGCTTCAGTGAGATGTGTAAGGACGGCGACTTGTTGAAAATTGGAGATTTTGGCATGAAAAAAGAATGTGTTACTTACTCTTAAAGGAAGACACCTCTTCTTGGTCAGCCCTGTAGTCAGTGTTCTTCTTTAACCATCCCAGCTTCTCTTCACTTATTATCTCCAAACACTGGCTTCATGTTTCACTTTATGTTCTATATAGCAGTAGGTAGAAGCGAAAGCTGCTCTGTAATAGGAAATGAAAAATAAGTTCATTGTAGACCCGATACAATGCAGACGTAGGGGTCCAAGACGTTGGACCGTGGTATAATGTTACATTGTTGGAATACATGTATAATTTCATTTGCTGACAGAAAGCCGTCAACCTGGCACTCGGAAAATACTCATCATAAGCATTTTTTTGTGCACTAATGGGCGACAGAAGAGAAAAAAGGGTGCTGCAGAGAAAAACATTTTGTTTTTAAAATTTGAATCGCTTTATTCAAAAACAGTAGCAACAAAGGAACACTGCGCTGCATTGTAAGAGAGTGCACATAACACTGAGCCCCATTATAGTGGATCTGCAGTACTGTGTGAATGCTTGAACATTTTATCCAACCTCATGTCAGTTGATTGACCGGGACAAAGTGTTTTTTGCCATCGCGTTATCAACAAATTTAAAAGAAATTAAATTATGTTTATTGGAATGGCTGTTCGGTGAGGGAGGTGGCTTAGTGGTTAGAGCTGTCACTTTGCTCTCAAAGGAGCCAGGTTCAAATCCAACCCCCTGCTATAGTAGCTTTCATCAAGATACTTTCCCTCAATGGGTACAGTACGAATTGCCCAGCGTATAATAAATCGGTAAATAATTGTTCGTAGCTTAACATTGCAAATTGCGTATAACTAAGTAAAGAAGTGATAGATAACATGATATGTCTTTTTTTAACAGAAGAAACAGCGAACGAAAGAACTGTCTCAGCTGTTCCACTCGTACCACCCATATGAGCACAAGGTAAGAGACTGTGATTTTCCCTCCTTTTCCTCCCACTGCGTGTTGGTGGACCGCTCACCAAACGAAGACTAGCGTGTAGATGAGTGACACGGTGGTTGCGGTTACGGTTCTTTTATGTTTCTCTGGGGTTTCCGGCAGAGACATGTTGGGACGGGTCATGGTCCACACCGCTCTGGTGTCAAAGCAGCTTTGTCTGAACGCAGTGACAGATGAAGGACATGCTGTAGTCATTCCTTTCCCTTTAAAAAGAACTCTTTTTCTCTGTTCGGGGGGGTGTGGTGGCGCAGCGGGTTCAGCCGGTGCCCGCTGTGTGGCGGGTCTGGGGTTCGAGCCTTGTTTGGGGTGCTTTGCGACAGACTGGTGTCCCATACAGTGTGCGTCCCCTTTGGCCTTGCGCCCTGTGTTGCCGGGTTAGGCTCCGGCTTGCCTCGGAGCAAGCGGTTGTTGACAATGGATGTATCTTTGTCTGTGTTTAGTACAGGATTTTAGATTGAAAACTAAAACCACAATGGACACAAACTTTTGTCTAAGCCCCCATAGTTTATTTTATATAATGCAGGTTGAGCATCGGTGAGCTTCAGCAGCTCTGTGTCGCGAGGAAGGCTGACTTTTGGTGAACTTTCCCAGAATGCCGTCAGCTTGAGCTCTAAACTGGTTGTAGCTGATTACCGCTGCAGTCAGAGCACAGTGAAGAGGGCAGTCCATGAGGGACACATTCTTGAGCGTGGTGCTGCTGTCCCTGCTGTCTTCGTGCATGTGTGTGTGTGTGTGTGTGTGTGAGAAAGTGAGCACACATCCTTTCAGCTGACTCAGCAGATCTCGATGGTTCACACAGATTAACGACACACACTTTCTCCTCTATCCTTCGTGGTAGAGAACCCTAAAGGATGGCCACGTGTTCAAATGACTGAGTCTGCAGGGTGGATCTGGGTGTTGGACTCGGGAGTCGGCAGCATTTCCTCATCTGAGCTCCTCAACGCCGTTTTCGAGAGCCCAGGACACACGTGGAGTGAAATATTAACCATCCGTCCCATCGTCGTCACGTGTTTTCATACCCGTCGTAGATCCTGGGAGATGAGCCTCAGTGATGTGTGCGCAGATAGATTATATTCAGTAAATTGCTGTTGCCTTTTCTAAGGAGGCGTAAAACATGGCATACATTACTCGCATGCTAATGTGCCTTGTAAATCTTTAGCAGATGCACCTTGTTGTTAATTAAGGCAAATAACTAGAAGCTAATGAAGTTAAACATGTGAATCTGTAAGGCATTTGCCGACCACACGTCTTCCCCCGAACCCTGAATGAGCAGGAAAAAAGAGAAGCGTTCAGCTTGGCCTTGACTGCGGTTGTGCAAATGGAGACTGTTTCTAACCGTTCCTAGCCGCCACGGTGTGGACAGCCTTCCAGGCTTCGGGGCGCATTTTCCTGGTCCTTCCTGGGCCGGGTACTGTGTTTATTTTGTACGTCCGCACACTACCGAATACTGGAGTCTTAGCGTCACCGACACAGATCGGGATATGGCCGCTCTTCCAAATTACATAGTATTTTGATTTTGTTACTGCACATAGTGTATTCTTAACGAGTAAATGTCATTGAATGTTTCTTATTTGACCTGGTAAATATTTGCATTACAAAAACAGATGTCAATATCAGTCAGGGAAAGTACCATCATGTGTATCATCATAAGGTATAGCAGTTGTCATAATTATAGAACTGGATGTTGTTGTTTTTTTTTTGTCCAAAGCATGTTTGAAGAGCCCACCAATTCATTACTGTAGCCAGTAGAGAGAGTGCTACTAATTAATTACTGATACTTATTAATTACTTATTCATAACATGATGCAGCAGATTTTTTTCAGAGTTCTTAGTATGTTGATTTTTGCGTCGATTATAGTTCGGTAAAGTCTGTGGATTACAAAAATACCACTAGTTCTTCTACAGTGTCAGGTTTAGTTTGGTACGTTGCAGTACCAAAATTCTCTCTTGGAAGATTCCAGATGGCACCAGAACATTCTAGAATATACCAAAACATTTTAGAAAGCATCAGATACTTAAAAGTACTGGAATATTCTGTGCTTGGAGCCTGGTGCCAAAATTTACCAAAATTTGCTCATTTCAAGAATGTGGAATATTTCTTCTAAAAACTCACATGTAGGACAAACTAATTCCAAAAGTATGTTAAATCTAACTCGACTGAATGGAAAAAGTAAAAAACTAACATAATAAATTTTTGTTATGATGTCTTATTTATGTTTCCTGGGCCCCTTTTACTGACATGGTGACATTCATTTTCCATTGTCAGTAACTGCTTGTCCAGTGTAGGGACACGGTGGTCTGAAGCCTTTCCCAGAAGCACAGGAAACAAGAATTACGACAAAAACATCCCCATAAGTGGACTTGGAAAAATAAATCATTAAAAAAACAGGAGCAATTACCTTTTTTTCCATAATCAATCCAAAATCAACATAACAGCACATTTTCGTTAGTACCACTGCTCTTGGTTAAGTATTAATTTGTCCATATGTTTTATTTATTTATTTTTTTTGCAGTCAGAAGGACATCACCATGTTTGGCTCTTATATCTTCCATCTATTGTCATTGCTGGTCCACTAAACCCAGGTTCTATCTGTCGGTTGGTCGGGAGCTTTCGGCAAAACCCACGGAACCAACACGTTTGATGTAAAACACACGCCCCCACACGTGACAACAGAATTCTGGTGGTAACGGCATGACCTGTGGTGGCTCTCGCAGGTAACCCCAAAGCATTCACTTGTGTGTTGTGAATATTTCTTAGACAGGTTGAGGTCCATTGATAAATTCAGTCATTAGATGGAGGATTTAGAGCAGAATTCTCCTTAACAAGAACGCTTCGAATAAAAGGCCGGTTTTTATTTCGGTTGGGAGAACAAAACGGCTTTCGGAGGCGTCACTCGACAGCAGGCTCTGGTTAGTTTTCGAACCCGCGCCGGTACCCTCCGCTCTTTGAGAAGCTCTGCGGAAGCTGATACTCAGCAAGTTAAGCAGAGCTGATTGAAATTTGCATCTAATAAACCCAGATTGCACACAGAGCTGAATAATTTTGATAATGCCCCCCTCCCCTCCCTCCCTGCCTGCTTCTTTCCCCTCATCTCCCCGAGGCCCAGCGTTACCGCTGTAATTATATAAACTAGCATAGGTTGTCCGTGGCCATTATTGCGTGCCCGGTTCGTAATGTGCGCCCCAAGGAAATGTGGCCGTAAATAAGAGCTGAGTCGACCGCTCGCGCGGAGACGCTCCGTTGCCCCCACCTCGCAGCCCCGTGCAGGAAACACGCAACGAGCAAATTGTTATTACTCTTTTGCCGTTTATTGTTAATCTAAGCACTAAAAATTAGACACCCAGAAAAGATCGGAAGCCATTGAGAAAATAATTAAAGAACAACAGCAGACGCATTTCTGCTCTAAATCTCTTTTACGGCCCAGGCAGGACCGAGGACAGGAAGCGTGTGCACCGTTCGCCCCTCGGGCTGCTTTATACGGAGCGTCTTCGTCTCAGGCTGCGAAGGTGCCGAACAACACTGCATTTATTTGTTTTTAATCATGCATCAGTATTTGTTTCTCATTTTGCTGCTGGACTCGAACTCGTCCTTGCTTGTTTCAAGATTTTCAAAAGCACTTTTTTTTTTTTTTTTTTTTATTAAATATGCATCCTCACATTTTCACCAGCAGAGTTTTTTTTTTTTTAAAACATATTTCTCAGATTCTCAGCGGGTTTTGATCACCAGCTCGTCCGTTTGAGTCGGCTCACGCGTTGCCACACCATTAACGGGAGGCGAACCGAGCAGCGTCGAAGCTCACGCGAGAGTCGTACGCTATTGATCTCCCGCGAACACGTGTCCACGTCGGCGCCGTCATTAGCAAGACCGCTGGTGCGGCTTATCGTTGCGCCGCTTTTGCACTTGCTGCCCGGGTTCCTTTCACACGTGTTTCGGACACCGTCCGTCCAGGAGGAGCCTCCTTGTGGTCCGGCGCTGCCCGTAGCTCTTGACCTTACCGGCCGGCGTGATACTCTTTGCTGGCCGAAGCTCGACCCCGGATCCTCCGCCTGCCTCTCGGTGGGGAAACGTTAATGTCGCGGCGCGCCCTCGTTGAACCCCATCCTCGGTTTGCGGTGCGAGAGGCGGGCGAGCGGCCCGAGTGTGATCTTTCTGAGAGGGCGTAGGCGAAGACCCGTCGAAACACGCCCCGCTAACAGACTGCCAGGGTCCGGCAAAGCCGTTCGTGCCAGACCCTTTAGCTGCTGTATGCCGCAGGCTTTGAGGTGGGGAGGATTGGCGCTCTGTCTTGGCACCCATCCCCGACCACCCCCCGCACTCGGCTTTCGCCTGCGCGTCTTGCCCCTTTGCAGATGGGCCAGCAGGGAGCCCCAGCTGGGCACACAAAGAGGGGCTGGCACGGATCCCCCCCACCACTAGTGTTAGGGACGCCTGGCCAGTTCCTCAGTAATTCATGGCCAACAACACGACTTCTTAGCAAGCGGATCATCCGCGGCGGCTCGGTGGCGAACGGGGCGGCGAGGCGGCCGGACCCAACGGGCCGCCGTCAAATATTTACGCTGGTGTTGGGGGGGAGCGCAAAAGCACACGGAACACAGGGAGCGACAAAAACGTAAAAAGTTTTCTGTACCAGGCCATCTGCCTAAGGGCAACACCCGCCGACTGAAGCGTGTCACTTTCTGCCCTCTGCTGGGACTGGCGGTGGGGCATCGCTCAAGTTTGGGGCACGAATAACAGCTCGGGTGTCACGTTTGATTACGCGAGCTTTTCCTTCTCGTTCGCCCCCAGTGTTACAGGTGTCCGGTGCACACGCGCTCAAATCGCCCTCCCCGTAGAGCGTCCGTCCTTCGCGTGATTTCACAGAGCAGCGGATGGCGTAGCGGTTAGGGCTGTCCGCCCTGGTTTGAATCCCGACCCCTGCTCCAGTACCTTCGATCAAGGCACTTACCCGGCATAAATTCAGTAAAAATTTCCCACCTTTAGAAATTTTAAATCAGTGTAAGTAGCTTAGTGTATAAACCTAACTCTGTCAGTTGCTTTGGAGAGAAGCATCAGCCGAATGAATGATGAAGTAAGCGGTTGCACTAAACGTGGTCCTCCGTAGGATCCCGTGCGCTCAAGGCCTTTCTCTCCCATGCTCGAGTTTGGAGGCGCCGGGAGACAAGTACAAGCCTGCAGGGGACTCTTTTCACACACCCAAGTGTGTGTTCACCTTCAGTATGCAAAAGCAAACACAATTAAAATGTAGGTTGTGAGGACATTAATGCTTTCAGCCTGTCCTGTGACAACGTGTGTGTGTGTGTGTCTGATCCTCTGTAATTTTAAAGGATGGTAATCCTCGGAGTAGTGCGTGTGAGAGTCTTTTATCATGCCTCCATTTATGTGCGTTTTATTGCCATGTTTGTTTTATTTCGCCTTTACACGTACCGGTGGATATGGCTCCTCGAAGGCTTCGTCCAGCTGTCTGACGCTCCCTGATGTGTGTTTGGATGATTCTGTGCTTATACACTTAGTCGGACCATTCGACTGTGTACAAAATCCTTTTATTATTGCACGATCGCTGTTTAAAAGAGGGCCGGACCACATGCAGGCGTATTTGTACAGAGAAACAAAAAACATAGTGACAACGGGAGACAATGAGAATCTTCTTTTATTATTATTTTTAATGACTCTTTCCCGTCGGGGCTGTCTCTAACAGCCTGGTCAAACAAACACCTTGGGGGGATAAAGGAAAAGTACAGGCCGGTTGCCCCATCACACACACACACACACACACACACACACCCGGGCCCTGGGATTCTCCACGCCACACGTAACGGAAACACACACACACACACACACACGCTAGCCATAGTCACAAATAAATGGCTCTCTCAGCTATGCTAATGTCCTGCGCGTGAATAAAGTAATTGGGCTCCCCCACGACACGCAGGACTCAATAATTACGTGCGTTTTGGGAAGCGAAGGGCTTCCTCTGCTCATTTTAAATGTGGGTGCTTTTTGCCCCCCCCCCCCCCCCCCCCCCCCCCCCCCCCCCCGCTTCCACTGTTGTCGGGCTGCAGTTGCGTTTCCTCATAAGAAGACCGATTTTCTCGGGTGAAGAGCTCTGCATTGATCGCTCTGGACTACAGTAGCCTCATGGTTTAGACCTTTCTTAAAAAGCACTATCGTAGGAGATGCAGCAATGTATAAAAAAAAAAAAAGCTGTTTTTATTAATTTGTTTATTTGACACGTTCTCCAAAGTGAGCTACAATATCAGGTTTGTACACTAAGCTACTTACAGTGATTTACTCATTTATACAGCTGGGTTATATCAGTTCAGGGTGAGTAGCTTGATCGAGGGTGGTGCAGCAGGAGGTGGGAATTGCACCCGGGTCCTTCAATTCCAAGGCAGCAGCTCTGACCACCGCTCCACCTAGTGGCCTGTTAAATTAAACGACGATTTTACATTTAAGCTCTTTGCATTAGAGTGCCATCTGACCCGAAGCTCAAGCCGAGCTCTCGTGATGTTGAGGAGCGAGGGGCATAAGGAATTCCGAGTGTGCGCGCGTGTGTGTTTATGCGGTGAGTTTGGGGAGGGGCTGTTGCAGTCGTCGGGGGAGATAATATTGTACACTGATGCATATTAAGCAGCGGAGGCTGAGTTTCACTCGTGGTGCGGGGTGTGATTAATGTGGTCCATCCGTGGCCAGATGGTGTAGAACAAGGCCCATCAATCAAAGTGAAAAGACCATTGAGCAACCCTCACAATGGTTTGTTTAGGAGCGGTGCTTCGCCCAGCGCCGCGGCCAACGGTGTGTGTGCGGGACAGCCTGGCGGAGGGGCCACGCCGTGCCTTCCCGCCGCTCATCTCGTCCTGTACGTGCGCCGGCAGGTGGCGTAGTCGTTCGGGTCACACGCTCGTGACCTGTAGGTCGCCCGTTCTTATGTCTTCGGGGGTCCTCCTGTGACTTGAAATGGCTCTGGCGCAATATCCAGGTGGAACCCGGTGAAATTTCTCAGCCCTTTAGTAAATAATCTGCAAAATAATGGCCAGTGGTGGGTCAGCAGGTACCGCAGTGCTTAGAGCTAATGTTGAATTGATGCAGTAGAAAATTACTCTGCTCTACGAATAGGAAAATCGTGAAAGTAGCTTAACATTGGAAATAAGTGTCAATTAA
The DNA here is from genome assembly GCF_900964775.1 of Scleropages formosus. Lineage (NCBI taxonomy): Eukaryota > Metazoa > Chordata > Actinopteri > Osteoglossiformes > Osteoglossidae > Scleropages > Scleropages formosus. Next base: position 8,044,361 of record NC_041823.1, read on the forward strand.
AGAAACAAACGTAACTGTAACAATGCATCAAGAGTGAAGGATGGACCATTTGGGTGAGACGGGTTGCTGGTGAAGTGAGAACTCGAACCGGGCCCCGCTGACCGGCCCCTTTCGGCGGGGGCTACGTGGCGTGCGGCGCGTCCCCGCCCAGCCCCAGAGCTGCGTCATTTCCCGTATGCGACGAAGGACGGCCGTCGTCTGCCGCGCCGCGGACCGGGGAGTCATCGATTGTAGAGAAGTACGCTAAGGGCGGTTGAAATGCACATTTAAAGCACTTCCCTGGAGGAGCACGTGAATTTACATACGTTTATGAGTGCGGGCCCTGCGGAGGTGCAGCATCTCTCCAGTTGTTCTTAGGGATGCACGAGACAAAGTCCATTTTATGAAGTGCTTCCAAAGTGGCTATTTTGGGATTATTTTAACGATTATTAATGGTATCTACTGTATTATGTAAGCAAAGCAGATACTGAACTAGCTTGTAATGAAAAGAGGTGGTAGTGATTTACTTTGTTTTACATCTTGTGTTGCGTCGTATTGGTGAGCCAGGTGTGGTGCTTGTCGCCCGCTGGACACGTTTTCGGTGTCTGTTCAATTAATAGACTGGCTGGGTCACAGATGGAGAGGATTCCTGCATGGAGTGGACCATACAGCTCTGTCAGCTACTTAGAACTCATAGATAGACAGACAGACAAGGGATTTTCACTTCTTTGTAAAAATCTAGTCAGTCGGGTGGTTCGGGACAAGCAGCTTCAGACAGAGTGTGTGTGTGTGTGCGTGTGTGTTGCGTGCGCGCACCTGCAGGACTTTGTCCTGCCTCTTGGAGACTTCTTCGGCACCCCTGACCGTAGTGAACGGCACTCTCTGTGTTCCCTTCAGTAATACCTGTGTTCTATATGTCATACATGCTCACCGTAATTTTTACTACACGCTTGTGATTTGCAGCAACTTTTAACTTTACTTGTTCTCTCGTATGGGGTGCGGTGGCGCAGTGGGTTGGACCGCAGTCCTGCTGTCCGGTGGGTCTGGGGTTCGGGTCCCACTTGGGGTGCCTTGCGGCGGACTGGCGTCCCGTCCTGGGTGTGTCCCCTCCCCCTCCGGCCTTACGCCCTGCGTTACCGGGTTAGGCTCCGGTTCCCCGTGACCCCGTATGGGATAAGCGGTTCTGAAAATGTGTGTGTGTGTGTTCTCTCGTATCAACTTGTGGCAAATCCAGTCACTTAACCACTGCCGGGTTCATTTGTGTTTTGTTCAAGTGCCTGTCTTCCGAGAGTTTTTACTGTTGTAAAAGGAGAACTTTACTCCAACTTCGGTGTAAATGTGTTTTCTGCGTTTAACTTGTTTTATGGCACCGGGTTCCTGCTAATTAATATGGTTCATCTGCGGAGAACTGGCTGCAGACGCAGCAAGCTCACAGCGATCCGTTTCCTGCCTCTGTTTGTCCTGCATGTCTGACATTTGCGAAATTAATGCAAATGTATGAGCTTCTCGTACAGCAGTCGGTGCAGATCGTCCATCTGTAGGAGGAAAACCGGGGTCCGTATCACTCCGCGTGCCTCCCGGACACTCTAAGAGGCTCGAGTGTTCTTCTCTCCATTGTTACGTGGAGAGCAGGAGCGTATCGGCTCGTCTGGGGGGGCCTCTTTGGCATCCGAGTGCCGATCGAATGTATAATAATGTTTGTGCGTGTGTACTTGTGAGTGTGTGTTTCACTTGTGTGCCCTTGTGTGTCTGCCTCATTCTAGATGGATGGCAGCTCTGCAGCACCTTACTGGTCCATCACTGACACTCTGTCAGTCCCTCTCTGTCTTTGTCTGTGTGTTTTTCTCTAGACCGCTCTTTCTCTCTGGCCCTTGCCTCTTTTTGTCTCTCAGTCTCTCTCTGTATGTCTCCGTTTCTCTTACCGTCTCTCAGTGATTTTCTGTCCGTGTGCGTCTGTGCGTCTGCCAGCTGTGGAGGGCCTCTCCATCTTGCCGCTTTCTTTAACACGAACCCGGAGTCTTAGCGGGGCGTCGCGCTGCTGCTTTCCGGGCTCTGGAAGCGCTTCCTTTTCCTTGCAGACCTTTGAAAGTATAGTACAGTAGACTGCAGTCTAGTACAGTACAGCAGTGTACAATGCAGTAGAGTACAGTCTAGTACAGTATACTGCAGTGGAATACTCTAGAATGCATTCTAGTAGAGCAAAGTACAGTAGGGTACAGGTGAGTACAGTGGGGTGCAGTACAGTAGAGTGTAGTACAGTAAGGTACAGTAGAGCACAGTTCAATAGAGGACAGTCTAGTGCATTAGAGAATAGCACAGTACAGTAGTGCAGCACTGTAAACGCTGTCTCCACTACACTGTCACCAGCTCTCGGTTGCACTGAGAGTGATGGATGGATGGATGGAGGGATGGATGGAGGGATGGATGGATGGACGGACGGGAGACACCTCCATGTGAGTGTAGAGTTTACGGTAAAGAGGAACTGCACACACTTGCAGCGGTCCATCAGGCTACTCCCCTGGAACACGCGCTCTTTACTTCAGCTGTTTCCGTGCAGTTTCGGGTCCGAGCGGAAGGGGGAAGGAAGCGGGTTCCGGGCGAACTTTTGGCGAGGGTGGACGCGAGAGACAACAGCTCCCCTTTTGCCTATTAGAGACGCTAACACAATAAGCAGACTGTTCATTACCAAGTAAGACGCAGGTTAGGCCAGGGTGTGATATTCTCTGAATATATTAGCACTTGGCATGTATATGAAAATGAGGAGGGTGGGTGGGGAAAGCAAACCAATTAGAAGCCACATGTATCCCCCCAGGGGGCGTGCGCTCCGCTGTTGCCGTGGTGAGTGAAGGTTAGTCTAGCGGTAGAGCCTCCAATCAGATTCCAATACCGTATGTAATAAAACTGGGAGGGAAAAACCCTCTGCGTAAGCCGGAGAGACGTTCGCTGCCGTGTGAATAATACTGTCCAATAATGTGCTTGTTTCAGTGTATTTTCTTTTCCTGATATTCATCTTCGCTGCTAATTTGAGAGCTCTGGTTAAGTGCTAATCTTAGGACGGTTGCCATCGGTGTTTTGGTTAAGATACACATTATGCAGGAGGATCGTTCGCCTCCGTCGTCTTTTTCATTAACGCACTCAGCGCTGGCCTCTGCGCTCGAACACGGGGAAGAAAAATAAAGTGCTCTTTAAATGCTGTCCTCGAAATGTATTCCCTGCCTTCTCACGCCAATTATCACATTACGAACACGGATCCAGGCTCGATTTTTCAGGCCCTTTTGCGCAAGGCTAATTATCGTTGTCATACATGCAGCTCGGCGTCCGCCGCGCGTCGTATTCATTACTGTCGCCGCGGTCGCCGGTATTATAATTACCGGAAGGTGATTGATTGTGTGTTCGCTGGGGAAGAAGTGCAGCTCCCAGTTAATTCCGCATTTTTGGACTTTTCCTTCTTTTGTCCACAAGACAAATGTGTCGCCGATAGAACAAGTAAACATATTTTTGAATGAATAGGCCTTGAACATAGACTACGCTCTTTATGTTTCCTCTTTTATTTCCCTACGTTTCCAATGAGTGATTTTCGTTTAATGAGGAGCGCGATGCCACTTTTCGAGACACTCTATTAAAACGGTGTGACCCTCAAAAGAGAATCGCTCTTCTCTCCACTGGCGGAAAGACACCAAGGTGAGGAAGAGCATCATCGAGGGGGGTCTTGTGTAAAGGGCGAGACGAGGAGGCGAGTGAGCGAGCGGCACTTAAATTGCACGTACGTGCAGGGAAAGCAAAGCGGGGATCACATAATCGCAGCCCCGCGCTTCCTTGTCGCTCCGGGTCCAGCGTTTTGCCCCCCTCCCGGCCCGAGGTGCCCCCGCACCTCAGGAAAGACACGTCCCGTGCAGAAATCGGCGCCCCCTCGGGCCATCAACCCCACCTGTCAACCAAGTCTTCTCCGGAGCTTGTAAAATCAACAGGCCATCACATTTTGCTTTTAGTTTTTATTATTTAATTTTTACTTTGATGGATGGATGCACATATTTTTCTCCTGTCATACAGACTGATTATTCGAGACTGCCCATTACAATGAGCTTGAAAAGTGATGTTCCAGAAGAGCTCTTATAATAATAATAATAAATTATTGTTGTTGTTCTTATTAGTATTATTAATATTATTTATAATTGCCTTTTTTTCCCCCCTCTTTGGGTTGACAAATAACTTCTTGGCTATAGAGACATTTGATGACATCCAAAATGACTTATTTTTATTGACAGTACAGTTGAATTTGTAAACAGAATTATATTAGTACTTGTGTAATTTCAGCTAGGGTCAACAGGTAGCATAGTGGTTAGTTCTATCTTCTTGCATTGAAAGGTCCTAGTTTTGAATCTTCTTCTGCTGTAGAACCCTAAAGCAAGGTATTTAGTGATGCTGAATTAATGCGGTAAAATTTCTCAGCGTAAATGCATAAATTTTTGTAAGAAGCTGGTAAAAACGTAACGTACGTCGCTCTGGAGAAGCCTAAGCTCAATGAACGCACAAATAAGCGAAAGCTTTTTTACGCTGATGTCATTGTAAATATGTCGTAAAGAGAAAAGTGTCAGACCACTGTAAATGTGCAGAAGAATAAAGTGGATGAAAACAAATTCGAGTTCCGAGAAAAGAAGACGAACCCCCAGCAAATTGGCCGGTTGCCTTCCCGTTTGACACGTCATTACTGCCCCGTCAGGAGAGAACGCACCATCGTCCCCTGCTGCCCTCCCCTGTCCAGCGGCGTCCCCCGCTGTAAGTGGCTGTAATTACGCACACCCCTGTGTGACCTCGTCTCATCGCGGGGGCCGGCGCTCTAATCTCCCGGACAAAAGGCCCCGTCTGGCATTTCGTTGCAAATGTCGTGTGCTCCACCGCTGCCTCACCGAGCTTGTCCGCGAAGTCCCAGCAACCGCTCCGTCTCCTCGTGTCCACGTCGCTTGCATGCATCCGGGTCCCTGTCGTAGTCGGGTTCGAGTGGAGCGGTAGCACCTATTTCAGTGTCGCTCTCATTTGTTCTCGCTTGTTAGGAGTAAATAAATAACCGCCGTTTGAGGTCACGTCTTCCGGGTGCCAGGGGTCACGTAATTTGGCTCCCTTTATTTGCCACGTGAGCACCGATACCTTTGGTCAGTGCCTGCGGACAGCAGGTCTGGACAGAAATTACGGCGTAGAGATTAGGAATGTTATGTCTCCGTTTGCCGTGATTTCGGTGCCTTGACGATCGGCAGGAGGAGCGAAGAGCGATTAACATAATGCTGTTGGTTTCCTAGCTATCGGAAACAAAATTTCTATTGAACCGGAGCTATCGGCTCGGTGATGCGGTCATGACTGTTTTAACTGAATTCTTTTGACATAAACGAAAGGCCTGTTTTTTAGGGAAGCGGTGCTTGAAAAATCTGCTTCCACTGCTTTTATATGTATGACGTATTTATTGAACGACTTACAGTGTTATTTTTGTGCACTAAAGTGCTTATAAATCACACATGCTCACTTTTGCAAACCGCTTGTCCCGGTCAGGGTCGTGAAGGTCCGGAGCCTATCCCAGAATAGCAGGGTGCAAGGCTGGGTGGGGGTACCCCCTGGAAGGGAAGCCAGTCCATTGCAGCATAGCTCTTTAAAATGATTTAGCCCTTTATGCACCTGGGAAAATTTTAAAGCGTCACTTCTGGCTAAGTACCTTAATCGCGGGTACTACAGCTGGAGGTGTGATTCGATCCCATGTCCTTCAACTGCGAGGTGATGCTTTCATGCCGCTTGGTGCCCAGTAAAGCAGTTGACTGCAGCCCTGTATGAATAAGAGTGTGTTACAGAATGAATGAAAGAAACAGCAGTGTAATTACTGGAGTAATTTTCAGAATTACTACATGCAAATCAAAACTGTGTAAAGTGCTTCTGCTGGTATTAACCTTTTCTTTCTTGACACTAAAATCTCACGTCTTCCTTAAACGTACGAAGTGTAATCTTACAGCAGATCTCCATTTTAAAACGGTCAACATTTATACGATGAGTGGATGCCTGCGTTCAGTGGTGAAGGAGCGTGCGGTGCGAGCTGAGCGCGGGAACGGCAGGGCTCCCGAACGAGACGCGATACGAAATTCGGCCATGAAATTAGCTCATTTGGACCCGTCGTGGTAAAAACTAGGCGATTTTGCCGCTTTGCCCGGGAGAACGGGGCCCGTGCTGTTGCGGGCGACGTTGTGCGGCTCTGAAAAGCGCGGCGCCGAGATGCCGCTGCCGATGTTTCGTGTGCCACGGCCAGAATAATGGGCGCTATTAAACGCACGGGGGCCTAATGGCGCTGCATTGATTGACACGGGCTCGCATTCATCTGACAGAAATGTCAGGAAATGATGCTCCCCCTGCCCCCCCCCCCCCCCCCAAGCTCCGTAGCCGTGGGCTTTCCTCGCGTGTCATCATCCTCGAGCAGTCTTTAGGCGTTCTTCAAGAGCGCTTACCGTCGCAGAGGGAAGAGACCTCTGGTGCATTCTGGGGGCGGTTGTACCGCCACAACCTCGGTGCGAGACGGCGGCGCACGATGCGTTTCGTCGTCTTCGGATACGATAAAACCGCACGGAATTGTGGTATCTGGGGAGGGGGTGCGATGTTGTAGAAGGATGCCGCGCCAGTGTTTGCAGAGGCCTGGAATAATAGGATTGAAAATGTAGCCGCCTACGCTGGCCTGCGCGTTACTTAATCTCTGTATGCATATATGTGCGTCTTCCAGAAGTGTCCGCGGGCTTCAATCGGGTTCAATCAAACCAGCCTCGTTCAGTTGTACTTTCGACATAAATCTACTTAAGTAGCGTGATCTGAGAATAGGAACGGCCCCCCTCCAGAAAAATGACCTTAACTAAATTTTCCGAAATTATTGCGCTCAATTTATTGCCCTGAAACTTGATGACCTTCCCGTGAGGCTGTGTCATGCACTGCAGGAGTCTACTGTAAGTATAGTGGTGTTTTAATTCAGTATTTAACTCTTGTTTCGTGTTATTTTCAAAGCCAGCCTGTTGCTCAGGAACCCCCTGAAGCCCCCCAGAGGCGTTACGGTGGACCCCTGCTTAAGATCCCCTGATCCGAATGCTCGTGTCCACTGTAATGTGAAGTAGACGTGTTATTCAGCCCGGTCCCGTTTGGTGCATCGGTGCACCGTTACGCCGCTCTTGACGGTACGTGAAGCGGTATGTGCGCGACGGTGTGTGAAGCAGTTTCTCGGACTGCGTTTGTTTCATTCCGGTTTTTGAAATCCGCAATTCCATCTGTACGGCCCCTTGATGCGGCCGGACCGCTGCGGCCCCCCGCCGTGTCTTTCGGCTCCCGGCCGCGATGAGAGACGCACGTGGCCGCCGGGACCTCGGGCGACGGCGCGCCTCACTTACGCACGGTTTGGCGAGACTCCCGTGTGAGATGTCAGCGCTCGGGGGCACGTGGGCTTTAAGGCGCACCGCGGCCGAGGCGCGTCGCCCCGCCGCGGGGGTCCGTTCGGCCGCCCCGGGGGGGGGGGGTAGGGTCGACGCGCGGCGCTCGCCGGAACGTGGCCGACATGCTTTAAACTGTCAGCGGCACAGACGCCGACGTCTTTGTGCGCCGGTGGTCTCGCACAGGCTGAAACCGTGGCGACTTTTCTTTTTTTTGTTCTAGCGATAAAGCCGCCGGCTTCGTCGAAACGCGGCCCGAAAACCACCGTCTCCTCGTCGCCGTCCGACCGTTCAGCGTTCGCGTTGAAAGCAGACACGGCAATGTGCCGCTGTTGTTGGGGCGCCGTTTCTGTTGTCCCCTCCGTTTTACTCGGCGGGACGGACTCTCGTCGCGATTGCGAGATGGGGGCGTCTTTGTGAGAGGCGAAGTGGCTTTCTGCCTCGTGATAATTTCCTGTGGAAATCAAAGGCCCTTCGGCGTACGGTCCCGGCCGCCAGCCCCGCTGAGGGGAGTCATTATGCGCCACTTTTTTTTTCCCCCCTCTGCAACGGCAATAATGGCTTGTTGATTGCTTCCTTTTTGTGGGGTTTCGGGGGGGACGCAGCGCCGAGTTGGGGAGACGCTGCGGTCGCTCGCTGCTTTTGGAACGCGCTGCGAGATTGACACCTGAATACGGCCACTCTGCCTGAGACCGCAGCGCGACCCGTAATGGTTGCGCCCCCCCCTCCCCCCTCCTATTGAACCACCTTCAGCAGATAAACATATTGGGCCTGGAAGAAAATAAAATCGGCCTCGGTTTCAGTCTAGAAGGAGACAAGTGTTAGAAACGCATGTATAAAGGAGCGCGCTGCGGATTTTTGTTTTCTGTGAAGCTTTTTTGATCTCAGGACAAATGTGTGATGTGTGACTCGTAACAGGGTAACCTGTTGTGTGTGTGTGTGTGTGTGTGTGGAAGGAAGCGCTCCTTACCCTGCTGCATAACGCACCGATGCACTGGTGATGTGCTTGATGCTGTGAATCGTGAACTTTGAGCGCAGCGCTCTTCACACTGCTGGACTGACCAGCGTTCGCTTTGCTCCGCCTTCGCTGTTCGTCTGTTCTTCGTAGGGAACGTAAACTGCTTGCGCTCCTCAGCTCGCCCCGTGGAGGACGTGTCCCTTCCCTGCCGCGTGGACAGGACAGTCAAGATCTCAGAGAGAGACGCACGTCAATATTGTTCACGGGGCACGGCGGTACAGCGGGTAGCACCGGCGCTTCGCAAGTGCTGGGCTCCGCCTTCAGATGTGTTTTTGAATGCAGGTCGTTCTGCGCGCAGTTGGCGTGTTCTCCCCGTGTTTGTGTGGGTTTCCTCCGGGTGCTCTGGTTTCCTCCCTCCCACGGTGCACAGATGTGCGTATCAGGTTAATTTGGGAATCTAAATTGTCCTTAACATGTGACTGTGAGCAAATTTCACTCTGTGTGTGTGTGTGTGTGTTACATTGCACTGTTGTGTCAATCTTACAGATTACAGTTACAGGTAACTGTAACTTGTGTAGTCTAACAGGTCACCTTTGAAAAACTATGAATATTTATTAACATATGAAATATGAATATGAGTTAACGATATTAAAAGGTGTCTCATAAACATATTTAAGACTTGATGAATAATACTGCAGAAAGATGAATTCAGTGTAACGCAGAGCACAGCAGCAGTACAAACGGTGTCTAGTTGTACAGCTGTAGCCCGACAGCGAGAGGGAAGTTTGGCTCCTCTCAACAACACCTTTATCTATATGGAATTTTTTCTTGCCAGACGAGACCAGTGGTTACCGCTTAAACGGACTGCGTTGCAGCCGCCGTGTTTATCAGCTCCGTTTTGATGGAACGCCATTGTCCCGGAAGCCCCGCTATCTACCCGTAGCGCAGAAAACACACACGTTTCCAACTGGGAAACGCCACAGTTGCGTGTGGATTAAGTTTGCCTCCGAGGGATCCCAACTTCATTTCAAATCGGGAGCCCCGTTTTAATCCGCCCCCAGCAGCAGCCACTTCCTAAAGAGGGATTTAGCGAAGGGCCGCTCGCTCGTGACTTAACCTCATCTGCATCACAAGGTGCACCTGCTTCCGTGGCCCACGTCGCAGCGGAGGCCCGCCTTATCGCGCCGGCCCACGCCGAGGAGGAGGCCCGATAGTGCCGCCGCTCCGGCCGGATCGAATCGGACCCCCGCCCTCCGGCGCCGCAACCTGCGAGCGAGTGCGTTCGCCACCCCGCCGGCAACACCGACCTATCAGCGCCAGCGCAGGGTGTCAGAAGGTCTAGCGGTTTTCGAGTAGGACCAGTCAGTCTGACAGTTTGTAGGCGTGATAACGGTGGGAGGCTGGTTTAAATAAAGAAGGGGTTTATATACACACACACACACACACACACACACTTTAAGAGCAATTTAGCACACAGTGACACTTACACTCCACATGTGTGTAGACTCACCCGTTTCACCAGGCCACTGCCTTGCTGTACAGTGTCATCAGAAAACAGGGTATTACCGCTCATGGAGGCCTTCATTAGTGACCTCTGCAGATCGACACAGGCGTTCGAACCCACACTTCACGCACTGTGTGAATAATACTCGAGCCTAGGGCCAGGGCAGCTGCCTCACCGTGGATGGATGTTCTCAGCGTGTCATCGCTTACCGCCGGACCGAGAAGGACGCACTGCGCTCGTGGGAGCGTTTCCACACACTGGGGGAGCGCAGGGCGGAGGGGCACTTCTCTCAGGGGAAGGGTCGTTTCCCAAACCTCAACCTACTCGGTCTTTATTAAACAAAAGGAGAAAAAGAAGAAGGACACCATATTAGGGCAAGGAGCGGGACAGGCCTGGGTTCCAGCGCCCCGCGTCCCGAGTCCTCTCGCCGCGCAAAGCTCAGAGGTGCAGAGAGAGGCGTCCTGACAGATGGGCTCTGAAAAGAGAAGTAAAGCAGCGTGGCGTTCGGTGAGGTACGGGACCGGGATCACGCCGACTCACGCCTGCCCTGTGTCCTCACGGAGCTCACGGGATGAGCAGCACTGTTCTTTTTCTGCAGGGTAGCGTTCTTGTCAGGGGTGACATGGGGTGAAAAGGGGGGAACCGGTTCGGTGCTGTTTATTTATTTATTCATTCATTCATTCCTCTTGAGCAGCGGAGGAAATTGGCGCGCGCAGTCCCACGCCATCTGGCTACATGTGCGGGAGCGGGGCGGCCCCGGCGCGTGCCGAGGGCCACGGGTACGCGCACGCACCCCTGCTTAGACGTGGGTACGTGGCCAAGTGCTGAGGGATGGAGGGCATGGAGACATAGTGTCCTCCATAGAGGAGATATGCCAGGGGTATTTAAAAAATATATATCTTTTTTTTTTTTTTTTGGAAATGGCAGAGTTACCACGGTACAGGTGTAAGTGCAGGACCAGTAAGCACATGAAAGGTGCCAAACTCCTAGGGACTACAGTGTTTGCTGGGAAATTTTTATTTTTAATATGTTCTTGTTTGGATTACTTTATTTACAGGACAGGAGGAGGAGGTGAGGGTGTAGGGCATGGTAAAGCAGAGGTTTTTTTTTTTTTTTTTTTTTTTCCTTCCTTCCCTCCCACCCTCCCAAGGACGTTTTTGAGTCGCCATTGTGCGGCTGCCATGCAGAGCGGCGCACTGAGCTGCGGTACAAAATGTCCCGCTTCATTTTTCAGGCGCGCTGAATAGGCGCAGCGACAGCTCCGCAGAATGGACGCATCCCCAACAAGTTTACGCGTTAAAGAGGAGAAGCGGGAGCACAAAGCGCCCTTTTCACGCCTCTCGCACAGGTGCCCGTCTCCTCCCTTTGTGGCTTCCTTTCACTCCCCGTCGGCCTTGCAGTGTGTTTTCTATAGATTACTTATTTAGTTGTTTCTTTCCCCCTTCTTTTACCCCCTTTTTTTAAGCGCGCTTAATTGCGTGCTTTTCACATAATAAATAGCTGTAATTAAATGGACTCTTTGGCATCCCGAACCTCGCGCCAAGCCGTGAAGGAGGCGCTCGGCTGCTGCCCGTGCCCTCCCGTGCCCTCCCGCAGCCGCTCCATTTTAAATGGGGTGCCGCTCTCGGCCGGAGGTAACAACGAGGTGCTCGAGGTCCTCGGAAGCACGCGGAGGAAACCGGGGCCTTCGAACGGGGCTGAGCGCTGGACGTCGGCGAAAGCGTCCGTCCCGTGAACGGCCAGGCGCTCGCGCAGGGGCGTTTCTGAGATGGAGGCAGGCCGGAAACCTCGGGCTCCTGCGCTCGCCGATGATGTCCTGGAGGTCCTCTGGAGATAAACGGGTTGCAGGTGCCGGTCCGGGAGCCGCTGACTTTGATCCCGCGCTGCCTCTCGCCATCGCCTCCGAAAGGTGAATCCTGGGAAACGCAAAGGCCTCCGCCCAAACCCCCCCCAACGCCTGGAAGGAAATGGAAGTCCTCAGCGGCGAGATGAAAAGCAGTCTAGACAGAAGGATGCAAGCGGCCGTCCCGTCTGTGCGGCTACCAGGGCCGGTCCGGTTGCTGTCCGGGCTTTCTTCTTTCTTCTCCGCAGGCTCTTGTCTGTGTGAGAGGTTTCAGGCCGGAGAGCCTCCTGGACCCGGTGCAGGTCCTCGCGGAGTTGGGCAGACCCTCAGCTGCGCTTTGTAGTGGAGCGCTGTCGACCCGCAGAGCAGGGGCCGGGGGGGATCCACAGGGTTCTGCTGTTTTTCTTCGTTCGGACACGTTGCGTTCACAGCGTGTTCTCGAAAACACGTGTCAAGTGATAATATTCATCTGTGCTTGTGAAATTAAGCAGCTAAAGTTGTGTCCCTGGGGTTAATCCACTTGTCTGCAAGAATGGTTTTATCAGGAAGTAAAATAAAGTAAGTTGAAATTAAGGCCAAACATGGTGCTCCTCAAATGGAATTTTTTCTAATCCTCATAGTAAAGAAACAGAAATAAACAAAATCATCCATCCGTTTTCAGTAACCAGTTACTTGATCGGCGCAGGGTTGTGATGGTCCGGAGTCCATCCCGGGAACACGGGGCATGATGCAGGGTACGGGCCGGTTCCTGTTTCACGCACACATTTATTTACGGACAGATGGTTGAAAGTTCGATCTCACCACCGGCTGTAGTACCCTTGAGCAAAGCACTTACCTTACATTGTTCCAGTAAAACTACCCATCTGTGCAAATGGGCAAACAATTGTAAGTAGATAAACATTGTAAGTTGCTTTGGAAAAAAGCATCAACTAAATGAATAAATGCAATATAGAGTAACCAGTCCACCTGAAACATGCGTCTGGACTGTTGGAGGAAAAGCATGCACGCATGAGGAGAACGTGCAAACTCCACAATCTGAGCTGGATTTGAACCCACGTTGGCCCAGGAGCGGTGAGGCACCAGCATTACCTGCTGTGCCATTCGGGAGAAAAATAAAAAGCTGAAAATTTCTCACTGGAGGGTGACGGAAAGGGGATCCCGAAAGGGTATCGGGTGAGGGAATTAGTCAGCAGAGGACGTGGCACGGGGCGGCGAGGCGGCCGAGGGGGGGACTTTCCCTCGGCATGCTCAGCGCGGTCTCCCGTATAAATGGCGGTACGGTACCACGCGGGCTGGTAAAGAAAGGATGCACTGTAGCGCGGTGAGAGCGATGAGCGATCGTTCACTCGGCCTCGGAGGGGAAGCGCCAGGGGGTCCTCCCCTCTTAGCTTTCCTGCCAGGACCCTCAGGAAGGCTCGCAGCAGATCACACCGGCAGCTGTCAAAGTCCCTGCCGTCCTCCGTTTCCAGTCTGTCCGGGGGTCCCGGCCTCTAGGCTTTGACACCCCGAGCACGGGGAACGCGTGCCTTTCCGAACGCAGGTGGGCCTGCGCCTGCCTCCTAGTGCTCCATCGCACCTCCATGTTCTTAGACATGTAAGGCCAGCAAGAGAGCGCGAGAGAGAGAGAGACAGAGAGAGAGAGAGAGAAAGAGACTGTCTTTTTGTCCCACTTGAATTATATACTGTGTTTGAAAAATCTCCAGTGCCTGCGAGTTTTATTTAAAGACGCTGGCTCGCGTTTGCCCACCTTTTTCCAAACACGCCGTTGACCCTGGACACGTTCCAGCCTTTCCAGGTCACTTTTTCCCCCTTCTGGCCCTACATCACTGCTGACATCTATTTGGTTGCGAGCACCCATGATAGATGATAAAACGGAAATGTTTGCATTTCCACGTTTAACAGTACAGCACTAATGCTGCTCAAATGACTGAAAAATACTTTGCTTCCCCCTCATATACTGCACTTAGTCCACTGCAGGGCTTTTATAAACTGTATAACCTCTACGGTTTACTTAATAATTCAACATGTGCGTGACTCCCTTGATAAAAAAGCACTAAAGGTATATTTACAACATAGAATTTACAACTTCAGCATGTATTTTTAAGGCTAAATCACAAGCAAGAATGTTAAGTTTCTGGCAGAGACTCGCGGTTAAATTGTATAAATCAGGTGGCTTAGAAATTTTGGTTATTAAGCAAACTGGAACACTGGAATCGGGAGGCTGTCATTTTTGCAGTCATTTTTATAACTGGTGATGATGATGATGATGAATAAGTGGCATCTGCTTAGAGGAGTAATTGATGTATTAGGCAACGTTAAGCATAATGGACAACAAAAAAAAAAAAAAATCTCAGAAGGATCAGCTGACTAGTTTACTGCTGCTTTTATGGCTCTCTGGCTAGACTTGCGCTTCCTGATGCAAACACAGCATGTTCTCATCTGTGTTTTCTCTTATCAATTCTGATTGCTCCCAGCATGCTCCGCTCTAATTCCTCTGGCTGGCTTGCCCCATTCGGCAGGCCCCGGGCCCCCCGGACGAAAGAGGGAGCCGAACGTGGCCTATTGGACACGATCCGTCACCCTCGGGGTGCGACACGGTCAGACCCAGAGCTCATCTCCATAGACCCCCGCCCCTTCCGTCTGGCACCCGGGTGGTGACTCATCCCCTGGAGTGTGAAAGCGGACGGTCTGAAGAGACAGCTGGAGGAAGGGGGAGGCCTGGCGCGCTCTGTCCTCTCCGCTCTCAGTCTTGAAGGAATAATCGACATCCCTTGAAATATCAGATACGGCTCACAAAAACAGTCCATGTTCAAAGCTTCCTTCTGAGTATGTAGTGCATCACTAATAATTACAACTCTCACGGAGAGATTATTTTCCCAGACATTTGCGCTGTATTGAGGGAGAGAACATATCAATGCCAGCATTTAATCATCATTTACAGTAATTAAAAGAATTTATTTTTAATGGTCTTATAATGTAGATGTGCATTACTTTCTGACTGCTTTTCCAGGTTCGGCTGCTCTGCATGGAGGACCGCAGACCTCCAGTGCACTGGAGTTCATGGGTTTCCTTGTCCGGTCACCTTGTCCTCTGTGCTGCTTTTCACACCGTGTCTGTGTGTGTACACTGTGCTTCTGGTCACGGTCGTGATCACAGGCCAGTCCTTTCCTTCAGCAAGCTGTGCATAGGTCTCTGCTCAGTCCTTTCGGCAGTTTGGATAGCCGCACTGCTCCCACTGAGCCCTTTTTGCCCGACCCCTTACACTCATCGGTCTCGGAGTGATATCTTTCCTGAGACTGATCTCTTCTACAGGAGTGTAAGACAAAACCGTCGGGACTGTTGAGGACAGGAGAACTGAATTTTTTTGAGATGTGATTCTCAAACCCAGTACAATCACCAAAAGAGTGGTTGATGGAGATGTAAGAACATGGATGTTGGTCGATCGAGAAGTAACAGCACTGAAGCTGGTTAGCGGGAAGGTATCAGAGTTGAGGCTGTTTTATGATGGAGTATCTAGGTTGAAGGTGCTTATCAGGGATATTGAAAAATTGAAGTTGGTCAGTGGGGACCTAGCAATGTTCAAGCTGATTGATGTAGACATAGCAGCACTGAGCTGTACGATGGAGCTGCAACAACACTGAAGGTGGTTAGTGGCAAAGTATCAATATTGCTAGTATAAGCTAGTCAGAAGACACATTGAAATGTTAAAGCCTGTTGGCAAAGACCTTGTATCGTAGAAGCTGGTTAGTGGGAACATATCAATGTTGAATCTCATTAGCGGGGAATTGTCAATGTTGCATCTTGTTGGTTGGGAAGTATAGATGCTGAAGCTGTTTAGCAAAGATGTTGCAACAGTGAAGCTGGTTGGTGGAGACTTAGCCACATTGAAGCTGGTTAGTAGGGAGATAATATCCTTTACATGTGCCTTTTGACAACGCCGTGGAGTCCTCTATAGTCCACATCTCGCACAGTGTAGAGGAAGCACAAAATGAGACGGCAGTTGTTTGTTTTAGAACTCATGGTAATTTATGTATATTATACTGATTATTTTGTTTTTCCAGCCAGAGTACAGTTTTGGATCAACCTTGGCCATGGGCTTTGTAGATGCATTTAGAAAACAGATTATCAGCAGCTTAATTGAATTATTGTTTACAGAGAGTAAAAGCAACATTTCAAACGGCAAACAGCACAATTCACTGATCTTAAATTGAATTAACCTCGAGTCGTGTTTTTTCTTAGTTATGTAAGTTTTGGTGTGACAAAATGTTGAAGGAAAAATATAGAATATAAAACGGTGGATGGAATGGCTGAAGATTATTTTTTAAAACGAAAAACGAAACTTTTTCATAGGAGGCGTAACATTACTTTGGTGGTCTGGAGGGTCCCGATGTCTCCGCTGTTCAGCTGGATGAGGCCGAGGCCCGTTCCCTCGCCGCGGGCCGCTCCCTGCGGACCGCCGTGTCCCGTTTCCATGGCGAGAGCTTGGCGGTTGGCAGCGGGCCGCTCCAGCGGTACCCCTCAGGTCCAATAACCCTTCAGCTGTTCTAACAGAATTATTCCAGCCACACTGGTTTTTTCCCCCCATATAAACTGTGCACTGGGCAGCGAAATGTCAGTTTCTGATTCACCAATTATAGGAGGATTACGGGATTAAATTAACGAGTTTAGACGCCAGTCTTGCCGTTGCCGCAGTAATCTTCTTACTTCAGTCACAGCGGATGTCTGGGGCATTAGGGAGAGCGGCGGAGGGCGAGAGACAAAAAGGTGATTATTCCTCGTTCAGTGTGGCGTCGGCTAATTCTTACACATCAGGACGAGTCCCCTTCGGTCCACTGATGGTGTAATGAAGGGCCAAGCTGCGTGTGTGTGTGTGTTTGGGGGGGCAGAATGTGGTGAAAGTGAAGTAGAACACACACACACACACACCCCCCCCCCCCAATCCCCTTGCCAAGAACTGCAAGCTTTTCATTTATTCCCCAAAGAAGTCTGCGAAGCAGTAAATCCTTTTATCAGTATCGTTTCCACTGCGCTGCGCCCAGCGCTCCCGGATCAGTGTGAGGGCGCTCCGGCACCTTCTGACACGTCCCGCGTGGCGTTTCATCGGCAGCAGCCCGGGCGACACCGGGAGCCACGGTGCCCGGCGGTAAGCGGGATGGGGAGCTGTCAGGGCATGTCAGTCGAGTGGGTGTGGCTTTGCTCCAGGAGGTCCCGCCCCCTTGCAATGAATGTCCCGCCTGCCCCCAGCAGACACACGGCTCATTCCTTTTATGTTCTCTCTTCTTTCATAATGTCAAGCAAGCAAGCAAGCAAAAAGAAGTATGCCACAGAAAAGTCAATTCTGCACATTTCGGAGGAGCAGCTAATCTGCGGTGCATCTCGCACCATGTTAGGCTCGGCCCCGGAGCACCGAAGGCGCTCTCACTTCCAAACCGTCCCTCTTAGATATTCCGTGCATTAATAATTTTCTGTGTGTGTTGGGGAAAAACAGCATCATGTCAGCTCTAGTCTCTCCCGCCGCTCAGTTCCACCTGTATGTGTGCGCAGCCAAGTCGTACGCAGGTGTGTATAAACCGCCCGAGAGGTGGCGCTTTTCCGAGTTACACTCATACATCGCTTGTTACCACCCAGTGTAGGTCCTCTGACTGTTATTTTTAAGTATTAATTCCTAATGAAATCCCACTTCCTTCTTAGACCTCGGCTGGTGGATGGTTCCCTTACATACCACCCAAACGTGGTAAGTGTGCGGACATACCACTTTCTGTGCCTCTGCCACTTCGACCAATGTCTACAGGCTGTTTTCCCTCCTCTTTCCTCACCTCTCGTAGCTTTACCATGGTGCAGCTTGTTAAATACACTGATTCGTGGCGATGTTTTATTGGCAGAGCCAGTTTCTGTGGTTTCCCTGTTCGCCAGGCGTGGAGTACTGGCTCTTTCGGAAAGTCTCACCGTTGCTGGGGGGGGAACAAAATATGAAGGAATCTTTAAAGTAGAAGTTGTTTTACCATGTTACCATGTGTCTGTCCTGCCTTCAGTGCCACCTTGGTGTATAACAGCTTTCATTTTAGTCTGAATTGTGCCTCATAAGTACAGGGTGTTTTTTCTTTTTCTCAAGGTAGTCCTTGTGTCAATGAACGTTTGAGTCCATTTCTTAAAAGCAGTGTACAGTTTACACTTACAGTCTACAGTTTACAGTTACACTGTACAGTATATACAGTGTACAGTTTACGCTTATATTGTACAGCATATAGTTACAATGTACAGTTTAGTTACATTGTACCGTTTACAGTTAATTGTAGAGTTTACATTATAATGTACATTTTGCTGTTGCATAGTAAATTTTTTAGAGTGTAATATTTACAGTTACAATATACAATTTATAGTTATGATGTAAAGATTACAGTTACAAAATACAGTTTACAGTTAAATTTTGAAGTCTGTCCTGCAGAAGGTTACAGGGATTCAGATAAAACAAATGACAGCCCAACATGTATTTATGTAAGTTAAGTAAAAGAATAAATACAGTAAATGCAGTTTTCACTGGGGTACTATATGGTTACCACTTCATGGTGATAAAGTGTAATAGGATGTTGATCAGGTGCCCAGCTTTGCTCTACATAAGGGAGGCTGTAGTGCTGTTGAAGATCTACGATCTTAAGGTCTTGGTGACGTTGGTAGCTTAAGTATTCATACCCCGAGTTTTGGTCGAATTGGTGACTGCAGATGTTCTTTGGTATCATGTGGGCTTTTTGCTGGCTGTCTCTCTAAGTTGACTTGGTGGTTCTGCCGCCACCCCACCTCAGTGTGACTACTGACCACTGTCTTGAACCCTGAGGGTCAGTCAGTTGTTCCCACACACTTAACACTTTGACTGTTACCTGCAGCTGGTGTCATCACTGCTAGATACCTTTGTAAGAAAAGACTAGAATTAAGGTCATGATGCTGTTCTCTCTAACTGCTCTTGACCGGTCTTTTCCAGGAGTTTCACATTCACTGTGAAGAAGCGCAAAACACCTGTCAGCCCAGGATGGGTCCCCTTACCACGTGCATACGCTCCCACCGGCATTCATGAGTCAGTGTGCCCTGCAGATGAGGGACGACCTTTCTCCCCCCTCAGACCTTTAACAGCTCACACTAATTCAGGGTCTACAGCGATGTCCTTAGAAACAGGGCAGCACAGGACTGACAGTCGCCAAAACACACACGCTCTAGATTTGTTAAAATGATTCCTTCTTATCTGCAATGTTAGGAAGTACACAGTGAATAACTGTGCTTTATTTATTTTAATATTTAACTTCAAGGAATTGAAAGCATAACTGAAGATTTACAACATTTCTTTTAAATATTTTGCATCTGCAGACTCTTTTTTTTTTGTCCTTTCATTGAAGGCGAGTGATTATTTGAGGGTGATTTGAATAATTTATGAGTGTAAATGTGTGATATGCAAAGGGTTTTCCGCGAACTGGTCGATTGTCTGTGTTCCGAGTGTTTTTGTTTTGCGAACCGTGTTCTCACCCAAGCTGATCATTAACTGTCTAGAAGTTGGGCAACAAAGCAGGTAAACAAAGTAAGGGAACAATGGTGTTGAACAAACTGTACAGTATGTGTGGCTGTGCTGTGAGGGACCGTTGCGTAGGCGAAGGAGCACTCTGACAGGTCACGTCACAGCCCAAGTGCAAAGACCGTCTGTAATTCCAGGCGGAGCTCGTCAGATGTGTTTCAGGTATCATCACTGTGATATTTAATTCCAGCACTCAAAGGAATGAATGAAAAGATGAAGAAGATGCTTTGATCAGTTATATCGCTGCGGGGTCGAGGCTCGCTTTCTAGGCCCAGCGAAGCGCTTCTTGCACGTGTCTTTCATTCTTACCTTGACTTGTGGCCACAACCCCTCCTTTTCCCGCCCCGTATCTGTAATGTGACACGGTTCTCAGCATCCTGCTATTGGGTGCCCTTCCCGCTCTCCTTAGATGGATTTCCCTGGGCGATAATGGCACTGCTCAGCTGCAGACATAATTGAGTGCTCAACAGAAGGTTCCCTGTGCCATCTGGGGGTTGGAGGGCGTTAGGCTCCCCAGGTTGCCCCAGTGTGCTCTGCCGGGCCCGGCTGGGTCACTCCAGCCACATTCATCACACCTAATGGAATCTGCACCTGTTTTCCACGAAGAACATCGACCGTTCAGCTGGTACCCTGTCCCAGGTTTAGACTCCACCCACCAATGTGTCTCTACACCTTTCATGAGCCCTGAGCCCCACCCCCTGTCAGTTGTAGGCCAAACAAGGCCGGACTGCGCACGCTCACATTTGCTGTGTCTGTGGCCGTCATAGTTTCTGCATTTCAGCAGCAGATACAGGATTAATTTATGCAAAGTAATTTGAATAAATCCTGGGGGAGAGAAAGAGAGATGAATGTTCCGATGATGTAAACCCATTTAGGACTGCATTTGCATGTCTGCATTGCTCGGGAATGGTAACAGGCTTAGAATGCCGCCAAGCTCCTGTCCCCCCGTGACCCTCAGGGCCAGTCTGGAAGCAACGTGTGGTGCAGCGGGACCAAGCTGAGCCATCGGAGGGCACGTACTATGACTGAACGCTGACGGTTATACTGTATGGTTTGTCATTTCCTGGCAGAGCTACTTTCTGCTTGGCTGAATTCATTGTTTGAATGAAAACTTGTCGGCTTGATGGAAATTTAGTTCGGTTTTGATGCTAGTTTCTAAATGCACTTCATAAACCTGCCTAATTACCACTTAATATAGGGCGGTAGGTGGCGTAGTGGTTAGAGCTGCCAACGCTGGACTTGCAGGAGCCATGTTTGAATCCCACCTGCGGCTGTAGTACCCTCGAGCGAGGTACTTATTCTGAATTGATACCGTAAAAATCACCCAGCCAAATAAATGAGTAACAGTGTAAGTAGCTGAATGCTGTAAGTTGCTTTGGAGAAAAGTGTCAGCTAAATGAATAAATGTAAATGCGGTGTCAATGTGGATGTGGCTGTAGCTGTGCGGGCAGATGGACTAGAATTCGGCCGAAGAAGCAGGTGGCGCGACACAGATCGACGCGAGCGCAGCGTTGCGTACGGCCGTCCTCTTGTACGCGGACGCTTGGGGAGATGAGGGCAATCGGCACACGGCTGAGCTCTGCTTGATGAGGCAATCAGACGACACAGAGGACTTCGTCGCCGCTGGACGCACACGCCTTAACAAGCACCTCGCTCGCTCGCTCGCTGTGTGCGTCTCCTAGCGTTGTACGGTTCTGCGCTCACCGCAGCAATTCAGCACTTTCTTTATTCTTCAGCACCTATTGTCAGAAGTCCAAGTAACCCTGACTTGAACCCGAACTCCAGCTCACTGTTCCTCCTTTGTCGAGCTTCCATCAAAGCGCCTCCTGTTCTGTGCTGCGGTGAACGAGTCCTGATGTCCTAAACCGTAACGACTGATGTCTTGCAGCTGGACTCTTAACTGCCGTCTGCCAAGAGCACCCCGGTATAATTCGTGCGCCGTCCGAAGGCGTATATTTTGGCAGGAGGGCCGTGCGGGGGAAAGCGACGGTTTTCTGTATTGTGTTTCGTGGTGACAAGCTGGAGTTCTCGTTCCCGTGACCGAATGTCGTGTCACCGACGTCCCGCTTCGGGAGCGACGACGCTCTCCGAGCGGAGCTCGGATGACGACGACGAATGGCTCGCTCGCCCTCCTGGCAGCGCCGGACTTGCCCCAATTGCCCCGGTGAGACGGGGAGGCCCCGTTAAGCTCCCCCGTGCGAGCAATCCGAGGTCCGGGTGTCCCGGGAGTTGTGGGTGCGGGGGGGGCGGTGTACTTGGGCGCATGCTGTTGAGTTGCCTCCGTCGTCTGCCTAGCAACGGGAGCACCAACCGCTTGTTGTTCGCCTACAAGGCTGTGCTGCTTTATGTTTTGTGTCTGTGTTTGCCGTGAGCGCTGGAGCAGGTCAACAGATTGGCATCCAACACCAAGTCCCATAGGCAGGAATATTTATTATACCTTTGGGATATTTGTTGGCTAATTGATCCTTATTGTTGTGTAAAGTAATGACTAGTTGTGTAACGTTTGTTCCAGGCTCATATACCGTGGCTCTTATGGTTCCTTTGACTGAGGACTGCGGTAATTCCTCAGGATCGCCGGAAAGATTGTGTGTTTTTCATAGGTGCGTGGAAGCACATAATTCACACAAACTGTTGTGAAATAAGTTCTTATTGCATCCTTTATGAGTTACGGTAGGTAGTGCGGTGTAAATTTCTCTGGTTTTACGGCACATGTGGCAAACAAACAATAACGTGAGTGCTTAAAGTAAAGACGGTAATCGAAGACCAGTAATGACTGTCGTGTAGAAATCTTATTGTATTCCAGCACCTTTAGCAGTTTTTGTGTCATAATTGTTGCATTTAAGTGCCTTTGGTTATTTTAGATAGATGACGCTTCATAGGCCACGTACATTTTGCAACTATAAGGGATTTAATGCGTGGGGGTTCTCATTCAGACACTTTTACCGCAAAAGCCCAGCGGACGTTACACACATTACACAACATTGAAATAATAACTAAGTGTGACTAAGTGTGAAGTAGAGTTTGAAGAAACTATGATAAATGTTGTACAGCAGGTACAGTTATCTGCAGGGGCACTGGCGCAAGGAGCAGAGCGTTGATTTCTGTTCACCAGTGATATGGATCATAATGTGCATTTGAGGTGCCAATAAAGAGTGCAGCTTGAGGGAAGAAGCTGTTTTTGTCTCTCCATCTATGTCTAAAATGAACTGTAAGATGTGTTTTTTTTTTTTTACTGCCAGTGTTTTTGATCACTAAGAGAAAATTAAGCTAAATTGTTTACTATTTACTATTGGCGTATCAAGATTTTGTCAGCATTTTCTCTACGTGGCAACGTCCAAGAGCAAAACGTGAAGTCGCTGAGTGGCACTTTCACAGGTTAGGACTCTTTGCTCCGTCCACAGACAGACCAGCCCGAGGGCCCCAAAATGCCAAGAGCGCCACACTTGTCCACGGTTTCAAACAGGATCCCACAATTCCCAGTAATTCCCCGTGATTCCCCTCAGTCTCCTCTTCGGTTCGCCCAGACGGGCGGCCCTTCCGTGCCGACAGCTCGCTCCCGCAGCCGTGGAAATCGGGGTCTGCTGACGCTTTAACGGATGGAAAAAATAATGTGAAGAGCAAGCGCTCTCAGCAACTGCGGTTGCCCTGCTCAGGTCGCGGGATCAACCTGTCTTCGTTTCGGCCTTGGGTACGAGTACGTACAGGTGTGCGTCACCGGTACGCCGATAACACGGGAAACTGCTTACCTGCGGTAAAGTTGACGTTCATATTTCGAGCAAACAAATACAGGCCGGTCTGCATTTGCACGGTGTGTGACTTAGCTTAATAAATTAGAGCGTTCGCAAGATGAGACGCGTCGAGACGTCTGATGGGCCGAGTTTATAACGTTCAAAGGCGGGCCTTTAAACTCATATTCTTGTAAAAAGACTAAAAGATTATTATATTGATCAGAGACCGTGTGCGCGGCTTTGATGTCGCTTTCTAAAGTTCTGAGCATAATTTCATCGCATTAAGAAATTACCTTCCTCGGCCGAGGTTTTGCTCGGAGGCAGTCCTGTCGGAAAGGCCGAAGTAGGGAAAAATAAAGTTAATTGAACCGAACCGAATTGCTTCATCCATCACGCGCAGGAGCTGGTAATGCGTCCCTATCTCTTTGAGTTCTAGTTCTTCTTCTGAAGACGATCGCTACATATGATCTTATTTATGAGGTAATCGAAATGCGCAGCGGACTTCATCACCATCAGACATGCTGTCCCTAAAGAACACCTCATTTTTTTGTCAGCAGATCAGCATCGCTCCTCCGCTCCCTTCCTTCAGACACGCGATCGAACGATTAAAGTCGTCGGGAATTGCGCTGCCCGTTATTAGTTCGCCGCGGCGAGCCGCGAGCTCCGGCGCTCCGGCTGCTTCTTGGATCATTAAGCGCCGTTTCACGGAGCCCTACGTGGAGGAGGATACCTGGCACAGTGAACTTGACGGATGTTTTGGCAGCTTCTCTCCGGCAGCGCCGCTGTCACGTCCCCTGATGTAATTCAGCAGAGCAACTGTAACGGTACACGGCGCCTCTGGGCCGCGGTGCCCGCTGATGGCTCCTCCATCACGCGCCGCGCTGACAAAACAGATCTGACACAACGCTGACTGACACACTTGTCACTTATGTCATCTCGCTGGATCCGACAAGACACCAAAACAGCGAATTAAAAAGCAAAACGGTGGATGCATCTCACAACATGCAACATGTTGGGTTTATCTGTGCAGTTGTGAATTTATCTGAATGTATTGTTGTCATTAACTATTCTTATTATTATTATTATTATTATTATTATGAGATGCAGCAGGTGGCATAGTGGTTACAGCTTTTTCTTTGTGATCAAAGGACCCGGGTTTGAAACCCCGCTTCTGCTGCAATACCCTCAATCCAAGTACTCACCCTGTACTGATACAGTAAAAATTTCCCATCTTTTTAAATGGGTGAATCAGGGAAAGTAGCTTAGTGTACACACCTGACATTGTAGGGTCGCATTGGCGGAAAGAATCCGCTAAATGGTCTTCTTCTTCTTATTATTATTATTATCATCATCATCATCTCTAGTTTTCATATGTGCTGTTAATGTTATTGCAAAGTATTGATAATTTTTACCCAACTATATGGTTTTATTAACATATTATTATTAACGATTAGCTCAGCCAGCTGCATTTCATACGGATTGTTCTGGCATTCATTGTTAATGATTATAATCTGACTTCTTCCCCATCACATAATTTGCATCACACAGCGCAGAGGCCAGCTCTGACTAGCGGGCCGGTAATTGTAAATAATTAAAGCAGCCGTGCATCCGCAGCCCTGGGTAGGACAGCGGAGCGGGGCGAGCGAGTGGGAATAGGGGTGGGGGGGGGAGTCGGGGGGAGTCAGGGGGTGGGAGATAATGCATCGGGCGCAGGTGCGGGGTAGGACACACAGAAACGCCTCTCGCTCGACGAGCCCCCGGCCCGAGCAAAAGAGAGGCGAGCGTGAAAAGCGGGGGGCTGCGGAGAGCCAGGAAAGCATTAGCAAGCTGACGGGGTCTCAAGCTGCACACACACCAGCCTGCCAAGCGCTATTCATGGGGGGACTCGATAATTGTTATTCAGCTGTCCTTAATGAGATGCGCTGCCCAGCGGTGAGGGACCGAAGCCCCCCCCCCCTCCTCTTTTGTTATGCTAATTAGGCACCATCAGAGCCAGGCTGTATTTCTCCTCCATCTAATCCCCAGCAGCCCCCCCTCCCCCCCGCCCTCCCGGAGCGTGGCTGATGGGAGAGGCGCGCCGCGAAGCCCTCCGCTCGCAGACCCCTGCAGACACCCCGCCATTGCACAACCCTGTCTGGCAGGGGCCTCACGCCCCTCCGCCGACCTGCAAAGTTTTGTTTGTTTTCGTTTGTTCTGTGTTACAATTTTGTTTGGAGCCGTCTGATTTCGCCTCCGTCGTGCGTACGGCTGCGCAGATGGAAGGCGTGGGGCTCTGAGAGGGAGGGCTGAGGCCGTATCGGGGGGGGGGGGGGGCGGTAGGAGAATGGTTTGAGGCCCCGGATGGGGGAGATTTGTCACTCTCCTTGTGTGAGCTCATCGGCGGAAACTCGAAGATTCTATTACGATCCCTCGTGGAACGTCGCTTCCTTTCCCACTGATCCGCCTTTCATATTAGTCAGCAGAAACACACTCACCGCTACTGTACTGTCCTACATCACGCTCTGCTCACGGCGCTCATCCCCCCACATCACAGTTTTGCCTTTCCACTATTTTTATTTGTTCAAACCTTGTTTTCCTTTGGAATTTTACGCACCGCTTCGGAAAATAACAACGCATATATGATTTAAAGCCGTCGCACAAAGGACCCAGGTTCAAACCCATCCCAGCGCGAGCACCTTCATCGAGGTGCTGTAAAATACAGTAAAAATAACCAAGCTCTATAAATCAGTGTAAGTATCTCGTACAACCCTAACATAGTATATTGCTTTGGACAAGGGCCTTAACTAAAGAACACTGTATAATAAAGGTGTTATTGTTGATAGCTATTCCGATTTGTAAGAAATATTGTTTGAAAAGTCTTAGGCTTCAACACGTGGTTCAGCAGAGAGCTCACGCAGTAATGTATGTGTGGACATGTGGTCTGTTTTATATAACTAGTGGGCCTTGCTTTCTTTGGAAAGCGGCAGCTTCTAGGAGTCTTGTGTTCCAGCACCATGCTTCTAACATCTGAACTCCAAATAAGACTCAACGCTTCAAAGAAGCACACCAAGGAGGAACGTGCTTCCGCCTCAACTCTGTTCTGTGTCCTAGTAGCATTGCTCTTTATATCTTCAGGTCTGTGTGTGTGTGTGTGTGTGTGTGTGTGTGTGTGTGTGTGTACATATATATATGCACATATCCACATGGACATATATACACACACACACACACACACACATATAGACCTCATGAATGCAAGCTCACTGGGTTGGTGTGTGAATGAGCCCTATGAAAGGGAGCGAGCTCTTCCATGTAGGGTATAATTACCGCAGTTTGATTCATGCCCACCATCGCCCCGTGCCTGGAGGAGCACTTAGCTTTAAGAAACATGAGCAGTGGTGGTGCGCTGGTCAGGCTGATCCACACTGCAAACATTCGGTTTTTTTTTTTCCCCCCCCTCAACGCCGCATGTTTGGGGACCTCTGGATGCATACAATGAGCCGTGTAAGGGGAGAGTCCCGCTGTTCGGGGTGGGGCCCCCGGTGCCGGCCTCACCAAGACCCGCTCCGGAAGGGTCCCGTCAGAGGCATCGAGTTTCTGATTTGGGAGAAACGATGTATTTTATCAAAGGTTTATGTTTTCTTTCTGTCCCTTTTCGTAGAGTCAACTTTTTTTTATTTTACTGCTTCTCAGAGTCCATCGTAAACGGTGTAGGACGAGGAGTCTTGCCGGAAGAGGCTCACGTCAGTCGTATAAGCGTCTCCATGGCCGTTTTGGGACTCGTTTGTCTTCAGCTCGCCATTGTAATTGCGTGTCATATTTTAATTTTAAACCACTTGCGTCGACAGCATCGTTCAAACTACCTGCTTAAGAAAAGCCGTCATGCTCAAGTTAAAAGCATCCGAGAGGAGATCGAGGCAGCAAATACATAAACGCGATTGTTTAGATGAATACTACATGAAGTAAGCTTCTAATCCCTATCTGAAAATTCCAGACGTTTAAAGCCATTTTTTAATCCTTTTGTTGTTCTGTTGAAGCTGTATGAAGATGTTGCTTTTTTGTGCATGTCAATACACTCCTTTTTCTCAGATACGTTGGCTTTGGGGTGATTTGTTCAAATGGGCCGTGTGAGCTGCATCCCCGCCAATGCCTCTGCTGTCTTTACACAGCGCAGGAGTGCAGTTCAGGTACGGTTCATGATGGACGGTTCCCCCATTCGTCACTTAACTTTATGAGCTGAACCATAGCGGCTGTCTTTGCCGCCCGGGAAACTTCGTATCGCCAGTTACATTAGCATGCAGTATAGTCTATAGTCTCACTTTAACGTACTAATAGTGGAGAGAGTGTTCAATATTGCCAGATGTCCATTAAAACAAAATTTCTATTAAATAGTCTGTATATGGAGCTAAAAGTTTGTTAAATAATTTATTTTCAAGCATGATGCCACCCATATTTACTTGGAAAATTAGACATTTTTCGAGATATTATATACGTTATAAATTTCCCACCTTCTTTTCACAAGAAAAATGGATTATCTAGTCAGTTTAGCAGAGGGATCACTTTACTCCTCTTTTACATATTAACCAGACCTTACCAATATTTTCGGTAAAACCGGCAGATATCAGGGAAGCACTGACGTGTAAGCTGTACGATTTTCTTTAGTAAATCGGGGACCTTTAAATGGAAGATTTACTGCACTTTAATTTTGATGTAGGAGAACTGGGACTGATTTTTTTTCTCCCAAGTAGCCACGTGTGGCAGATTAGCCAGAGTGGTTGAGAGTATTGGATTCCTGAATCAGCCAAAGTAGACGTTTCATTGGTTTATTGCTACTGCAGTTTTCTGTGCATAGGACTGTCGTTCCATACAATACAGTAAGAGCAAGTTCTAGCGTGGGAAAAAAGCCCTGTAAGCACTTGCTCTGTCGCGAAGGGTGTGCGTATTCTCTCTTGTGTCAACGGAGCTGCGGAAATTGGCCCTTTCCAAACTGTTTTCGATATTTGGCTTGACGCGGCTCTGCAAAATCAATGTTTTCTTCTGCAACTTTGATCAAGGAGAAATACACAGCTGGTGTTGTGGACCGGAGTTGAGAGGCGCAGCTGAGATGCGGACCAAGTTCCGTCGTGCTGCCAGGTCGGATCTGATTGACAGGTGGAACATTTGCAGGGTTTCACATCGATTTTGTAGGGTCACTGGAAGCCCTTCATTCGTTTGTGTTAGACCCAGTGGTCAGAACAATGGCTGAATAAAGTTATTTAGGCTTCTTTTTTTTATTTTTAATCAAGTATGTTGAATTTCATGCTTCATTCGCCACACCTGTGGCTCGACTCCAAATCCTTTGACCAATCTGTGAAATAGAGCGACCTTGGAATTAATTGGTTGTTGTTCACTCTGTTAGCATTAGAGCGCATGAACATTTAGCATGATTTATTAATCTTATTTATTTATTTCAGTAAATTACTTAGGAGCGGCACGATGGAGCAGTGGGTAGCGCCGAGGCCTCGCGGCACCTGGTCTGTGGGGTCGGACATGCCTTTGAATTCAGCTCAGTCTGTGCAGCGTTTGCTTGTTCGCCCCATATTCATGGGGGTTTCCTCCTCATGCTCTGGTTTCCTCCCACAGTCCAAAGACATGTTTCAGGTGAACTGGGTACTTTAAGTAGCATTTAATCCATATTCGAGTAGATGGGTGTAACTTTCCTGTGATCAACTGCCATTCTACCCCGGGTGTACCCTGCCTCGCACCCTTCGGCCTCCAGGATTAGATTCTGGACCACTGTGGCTCTAGATTAGATGAGACTGAATAGATGAATTGCTTTACATAGCATTTAATTTATGTTTGCTGCAGATTTTGAGGTTCAGTTAATTTGAGTAACTTCTTGTAGCATGTTCAGGGGTATGGCAGCCTCCCTTGGGCCTGGAACCTGTAACACGTTGGCCCCAAATCCAGCTCCTTAGCCACAATAGCAGCTGCACGCATTGAAGATGCACACATAGCCACCTGTGTGTGTCTCACCGGACATGGCACTCCAAGGTGTTGGATGCTGAGCATCTCCCATCCTTACCTAATCAGACTAGATATAAAATAATAATAACTATTACATATTAATTAGTGATTTCACTCCTAAACACCATATTAACATGTGGTGTATACATGGCTTGTCCTGATATGAGTGTCTAACCGGGGATGAAGATTGATCCTACGGACTGAAGGAATACACACTGATGTTTGTCTTAGATTTACTCATAATGCTGCTTGGCAGCACCACAGTGCTGTTTGTGCAGTGCCTGTTTGGAGTTTGTTGGCATTTGCAGCTTTGCGATATAATTCTTTTGTAAATGAACAAGTCTGCGAAGGGCACTGCTTTGTTGCTCATTTTAAAAACCCATGAAGGTGACTCGCTCGCTCGCTCCGATGCGTTTTGAAGTTCATTTAGTTTCAGATCTACACAGACTGTCTGTCGTTTAATTTTTTTTTTTTGTTTGTTCCACAAAGCTACGCGTCGGACTCGGTTCACATTCGAAAACTAATTCCGCTCCGTCGTAAGCGTCAATAACGACCTGTGCTGTAATTCCTTCGTTCGTTGCCGCTCTGAGTTTTCGCAAGGCGGGACAGGAGCCTCGAGGAAGCGAACCTCTACTGTTTTAATTGCTTTCAGCAGCTGAATATGGAATTTACTAGAGAAAAATGGGGGGGGGTTAAAATTTTCATTTGCTCTTCATTGGAGGCCAGAAGTACTTTTTTTTTTTTTTTTAGCTGTTTGGAAAATGGTGCCATACCAGCGTACACTGAAAAATGAAATGCACTGAAATCGCTGAAAAGAGGCATAATGTTCACAGCATGTTTTGCACGGAGAAAATTGTGTTTTTTTTTTTGTTATTCTCGATTATAACGTGAATATTTTTTGAAGTTTGCTGAAATCCCATCTAGTTGAACTTAGCCGCAGATTGTCTGTGTACACGTTGTAGTGGACGGCAGTGTTCTAGGAAGAGTCTTTGTTTTGCTAGATAATGTTAAGATTTAAAAGGCATCTCAGAGCGTGATGCTTGTTTTTATTTTCAGGCATGAAACCATGTCGCTTTGCGGTCCGAGCACGCGGGGAGGGAGCTCTCGCTCTACGCGTGGACGTTTGTTTTCGGAAGATTACAGTCCAATCCATTTTGTCTCGCGGAGCCGTATAAATGCGCAAATACCCCCTGCAGACACAGGACCCTGCCAAGTACTTTCATACAATTAGAATTCCTTACAGGTTCATTTCTCGGATTTTATTTCCCTTTCGCTGTTGGTGCCGAACCCCTCGCTCTGCCTCGGCTCTTGGTTCGGACACGGGTTTTAATCTGGCTCGGTCTCTGTGGAGTTTGCATCTTCTCCCCGTATTCGTGCGGAATTCTACCGCGTGCTCTGGTTTCCTCCCGCAACCCAAAAACATGTGTTTCAAGTGAACGGTGGCTCTAAGTTGCTCTTAGTGTATGTGACTGCCCCGTGATGCACTTGCTTCTGGTGCAGTGTGTACCCCCAGGATAGGCTCCGGTCCACCACAGCCCTGCGCTGGACGCAGCAGTGGTTAACGGTGATGGATAAATGGACGAGTGTTGGTGCTATAATCCAGCTACGACTATCTATCTAGAGACGGTTTTTTCCCCCTTCTTTTTAAATCTTCTCAAAAGGCCGACTGACAGGGTGATTAAGGGAGTGAATTCATGTGAGTTAATACGTAGGACGTGGGACATAGTGTCGAGTCTCCGGAAGCTCTGCGTGAGTCTTAGACCTCCCCGTGTTCCCTTCAGGTTCGCTCTCCGGCTCGGTGACAGGGCTCCTCAGTATTCCTCGGAGAGAAGGCACTAATGGCTTTTTTCTCACTGTCTTTGTGCTGCAGGGTGAAAACATGACCTGGCATCAGCCTCGGGGCTCATTTCTCTTAAAATCTTAACGCAGTCTGGCCTTCAGAAGCCCAGTATAATAAGATATCCAGTAGTGTACTGCCTTTACATGTTTAACAAGGCCCTTCTTGTCCGCTGTTTTTCCACCCACAGAATGAACTTTAGTTACGTAGTTATTGTGCTGCGCGATTCTTGAAATTTCACCTGCGTATTAAGAGACGAATAAGAATTTTTATCATGGCTTCAACTCCCATGATGTTGGTTTTAAATTGCATTGTTTTCCCCCATTTTTTCCCGGATCGGATTTGTGATGCAGTTTCAAGCGGTTCTTCAGATATAACAAATTTGTCATTTATGTTCTTTTTTCATGACTGAGGTCCAAGTAGCATGGAATTTCCCGAGTTACAATGTCAAGAATACAATGCAATGCAGTCAAGGTCTTAAGGTCTTGAGCCAGAGCTCTGCTGGGTGATGTCTTCTTGGAAAAAATGCCCATGTGGACGAGGTGGTGATGTGAACATCCAGCCCTGGATGAGAGGCGAGCAGGAACTGACCTACTCATTGACCCACCCCCCGACTGCCCCAGGGCTGCGAGTCCAGCGTAAAATAACATCTGCAGAGTAGTGCGTCAAAGAGCTTCGAGCAAATCATGAGTACCGTGTGTGAATGTGTCTCAGCTGGAAAGGTGTGTTGCCGCCCAGGTGCGTTTTGTTCAAGGGTGGCGTCTCTGCTGCTATGGATGAAATCTGTAACACAGGTGACATAGCTTTGTTTTGTACCGGTGTAGCCTGGGATTCTCGTGGTGCCTCACCGAACCTGCGCGTAGGTTCGACTCTCATCTCGTAGGTGACTCTCAGTTGCCCTTGGAGTGTGCGAGTGTGTGTTACATTGCTTTGGTGTTTACCCGGGTGGATTATTATTATTATTATTATTATTATTATTGTGTTTTGTTTTGAAGAAAAGTGTCTGCTAAACGAATAAACGTAAATGAAGCGTATCCCCCGATAAACTCTCATCTCTGACACATGATGGATTGAGGTTTTATTACTGAAGAAAACCCCGATTTTCTGAATACTCTGAGACCCATAGAATACGACTTTGTGACCACCCTGTGGATGCTGCTTCTTCCATGTTTTACTTACATTTTCATGCTGTACTCATTCATTCATTCATTCATTCATCAATAAATTGTTCAGCTCAGGGTCACAGTGGTCCAGAGCCTATCCTGGAAGTACAGGGCGTGAGGCAGGGTACACCCTGGATTGGACCAGTCTGTTACAGGGGAATCTCACACACTCCCACAACAACCTTCTAGACAAACACGATGCTTCTCATGTATATATGTGTTTATATATATAAGTAAAATATTTTATTTTCATTCAGGAAAAATGTAATATGGATTCCCAGTTGCTACATCCTCACTTTAATGTGTTTATTGTGTCCTGCCAAATATGATGCTTGATTTTTTTTCCCCACCATTTTCCCAGTTCCACCTCTAGAATAGTCAATTGGGACTCAAATGACCCAGCGTGTCTGGTGTGATGATAAAAACACACGCAGAAATTTAAAACAGAAAAAAAACACACACAAATCCCACAGCATGTCAATATTATTTCCTCTCCATAGGAACAGGGAGCCCAGTCGGCCTCAGAACAGTCAACGCCACTTTCGCTTAACAAATGACAGCTCCTGTGAAATGGGTTCAGGGAATTTTCTGATCTAAAATGACAAGCCTGTTCTGTCCAATTATTTGGGGGGGGTAGGGGGTGGGGGTGGGGGTGGGGGTGGGATAGGAGTCAGGCTGCCTGAGCACAACATGGTGTCTTTCAGGTGCGTGTGGGTAGCTCCTCCGCTGCCTTTATCACCCTGCTTAATGCCAGGTGACCATCAGTCGGATGGTAAATTAAAGGAAGGATCCAGTAATGGTGTTGGAAGAGGGAGTCGGGCCGCGACGCACAACTACCATCCTGTTCAGTCATAAACGGAGATTAATTCGTGCTTCACCGTATCATTATGGGTTCAAATCAGTCATTATTACCCATTTAGGTGATGCTTTTCTCCAAAATGACAGGTTTGTACACTAAGGTGCTTAAATTTACCCGTTTACACAGCTCTGTAATTTCTGCTGCAGTCACTCAGGGTGAGCACCTTGCTCAAGGGTACTGTGGCAGGAGCGGGCTTTGAACCGGGCTCCTTTGAGCCGCGATTCCCGCCTGCTTGCCTTTTTTGCCAGAGGTGCACGTGCCCATGTGGCTGCGCCTTATGTTGGAGGACGGTTAAAGCGCCGGCATGGAGGCTAATCCGTGCACGTGCCGCAAAACTGCAAAAAATCGCGACGCTGTTCCAGCATACTTCAAGGTTCGTGTGCATTATTCAGTGATTGTTCAACGTGAATTGCAAGTGCATAGACTCAACTTCTTTCCCTCTCTTCTAGCAAGGCACATTTGATCTCTTGAACCTTGTAAATACACTATATGTGCACCGACACATGAATAAACTCCCTGGATCGTGAAAATTACACGGTGAAAGACAGCCGGAATTTACTGTCACCTTGTAAATGTTTTTCTGACTTAATTACTCTTTACTATTGTTATCTGCCTTTATTTATGTGTCCGGTGTCCGAGGTGACTCGGTCTTTGAACATCGACTTTCCTATTACAGTGCAGCTTGAAAGTATGTGAACCCGACAGGGGCGGTCATTATTCTTGAATGAAATATTACAATAACCTTATGAAATCTAAATCTTAAATCCTAAACTCTTGAAATGAAGAAATGATTATGATTTACACACCTAATTCTACTTACCTACTCGGTGTAACCGATGCAGCTTGGGGTTCACTTATTTTTACAGCTGCGCTGCTTGTGTTTTTCTGCTGCGCACATGATTTCCTCTAAAGCACCATAAGGAATTGGTCGTTACACACCTGTCATGTCACGTGAGAAATGCTGCTTCTCATTAAATAACCATTTTGTGATAAAACTGAAGGACACAAGGGGTTACCGTACTTTCCAACAGGACTGTATAAAGCTGGGTCGTTTGGTATCGGAGTAAATTTAGGGTAAGCAAACAGTAGGTGAGACTCGAACCTGCGACCTTCCACTACGCTACCGGCTGCTTCGCTCTTGGTCGCGCTTTTGTGCACGGTGCGTACCGGGAGCATTGCTCCGCGTTGACTGGGTATCGCTTTCGGAGCTGGAGGAGACTCAGAAATCGCTCCTGGACCCAAATGACCTAAACAGAGTAGCACTATGGTAAACCTCAGGCCGGCCTGTCTTGTTGGGAACGTTTCCTGCTTGACTCGCGTATCCAGTCCTTTAGGCCTGTTCCGTAAGGTCTTCTTCCTTGGCGTTTGAATCCCGAGAAAGTGTGAATATACAGATGTGCACATGGGCAATATGTGGGATTCGTTCTAATAGATGAACTGCGAGTGAGGAGACGTGAGAACAGACGGCTCTCGGTGTATTCGCTCATTATGTGCGAGGGTTAAAAATAAAGGCGTTTGAGCCGACCGCTGGTTTCCTCTTTTCCCACTGAAGCAAAAATAAATCTGGCAGTAGTTCTCTTTGTCCGATAAATAGTTTGGTCCAAGCGTGTGGGAATCTGACTCCATTGTTTTTGTCGCTATTGCTGCATTATTTTTGTTCTTCTGTGCTTCCATAACGCAGACCATGTTTTTGTTTGGGGTTCCCCTCTCCAGGCCGCGCCTCCTCGCGGCGCAGAGACCTTTTCTGAGGACGTGTCGCACATTTTGCTTCTGGTTGTGCAAAAATCGTCGAAATAAACGAGATTGATGTCTTTTAAGTAAAGAGGGCCCTTTTCACCGATGGATCCCACCCCACGGTGGACTTTTAGCGCCGTCGCTTACCAGTTGTCCCGCGGTGCTTGCGGTGCTTGCAGTGCTGCGTTACGTTTAGCAGCAAGAACACTCCGGAACGCAGGCGGGAGTTTTAGAACAAGATACGTATTCAGATGAGATGTCAGAAAGGTAAGTGCTGTTGAGATGAAGTCGACTCTAAGTGACCGCGGTACAGAGTGGTTTACCGTTGCCGTCTTCCGCATGTCTCTGATCCGTGGGAAGAAATCGACGGGAGTGCGAGGAGAACATGTAAGATCCATACGTGTTGGCCCGGGTTCTAACCCGCTTCCGAGCCCACAGCCCAGGAACTGTGAGGCACCGGCGCTACCTGCTGTGCCTCCCCGATGCTTTCTGAGATTCTTTAGCTCGTCCTTATGTCTGCGTTGCTGGTGCCAGGTGGGACTGTATTTTATTGTGTATTATTCAGCAGGTCCCACCTTTGTGTCGCAGCCTTTCGTGTCCCTGTGCAAACAGGAACGGGGTGGGTGGGTGTCCGCGTTCGCCCAGGGCAGTGGTCTCCTGTGGCGTGGGAGGAGCCTCATTTGGTGCGAAATCCCTCATTCGGCAAATATTTACCTGCGCCGGGCCAGATGCGATCGGCACGCTCTTTTCTTTATTCTTTATCTTTTTGCGAGGCTGGAAGAGACCGGGGTTGTGTGGCGTCCCCGTAATTGTCTCATCGGAGCTCGCGTTGCTCTTGGGCGTCCTCGGCGGAGCTGCTGCCGAAGCACATCTCGGCCCGTACCTGTCTGCGGCGGCGCCCATGGCTGCGTGTGCCGCGCAGCGCTCTCGTGTAATTAGGACACACCGCTCCCGTCTTTGTGTCATCTGTGGAAATGGCGTGTTCCTCGGGACGCGGGAGGAGAGAAGGGTGGAGGGGTGGAGGGGTGGAGGGGCGGGCGCGTTTTAATAAGCGCTGGAACCCGGGGGGGGCGGGCGCAGAACGATGGCCTGTCTGACACTGGCGGGCGCCGGAGCGAGTGGTGCCTCTTGTTCCTCAAGTTGCCTTTTCATCTCTAGCTGGAGGAAAAAAAAATAAAAAAGCATGATTGGAGTGGGGGTTGGGGGGAACTAACAAAAAGCCAACCCCCCCCTTTGCAGGGCGAGTGCCTCGGCGATGCACATTAAGTTAGTTGTCATTTCAAAGGGCCAGATGCTACCCTTCCTTTAAATAAAGTGAAAGACGTTTGGATTCGTGGGGCTTTTTCCCTCCTCCAACTGCTGAATAAGTTCTCCGCTTTCAGTTTAAGTGGCGCAGCTCCGAAGCCCTTATTAAGCACGTGCGCCGAGCGTCTCCGCAGCTGTCTCGCCTCCACGGGACACGCTCCTGCCGCTGTTGTCGGCAGGCCCGCGCTAAATGCAGCCGGAGCTCCGAGGATCCAGACCCAGGGCGGAGAGGCGCGCCGCCTTCGCGCCCAAGCGCATTCTGGGACTCGAGTCAACGGCGGGGGGTCCGCGGGCCCCTGCCAGGAAAATGCCGTCGTCGTTTTTCTGAAGCCGTTCCTGCTTCACGCGGTTTCCTCGGTCGCCGCGTCCTCCGCGAAGCGACATCATCGCCGTACTGAGAATCGAAGAATCATTTATTAATCACTTAAGGAAAAAATGAGCGATTTAAAATCAGATCACGTGCAAGGTTCGTTCGGTTCTAAACCGCGGGAAATGGCGCGGAGAGGACGTGCGTTTGCGTATCTGTCGCCAGCCCTTGTGGATAGACGTGAGCGGTGAATGAGGAATGTCTCCGCTGGCCTGTTACGTCCCCCCCCCTTCGTCCGTACGTGTTACTAATGAGAACTGAGGAGGCACCGAGTGTGAGTAACATTATTTAAAAAACATTAGCAGCCCTACAGTGGGAAAGGCTGTGAGATGCAGCCTTGGTGACACCTTTCTCCACCAGATAATAAAGCGTACTATATTTATGCGGTGCTATCCAGAAGGCAGGCACTAAAAGGGGGCTGAGTGATGAAGAGGTATCGAGCGAGGGCGACACGGTCACCTCGGTCATGTTCAGCGCAGCGCTGTGATTCAGAACAAAGGGGTGTCATTCCCAGAAGCCAGGGGGGTCACCAGTGTAAATGAGCCGTCTCTCTCTCTCTCTCTCTCTCTCTCTCTCTACCTTCCAGGTGGGCCAGAGACAGCATGTGCTCGTAACGGAAGAGTCCTTCGACGCCCAGTACTACGTGGCTCACAATAAATTCTACGAACAGGTAAGAGGACACATTTCATTGTATTGTCCATCAAAATTTGCTATCGTACGTGGAAAGGATACTGATACATGTGAAAGTGAAAATGTCTGCTCCGCTCCTGCTTGTGATTTAAGGACCCGATCATTCCCTTCACCCCAGTAAAAGCGCCGTGCTGCCGCACCTCTGGCTCCCTCTCAATCTGTAGGTTCTCAGTTTTGGCTCCAGTGTGGTGGAATGGGCTCCCTCTGTCCCTCAGATCTGCTGAAGCCCTTCCGGCATTCAAGAAAGATGTCGAAATGAGTGTCTTTCAGACTTGCTTCTCGCATGATCTCCTGACAGCTTTGTAAATTCATCTGTGATGATCAGCTTTGTACCTCTTGTCAGACTCAATTCTCTAAGTGGCAACTGGTATAATGCAGTACCAACTGGAAAAACTGACCGCACTTTGACAGTCACATGTTTGTATCTAGAGCTCTTTGTCTGTTGTGAAATGTACTTCTCTTTATTCCGAGGTGTATCGTGCTGGACAGAGCGTCTTCTGAATGAGTAAATGTATATATAGAAATGTACTTTTAGCCCAGTAACTGAGTAACCAAGCAGCAGTTGTTTTAGCTTTTGTTTGAGTCTTTTCTGCTCATTTACTATTTAATTTGCGGCGAGGTTCACGGAGAAAGCGGGATGCGAACGGCAGGTTCTCTCTGTGCTCGTGGAGCCGGCAGATCCGTCCGCACCTGTGTTTTCGAAGGGCGTCTCTCCCCCCAAACACATGGACACTGTCCAGCAGCCACTTCACCACCTGATAATCTCCTGTCTATAATGTGCAAATATTGGGACGGCCTCCAGTCACATTCCTGCATAAATCCCACTGCATCTGGCTTCAAAGAGTCCCAGTAAAAACTTCAGCATAAAATGTCTTCAAATAAATCAATTTTCTCCTTTTAGCAGCCATCAAAAAGGCGATTGAAGTCGGGCTCTTAGAAAAGGGCTAGTAATTTTCCCAGGTTTGTCTCGAGGCTACAAACATCAGTTACAAGTGTCATTGCCGGTCTCTGCGCACGAGAAGGACCGTGTGCAGGTTTGATCTTGGCCACTGTTTCCTCTGGTATTTCATGCCCAGAGACGAGTTTGGCGCATCGTGCATAATCGAGGCCTGTCGTTCGGATGTGTAGCGTGGCTCCGGACTGTTTGCGGGGGGTCCTCTTCAAATAGTCGACATCTGCCGCTAAATCACGCCGCCTCCTCCCGCTCTTTCCCGCCGCAGGTGGGATAAATCGCCGCAGCAAAGTTTTGCAGGTGCTCGGTGCGGGAGATCCAAGGGCCTTGGGCTTTCATATCCAGGGCGATTCATCCGGAACCTGTCATCCGGCGGAGAACCGCATCCTGGGGGTCTGACCTGCACGGTCTGAACCGTAAACGGATCTGGGGCATGTTATATGATGCGTGCGTGTGTAAAGACCCCGTTGAAAGCATGAGTGACCCTGCGCTCCCTAGCCAAGCCCCACCCCCGAAGCGCAGCACTTGTACGGGGAAATTGGTCGAACATTAAACGGGTCTCCCTGCCTGGATGAGCGCTGCTGGGTAGCTTTCGGAGATCTGGGGCTCCTCTCGACATCCCCATCGCATCCTTGTAAGGGATGCTGTCTCCAGGCGTCCCTTTAACTAACTTAGAGGCCCTCCCTACCTGTTTTTGTGTTCTGTTGAAAGCCTCGCGTGTTTCGTTAGCACTGCTTTGCTTCATTTGTGCAGGATGCACAATGGAGCCGGAGACGCGGCGGGCCGTTGGCGTGGCTGCGGGGGTCACGCGGGTCGCGCCACAAGCGATTTCCCATTGATCCTTCCATTCTGAGAGCCAACAAAAGCCCATCTCAGGGACAATTGAATGAAGAGGAGTAATGTGTTAAATAATGGCCAGTTTAATCTAAGATGCAAATGAGGGCTGCCTTCCCCGCATTCTCTCTTTCATTGGCGCCACTGAGAGACGGCTCTCTGGGGCACAGATCCATAGCCCTGTTAACGCACACGTGGACGGGGACCCTGCGTCTTTCTGCTCAGATCCAGCCACAGCAAGTCGGGTTTTGTGGATGCAGTCCAGTCACCCTGAAAGGTAGAACGTACAGGTTTCTCTCCCTTCTGGCTGGAAGGCGATAAACTCTGTCGCTGGGTGCGACAGGGCCGTTCCTTCCGGTAGCTTCCTGTAGCTGAAGCTGCCCCCCCCGTCAGCCCCAGAGCTTCCTGCTCCCCATGGCACATGTGTCCAGGTGCTTTGTGGGATTAGTCCTCATCACGGGGCAGCAGGTGGCAGAGTGGATAGAGCTGTCACTCGCAATCAACAGACACGGGTCTAAATCTCCTCTCCTGCTACAGTACCCTTGAACAAGGTACTTACCTTGAATTGATACGGTAAAAATGACCAAGTTGTACAGAATGGATGAATGATTTAAATTAATCGATAAATAATATAGAATTAATAATTGAAAATAACTTCATATGTCACATTGGGGTTGCTTTGGAGAAAAGCTAAATGAATAAATGTAAAGCGATTATAATGTGCTTTTGCCCACCTAGCTCGGTCTGTGAGGTTTGACCTTCAGTTCCTGGTAACGGTTAACACGATGGAAGGAGAAACTGTTTTCACAATTTTTTAATCCACGAAGGAGCATTATAATCATGCGCGACATAGCGAGAACAAACATTTAATTCCAAATTAATTGAACACGTAATTGACAGATTTACAGGCATTCGATAAGTTGGAGCTCTTTGTGAAGTGCACAAATAAAAGATCTCAGCTTTCGTGTGTTAGAGGCAGTTTGCTTTTAGGAGTCCTATTGTACACAGCACTTTGATAAAAGCAATTTTAGCCTAAACCCTTTAGTTCTCACTGCAAAGCCATATAATCCAATTCTGCCTTTGCCCTGAGTTGAATCCATTTCGCCGACAAATGTCTTGAATAGACATAATGCAGAAAGGAGTCTGTAATCTTGCAGTGCTGTCTAAGAAAGTTTTAAAGACGCAGGCTGTAAGTATTCTGGGAATCCCTCGGCCTTGGGTTAGGAATGCAAAGAAAAGCCTTTAGCCTCTCTGGCCCGAGCTGGGCAGCATAAATTGTGGTCTGCGGTAAATGTCCAGCGAGCAACCGAGACTCCCGCCTCAAGACGTTCTGAAGCATTTATTAGCACGAGGCACGTGTCTTACCTCGATAGTTTGTGTCTCTGAATTTATTTCTGTAATCTCTTCAGATTTGAGGTACCGTAAGATTAACACGACCTTGAGATTAGCGTGAGTGATCAATGCTGTTTGGCCTTCGGATGTATGGGGCGGTCTTCACGGAGTGGCGACCGCGCGGTATCGTATTGAGAGCGAGAGTCCCGGTCAGGGAGATCAGGCGGTGCAGTCAGTGGACCGGATTTGCTAATTTGCTGCAGAAATCACACACTCAGCACCATTGATCTCCATCGACAGAGAGGCGCTCTCCTATCACGGCGGATAGCGGGAAATCGATGGCGTTTTCCAGAAGCCGTGGGCCCAGAACAGGGTCGAAACTTGCTCTTTAACCCTAGGCCTTTTGGGGAACGAGCAAAACTTTCCCCGAAGCTGTATCTATATTCAGTCCTTCTATCTCTCAGAGAGATACCAGTGCTGATCCAGTGGTGGTGAACACGCTCGCGAGTGGTGTCCAGGTCCTTGCTCATCTCCCCCTTAAGATCTCAGTGTGTGTTTACATATCTTCTGACTCTGATTCAGATTTGATTCAGATTGATTTCAAAAAGGTACCATTTGCCTTATTTAATTAGTCCTTTTCCTTGTTCCCATTTTACAGGTTCTGGTGCCCAAAAGTCCCGAGTTTAAAGGTAAAATGGTTGAGGTGGAGATCTATGAAACGGGGAAGCACTTCATGAAGGGACGGCCTGTTGAGGACTCCGAAGT
The DNA here is from genome assembly GCF_900964775.1 of Scleropages formosus. NCBI lineage: Eukaryota > Metazoa > Chordata > Actinopteri > Osteoglossiformes > Osteoglossidae > Scleropages > Scleropages formosus. The sequence continues at coordinate 8,085,193 of NC_041823.1, forward strand.
CTTCACCCCGTCCATAGCTCAGCCTCTGAGGAAAGGCGAGGTGTCCGGCCTCCCTAACGTGAGTCCGCTTCTTTTCTCATATTGTTCCTAAAATTAACTGTACGGTGCCTCTAAAAGATAAGCCCCCACCATTCATGTTTTACTCTTTCACAACATTGAATCAGTGGATTTAATTTCCATTTTTGACACCATTTAGCAGAAAAACACTGATGTCAAAGTTAAAATACATTTCTACAAATCAGTTTTGAATTAATTCCAAGTATAAAACACAAAATAACTGGGAGAACAAGTATTTGCCTCCTTTTGACACACCACAATCAGCTGTGGTGCAACTAATTGTTTTTAGAAGTCGCTTAATCAAGTTGAGATCACCTGTGTCAACAATTAAAGCGATTTCAGGATAAATATAACTGTATATGGTAGGTTCCACACTTGGTTGGTCAATATCTTATTATTAAAAATTGCATTGTGAAGACAAAGAAACACCCAGAGGAACAATGTAAGGAAGATTCCAAGGCAATGAATGTCCCTTGCGATACGGCTAAGGGGTTGATGGGGTGAATGCTTTTCATACGTACTGTATCGCAGACAATAAGTCCTTACAGAAGGGAAAATAATGTCTAGGAGTCCTTCAAACCAGGAGTTGAATCCTGTGCCTCTGACAAACACTGTCACCATTTTACACACCGCACTGCTCGAATCCGCTATAATGAAAGCACCTACAATGTGTGTGTGTGTGTGTGTGTGTGTGTGTGTGTGTGTGTGTGTGTGTGTTTTCTCCCGCTCTGAACTGCCCGAGTGCGCTGCGAACACACTTGCCGTACACCCCATGGGCTCGACTCACCGCTGCCTCCAGAGCAGCGCTTAATGAGGCTTTCCGGAGAAGACTTGATTGGCACAGCAGAGCAGCGTGTGCGCGCACATCCTGCAAGGCCAAACGACGGGTTCATCCCAAGCACTCTGTGTTCCGTTTGTGTGTTTCGCGTTTAAACCCGCTGGTGCTCGGAATGGGGACCCTGGTCACCGCACTGGAAATGTAACTTCTGCTAAGGTAATAAGGAAGAGGTGGCTGGTTGATGGGAACCCCTCAAGAGTTAGTGCCGATGACATTCGAGGCTTGAGGTTATTGCACCAGATCAGGAAATTACAGTTGACATTTCGCTTTACTTTATTCATCGTGGCAGTATTCCCTCGGTCAGGTAAAAGTAAACACGAGAGTAGCTCTGCTGGATTTAATCAAGACGAGAGGTTTTCGCTGAGCTTCTGACCGTCTTCTCTTCTGGCGGGGAAGAGGAACTGTATATGTCTGGCTTGCGAACGGATGAGGTTTCAAATCTTGGATGATCTTGTACCGATAATGTCGGTTATTCAAACTTGGCCTGTAAACCTTGGGTTCTGCGTGCGGCGCATAGTGCCTAATGTGAAAATAGCCGATAGTGTAGAGGGACACGACTTTTCGGCTGCCATCGTTCTGCTTTTCACTGTACCGTGGCTGTTTACAAGTGAAGTAAAGTATTTATCTGGGTAGTTATCACCTAACCTTGCATTTCCCGTGTGTGAGGGCATCGTTCTGGAACCAGCCTGACCCGTACTGGAGTCGTCGTTAATGGTAGTGGTGGATTGTCTGTTTCATCCCCGGTCATTTTCGTAGTTCATGTTGGCCACTCAAACCACACAGTGTAAGTACAGTAGCATAAAAAGTATTCAGCACCCCTTGGGCTCCCTAACGGCACTCCTAGGGATATCCCGTGCATTGGAAACGGTCTCTTGTGTTTCCCGGATTAGTTCTTTTCAAGAATGCCGTTGCTCACAATGTTTCGTGATTTCGTTTTGTTTTGGAAATTGACGAAACTGTGTCACCTTCCAGATACAGGTGTGTTTGTTCTAAAGTCACATTAGTCATTGTCATTGCACACAAGTGATCCCTATTCAACTTGTCATCTCAAAAAACCACTTTAGGATTTAGGTGTCAAAATAAAGGGGGTGAATATATATTATTTATCGTATTTATTAATGCACTCATTTTTTTACATTTCTGAATTCAAAATTGATCGGTAAAAATGTGTTTTAACTGACATCGAAGAGTATTTTTCTTCTGATCGTTGCTAAAAAAAATCTAATTAAATCTTGTGTGACTCAATGTTGCAGAACATTCAAATGTGGAAAAGTCCAAGGTGGAGTGTGAATACTTTTTATAGGTACTGTCTCTAGTCCTGTTGTTTGAATACTGTTGTGCACCTTGATCAGACAATTAACTGTAGCTCATACCTGTTGCTCAGAGCCTTGTGTTGAAGAGGTTCTGCCATTTGGGAAGGCCTGGTGTTTTTTTTTTTTTTTTTTTTTCCTTTTCTCTTTTCCCCTTCGGTTTTAGTTTCTCTGCTCCAAAAACAAGGCTTACTGTGCTCTGAAGTAGCGGTCAGAAGATCTGCTAACATCGCAAATGATTAAGCTTTTTTTAATTAACCTTCTTTCTAATAGTGCAGTAATTAGAGATGGACTTCAGCTGGTTAACTGCTGCGACAAGTAACTTGCAGGATGGCGGATGGATTGTGGTCGGGGTTTCATTTCCAGCCCATTAAGCCATTTTTCCATAAAACCACACACCGGCGGAGTGGTTTTCTGACCCCGCCTCTTCACTGATGAAGTGTAATTATTTTGTGACAGTAAAGGTCAAGGCAATGGCTTGACTGCACATTCGAGTGCGAAAACGCGGGGATCGAAACCCACGGAGAAGTACAGAGCACCCCTTCAAGGGAAGCACGGGGACAGGTAGGCCGGTCTCGACCCCAGGGCTGGCAGGGGTGTACCGCAAACACAGCCCTTTCATCGAGGATTCTAGAAAAAGCCATAAGGCCTCGTGAACTTCACAAACATTATTGACATGGCACTTCTATTTTGGTGTGGAGGTGGACGTGGCGGCCCGCCAAATTCGTCTTTTTTGTTTTTTTTTAACGTTGTGCCGAGACTTGCAGTAAAAGCTGATGGAGTGTGAAATTAAAATGTGTATCACATTTCTGAGCATCATTTGATGTCCTTTCCCTCCGGTACAAATGTTCTTCGGTGCTCCTCTGAAAAATAACATTGAGCCACAGATTAACATATGGAAGAAAAATAGTGACAGTTTATCCAGCCGTATAATTTCCAAATTGCTCTCCGTGAACACTTACTCTTCTTTCTGCTTATTAAAAAAATGGGAGCTGGAGCACTATTAATAATGTATACACAGTGTTAGTATGTTTTTGTCGTTTTATTGGGCAGGAAAAGGACACCCGGCCTGGGAGAGGGAGACCCAGGGCTCCCGCGCCATTTCAGACCTCTGTTTGCTTAATAAACGGCTCTCCGTTTTGGACTTCGTAGCTCGGCTCTGTGTCACAGCCAGGCCTCTGGCCGCCAAGGGGGAAAGCGGGATATTTGTGGGGATTCTGGAAGCTTCCGCGAAAAGCACACACTATAAAACTCATGTGAGGAGAGATTTGACGGCCTGAACGAGCTAAATTATAGACCTCGGGCAGCTTGTGCAAGGTAGCAAATATGTTCACCGAACAGTTACCTTTTGTGCACATTTCTGGAAGAGGAAAGTTGGACTTTGCCATGGATAGCGCGGAATAAAGAATAATTTGTTAACAAGCAAAATATTAATTAACGTAAGACAACTTCCATTTACTTGTTAAAGTGGCTGCTGTTTAAGTGAGTAATACATGAAAAAGACTGATAAAAATAACTCCTGAGATTAATGCGTAGCAGGGTAAGAACAAAGTAATGTGGGTGATGTTTGGGGAGGGTTTCGACTCTTTGAAAGACAGCCATAACCAGGAAAAGGGGAAGCGCTAAATGCCGACATTTATGAGTGACGAAAGATAAAAGGGAAACTTTGAAAGAAATTCAAAGACAGCATGGATTTTAAGAAAGGAGAGATTTATTGTTGTTTCTTTGAGCAAAACAGCACTTTTGCGCTACAGAAGTGGATTACGTGCTGCAGGTGCGAAGGCGGCCGCATCCTCATCCGACGCTCCTCACGAATCGGCAAAATCGCGACGGCTCTGCTTTCTTCGCCGTCGCTCCCGTGGTGTTACGACCACGTTAGTCAGAGTTTCTGCAAGGCGAACGAGCTTCGTGGGTAAATTGACGTGCGATAAATAGAGGTCTGAGGCTCCCGCTGGCACCCGCTTCATGCGAAATCCGCACTTTTATTGCAATGGCACAGACAGCTTGTATTTTTACTCCCAATTAGATGTTCTAAAAAATGTTATTAGCACTCGCTTATTACAGAGCACGGTAATTAAACTTCTCATTCAGTCTTATTCAGACTCCGTTCTCGTAGAAATGGGATGAAACGATGAAGTCGTATAAGATGTTCTTCGATGCACCTATGAGCTACAAGCGATTTGAACGTTGATTAGTGTCTGTCAATGGTTTGACTGCTGTCGGTGTATTATTTTCGATAGCGTGTTTGCTTTCAGTCCATCGAGTGAAAGAGCGGCAAAGGAGACTTGCATTCCTGAAGATAGCCCGCGAGTTTGTTCTCGTGGTTTTTTTTTTCCGCCACCCGCCAGGCCTGGAAGTGCAGGTGTGCACACATTGCGCTCTTCTACCTCTTCAACAAGTGTGAACACAGCTCCTGTTCACCTCGTCTTTTCCCAGGTTGTAAACATTTGTGTGACGTTTCCGCAATTACCCACGAGGAGGTGGGTGAGAACTCGAGCCCTTTGAAGACGCCTTGTGACTCACTGTATTGTCACCGTTACACATCGTTAGACTCGTCACCGAGGTTCCGTAATGTTCCTCAGAGATCATCTGCTCCACCTGACGCGTCCATTCGTTTCCAGGTGAAGGATGTGGTGGAGGTGGGTTCCCTGCACTACGTTTTCCTCAAATTGTTCATTATCTTTTTGAGATTTTGCTTGTTAGCATCTATTCGTTTAGTCAACACTTTTCTCCAAGAACGACTTACAGCATTGAGCTACTGACTAACTATTTACCCATTTATACAGCTGGATAATTTTACTGGAGCAGTTTAGGGTAAGTACCTTGCTCAAGGGTACTACAGCTGGAAGTGGGGTACAAACCTGTGACCTTTGGGTCCAAAGGGAGTGTTTCTAGCCACTTTGCTACCAGCTGCCCATATACTGCATCTTGGTATGGTGACCCCTTTCTGTTGTGCTGAGCTCAGATGAGATCATTATACGTTCTCTTTTCAAGTGTACGGCGGTGTGAAAAAGTATTTACCCCTTTGTCATTTTCTCTTCTTTTGCAACTTTCTGACATTGAAATTTGTTCAGATCATTTTTTCCAGGTCTAGTGCTATATATGGAGCTTCAGAGAGAGAAATGACACCAGTATTGTTTTTTATACCATTTTATTGCTGTGTAAGATAATGGAGAAAATTGGAAAGGGGCAGATAATTTTCCACAGCACTGTATGTGTCGCTTCCTATTTGTTTGGAAAAGAGGTGGCATAGTGGTTAGAGCCACTGCATGTGGACTCTAAAGACTGGTTCCTATCCCACCTCCTGCTGTAGTACTCCTGAGCAAAGTACTTACTTCAAACTAATAGAGTAAAAATCACCCTGCTGCATAAATGGTTAAATAATTGTAAGTATCTTAGCTTTGGAAGTCGCTTTAGAGAAAAGCCCCGGTTGAGCTAATAACTGTCAGAGTTTTGAAAGCCCGTGTGTTGGGGCTTTACTGTTTTGCGTTTCACGCTCAGTCTGTCGCAGCGGAGCGGCGGTTCCAGGTAGAGCACCGGACTATAATACGGTCAAAGCCAGTGTATTCACCCCTTAGCTGTACCATTAGTCACAGCTGTGATTTGACACAGGTGACTGAACCTATTTTAATGCGAAGCACAGCTTTAATTAAAGAAAAAGGAAGGCAGGAACCGGCGCGACCTGTTTCACTGGAGTAACAGGTAGACAGAAAACACCTGAGCAGGACAATGAACGTTGCCTTGTGAGTGTGACACCTACTGCTTGGCTTCCTTCCTTGTTTACATTTACGTTTATTCATTTAGCTGAGGGTTTTCTCCAAAGTGACTTACCACGATAAGCTACTTACAATTAGTTACCCATTTATACAGCTGGGTAATTTTACTGGAGCGGTTTAGGGCAAGTGCCTCGCTCAAGGGTACTACAGCTGGAGGTGAGGCTCAAACCTGCAACCTTTGGGTCCCAAGGCAGCACTTCTAACCACTACGCTACCAGCTGCCCAACCCAATGCTTTCAGACTAATAAAAAGGCACGTGTTTGTCCAAGGCTGGGACAGACTTCCACAGACGCGTTTGTAAACCGATTCAAGGGACGCAACATTCATTTATACCTTGTTTTGATCCCACATGTAGGGTGCTTTCACTTGTAGTCGGTGTAAGATTTTACATATAATTGACATCGACTTATGAGGCGGAGTGGTTGGCGAACACATGCTCTAGTATTCATAGATGCTGAGGTTTGCTCTTCATTCCTCATATGCCTGAAATTTCTCGCAGAAGTTGCCTCCAGCAACGGTCAGCAACGGTCAGCGCCTCCTGGGCTGCGTCGAGTCCTATTCCAAACGACCTTCAGGTTACCCAGCGCCGGTCAATTAGTAACCGCAGTTAAACTCGCCTGAGTGTGAAATTGGGACAGCGTCTATTTTTAGAGGCGCTCCGTGTAAACATGCATGTGCGGGGATCTGTTTGCCGAGCGCTTAAACCAACATTCCTGTGAGAATGTGTGGCCTTGGGGGCCAGTGTGGAAATCGCAGCGGCTCAGCACCATCGCCAGGCCTGGTGGTTTGACCGGTCACCGCCGAGCTCTTCCGTGTTCCTCGGGTCTCTACGCTGACTGCAGCAAGAGGCCGAACCCCTCGGTGACCTGTAGTAGTTAGCTGCGCTGCACCTGTCATTCTTGTACTTGGGAGTAAAGAATTAGGCTATTGATCGGTTTCTGTTGGGGGGAGGTTGTGCTAATGTCGATGCCAAGGGAGCGAGGAAACGATGCAAACATGGGATGTCTTTCTACAGCATCTTAAACGTGGATTCAAAGTGGCCTTTGCTTGTCTGGAGTTTTCATGTTCTCCCCATGTTTTTATGGGTTTCCGCCAGGTGCTCTGGTTTCCTTCCACAATTCAAAGAGATATGTTTCAGGTCAACTCATGACTCTGAATTGCCCCTGTGTGTATGTGTAAGTGGATGAGTGTGTGCGGTTGCCCTGTGTACTGGTGTCCCATCCAGGGTGTGCCCTACCTCATACCCTATGCTTCCAGGATAGGCTCTGGACCACCGCAACCCTGAACTGGACAACAGATGGATTATGCTGTACACTATATTTTAAGGGAATTACATTGTGTTCCATTAGCATTCTGCTGTTTGTGTGTGATGGCAATACCTGCCAGTCCTTTACCTGACTTACCATGTCCATGGTGGCATCAACAGTACTTGAAAGGTGCACAGTGACCCCCAATCAGCCATGTGTGATGTAAAGTCTGCTGTTGTAGCTCCAGCTATGGCTCTTATTGCCATGCCACTGTTATTTTTGGAACTTCTGCTACTTGTTTATGATTAAACTATGACAGATACACCCCTTCTGCGTGCCAGGACCTTAAGTTTCTCTCTCGTCTTCTTTCCTTTGACTTGGACAGACATCCTGGAGAAAACACCTCACCGGCTGCTGGGTGCAGTCATTTGGAGGTTATGTAGTAGTATTGTTTGTATGTAAATATTATCATACAGCAAGACAAAGTTCTGGCATTAAGTCATAGTTTTATGATTGCAGCAACTTTGGGAGGCTGTGATCAGATTTTCTGTAGCTGAGAATATTTCACAGTGTTGTCAGAAGAGTCGAGCCTCGGGACGTTTTGCATCCAGCAGAAGCTGACAGAATCGGTGCGGTATTTACAGGGTATGAATGGTGAGATGCATTGCTTTCACACAGCTGGCGAAGGTGTTAATCACTGGCTCTCAGTCGCACTGTGTCACACCTTCAAGCAGCTTATGTGAATCAGCGGAAAAAAAACAGTAGAAATAGTTGTAAACTCCAAGAAACTGACACGAGCTTTCAGCTTTTTTTTCCATATGAAATGTATACCGAGATGTTTAGCTTTTCTCCTCAGGGGATGGACATTCACATGGGCCTGAACTGTTTATTGTGATTCCATTTCCCAGAGTAGCTCAGTGTTTTTTGTTTTTGTTTGCATGTGTTTAATGTGGCCTGCATCGGGGTCACCAGAGGTCACATGGAACCTGAGAAATCCAACGTGAGCTTCCATGGATGGAGGCGTGTGGAACAAGGCGGACTGTCCTGTCAGAAAGACCCAATCTGTGTGTGTGTGTGTCTCTCTTTCTCTCTCTCTCTCAGACACACACACACACACACACACACACACACCAGGAATCTCCCTGCTTGCTTTGGCTCCCACCATGCCGTGTCCTGCCAGGTTTCTCTCAAGAAGAGGCCAAGGCTGGAGCCAGAAAGAGGACAGCTTTCACTTTTTTCACCGTGATGGATGAGGTACACATTATTATATTTAAGAACAGAGCTCAGGAATACCCAACAGAGCTCGGCCAAGAACGGTGGACATTAAACAGCCAACGTAACATGGGTTTTTTTTTTCCCTCACAAAGTGCTGTTTCATTTTCTCTGTTTACCAGGCTCCCTTCATTGTGGAACAGTGGATTAGAAACTGTGCAGTATTATTATTATTTTTTCCCTTCCCTGATGAAAAGCGGTTTGGCTTTGAGGAGAAGAACTGCTCCGTGGCTTTTGAAGTGCGCCCAATTTTTCCCTCTCCGAGTGTGTGTCGCACAGCCTCCACAGTCACCTTGATGGCAAAAAAAAAAAAAGCGCGCGAGCCATTGTGGAGCCCGGGAACTCATTACGGTGCGCGCGCTCGCGCTCGCTCGCGGACCTGCGCCGCGCCTCCCCTCGTTGGGAGAGGAAAGGATGTTGCGCGCGCACATACAAACGTAAGCCCGCGCGCAGCGCAAACGGCAAGCGCGTCCCCGAATGTTCAGCTCTTTTCAAAACGGTTGGATCTGGAGCGTTATTTTGTGGGAGGGGAAAGGAAGTGTGCGCGCGCATGATCGGAGTAGGTAATACTTCATCTGGCGCTGACAAATGAAAGACCTCCCGAGTCCTCTGTCCCGCCACATCAAACCGCGCACCCCCCCACACTCGTCTTCCTCTCATTTATCCGTTTCTCTCTCTGTTTATTCCTTTCAAGGTCTTCCTGGGGCAGCGAGAGAGAGCGCGGGGCCCCCGGAGCCCAGGTCGGCGCGGCGCGCCCCTGCACCGCGCGTGCATTATGTATGTCAACAGCACGGCTCGATGGAAAATCAAATGTCCATTAAAAAGCGTCTTGCAGGGCACCTCCCGCCGACCCCGGGCGCCGCATTTATTCATAGCGCCGATGATGCTTTAATAATTCACACAGGCGGCGGCGACGCCTCACCCCCCCCCATCACCTCCCTCCCGCGCGCGTGCACACACACACACACACACATACACGCGCGCGCACACCTGGAATCGGGGATTAAAACGGCGGAGGGAGCGGTTAATTACTAAAGAAGCGCCCCACCGTTCGATGTGTTTACCGGGCGCCGCGCGCGCGCCGGTGCGCTATTGCCGGCCCTTTGCATCATCATGCGCGCTGACAGCTCCTGGGAGACGCGTGCGGCAGCCGGTTGCTGCCCAGACACGCACACGCGCACACACACGCGGACAGGCGGACAGCCTCTTGCCCACATCACATGCCGTCGCCGAGCCCCGAGTCTGGCTCGCAAGTCCCTGCTCCTCCTGGCTCCGGGGCCGCTTCCACACGTTCGGGTTTATTTTTAATCTGATCGCTTCCTCATTTTTTTTTCCCTCCTTTTCATTTTTTTTTTTTTTTTTTTAGAAAATAGGTTGAATGTGACATGTCGAGATGCAATTCTTACAGTTGTTGCTACGCAGTTGCGTTATTCGATACGTTCTTTTGGCAGATGCTAATTAAAATGCTTAATATTGGGTCATTTTATTTTATCCACTTTTCTAAACTGTAATTAACCCAGCATAACTGCGTTATTACAAGTTCGGCGCGTGGAGGTGCGTTTTTAATACCGCGTGAGCGAGAAGCCTGTCAAGGTTATCGAGGAAAACGCTTTTAATTTTAAAATGTTCCTCATCGACTCATGTTTAATTGCTTCATGGGGAAATAGTGAAAGAGATGTAAGGCTGAGAGCTTTGCGCAGCTGCGTGGTGATGCCGAATGTATCTCCTGCTCTCCTGCACTTGGAAACCTCTCCTCCTGCCGCTTGCCTGCCTGTCATTTGAAAACTGTACATGGTGCCATGTAGGTCATCCAGAGTTTGCCACATTTTCCGCTGCCTCGCAGCCCCAGCATCGCGCCTCGTAGTCCGGGAGGAGCCCCGGCACGCGGTCCGGCGCCGTGGTGTTTGCTCGCCTCTTATGCCATGGGCGGCGGTCTGGGGCTCGACCGCCAGCCGTGGAGGACGGGCGGGGTCGAGAAGCGCGTCGGCAGCCGAAGGGCTAACCTCTCCGGCCCGGCCTTAAAGACGTGGAAGTCAGGCTGACTCTTGGGTTTTTGCATTCGGTTCGGTCCTGAGCCCCGCTGTTGAACCTTGGAGTCTCGGCTTAACCCGAGCCGCTTCGGCTGAAGAATAATAAGGCGCGTCTGAGATCAAGTACGGAGCCGTGCTGTCGGGGAAGGCCCTTTAAATGCGGGAAGTCTAAACGACGAAGTCACGGGACCGTTCGTGACGACCGGCCTGACATTCACTCCATGCGCACGTGCACATTTTCTGTTTTTATGTCTTATGTCAATAAATAGAGCAAGTTGAAGGTCCCAGGTCTGAATTCCACCTCCTGCTGTAGCACCCTTGGCCAAGGTGCTTACCCTGAATTGATGGAATAAAGTATACCTACTGTATAAATGGGTAAATCACCGGAAATGGCTTAACATTTACATGTATTCATTTAGAGGACGCTTTTCTCCAACGCGACGTACATCTCAGAGAAAACAGTTTGTTCATTACATTAGCAGAAAGAGACATAACTGCAGACGTGTGATTAAGTGCAGTTAGTTTCTTTCACCATATGAACCAATGTTCATCACACGAGTAGCTGCATAAAACTTCCTTAGAATATCTACGATTCCTGATCATCTTCTTAGTAATTTCTTTTTTTTTTTTTGAGATACATAAGATCATTTACGTTACATTACAGGAGTAGCTCCGTAAAGGATTGATCTGGGCATGATCAATAAAATTAAACATGAAACACATTAAACACTGTTTTTTTTTTTTTCCCCATTTTGCTGTTACTTAATGGAAAACTGTCCAGCGTTAGACCTGTTTCATTATTTAATCACATAGATAGTTTTAAAAATGATGCGAAAATGTAAATGGTAAAGAGCGAGGCTCTTTGGCCTGGATTTGGCCCAGGCAGAAGGTGCCGGAGATACCTGAAACATGCAGTTTGTGTTTGTCTCCACAGCTCTGCTTCCTGCGGGACCCTGAACCCCCCCGCCACTCTTCTCCTCTCTCATATTAATAATGAATTTGATTTCCGCAGAAGGCGCTGTTTGGGATTCTGTGTTTGCCGTCGCTGTTACAGGGGCAGAGGCGGGCTCGTCCCGCCGAGCTCCCAGGTGCCGGTCGGGGGGGGGGAGGGGGACGAGGGCCGCGCTGTGTCGCCCCGCTCCATTTGCGGACGGCAGGCGAGGCCAGGTGCGCTGGAAGCCGTCCTCTGGAGACGGGCCCGGAGCGGAGGGTCTTTTCACCGCTAATTGATCTCAGGTGAAAGAGGATATGAGGCAGAAATGTCAGGGTGGCAGGCGCCACGGATGTGGGAGATGTCAGCCGGCGGAGGGAATTGAGAGGCAAGGTGGAGAAACACGTTCCCCTCCGTGTTCCGCGCGCAAAGCGCCGCGTCGTCCTGCCGGCGAGTCGCGTTTCTGCGCTCCGCTGTCGCCAGGCTTTTCGCACCAAATTTATTTCCCGTGTTATCTACTTACAGCTTTGTCCCGTAACACATTTTCGCAGCAGCGTCTTTATTTACCTTCCTTAAATATGCATTTTGCCCAGAAATGGTGTGAATAGTGCTGTTAAACATTTCTGCCTGGAGTGGCTTTCATAGTTTGTTCTCTGGAAGTGCTGTTCTTTTTTTCCTTTTTCTTTTTCTTTAATTCCTCTCGGCCCGAGCGTCGAGGTCCGTTTGCTGTTAAACTTTTCCGACCAGAACCGAGTCGATAATTTTCTGAATTATTTTTATGTCAAATTTTGAGGGAAGGAAGTACAAGCGTGCCCTCGATTTTTGGCAGCGCAGGCAACTTGTAGGCGGACATGCTGAACCCACGGACCGTGGTGACGTAGGCTGCGTTTCCTAGAGGGGAAACGTTATATTCTCAGTGACGCATCAGTCAGCTCTACTGCTCCAACAAGTATCCATCTCCATCAAGAGAAACAATACATCACTCAGATATTACAGTTAAAGTTGTCTCCCATACAAGGACTTTTTAGATAAAGACCTCTAATAGGAAGGTAAATCAACTTGCATTTTACACCAGTCTAACTGTGCACCATGGTTGGAGTTGCTGCCTTGCACTCCAAAGACCAAGGTTCGAATCCCATGCTCTGCTCTAGTACCCTTAAACAAGGTACTTGCTCTGAATTGAATTGAATTGAATTGAATTAGGGGAGCACAGTGGCACAGCGGGTTTAGCTGGGGCCTGCTCTCTGGTGGGTCTAGGGTTCAAGTCCTACTTGGGGTGCCTTGCGGCAAACTGGTGTCCCATCCCCTTCCAGCCTTGCGCCCTGTGTTTCCGGGTTAGGCTCCGGCTCGCTGCGACCCCCGCTCGGGACAAGCGAATGTACACATTGTGTGTGAATTGAATTACAGTAAAAATGACCCTGTTCTATAAATGGGTAAATCACTGTATGTAGCTCAACATTGTAAGTCACTTTGGGGCGGAAGGTCCGTTCCGTGTGATAGAAATGAAGGCATATTTGTGACTCAAATTAACAGTGAATCCAATCAGAAAATAGGGTGTTTTTTTTGTTGTTGCTTCCCCTCGCCAAGCAAATCTCGCTTTCCAGACCCCCCCCCCCCCCACAAAATGGAGCCAGTGTCGCGGGTGAGAGAGTGTTGCCATGCCGTCGAAGAATAGGCTAATGCCCCAGCAGCGGCAGGGCTATTCAGCCTCAGTCCTGGGGGGCCTTTTTGTTCCAGGGCGGCAGCGAACCCCTGATTCAACTTGCTGTCTTCGCCGAAGCCACTTAAGGCCCTTTCTGAGCTCTCGGTGCTATAAGGAGAGATGGGAGACAGCGTTGAATAGCCCTGCCGTGTACCTCCGAGAGGCGGCCGTCGATGGTGGAGGGGCTGTTCGTGGGGGAGGCTGCCTGTGCCTGCGACACGTGTCATTGCAGCAGCATCCAGGAAGGAGCAGAGCAGCCCACCTTTGCAGTACCTTTTAATCCACAGTCATAGGGGATGAAGATTAGGGGTAGCAGGTGGCATAGTGGTTAGAGCTCTCAAAAGAACTAGATTCGAACCCCACTCCTCCTGGAGTACCCCTGACCAAGGTACTTCTCCTGAATAGAAACAGTAAAAATTTTCCTGCTGTATTAATGAGTAAATCACTGTAAGTAACTTAACGCTGTAAGTGACTTTTGGAGAAAAGAGTCAGATAAGTGAAAAAATGAATAATATAAATAAGTTAATATTAGTAATTTGTCACACACACCCTGGTCTGGGTCTGCTCTCATGCCTCTTGACAATACGCATCTTGTGTCGTAAAGAACATAACATACAAGTATGAAATTCTGTGTCTCGATTGTCAGTGTAATAATTTGATAGTTTGGATTGTTTTGTGTGCTCTTATTATAGTAAAGTCTTTGATACGTATCAGTTATATATTAGATATTTTAGAATCTGAAAAGTTATTTTTAAGGATTTACATTTGTAAGTAATCTCCCATTAAGTCTGACATTCTTAATATTAATTTTAGACAAGTAATATTTTAAAAACCATCCTTGATATTTCAATACATTGTGAAACATGTATGTGTTTCTATTTTGTCGTTTGTCTTATTAACTTCCTGAATGTGGACATCTGTAGTTTTTTGCGTTTAATCGAATGACCCTGCTGCGACGGGTTAATGAAGCGGTGTCCGTTGTTTTTACCGTTCACTGACGTGATTTGCTTGTTTTGGTCATTTGAAGCTCTTGAAGTGTTTGGACTCGTTCGTGGGCTCATGGAGGGAGTGGGAAAAGCGCAGTGTCCGGTAATCCAAGCTTACAGTATCGTTACATCAGCTCAGGTTTACCTCGGTCCACCTGTCCTCACCTCCTCTGGGGACACAGAAGTATCCCTTGCCCTTTCTCTTGAGTCCTCCAGGCCCCCGGCACTTTGTGTGTGTGTGTGTGTGTGTGTGTGTGTGTGTGTGTGTGTGTGTGGGTGGGTGGGTGCATTGACCCGTTTTCAAGCGTTCCTCACAGTGACCATGCGCAAACAGGTTTCCCCTTGCTCTGTTTTTGTCGGAAAGCCTGCGGTAAACAGCACGAGCTGCTGCCACAGATCTGCAGATACGCCGCGATGGGCTCGCGGGGCTCTGTTGTGACTCGCTCTCCGAGCATAAATTAACCCACTGACTCATCCGCATTACTGCTGAAGTCGCAGAATCCCACCTGTCACTCGCGGCGTCTCACCATCCTGTTCCTCGCCTCCCCGCCTTTGCGAATCTACATAATAATATGAGCCATGTGAAAGCCTGAGTTTTTTTTTTTTCTTTTAAACACTCCGATGCGTCTCTGAGTGACACGATGTGCCGACTGAGAGAGAAAATGGGGCAGAGTAAATGAGAGATTTCTGCACAATGGCTGTCTGTGTGTAAACTGCATGTTGTCAGCAGCGCTTTGTGTTCCCATGTTGTTTGTTATTGGCCATTATTTTCAGTTACGCTTGTAATGTCTATTGATAGCATGAAACACCTGGTTGCTCTTAATATTAGAAACTGGAAATGTTTTATGTATATGTGTGTGTTTGTCTGTATGTACATGTACATTTATTAATTTAGCTGATGCTTTTCTCCAAAGCAACATATTATGTTTAGCTGTTTTACAATTGTTTACCCATTTATACAGCGAGGTAATTCTACTGGAGTGATTTTAGGGTAAGTACCACCTTGCTTAAGGGTACTACAACCGGATGTGAGATTTGAACCTGCGACCTTTAGGTCCAAAAGCACCAGCTCTAAGCACTACGCTCCCAGCTGTCCCTATGTACATATAGTAGTATGTAAGTAGGAATACACATCCTGCTGTAGTACCTTTGATCAAGGAACTTATTCCTGAGTTGCTCCAGTAAAAATTACCCAGCTGTGTAAATAGGTAAAAAATTTAAAGATGTTTAGGACTGAAACCTGACGTTATCGGTTGCTCTGGAGAACGCGCACGCACACACACAGTCTGAAACCGCTCGTCCCAAGCGGCGTCACGGGGAGCCGGACCCTAACCCGGCAACGCAGGGCACAAGGCCGGAGGCGGAGGGGACACACCCAGGACAGGACGCCAGTCCATCGCAAGGCACCCCAAGCGGGACTCGAACCCCAGATCCACCGGAGAGCGGGCCCCGGCCAAACCCGCTGCACCACCTCACCCCCCCGCTTCTAGAGAACACTGTCAATTAAAATAAATAAAAAAATGTTAAAAATAGTGATGATAACTGGCCCTTAGAATGTCGCAAATCCTGCAGATGCGCATGCGTGTCCATCCAACTCAGTGAGTATTTTTATTGACGTGTGCACACCAGGGACATGTAAAAACCCCTTTAAATCATACGTTTAAAGAAGTGGTATTGCGGTTAGAGACAAGCTGTGCAGCGAGTGGCTGTGCGCTCATACCCGTTTTCAAGCGTTCCTCACAGCGACTACGCGCAAACGGGCTTCCCCTTGCTCTGTTTGCGTCGGAGAGCCCGCAGCAAAGAGCGCGAGCTTCCACCTGCCCGAACCCCGCGAGTGTCTCGGTCTGTCCGGGTTATCGCCGCTCCCCACTTGCGCTCCGAGGTATCGCTTGCGCGCGCGTGTGGTGACACCGTGTTGATCAGATTCGGTGTTCCCACCCCCACCCCCCGCCACCTCTCTGTCAGCGTGCGCAGGTGCGCACGTGGGGCACGAGACTTCGCTCTGTCTCACTTCACAGAGGTGCCACTGCGAGGAAATGCTTATGGGTTCACTAGTGTGCTGGGTTCAAGTGCGGAAAAACCACAGACGATGCGTGTTTCTGCAAAGACCCTTTCTTACACTCCGCTCAAAACGCATATCACGGCTTTAAGAGCTTGGACTTCACTTTTTGCAAAAGACATACGGAAGCGACTTTTACGAACACTTTGCGTTTCTGGGATACGCTCTGGATGCCGAGACCCCTGCGCTGGACAAGTGGACGATGAAAGTGCACGAATGGAAAGATTAAACGAAGCACATGGCACCCGTTTGTACTCGTACTGTGCAGCCGTGTACGTTTACATTTACATGTATTCATTTAGCAGACGGCAGGGGGGTGCGGTGGCGCAGTGGGTTGGACCACAGTCCTGCTCTCCGGTGGGTCTGGGGTTCGAGTCCCGCTTGGGGTGCCTTGCGACGGACTGGCGTCCCGTTCTGGGTGTGTCCCCTCCCCCTCCGGCCTTACGCCCTGTGTTGCCGGGTAGGCTCCGGTTCCCCGCAACCCCATATGGGACAAGCGGTTCTGAAATTTAGCAGACGCTTTTCTCCAAAGTAACGTACATTTCATAGAAAATGTGAGATGTGTACGTTACATTAGGAGAGAGAGACATAGTTGCAGACGTGTGATTCTTAAGTAGTTAGCTTGACTCTTTAACCATATGAACTAATGTTTATCACACGAGCAGCTGTATAAAACTTTATCGGAATAGCCACGATTCCCGATCACCTTCCTAGTATTTTTTTTTTTTTTTTGAGATATATAAGCATTTACGTTACATTACAGGAGTAGCTGCGTAAAGGATTGATCCAGGCATGATCTTAAAGTTATAGTACATGAACATTTCTACGTTCCATGAGCTTAGATCATGGGCAAAGTGATTCCGGAAGAGATGAGTTTTCAGAACCTTTTTAAATGTGGACAGAGATTCAGCAGTTCTGAATGAGGGGGGGAAGTCGTTCCACCACAAAGAAGCCAGAACCAATAGGCAATAACCAGGGTCTTAAATATGATCCGGACAGCTATGGGAAGCCAGTGCAGAGAAACGAGTAGAGGAGATAAATGGGAACGCTTCGGCAAGTCAAACACAACTGGGGCAGCGGCATTCTGTACCAGCTGTAGAGGTTTGATGGCAGTGTGTGTAGTGTGTAGTGCGTGAGTGTGATCCACCGGGCAGTGTGGCATCAACGGAGGTTCCTGTGTGTCTGTGAGTGCAGCGCATCACCTTTCTGTCTATTGACCATTCTGGCCGGGGACAGGCAGGGCCTGATGACTCCCCCCATCCAGGGAGCGTGCCATGTGCTACCCCAACGTGCCCCGGAGCCGGAGCGCTGACTCGTCATCACCCGTTGAGCTGGAGAGCCGGGGAACTGGGTCATGTTGTCTGTGGGGGACGTGGTGGGAAGGGGGGGGGGGGGCTGCTCCATGCGTCTGAGCTCAGGGATGCTGGGAGCGTTTCCCTCGAGCTGCTGCCCCTCTCCACTGAGGCCCACCGCCACTGATGGAATTTTTAACTATGATCTCCAATTAGTTTTTTATTCTAAAAGCTCTCTGTAGATTATTTAATGGAACCGAAGGGGAGGCGTCACTCCACCGATAGCCTCGCTCTCGCGTCAGCAGAAATCCTCTCTCCAGTTGCTTACTGACGAAAACGGTTACGCGGCAGCGAAGGTTCACGAGCGGCCTCAGACTCTCCCCGCATTTGGGTGCAAGTGCATAGGGTTGATGGTCGAAGCCTTTTCAGACATTGGAACTGATTTCCCATGATGTCCTCTCGCTACCTGTGGCGCAGGGTAAGCCGCTAAAGTGGTCAGATTAAGTTCTGTGCGGCGCGACGTGGGTTCCGAACAGCTGTGTGAGTGGAGCTTTTACCATACTGACGGCAAGAGATTACTCCTTTCTCTCTGGGCCCATTGTTTGCTTCATGGTGGGATGCGAGATGCAGCCTGTTGTGGGACATTCACTCTTCTTCTTTAATATCACTGCTTTTGTGCTTCCTGCAGGAGGCGATAACAAAACAGTGCATGTTTTTTTTTTTTTAAAAAAAACTTCAGTCCAGCTCCATGTAAATGGTATTTGGTGTTTGTCTGGTTTAGATAAATAATACATCTTGTTGCCTTCAGAATGCAACGTCTCGCTTTGAATGTGCGCTTTTGAAAGGGATGTTTACAGATCTTGTGCCTCTCGATGGCACGTTGCCGTGGAATGCCCAGCGCCGCTTTCACATGAGATGTGTGTCATTGTATTGCTTTCATTGTTTACAGTAACAGAACGCTACTCGGTGACATTTTCAAGCAAGGAAACTAATCCTTGAGCCATAGTGCTGTTGAAGTAGGCAGCATATGGGCTGCTGCTTAATTCTGCGATAGAGAGAAAGGAGCAGCTGTACCTAGGATATCGTCCCAGGTGGTAGGTGGTGCGCCGAGTCTTTATCCCAAGAGCCGCGTTGGTTTTTTTGTGCTGGGTGACTCACTGGCGTATGTCTATTGTCATAGTAGCCCCACCCACCTTCTACCTCATTGGCGACACAGTGTATCCTGAGCAGTCCCGATTTGCATATGTGACCTAACCAACCCAACTCTTGGACTTTGGACCCGAATGCCCTGTTTAATCTGTGAAGGTGGCAAGGTGGTAACCGCTCTGTGATGGGCTGGCACTATGTTCAGGGTGTACCCTTCCTCATTTCTGCAATAGGCTTCAGACCACCGCGACCCTGCATTGTACAGGCAATGAATGAATGAAGAAGGTGCTAGCTGTTGATGTTGAAGACCCGACTGTGTTGCGTTACGTTGCTTTCGTGGTGCTTTTATGTGAGCGTGTACATGATAGGGCGGGATGGGGTGAGTGCAGGTTAGAGGAGCCCTGTGCCCACGAGTTGTTGTGTTTCTTTCTTTTCCTCTGTCTTCCTTTATTTCATCGTTTGGCTTGGCCAGATGCAGTGTCTTAGCAGTATCCGTCCAATCTGACAAATCAAAGCCTCAGATGTCATACCGTCTGCCCCCTTCCGGCTCGTTCCGCCTGCGAGCGGTAAGGATCAGCCGTTCCTTTCCCCCCTCTCCTTCCCGGCACGGGCAGATAGGTTGCGCACTCCTCCCTTTGATTTGGGTGATCAAGACAAGTGTTCCCATACAGACAGGTTCCTCCAGCAGGGCGGGCGAGGACGGGCCTCCGAGCCGTATCAATTAGGCCTGCCGCCGGTGGGAGCGGAGCGGGCGGAAGAGAGGGAGCACGCAAGGATAAAAGGCATTAGGCATGAAAGAGCAAGACATGGATGAGAAGACAGAGGAGGACACAAGATGAGTGAGTCCTGGAAAGAGAATAAAAGTGTCGAGCATCTGTCGGAGGCAAAGTCGGACGGCGGAAGACAGGCTTCCCAGCAACGCGCTCGATGGGGTTTGAAATGGAAAGTTCCCCATGGTTTTCCAGAAAGATCCATCTCGTTGTCGAAAGCTTGGTTAAACACATCCTCGATAACCTCCGCTAATAGTCTTTAATGATCTGGAGGATCACAGGAACGTCTTCTCAACGCATAGTCTGACTTTTTTTATTCCTCGTTTTCCTCCTCGAGAAATTGGCGATTGCGCCGAGAAGCGTCATCACACATGTTGCGGTGCCAGTAGCGCAAATATAGATAAACTACTCATATTAAAAGTGGATCTTCTGAGGCGTGTCCACATTACTACCGAGTGGAAATTACAGTTGCTTGAAATATTGAGCTCATAAAATGGCCATTCAGATCGATCTTCTATATTTAATGTAAGGGCTTTATCTGCCATAAATGATGGCATTACTGGGTCGACTGTCCACCGTTCTTTTTGGCAGAAGGACGTCCATCTTTTTTTCTGGCCTCGTTATGAATGACGCGTTAATGCGGCTGCACATTAGGAGAGACTGGACTCTCAGTTATGGCTGTTTTATCCTGGGGAACCTACTCTACGGCCGTCTTTAATCTCTGCTAATTTCAAACTTTAAAGGCGTTGTAGGGTTTTGATGTTGGGAAAATGATGACAGATGAGCTTTTGCTCTTTGGCGCTCGCTCTTTCGTTCGGGATGAAGGGCAGCATCACTGCTTTCCTCCTCTGTGTCTGTTTGTGTGCATGCGTGCGCGCGCGCTTATCTGGCAAGTCTTAGGTAGGTGTCAGTCTCTTTCTGTCATAATAGCAATAACAATTTTAATATCATGCCAGCCATTCTGTAAGGATCTGTCAGCTTTCTCTACGATTTCATCTCATTAAAGCATCTCTTGGTTAACGGTTGACATGATAGGTGATCTTTTTACACTGGTAATTGGAAGGCTTCTTCTGTGCTCTTTCTGACAGGTTGAGTTGTCCCCCATCCATATAGTCATCAGTCACTAAATAAGCCAGCCAGCGGGGCTGGTCACGGAGAGACAAGTAAAGGTGGACTGTCCAGTTTCGCTGAGCCACTGCTGCCAATCGTACCCTGAATGAATGAGAGGGTAACCAGCACATTGCGTGTGGTCATTCATCCCCTAAGCTGCTATCTCTCTTCTCCCTGCAGGACTTCAAGACTCCTTGTCCAAACGGCACTCACAGCAGCCCCTCCGAAGCCTTGGGGCCAACACATTGTTCACGGATCCTGGATGCGGTGGGACTCAAAGGTCTCTCCATTGGCCTAGCCCTGCTGGCCGTTGTTGTGGCTCTCGCCATGGAAAGACTCTGTTAGAGTAGCAATCCGTACCACACTGCATCAGGCAGCATCCGCCATGGACTTTTGGGTTCACACACACATTATTGCCAAGGTGGATACGAAAGTCTTGACTTTCAAGTATTTATTTAATTTTTCAATAAAATGACGTGGAGAATTTGAGTTTATTTTTGGTCATCGCTTTACAATAAAATAATGCCTTCCATTGTCATTTTCAGCCTAAATTTGATTATATTCCTTATAAAGAATGTAGATTTTCTCAGCTTATCTGGATCTGATTTTTTTAAAGTCAAGCTGTTTAGCCACTCCACGGCAGGCGAAATTAGTTGTGAAACTGGTATCCTGTTTGTTTGTCTCTTAGCAGTGTTTTATTGTCCTAATCGGGTGTCTTTTTGTCAGAGCTGGGCAGCTCTTGCATTGTCCGTTGCCCTTTTTCTGGGCATAAGGAAACCTTAATAAAGCAGATGCAATCTTCACTGTCTCCCGGGTGATGTTTTCTGGAACGTTCCATCGGCTCTGTCTGCCTCTGACTCTCGGTCTGGAACTAGGTACCGATGCTTTCTGTTTCAGTCCATTCGCAGTTCTGTGTGCCCATGTCAGCGCACGTCCAGCGAGCGAGTAATATCCCATATACCGCGTTCTGTGTGACTTGATATATGTCCAGTCGTGTTGCACTGGGAAGTATGATACATGTGTTGATGGAATGTATAATGTCGCACTGCAGTTTAATCCTGTTGCTCAGGGAACCCAAAAAAGAGAGGCCTGCATTACATTACACCCAGCGGTATGATTAGTGTGAAATTCCACAGTGAATCTTTCTGTCTGCTCGTGTCGTGTGTTTCTTTATGGCTTTGCAAGCGCTGTCCGGAAAATATATCATGCTTAATGTTTCATATATGCAAATGAGGCTTGCTGTGAGTGGGATCGAATGGCCGTTGCGCCGTAATACAACTCCTCTTTGCTCCGTGCTTTTTAGGAGGCTTGGCCTTTAGCCCGGGTCCTGGGCGCTTTGCGATCTTTCAGCTTCTCGAAAGCGGTAGCAGGTGTCGCGGACGTGTGTGGAGACGCCGATGGACGTGTCCTGCCGCACCACCTCGTATATTGTCTACAAGAGCTTTTGAAGCAGGAAAGAATGGCGAAGCCTTTAAAAGTGTTTTTCTCTAAGAGTGAGGGGTTGTCTGGACCCAAACAGGGCCGAGATGCGGAGCCCCTTGCAGGGGGTGCTGCAGCCGCGTGCCTGGTGCTCCGATCGTGGGGCATGTCACACGGCTGGTGCGAGGTCCCCTGGAGACCAGTCAGCCCTCAGGGCTTCTCCCAGCGGATGCTGTCTGGCGAGGAGGTCCCCTGGGGAAGCCATGAGTAGGTCTGCAGTGTGAAGAGTGTGGAATCCTGGGAGAATTACACTGCCAGCTCCTGGTTCGCATGATGTTTCCTGTCACGGGGGCATCGCTCCTTTCAAAGAGCAGATGTTCCTCTCGGCTCTGCCGGAGTAGTGTTGGGTTTGGAAAATGTGTTTCTCCTGCTCTGTTTGTCTATGTGGCTCTTTGAGAGGGATCCAGGAGTCCTGTAGTGCACGTTGTAGTGTAGCGAGTGTGCACCTTCCACGAGTTTATGAATTGATTAGCCTGGATCTCTACCTGTTTAAATGTGCAGCCCTATCACTGTACTTTCCTTAGCTTGTGAGAAAGCAGTCAGCTCTCCTGAAACAGAAAGAGATGCAACTTTTGGCGCATAACCTTAACCGTAACCCTAAGGGAGGCGTCCAGCCCTGATTGGCGACTCGTTGATTCGTTGTCTCATTGATCTATGATTGATTCATGAGATTCATTGACTTTGAATCCACTTCCTCCTGGATCTCGAGGAGACGATGAAATCCCTGATGTGTGCGGGTTCAGAACTGCTACAGTTCACCGAAGAGGTGTCGTGCGGGATCGCTGACCACAGGTGTGTCCATTATGGAAGCTGGGTCTGCTTCTTATCTGACAGAGGAGGCATTAGCTGAGAAAACGGAAGCGAAGCGCTACCTCTAACATGGGTCTGGGAATAGAAGCATGACCAGATTTCAGTCTTCTGCTATCACTGTGCATGATCCTGGGACATGGATGCCTTTTAATATTACCCCCCACAGCCCTCTCGTCTGCGTCAGCATCATGTGTAAATATAAGGAAGGGGAGACGTTGGCTCTGCCGAATGACGGCACATGGCGGGCCGAGGCCTTGTCAATTAATTTAAAATCAACATGTTTTCCGCTGACAGCATGACGGCTCGGAAGTCTGCCAGGAGTCCACAGTTTTCTGAAACACCTTTAATTGACAGACCGAGCGTATGCGGTGTCTCCAGAGTGTGTGTGTGTGTGTGTGTGTGTGTGTGTGTGTGTGTAGGGGGGATGGGGGTGGGCCGGCCTGATTGGCAGGATAATGTGTGTGCGTGAGTGAACATCAAACCTCTGCTTGTTCTCCATAAAAAGGCAGCCAAAGGGGAATTGTCGAACAGCAGCAGGACAGGGGCGACGCGTCCCCGCTTTATTACCCGTGTGATGTCGAACATACATACGCACGCTTTAGGGCGAGTAGCGGTCTTGACGGCGGCCCGCTGCTTTTCTGCCGAAGCTGCCAACTCGACGCCTTGTTATGGGTGTCGAACGTTTACTGCCCAGAATAGCATTTTGTCTAGAGTCCCTTTCGGTAGCGCCGTATCAGCGCCTCGAGCCTCAACGCGTCATAAACGGACGAGTCTTTGTTACGCCCCGATCAGCTGGTGTTCCGAGCTCCTTTTTATCACTTGTAGAAAGTTTCCCCCTGATTTGCCAGCAACCAGGGTTCGCAGTGTGGCGCTCATGCGTTTGTCTTGAAGGAACAACGTGGATCACGCTAACAAAAAACCAAAACATTATGTTCTGCATTAATTTTTGATTGCTTGCTCAGGGTTTAATGACTCAGTGTAATTAGAATAAATAATACCTTTTGTAAGCTGAGATGTATGTTGCTTTGGAGAAAAGCCTCTGCTAATTGAATCAATGTAAATGTAAGCACATACATTATCAGTGCTTGAAAAGTGACATCCAAAAGTGGGGATTCCTTGAAGAGATGGGCAGAAATAGATGACTGCATAAACTCGTGGAATCCCCGGTTTTGGGTGTGAGGTCATCATGTGCTTGAGAAGAGAAGAACAGAAAAGACAGATGTACAAATTATCACAGAAAAGGAACTCATTATTAGGAAGAAAACTGATTGGATGCAGCCAATGTGATGTTTCTTTAGTATTGCGGTATTTGTGTGCGGAATTATCTGGATGTGTCTGTTCTAGCAGAATGTAGACGAGTGCGAATCGATTTTTCGCGACTAATTAAATCGCCTGCAGTGTGGCGTTTGTGGGAGATGCTGCCGCCCTGCTCCTCCGTACAGAGCTGGACCACTTTGCTGCTGCATCCACACTCGCTCCGCAGCGGCTGCCTGAGCAGAGGCCGCGACGCAGCCATCGAACCCGTAAGCGCAGTCACGTATGCGGAGATAGGCCTTCGTACGCGAACCGTTCCTCTTCGCCTCGACTGCTAGCGTTCGTCTCCGGCGCCGCTGTGGCATTATCTATCCGGCGTACGCTCCGCAGCCGTCGTCATGGCGACCTGAGGTGGCGCAGGCCCCTGGGGGAGAGACACAAACCACTGACCACCACGATTCCTTGTCACTCTGACACGTCACGCCGTTCGAACGGGCGTTCGGATTTCGTTAGGCCGCTCGACAGAATTGGCCTCTCTGATTGAGAGATATAAACAGTTATTAATGTAAACGTGTCTTTTACTTGGGAGTTTTGCACTTGCGCAACGTACATTCTGGAAAGGATTTACATATTGTAATTTTTTTTTTTTACTTGGAGAGCATCTATTTTATTTTACACAGTTAATGGCCAATCTATAAATATAGGTTTCCGTTACTTTTTCCATACAGCATTTACCGTTTTAGTAGTAATTTGTTTAGACAGTTTTCTCTGCAGGAATTCACATGATTCACTAGGTTTTACAGCTTCTGTTTTACTGGAACAATTCAGGGTGTAAATGCCTTGATAAAGGGTATTGCAGCAGGAGTGGGATTTCATCCTGGTTCCTCTATATTACAAAAATACCACTGGTTCTTCTAGAAAATCACTTTTAGCCATAGAATGTTGCTTTCACTATTTTAATGAAGTTTTTCAAGAATCTGAGAATTTTCCCTCACTACACTGACAGATTTAAACGCCATTTAGTAACAAAAAATTTTACACAGATATTATGCACTGGAACATTCTAGAAAAGCACTGAAACATAGCAGCCATTAGAAGATTGTAGAAGGCTCCAGAACATTCTAGAAAGTACCAAAACATTCTAGAACGCATCAGATCCTAAAAGCTACTGGAATACTTGGCGCTTGAAACCCAGTTGCCAATATTTGCCAAAATTTGCTAATTTCAAGAATGTGGAGTATTTTTCTCCAAACTGACATATAGTACTAACTTACTCCAAAAGTATGTTTAATGTAACAAAACTGAGTGGAAAATGCAATAATTTTTTTTTGCATTGCGTGTGTGTGTATATAGATTTGTATAGATATAAACTGAATTATTTTCAGTTAATGGTGATCTAAATAGGATCGTTTTCACAGACAAGATATTCTACATAATTACTTCTTTTTTGATCCCATACAAGGTCTCAAAGACCTCTCTTTATTTGCCCTATGTGGTATATATTTATTAGTATCTGTGATGAGTAATTAGAGAAGCGCTTCTGTAAAGGCATTTGACTGTGATTCGACACCTATATTTCCTAAAGGCCTCAGAAGCGCTCTCTACTGAGCTCACCATCCTTTGAAGCCACTTCAGAGGATTATCTCTTTATACGTGTTATTTATTTCCATAATCATTTTCAAGAAAACACTCACATTGCATTTATTACAGTTTGCTGAATATAGAAACTCGCTTCTCGTGCTTCGCCTTTGACCTTCCTCTGCGTGTCGAAAGTCCATTCAGTCGTCGGTGATTCGTGCGGCGGCTCCTGGCTCTACAAGCTCCGACCTGCGAAGTGAAGGGATGGTGTTGTGTTTAATCATACGGGCGTTTTTCCAACGCAGACTCACTTCATTACGGTTCATTCGGTTCATTCTCTCGCTTTCACCAGGTGTCAGGATGTGGGGGCTGCATTATTATTTACATTACTTCACCTTCGGCTCCAACGCTGAAATGAAAACCGACAGAGCCGACTCTAAGGCAAGTGGGTTCTCGCTGCGTACCTGTTAAATACCTGTGCATTCCAACCATTGACTTGACTTCTCTTATGTGAATGCTCATCATTTTCTTCCGTGCCTCTTGTGCGGTGAACTTTCCCTCCATCCCATCAGTCCGTCCAGTGGACAGTGTTATCCACGTATTGCGAACACCTCCTACCCCCTCGTCTTTTTCCTTCTGTCTTGCCCTGCAAGTCCAGTGTGCAAAATTGAGTCATTTTTTGATATCCTCAAATTATGACAACGCTGCACTAATCATGGTTAACGGTCCTAATTTGTTCTTGAAAACAGAGGCAGTATCAAAAAAACCAAACGTGGAAATTATACAGTATATTCTGTCATTTCTTATAGGGAAAAATCCACCCACTTTGTACCAAACTGGTCCCAGTTATCACCCTAAAAGGACCGAAATCATCAAGATCATGTCACACATTAGAATGAGTAGTAACATCTTTATACAGCGCTGTTTGGTTTTTTTACATCGTTTTACTTTTTCACCATTTGTCCCTGGAAAATAATTTTGAAAAATAATTTTTTCTTCAGTCGCCTCGGTGAAGCCGTTTTGGAAACTTTTTTGAATCTCAGGTGTGGTTTGAAGCATGGGCCTGTATACAAAAAACTTCCTCACTATTCTACATCTGAGACATTTTATCAAGTCTACATTCGGAATTGAGGTAAGAACAATGAATTTTACTGTCGTTTCATGTTTTATTTTTAACCTCTTTTATTATAACATAAATAAAATGCAGGAATTAAAGTTTTTTTTGTAGTTTCTTTGTATGGTTTCCTGGCTTTATAGTGTAATAAGAAGCTCCTCAGAAAAACATGAAGGGTCAAGTGAATAATAAATTTAAAAAAGTAATGATTTCATTACAGTAAACATGAAGGCAGTGTGGAACAGAACAGAGGATACAAATGTGTTGGCCAGCAAGACCACACACACACACACACACATTTTCAGAACCGCTTGTCCCGTACGGGGTCACGGGGAACCGGAGCCAACCCGGCAACACAGGGCGTAAGGCCGGAGGGGGAGAGGACACACCCAGGACGGGACGCCAGTCCGTCACAAGGCACCCCAAGCGGGACTCGAACCCCAGACCCACCGGAGAGTAGGACTGCGGTCCAACCCACTGCGCCACCGCACCCCCCCCAGCAAGACCAAAGAGTGAAAAATTGCAATTAAGAGTGCAGGTACACTCTTCCGACAAAGGTTCGTTTTTTCTAAACCAGTTTTTTTTTTTTTTCTTAACAACCTCCTCACTTCTTATTTGTTCAATCCATGAGCATTTTCTAATCTTTTTTGTGCCGCATTTCAAAAGGACATATTTTTTTTCTTTTGTTTTCTTTTCTTGTTCACCATGATTCACAACCATACAAGAAGACTGACCAAACATAACTTTTCCTCATGCTAAGTCTTAAAAGTGGGTGTCTGTGTAGTTTATGAACTGTCCATCCAGACATGATAAAGGCAACAGATGTCTCGCTCAGTCAAGGCAAATGAGGAATCAATCAGGTTTTCATGCAGCACGTACTCCTCAAAACTGAGCCCAAGTTCGTAAAATCACCCCATCCTATAGCACCACTCAGCAGACATGGATCTATCTTATTACCTTCTCTGGTGTGGCCCAATACTCCCACACTAGGTTTAAGACACAAAATAGACTTATTCTTTAACTCTTTTGTCCAAAGTGACCCATGCAATTTCTCGTTTACCGCCCCAAGGTCACAACGTAAGGGCTCTTCCGACACTTTGAATCGGCAATGTTTAGGCCACTACCTCCTGCACGCTGGCTCCAATCCAAGCCTCAGCCCGAACGCCCACGGAGCCGGAACGTGCAGCTAATCAGGGGAACAGGACACCGGGGGCTTCAGCCGGCCCGTATGGCGTTATGCTCTAATTACTGAAGCCGCGGCGAGTCCTGCAAGTCGACATCCAAGACCAGTCTAATGACTGACTGCATGGAGCATTGTGAGGGATTAGTCTGAATGTTTGGCGCACTGTAACAGTCTTACAAGGGAATTAATTGTGTATGAAATTAAATAGCAACAAAATACAACTAAGCTCTTTTTTGTTTGTTTTTTTTCCCTCTCTCTCGCTCTCTGCCTAATGTTAATTTCAGGAGTCTTATTTATTTCTCCACTGCTTTTGTTGCCATGGGCTTTGGACAGTCTGAACGGATCTCAGCACTATTACAAATTACAGATGATCTCTAATTGTATCGTAACGATTAAGATGAAATGGTACAGGGCGTTATAAGGGTTAATACTTGCCTTGAACATTAAATAAATATCAGCTTTCTCATCATCAGCAGAGTCTGCCAGACTAGGCTACAAAAACTTGCATTATTGCTGACGTGCCAAACTTATTTTCTGATCCTTTTTCCTCCCGAAATGCGCACCCCTGGCTGTGAGATCAGACAAATGGGTCACACAGAGAGAGACTTGAGCTGACAGCTCTCGTTTTTATCCCGCGCGCAGTGCGTCCGTGGGGCCGTCTTATTAAAAGCGTCCTCGGCTTCCGAGGCACCGGCATCCGGGGCGGCATCCGTCTCCCTCAACTCCCAGTTTCCCGTAGTCTCCCCCAGCTCGAGGCGTCAGCCATTTGTCCCTGCCAATTACTCACCTCCGAGGGGTGCTTGGAGGGCGCTTGCTACTTCCTCTCCAGTTATGACCCAATTGGTAATCGAGAGAGCGGCACCCCGGGATGCGTACGCCCAGCCCCAAGCGCCCCCCCAACTACGCTCGTCCCCGGTTTCGGGGAGCTCCGCCCCCGAAGTCGCGCCTCGTGACGAGTTTCGTTACGAAACGCCGGCGGACGGCCGGCTCGCCGCGAACCCGCGGCCCCACGTGCCTCTCGGAGGATTTGTCGGAGGAAGCGACGTAAACACAACTGTCGTCCTCAACAGGCCGCCGCGGCGGGCTGGTGACAGTCTGCGATGAGTTACGATTCCACATCATCGTCACTAATTAGCTACCGTTCGACTTTTGCCTCCGAAACCGTTTCGGCCGCGTGTTCCGGCACGTCGTGACAGTTTACCGAGCGGGAGGCTGAAACATTAAAATGCAATTAAAGTTATTTATGTAGCCGTCTCGCAGCGAACGGGAAATGGAGGGGAGAAAAAAAAAAAAAAAAAAACATAACAAATAGAAATAAAAAAAAACCACAACTTAAAATGTAGCCCAAAGAGATTTTCATCTTATTTTGTCATGTGGTTTGCCCCTGCTCTCTGTAGCCGTCTCTTGACAGCTCTAGTTAATTTAGTGTCAACTCTCAGACTGCATTTCACACAGAGAGCTGAACTGATCCGGGAACAGAAGCTGCTAAAGCGAAAAAAGAGGGGAAAAAAATCTGATATGGCAGCCTTGACACCGAGTTTTACAATGACGGCTACCCACAATCCTTTGGTTCTTCCTAGAGAAGCAATTACAATTTCACAGGTTGAAATTAAAATCCCCTGTGGTATGTGATAAAGTAACGCAGACTGTCAAAGTGATTTCAAGCTGTTTATCTCCCACTGCGTTAAGAATGAAAACAGATTCTTGCAAAAAATTAAAACAATTCTATTTTTTCTTTTTTTAAATAAAAAAAAACTATTTCATTAAATGTTAATCACCCCAGAAAAAGGGGTTGGCGTGTTATTGAGGGTGATGACGCCGCAGAAGAAAATGTAAACGGCTCCTTTACTTTATTTCATTGTTTGGGTTCCGGCGAACCCTTTTCGGCCAACATTAGGTACAGAAAGCGTGGTGCAAGTGCACAGGAGTTGCTGGAAGGTTTTCCTCCGGAAGGCTAAAAACATGCGACCGTAACGTTTCTTCCCCATTCATTCTTTTTTCACACCTAATACATGCCGTTTGGTTCATTTAAAACAAACATTTAATTTTATTGTCCCCTCGCTGCATGCAGTATTTTCTTTACTCGCAAAATGAGTCAGATACGACTGACTTCCTTACAGCAGAACCGCTTTTTACTTTTTCATTATTCCCGGGCTGTTCGGTTAAAACTCCGTGTTTTGTACAGACAGTAACGATCGCGCTGCTTTGGTCTAGCAGGCTTTTTCGGAACCGAGTCGCGGCGCGTCCGTCCTCCCTCGGCAGCACCGAGCTTTTCGTGCGTTTTGGGGAGCGCCGACAGACGACTCGGCAGCCTTTTACCGTGCGGATAGAAAATTCATTGTTTCAGAAACGTCTCGGCTCACGAAAAAGGCATCCAAATTCGTGGCGTAGCCCGAAAAAAGCCGTCGGAGCGAAATCGAACGGACGGACGGACGGACGGAGCTGCTCCCTCCGTGTTTTTGTGAGGCGGGGGACCGTTGCAGGCAGTTTCTTCATTTTGTCAGTTTGTGGGGAGCGGGACACACAAAAAACGGTGACTGTCGAAGATGACTCGCAATGCAAATTTCATGAAAAGCCAGCGGCGGCAGACGGGGCAGACGGGGCAGACGGGGCAGGCCGGACCGCTCGCCGGAGACGGCCGCTGCTGGCATGGCGCCCGGCCCTATTCTAAACCGTACACCGAACTGACAGCTTTGTGTTAAATATTTGCAATGCGGCCGCTCCCCCCTCCCCCGTTGAGACGAGGCCCAGTCGGAGAGTCCTGCTTCTGCTGAAAGTGTCCTGACAGCCAGTTCTTTGCCTCTGAAAAAAGTCCAGAGCCGTTCGGCGCTATTCGCCAAATGTCCTTCTGTTTTATTTAGCTCGCTGCGTAATGGAAGTGTGTCCTTCGTCTGGCCGCGGACTCTGAAACGCCGGATTCCGTCACCCGGGCGGGCGGGCGGGCGGACGGTTTCTTTCAGATGCTCGATGGCATCTGCAGCGTCGCTTCGATTCGCCCATAAAGACACCGAGAAAAATGACATTACTCCGTTCGCGGCCTTATATGTCAGTCGTGGGAACTTCCAGCATTACAACGACGTTACTACGGCGAAATGTGTGGTATCAAAATAGAAAAAATGGCAGATTCCACCAGCCATTCCTTTCGCGATTCTCCTTTGACTTTGACTGATGGAAACTGTTCGCTCTGATGCAAAAACAAAACTGTTTGCGCAATCGTTGCCCCCCCCCCGCACCCGCCGCCCAAAAAAAAATAGCGACGCTACCGGAAAAGGCTCCGACGCCCCACGTGCCGTATCGCTTCTTTTTATTTTCCCAAAAAAGGAACGAGGCAAGTTGCTCACAGACATTCGGACGAATAGTGTTGAATAATTCGCAGAATCCTACGTTTGGTAACTGGAAGAACGGCTCTCTGCATGTGTGTCTGCCACACGAGGACACGTGTTCCCTAAGTGCTTCAATAGCCATAAGTCCAGCAGAGCATCAGTCCTTTGATTTCCTTTCAAATGGTCCCTTTATGGATAAATGAGAACCACCGTCGCTCTCATTTTGTGCCATTTTCTTGCTCCTGTCAGTTGTTTCTGGTAATGCGGTGTTTGTAGCTGACTGCGAGTATCTTTAAAACTCCTTTATTGTACTCTTGTGTAATTTTTGTTAGTTTTGCACTTGTTTGCTGATACTTTGCACTCCAAACTCATCACGTACGCCACGTGAGCCCGTTTTCCTTTACAGCCTGGTGTCGTCTTGCTCCTTCCTTTGCTTCCAGTTATGCTGTCATAGCACCTCAGTAATTAATGCTTCAATAGCACCGATAGCTGAAGTACCCATGAAAACAAGTATGGTACCGACAGCAGCATCTGTTGAGAGCGGCATGGTGGCACAGCGAGTAGCGCTGCTGCCTCATAGCGCCTGGGTGGTGCGAGAGGACGTGGGTTTGATCCCTGCTTAGTCTGTGTGGAGTTTGCATGTTTTCCACATGGGTTTCCTCTGGGTGCTCTGATTGCCTCCCACACTCCAAAGACATTCTGTTCAGCTTCACCCATAGTGTGTGACTGACACAGAGAGAGTGTGTGTGTGTGTGTGTGTTCCACTGATGTATGGATGAGGGACCCAGTGTAAGTAGTGTATCTAGCAGTGTAAGTCACTGCGGTGAATAAGATGTGTGGGCTAACAACACTACATAGAGTTCATTGGAAGTTGCTTTGGAGGAAAGCATCTGCTAAATAAATAAATGTAAATCTCACTGTGTGTTGCTGGCTCTGTCTGCACTTTGTCCTGCCACAGGAGAGAGGTCTCATATTTGTGGTCTGATGTGTAACATGCAGGTAGCACAGGTAACCCACCTGTCAACCATCCCCCCTCCCCTGACAAGACCAAGGGAGGCTTCGGCTACCTCGCCAACCCTTCCAGGTTTATCGCGGGGATGCAGACAATCCGTTATTAACACATTATTAATATATGTTACATATATTTGATAGAGACGTCATCTGATTCTGCTCAGATTCTCGCGCTCGTCTTTACTGATGAGACGCGGGTCTCTGAGGAGGCTGTTTGTACACCCCCGCCACCCCGTGCAGCTGGTCTGCCAGGCCCCTGTGTGACACATGGCCAAGGGACCTCGTACCTGGAGCACACGGCCTCGCTCAGGCTGTAGGCCTTATTAATGAGCCGCCCTCGTAGGAACGATTGCAAACGGCTCAGCTCAACGGCGGCCGAGTGGAGCGACGATTCTGCCGGCAATACGGCGGCACGTGGCAAGGCGCCGATCTTTAAACCGCACATCTTCGCCTCTTAGCCTTTTGGCGGCACCCCGAAAATGGAGAACCAATGAAAATCAAGTCTGACACTTAAGCAAAGTCCTACGATAACTTGCCCTTCAACGAATTTACAATAAAATAAATATTGTGCCCTGAGCACATTTTTTTTAAATTTATGAACACACTCCACTCTTTGTTTAATTTTGTTCAGGGCTTATTAATGTTACGGATGGTTTGCTGTTACGTATGTGTGAGACTGGTGGTTATTTTATGGGAATTATCTTATTGTTTTGCTTGTGCTCTTCCTGAAACAAGATCATAGCTCACAGTTCTTATTTTGCTGCTCTGAAGTTAATAATGTATAATCCATTCATTCATTCATTCAGTCATTCATTCATTTGTGGTCCCATGGTCCTACCTGGGCCAACAAGTAGTGGTTGGAGCTGTTGTCAGACAGAGGACCATTCGTTCGTCAAAGGCAGAATCCCCCCGCTGCAATACCATTGACCAACGTTTCTGCAGTGATTTGGTACAGTAAAAATTACCCAGCTGTATAAATGGGTAGGCAGTTATCTGGAGCTCAATGTATAAACCTGACATATTAAGTTGCTTTGAGGAAAAGTGACAGCGAGGTGAGTCAGCCATACTAAAACCTCTTAGATTAGATTGCAGCTTTTTTAACATTAATAAGCCACGTTTTGAAAAAGCAAAAGCTAAAACACGTGATTGTAGAAGGTTAACCTTTTCGAATGCTCTGTGTGCTGAGAAGATGCTGATGGTGAGTTTTTGCAGAGCGGCACCACTTTTACCCTCTTGGCCCAGACGGCCTTGGGTTGCTCTCCCGGAGGCCCCCTTCCGTGGCGACGACATCGGAAACGTGCGGGAGGTTCATCCGTCACGCCTGGTGTCATTCGCCAGCACCAGCTCAGCGCAGAGAGCATCCTGCCCGCAACCGGGGCGGAGAACCACAGAGGTTCTCACACCGGGTCACCGGAGCGTCTGAGGGGCAGGACCAAGACGGGCTGCGCGGCTCCGCGGCTCCGCCTGCCCTCCCGACACTCGGCGAATATCTGCCTCCGAGTCGCTGGAATTGAGCTAATTAGCGCACCTGGAAAACAGCCAGTGAGGGGATACATGTGTGTTTGTGGTAGGCTGGGGACCTGGTCTCAGCTTTTGTCTGTCTCACACACGCGCACACGGATAGCGGCGGGCTCTTCCTCCTCCTGAGTCACGGCGCCACAATCTCGGTGACATCTCCCCGTGGGCCCCGTCCCGCCAGCCCACCCCTAGACACAGCTGCGAGCGTGCGGATGAGCCGTGCCAGGTCTGGGGATCTTACCGCGGTAGAGCCCGCTTCCTGCGCCGCCCCTGGGGAAGAGCCGCTGAATAGTCCCCTCGGTGGGACCGATTGATTTTATATGCCGTTTTTGTTAGCCGCCCGCTCCGCTCGCCCACCTCGCCTTAATTCATCACCCAAACTGACGGATGTAATCGCCCTCCGCGCAATATGGCCTCGAATTACCGCCTCGCAGGAGGGGCGACCGCCGGACGGTTCCGGCGTTCGCTCTTTAATTAAAAAGAGCCTCTTGGGCAGTGGCGGATGGGGGGACGTTGCCCTTCCGTAACCCCCCTCCCCACGTCGGCCCCTCCATCGCCGATTAGCCGTAGAGTGGCGGCGCGATCGGTGCCGGGCGAGCGAGAGACGGAGAGAGAGGGGGACGGGGAGGCGTTGCATTCTTATTGCATCAGTTCACAATAACAAGATTGGGAGATGTCGGCCTGCGACGGGCTAATGGGTTTTGCACGCTGTCATGGAGGATGGAAAAGCCCCGCCCCCACACACACGCGCACACACGCGCACACACGCACACACACCCCGACATTAAAAACATGTGTTCCAGGTTAGCGCTGCTGTTCCATTACCATGTTAATACCCCCCCCTCCCCCCAGGTGTTAGGGGTTTCTGCCTGTTACCCCCTGCTCCAGCGTGTCTCCCCCCGAACCGCCGCGTCCTGTAAATAATTCCAATTAATGGAGAGCGCCGCCCAGACAGGGTCGGTGAGGAAGGCGCCTAAATTTGTCCCCCTTCGCTCGCCTTTGAGAGGCCGAAAGAGAAACGTCACGGCGGAGCGCCGACGCGAAGCGGCTCCGCAAAAGCAGCAGCAGCAGCGGTGAAGTGCTGTAATGGGAGCACTTAATAGACATTTCCTCAAAGAAGAAGTTAATTACGGAGACGGCGCCCACAACCGAGCGCCTCTTTCACACGAAATAGCTGTTTTTCGTTAGATGAAATAGCAATGATATTTCTGAGCGTTCCGGAGGGCGGTCACGTGGTGCCCGGTTCCGTTCGCGGGGAAACCGGTTTGGTTCGAGCGGAAGCGGGTTGATGTAATAGATGGTAATTGGTGTGGGTGTTGGGAGATTAGAGCGTTTTCCTGAACACGCGGTCTTATACGTTGGCTAATCTCTCGATGTACGTCTGGGCCTCGCGCCCAACGTTTTTCACTCGTTAGGAGCTACTCGTGTTGCCGGTGCATTACAGCATCCGTAACTCCTTCAAAGAGCCCCGAGAACGCGCTTAATCGTTCGGGCTCCTCTTCCGCCTCGCGTACCGCGTTTACCGACATGCAGACAAAGCCAGGAAATTACAAGAACAAATGTGAAGATGGGCTCGAAAGAAAGCGGGTGATGCCAAACTGGGCTCGAGCGATTTTGGATCCTTCGATCGGTCTTTCCAAGGTGTCTCGGATAAAGTGAAACAACGGGGGGAGGGGTGAGAAAGGAGCGCTCGCTTGATGGCAGTTACTTTCCTGGGGTGTTCGCTTGAAATTTTTTTAAGCAACTTTTCAGATGAAAGCGGTTTTCTCTTTCTGCCGTGGTTTATACTCTCCGGACGTATATTCCTGGGAGTGCGAATTACGTTGCGTATGCGGCGATCCAAAGAGAATGGCTGATCGGGGAGCTGGAAGTTCTGTCTGTCTCCGCGAGCGGGACAACCGAAGCGGCTGTGTCCCCTGAAACCCCGTCTCTCGTTCCTCCCGCGAAGCCTGCGTTCCGCGCCGCGCTGCACTCTGGGAATTTCTCGCACCCCGCGTCCCGCTCTGGGGAGCTGCGGCACGGGGAGGAGAGCGAATTGCACGGAGGAAAATCGAGGCCTGGGCGGCTCCGCGCTGTGGGCTTCGATCCCCGCTTTGTCTCGTACTCGATTATTTCAGTAAGATGTAGGTGATCAAACGGACAGGAGAGGAGCGTCACCGAGGACACTTATCGGTAGATACTTGTGCTTCTCCGTTTCGGTCCAACACCCAAATCTTGCAGACATGGATGGGCTACAGCTCCGCGGTAATGTGTGGTGGGCGCAGAAAACCCTGAAAGTGGGAAAATGGATAAAATGAGATAGGAAAGGCGTGTTAAGGCTGGCACCTGTGGCCCTATAGAATGGACGTCTTTAACAAGGCATCGTCATGCGGAAAAGTTAGTTTCAAAAGTCCGACTGCAGCTGCAGACCCGCATCACCCCAATGCTACATAGATCCTATAACCGTCCACTGGAGCCCGTCTTCCTTTCGAACGTGTAGTGCTGACGAAGTCAAATAAATGGATAGTTCAGCCTGGGTGGTGCGAGAGAACGCGGGTTTGATCCCTGCTCAGTCTGTGTGGAGTTTGCACGTTTTCCCTGTGTCTACGTGGGGTTCCTCCGAATGCTCTGGTTTCCTCCCACAGTCCAAAGAGGTGCAGTTCAGGTGAATCGGTGATGCTAAATTGCCCTTAGTGTGTCAATGTGTGTGTGCGCGTGGCGACCCTGCGGAGGACTGGTGCCCTGTCCAGGACGTACCCCCAGCATCCTTGCATCCAAAGCTTCCGGAGTCGGCTCCAGTTCACTGGGACCCTGCTCGGGACAAGCTGTTATTGAAATCGGATGGATGGAAGTAAAGTACAGCAGATGATATAAAAAAGTAGCATGATTTCCCAGATACGTAGGAATGCAGACTATAGATGTACGAGTGTTACATTGGTAACTGCTGCTCTATCGCCAAAATGTCGTTGCTTTTGGAGGTACCTTCTCGACTGTGTGTGGACTGCGTTGTTCTCTTATGTACCAAGCAGGTTTTCTCCTCTGTTCATGAGGATAAACAACATGAGCCTCCTGATTTTCCAGAGACTAACTGGTGAGAAGCCCAATTATCTCCAGATCAGATATCCTTCTGGACACGTTTTCTATTCGCCCCAATTAAAGCGAATGGCTGCGGTAGGTGTTGTCTTCTGTGAAGGTTTCCTCCAGCGGATGCGTCCACCGCGCCTGCGGCTGGTAGGCCGGCTTCCCGCAAGTGATAATGGTTTCCTGGGTCAGCAGCAACACCATCCAGCCTCTTCTATTCACACTTGCGCTCGAAGGCGCTTCCCCGGCCTTGTAACGTCGATACCGGGAAGGTGATTTTACACTCCCTGCGATAGGCGTAGCAGTGCTCTTCTGCACCTGGTGAGGACAGCTGGCAGCTCCATTTAATTTGACTAATTTGTTGACGGAGACGTCGGCGATGTCCACCGAGACGTTCGGCGTACCGCACGGTAGACGCCGCTGTTCATCCAGCTAAATGAAATGCTTCAAAAGTAAGCAAGCATTTGGTAATTTTTACATTTATTCGTTCAGCTGATGTTTTTTTTTTTCCAAAAGAACTTAAAGTGATTCACCAGTTTTTGCACATGGGAACTGTTTACTGCGTCAGTCCAGGGTAAGTTCTTCGATCACTGATGCGACAGCAGGAGGTGGGATTTGAACCGCGTGCGGATGTGGTGACTCTAGACAGCACACCACCTACATGATGGGAACATTCAATGATTTACTTATTAATGACAGTATAGTTGCTTCTGGAATGACAATAGTTGAATGCAGAATCACCTCTGTAACGTGATGAGGACAGACCTTGAAACGTTATCGTTTCAGAGGAGACGGCGAAGGCATCTAGAGAGTGGAAACTGTAGTCCTGGGCTGGTTGCCTTCGCAGTGTTTCGTCATGAGGCTCCATGTCTTCTCAGCTCCCGTGCCGCCCTTCCCAGAGACGTAGGACACCCGTACGTCGCTTTGCTTTCGCTCTTCTGTCCAGGTAATCCCAAATCGGTGTTTCCCAGGCCTACCCAAACCGTTGAGCGTGTGACCAACATGTAAGAATTTGCAGGGTTTCCTTCCTCCGCGCTGTCGTTTCGTTGAGAGCTGTGCGACGTGTCGACTCTCCTTTCCTTCACTCACTCTTCATTTCTTCTGCTTTTCTGTTTCGCCGTTTTTCACTTTGCTGCCTTTTGTGCAAAAGGTACAAATTCACAGCAACCAGCTCACCCGGCTCTTCCGGTAATTACGAACAAGGGTGTGTAACGTGGGGTTTTTGGATGACCGTGTGCCACCGGTCAACCCGGTGCTCGTATTTGGATGGAGAAGGGAAGGTCCATTAGAAGCTCCGGTCCAGGTACCAATAACGCGCTGCACCTACGTGTTCGGGAGCCCTGCGTAGCTTGTGCTGTGGCCCGGCTGTAGCCCGCCACTCCCGACCCACCCCCCCAACGCTCGTCGAGACCCCACGCTGCTCGCAGTCTGCTGCGTCACCACCTGCCGCTGTCTCTGAGCACAAAGCACACTGTGTTCACAACTCGCTGCGGCTCCTTCAACCCCAAACGCAACAAGATGCGTTGGTCGGACCAAAGGCCCGCCGTTTTCGGGGACGGGGACGTTGTTTCACGTTTGTTCAGCTGCTGACGCTGCGATAGCTGCGGTGCGTTTTTTGAATGTGGCCGACCGCCACCGGTGGCTCATGCGGCAGCGGCACTTTCCGTGTCCCCTCCCCACATACAAATATGTCCTCTATATCTATTTCTTGGAAGCAACTTCTGGAAAATCAGCTGAGAAGCAACCAAACACCTTCCGATGTAGCAAAACAGCCTATTCTCTGCTGCTGAACTGCAATCTGTGCTGCAATCCGCAAATGTAACGTGGCATTAACCACGTACAATAAACCACCACCTTTGGCTAAATGCTGACCATGACTTTGTATTTAAACTCTACAAACCTTTTTTTTTTTTTTTTATATCAAATGCCATTTTAATATCTGCTGATTACATGTACGTTCAGTGTTCAACGTTGGCTAATCATGATGGGAAATAATATTGTCCTTATTAACTGAACGCAGCCTTATTTTCCAAAATAATAAAACGGAAATTTGTACTTACAGTATTAAATGTATGTTTAATCCATTGCCAACGGACTGGGAAGGAATCAGTTTTCAGAAATCAGTTTCTGTGCGCTGAAAACGAGTGTTATTGGCACTTTTCATGCACCGTTGCCCTCTAAAAGCCCCCAGATGCATTTTTTCTGTCATGCAAAGGCATCGCCTTTGTTTAGAACGTCGCTTCGGACCACGCGTTCGCGGTTCACTCGCTCTGGCCACGCAGAATTCATCCCTGGGTACGGTATGGCCCCCAGCCACAGTACAGTGAGTCGAATGGTTTGTAACAGTGCGAGTGCAGCTCGTGAAAGATCGGCGGTGCTGCCCCGTTACGAGCGGAGCCCGGAGCGCGGGGGGCTCCCGCCGTGCCGTCGCGCATCGCCGGGTTCGTTCGTCGCTCTGGACGTCCGGCACGTCTCCGGCATCGCCGGAGAGAGGGCAGAAAGTAAGAGCTACCCAAATGAGCCTTCATCTGTTTCCAGTGGACGAGGCCATTGTTCGAGCGGGAAATAAACGAAAGGCTTCATTATTTATTTATTTTGCTCGGCCGTTCTGGGGCCAGTCGATAAATGGCCTTTGTCAACAGGGCCTGTGAAGACGGACTGTGGAAGAGGCTCAGGGAAGTATGGTTTATGTTACATCTCTCTGCCTGAATGCCTGAGGAAGCAGCAGTCCACACTAAGAGTTTTCTGCGCTGGGATATTTGTAGTTTAAACAATCATATAATCCTGGCTTTCCTCTTTTTATAAACAGTGTCCGGAGGGAATACGGCCATAAATTGATTTCCCTAATACGCTTTTATGAAACAATACAGTTGGTGGGAATGTGCTCGCTGCGATTGTAATCTGCATTTTTATTCCTGTTTGTGCATCGCGCGGCATATATTCTTACATTCCCTTCGACCGTGCGGTTTCTGAGATACAATAAACCAGTCACCCGCTGTAATAAAGTTTGATTTAACAGCCGAACAGAGTTTTCTGTAATCTCATTTATTGAGCTTTCAAAGTGCTCCGTTGCATCTGCTTAATTATTCAGGAGCGCTGTGATTAGCTAAGAATGTGATTTAGCTTAATTATTTATGTTTCCTGATTAGTGGGTTTTTTACTTGTGAATGTTTTCAGAGATACCCGATGAAGCTGTGAAAGTGGAAAGTAGCTCTTGGTAACTGGTCACAGCAAAGTTAGCAGCGGGCCATCGGGTGCCATCGGCTGCCATCGGGCGCCATCGGGCTTCCCCGTTGACCTCTGGGCGATTTATTTTGGAGCTTTGCCTCCGGAGGTTTACTTGTCTTCTCATTAGTGGTGTTTTCCCACTGAGACACAGGTGTTGTACCTGCAATGGGCGGCTCTGAGGGCTTCCTTACAAACGCAGATCACTAAACCGCAGCCTGTTTGTCTGAGACCGCCATTTTTCTAGCGCACATCTTCAGGTAGCTGCTCGTAAAAGTGACAAATAGTAAATGTGTAGATCGAAATAACAGGTGCTGAAGGAGCAACTTGTGAAATTAGGAGATCAGAAGGGGTGTGATTTGTAGAGAGATGCGTTTTGAGATCCTTCTCTTACAGCAACAGCTGGTAGAGTGGTGGTTTGAGTTGCTGCCTTCAAATGTGAAGGTTGCTGGTTCAAATCTCACTTAGTGCTGTAGTAGCCTTGAGCAAGGTACTTATCCTATATTACTCCAGCTGTGAAAATGGGTGAACAATTGTAGGTTGCTTAACATTGCATGCTTCTTTGGAGAAAATCATCAGCTGAATTAATAAATGTAAGGCTAGAAGGGACTCAGTAGCTCTGAGACACGTGGGGAGCTCATTCAGCTAAATCGGGGCTGAGAACCAGCAGGCCTTACTTCCATTTTGGACCCATGATGAGGGGGCCAGAGGTAGAGAAGTACAGCGCTCCTACTGGGGTCTTGGGACTGACGCCACACCTATAATGAGAGAACGCCCGTTTTTCACATGTCTTCACCTGGTGTCAGTCCCACGATTCCCAGGGTACAGTACACCCTGGATGGAACCGCAATCCACTGCAGCTCACGCGCAATTTATAATCACCAGCTCATGTGAACAGAGTATCTTTGGGTTGTGGGAAGCATCCCGAGTGTCCACAACAGGTGGAGAACATGCAAAGCTGTACAACAGCTGTTGTCCCACAACCCAGGGCCTTTGAGGCACCAGCGCTACTCACTGAGCCGCCATGATGTCTGCTGTCATCAACAAGTAAGGAAAATGAACGTGAAGATGGCATTGAGAGTAAATTGAGATGTAACATCCCTGTACGACCGACTGGCACAGCTAAATTTGTGTGCGTGTGTGTTTCTGTATATTATATTGACTAGAGGAGACGGAGTTAACTCTCCGTTGAGAGATTCATTACAAGTTGAATATGCCGTCATCGTTACTATCAGCAGGTAAAATAACGAATTTCACTGCCCTCCTAACAGTGTCAATTGTAAAATAATACGTGTTGAACAGAAAAGGCACCTGAACAGTTACCTTTGAACGTAAAGCTCTCGGGCCGATGTGTACAGACCGGCGACTTGTCTTTGATCGCACATCTCGCCATTGATTCGATGTAATATGTTGACATAAAATGAGTCAAACGTGTTGCTGACCTTTCTGAATTTTCCGGACCGGGGGGAAATATAGGTGGCGAATTACTGAGAGAATTATTCTACCGTGACATTTGAGCCGAGCCGCCACTTTAGCACGCTAGACTCGGGACGAAGAGAAAATGTCACCTTTTTATTTATTTGGGGAATACGGCAATTAAATCTGATTTTAATGGTGCCCGAACCCTCTACGTGTACCTTCCGTCCCCGAAAAAGTGACCGTCCTCCCCGTCGCTGACATTTGCACCTAAACTGCTTCCGGTCCACGTATAAAGTTTAGGTAACCCATTTGGAACGATCTGGACTCGGTGCAATAATTGCGGTGGCCCTTCAGCGTCGCCTTTGATCTGGGCACGCGAGCGCGGTCACGTGTGCTCCTCCGCAGCAGATGTTTCCACGGTCGATGTCCGGACCGAGATTTCGTTCACGGGATGTCAATCGCACGGTGACGAAAGGAATCTTAAATAAAGCATTACCCAACGGGACGGTAACGAGCCCCGCTTCCCGGTCCGAACGAGGAACGCTTTCCCGCCACGCGGCTCGGCATCCGTCTTTGCGCTGCAAGAGTCGAGAAAACAAAACTAAAGCTGTAATTCGCCATATCGGTGAACTTTCATGATCATCAGCGCTCGTAGTAACTTACCTTCCGCCGTCACAGTAACTTCCAGACTCACCGTTTTAAATGATGCTTTAAATGAAACAATGTTTAAGTAACTAGTGCGTGAGGTTCATGTCAATGATCGATATCGATGACAATATTACATCAGCTTTAAGAATTCATTTTCTCAAGGAAATTTTCAAACGTCATTACTGGGTTTCAGCGAAAGGCCAAAGTACAATATTACGTGGGGTCCTAAGAAGAGGGAGTTTAGATACGCTCGACTTTACCACGCTGAACTGGGCAGTGTTTCCTTAAACACATCGGAGTGCCATATTTGCACTGCCTTATTAAATCCCATCATGTCGATTTGCAGTTTGCGAATCAACCAGTGATCCGACTGGGACCGAGAGTTATAGTGGGGCCAAAGGCATCCTTGGTGTGACATCTGTTTTTCTTTTGGCAAATTAAACATATGTTTACACTGATGGATATTTGTTTCCAGTGTATATTTACCGGTGGAGCGCTTCGAAATGGACAAGAAGAGCTTCCTTTTGAACATGGGGCTGCATACAATTAGCGTAATTACTGCACTTTCGCAAATGTTTACTCTGGCAAAGTTCAGCAGATTCGGTTATGATTATTTATCGTGGTAAATTTGCATGTGAAGCTGATTGTTCCTCCCTTGCCTCTGTCTGCCGTGTTTATTCTGTGACTGTCGACTCTGTAATACTTTCGACATGTATTTATTTCCCACCTTTTCCTGTTCCTGCCTCTGTACTCGGGGATTAAGGCTTGTTTATCGCGCCACATGTAAATCACCTGTATGAAGGTTTTCTCATTATATGAGTAAATGTGGAAAAAAAAAAAAAAAAACGTGGTGTACTGTAATTTCAATATCAGGGCAAATTAATGATCTGACAGATCTTTACATTTATATTTACCCAATCTGTCAGTTATTCTTCTCTTGTTTGTCTTGTACGCACATGCTACTGTCTATCGAAATATATACTTTTATTATTATCTTTCAAAAGGTGGTTGATGACGGTCAGATGTGAAAACTGATGCAAAAATAGTTTCAAACAGGTGTGATAAATCACTCTATGTTCTAATTCCAAATATCTGATGAACTGTATTTCTCCAGCATGACGGTATGTGATACAAATTTGACTTCGGTATTTAAAAAATATTTTTTCTGGAGTATCCAGGCAAACTGAGCATATAGGTTAGAAGTAGATAGATTTTAATTCACCTTGGCTGATATTTATTAACACTCGTGCAATTGATTGGTTCATTGGACAGCTGCTCTGTTCATTTGCTGACAAAGCCTTTTAATCCCACATCTTTCACTTGCCGTAATAATTTTAATGGCAAGAGAGCAGAAATCATTGCTATACCATTAAATAGCTTGAGTGAGAACAGTGAGGCGCAAATGCTAATAGGTGGTGTTACAGGAGAAGTGCAAATTAATGCAGCGAATGAGAAAAAAAACTGGCTTTAAAGCTCCCAAACAGCACGTCCTTCTGGTTTTTTCAGTTGCACGGTTCGAGGAAGTACGTTACGTGCGTATCGGACCCGTTGGGCCGCGTGTTTATCCACCAAGCGCTTACCGATATGCTTGTTTATGCAAAGATACATTTACATCGCATTTACACGTATTCATTTAGGAGATGCTTTTCTCCGAAGCGATGCACAACACAAAAAGTGCATTACATCATTATTAAGTACATTGTTGGAATTTTTAAATTACAGCTGTTTGACTGACAATTAGTAACTTAATCTAATCTTTCTTGGCTCATATGAAGAGGTTTTGTCATATGGAGCATTATTGAAGTGACATAAAGGAAAATCACACGTAATGGAAAGAAACCCTATGTTTACGACGTTAATAACAGTTATTACACGACGTGCTATCAGCGGCACGTTGTGTGAGCTGCGAGTGCGGCTGCGTGCGCTTGCCGATGGTGCGGATGAGTGCAGATGTCCCTTTAGCTCTGTTTGCGATCATTAGCGCTCATTGATTTGTTCGCCACGCGGCCTTAGCGCGCATCTCTGTGCAAAAGCCAGCGTGCTCTTGAATTCGGATCGTGATGTGGATGGGATGTCCCGCAAAATAACACCTTAGAAAGAAAAGGGGGGTGCAAACCTCACGCTCCGCCATCCTGTTTCGAAAGTGTCTCTCCCTATTCAGGTCAGGTCTGAGTGCCACTGATTTGTATCTGCGAACAGCAGAAGATTTTTCTCCGATCTCTAATTTCTGCTCATGTACTGCTTTTTTTAAAAAATTTATTTTACTTGACAGTTTATAGAGATCCCTTAATATATAAACATTTGTGGTTGCCTCTTGTATTTGCATTCGTCTTTGTGAGATGCAAAAATGTCACTGGTATTGTACGTGTTTTTTTTTAGCTATTCCAAAAGCATGACAACAATTTTGAAAAGCCGAGCACTAAGGAGGAATATTTGAGAAGCACAAATTCAAATTAATATTTGATTCTTTGGTTTCGGCGAG
Organism: Scleropages formosus; assembly: GCF_900964775.1. Classification (NCBI taxonomy): domain Eukaryota; kingdom Metazoa; phylum Chordata; class Actinopteri; order Osteoglossiformes; family Osteoglossidae; genus Scleropages; species Scleropages formosus. Next base: position 8,129,823 of record NC_041823.1, read on the forward strand.
GAATGAAACACGTCAAATCAAAGCAGCGTTTGCCTGCTGATGGAACGCGGTTCCGCTGGTCAATTCCAGTGAATGTGCGCGATGCTGAGGATCAGATGACGTCTGATGGGATGACAAGTGAGGCGCCCAAATATTTCTCAGGTGTTGCAAGACAAATCGTAAAATGCGGTTTGTAAAGTTGACATCCTGTCATTAGCAGGCTCCGAATACGTGTCAAAATATGTGTCATTGTGAAGGGAGTGCAAGGCACGCTCGCAACAGCGCAAACGGCCCCTTAAAGCATATTCTAATTGCGCCCTGCATGTGGTAAACAGTTATTACATCTTGACATGCAAGGATTTCATACTTTTTGGATGAAAAGGCACAGACTAACCATCATTCCTTGGCGGCTAAGCTAGTAGCATTAAAGTGTCTCAGTTTCAAGACAATCCTTTTATGTTCCCTTTTCTTGTATTTTTATTTATCTACTTTCCGCCCCATCCGTGCCCACCCCCTCAGAGATTTTCTTTAAATTTATCTTTGAATAATTTACAAACGGAGCCAAAATGCTTATTTTTAGTTTGCTGCGGTTTAAACGGAATGCCTAATGATCGCCGATGGGGCACAGCATTAATCCCATTTATTTGCGAGACCTTTCAGATGTGCTTGGCACCCGTGGCAGCTGTGGTTGGGAGGGAGGCTTTTCCCTTCGTCCCCAAGATGGTGAAGGATTCCCATCAGCCCCTATTAGCCCAGATCCCCCGCTTCGTTTCCTGTTGCCATGTGTGTATTCCACATTTGCCTCCACGATGCGCGCTCCTCCAAGGAAAGTGGCTCCCTTGCGACCCGTTCTTGGGCCTGCCGTGTTTCTTCAACTTCTCGCTGTGTGACGGGAGGTGTGGGGAGAATTCCCAAACTATTTGAATCATGCAGTTAAAGGAACAGTTTTGAGAGAATATAAATGGGGTACTATCTGTCTTAACTTTTAGGAAACTGTCCCAAATAAGTTGAAGAAAAGCGTGCGTTAAGTACAAAAATGAACTGATTACCTGATAATTATCTCATAATAATCTAATCTGTTACCTCTCTCAGTTATTTGTTCACATAATTATTTGCATGGCCCAGCAGGTGATTGGTATATGACTTTATTAATTTCTTTGTTATAATACTCTCTGGGGGATGTTAATTATGGCCAACAGCAGACACATGCAACTGATTCCTAATCTTGAAGGGACCAAGGACTGAGCCAGGACTGCGGTGGATGCATTATCTGGTGAGAAAAAGTCCATATGAGGTACCTGATGCTGTTGATCAGTTAGGAAGGAGAGTCAGGCCACCATGATGAATGCCTCTGCATACTTCTAGGGCATATGATTTATTGCCACAGGCTTATGATGAGCTTTATTGGTAAAAACACAACAAAACACTCCAAAGTCATTTGACCCTTTGTAACCATCGGACTGGCAGATGTCACCATAGTAACTCAAGTTCAGAAGACCTTCTTTCTCAGGAGAGAGGTTGACAAGAGGTCGCAACTCCTAATACATAGTGATGTCTTGAGATGAGTGCCCACTCACTGTGAGAGGTCAAATGAATTTCGAAAAAGACTTCCGAGCACTTCCATTCCACAGTATCCCTTGATTCCCACTGTATTTACACCCATAATTTTCCATCTTATTTGTAATGAGCATTTTCTCATTCTCAGGGCTGATTACTTGTCTGTGTTATACTTGTAAAACACAGGAGTTAATCCAAACTGCATCAGCATTCCAGTGGGGCTGTAGTTGCTATGACTAGGACTCATGGGTGGGGAGGAACTATATTTTTGTCCAAATTACTTTTGAGTCAAAATTCTAAACAGCATACGTCGATCTGCTGAAGAATTTACCATGTGAATTATGCTAATATCTACATGGTTTTAAATAGCATTTGAGTCTTAGCTGCTAAAATAACTCCGGAGAAAGTACGTTTGAGAGATTAGTCGGGGATTAATTATGATAGGGTTACTTTCAAAGGACGTGGTGTAAACAAATACAGAATCTATAGGACGACAGTTAGGCAGCTTTAGTTTGTGTCATCTTTGTTACCTAAAAGTACACTTTTCACGTATAGGAACTGCTATGCACTCTTAAAAATTCACAATGCGTACATTATTTTGGAAGCTTTTTTAAAGCAAACAGTCATAAGTCGCCTAAAGTTCAAATATTAGGTAGGACTCTTTTTCTCCAATTTGAGATCTATCTATCTATCTATCTATCTATGGCTCAAGAAAGAATATAGCATTATGGTTGCTACAGTTATTGATCACAAGAGGAATTAAAAGTGTGAGAAAAGCCTCTCCTGAAAGCATAGGGTGTGAGACAGTGTACAGCAGTGCAATCACACACACACACACACACACACACACACACACTATCAAGTTGCACAATAACATGCTACAAGTATTTAGAGTCACCAGTTCACATGAAAGGCATGTGAGAGGAAACTAGAGCAGCTGGAGAAGCCCATGCAAACAAGAGAACATCCAAACTGCACACAGACTGTGAAACCAGTCATTTTGTCGGAATACACACACACACATTTTCGGAACCGCTTGTCCCATACGGGGTCACGGGGAACCGGAGCTTACCCGGCAACACAGGGCGTAAGGCCAGAGGGGGAGGGGACACACCCAGGACAGGATGCCAGTCCGCCGCAAGGCACCCCAAGCGGGACTCGAACCCCAGAGCCACAGGAGAGCAGGACTGTGGTCCAACCCACTGCGCCACCGCACCCCCTTTGTTGGAATAATGGAAGCTATATTTGGGCTGAACTTGATAGAGTTTTAAAAATATTTTACTGGCATGTTTTACATTTCTTACAAAAGCCATGGAAATTATATTTTTGCTGATTATTTAAAATATTTCCCAGTGTGCACTTAACACTAAATGTTGGCAATGGAACGTAACTGCAGACCTGTGTACCTCATAAAACAGCTATTCACATCCCATGCTATCATTCACTGTGTTTTTCTATGTCCTACCATGTCAGAACAGCATGGCACTCTGTATAAAACAGTTTGTTAACAGCTTGATATGTGGTAAATATGAGTACGGCGTTCTGGCTCATTTTCACGTGAAAAACCTTTTAAAGGTGTGCTCCGGCTTTCCTGGGTTGGTCCTTCAAGGACTCCTTCATGCAAGTCATTATCCGTGCTTTTTAAACTCGGGTCATTCATATAGTCTCTAGATCCAGCACTCTCTAATTGTACAATTCAAGTTAAACTATTTAACACATAAATATCCACTCAGAAACATAATTGAAAACTCTGAAACCATGCTGGGATAATTTCACCTGTGTCTCATTTTTCAGCTAATTTCAAGCCTGTGCTCATTCATGAGTGATCACTCTATAGACTTTAACGCATTTATACCTGCTCCTAGACAAACAGTAGAAAATCGCCCGTGCTTCACCACTTTCAATGGAGAACAATTTGCATAAAAAATAAAGAGAAAAGTGCGCCATGCTGTGCGATCATCAGATGAAGAGACCGAAACCTGCGGTGTGCCGTTTCCTCCCCCCAACGTTACATGAATGCTCCTGAAATGGGATCGGGTTTAGTAGCGTCATTTTCGCACATGGAAATGAGTGAAACGTTTATAATATATGCAGATTTTCTGTACAATGTGTCTGCGTTTATATATGTGTGTGTTTGTGTGTGCGTTTGGAAAAACTGAAAAAAAATCGCACACTTTTCTCCAAAGCAACTGGTTAAGTACTTATGATTTGCCTCTTATGCAGCTGGATCATTTTTAGTGTATCAGTTGAAGGGGAGCATGCTGATGAAGGGTGCTACAGTGGGAGGGAGGATTCAAACCCAGGACCTTTGACTGGACAGGGATGGCCCTAACCGGTACACTAAGTGCTGATTCTTAAAAAACCCAACAAGCTGAATTGGACTCAAAGTAGGAGGTCAAACTACAAGGACCGATCCCCTTTAGCTTGTCTTGCCCTCGCGTTGCCCACGTGGTGCTGGACGCTCGTGGCGCTCGCCTACAGCGCACCGAGTCCTGGCGCTGTGCCGGCAAGTGTAATGACATTATTTCTGTCGCATCAGAGTGAACGCATGCGTTTGCGTGTTTCCCAAGGAGCCTGGGGACTGTCGGACGGGAAAGGCCACACGGCAGCGACCGGACCACAATGAAGCTCATTACCGCCGACTGAAATTACACCTCGACACGCAGAGGTTAATTTTTGATATGCTGTGCAAATTAGTACCTGTTGTACCTGCCGGGCCTCACTATTCAGCACATGCGTTACTTCGTCTTTGCAACCCTGTTAACTGATACCAACCTGATAACGAACCCCTGATTTCCGTTGGGTTTTGCGGTGTAGCTGGTTTTGGCTGAGTACTCGACGCTAGCCGACACGTCCCTTAACGAAAATATACCGCTTCGCCCGCAATCCGTTGGGCCAGGAGGTTAAAGTGACTATCATTGCCAGTGTATGACCTTTGAAAACAAGCGCTGCATTCCCACAATTCTTTGCTCAGAGTTGTGATTGACGCTTTCTCAAAGACAGGAGATGCTCAGTATACCTGTGCCCGACTTCACCAGAGCGTCGGTCACCCTGTGGATCGCACGCCCTCCGGGCGCTGCGGGTGAAATGTCCAAGACGTCTTTTTGCAGCATTCTCAGGAGGTCACGGTGGAGACCCCACCAGGCCCATCGCTCGGTTGCATGATAAAGATGCCGGATCTGCTGACTCGTGACACGTCCGCCACGTTCTCACATGCGATGGTGCTAGGAGGTGCTAAAGCTTTTCCTAATAAGCCGTAGTGACTTAAAGCTGGATTTTGGCCGCAGACGAGGAGTCTGTCCTTCATGTGGACTTGCGGCCTTTAACAAGCTTCAAAGCCTATCTGAACCAGCTGTCCCTCCCCCCCTACTCTCTGGAGTTACGTTGAGTTGAGCTGCCTGCACCATCCATCGCTGTAATCTCCTCCTGTTATTAAGATAATCTGTGATGTTTGAAATTGCTCCGACACTTTCGGCTGGTCCTGCTCTCCCGGGAGCGGGGGGAAAGTGGTCGGTCTCCAGTGTGGAACAGCACGATACTGGACTGATCCCCGGTGTCATGCCATTTTTGTTTCATTTGGCGAAAGTGACGATACATATTCAGCAGAGGTGTTTAATGCAGTGATGCTCTGCTTCGGATGAGGATGAAACCTGAGGTCTTTTCCCGGCCTTAATAGGTAGGAATTTCCCCCAAGTAGTGAGTCATGTTTGACCTTAACGGGTTTGCAGGGTCTGGAGACATTTTGACATTTTATCATCATTAAAATGGAATCTTGCATGGAAGACTTCATATTACAGTTTTTATTAGTATTTTTAGTTTTAAATTATTAATTTGTTGCCGAGCTCATGTAGCTCCTGCTTCCCAGTAGCAGTTCACTTTAAGTAGATGGTTTGGGAGACCCATTGCAGAGTGTCTTTTGGGACCGGTGCAGACAACCTTCAGGTGTAAATCAGTGTCCTGTACCACCTTACTACCTGCTGCCCTGGAAGTACAGATACTTTTCACATTCCTCTTTCACATTCTGCTGCGTATTCACACCCTTGGATTTTAAATACGGGACCCATGGCACGGCGCCGTTCTCCAGGTAGAGTCCTGCCGCAGGGTAGGTGTCCGTGCTTTCACCTCTTTACCCAGTGATGCTCTTTGTAAGTCGGTGTGGTAATGAAGTGCTGCCATCAATGACTGCTTAACTAGGGCTAGAATTAATTTTCAGTGTGCAGTACAGTCCTCAGTCATTTTATTAGACAAGAGTACCCACAGACTCTCAATTGGCTATTTAAATGTTAAGAACTAATATGTAAATTCCCCTTGAAATATGCTCACAAACGTCCAAACGGATTGTCTCGACATTATCTGAAATATTTCTTCCTCTGAGCCTTAATTAATAATCAAGCATTTGAATAGCTAAAAGGATTTTGCCTCGTTGCTTATGGGTCATATTTCTTGACGTTCGTGCCATTCAGGCCTTTGAATGGGAATGGAACTCAAGCCGTGCTTTCTGCATACCACTGGTGGAAAAAAGTCAATTTAGTGAACATTCTGCATTGTTCAACGCTGTAATGCGAAGCGTATTAATGAGATTTCAACCGATTGTCGCTCGTCCTTAATGTCATTTCGCTGTATCAAGCGTATGCGGGTGTGCGCAAGGCCAAGGAGACAGAGCAGGAAACAAGACCTTACAGAGGGTGAAAAAAAAAAAGAATGACTTTCTGAAATCATTACAGTCCGTGAAAACTGGTGGAATAACATGTAATTACAATAATATGAGCTGTGTTCTAAAGAAAAAATAAACTGAGCGCAGCATTGTTGCGTGGGCCGCTAGAAAACAGACAGGCAAGCCTGAAGTTCTGCATAGGCTATCATTGCCATCTGTACGTGTACGTGAAATATGAGGTGATGGCAGGTTTACCGCAATGAAAACAACGTATGAAATTCTGACAGCGGAACAAGCGCCAGGTGACGGACGAGCGGCCGATTTCTGTGTGTGCGGTGACACCCCCCGTTCCGAAAGACACCGAAATTGCTCCATTTGCGCAATTTAGGCAGGAGCAGAATCTGTCGAAGGCAGACTGGCAGAAGGGGCTATTTTTGAGAACGCGGCTCACTGTGACCTTTTCACCAGCGACGCCTCTGAAAGCAGGTTTTCTGCCCACATGCGTGGCGGGAGATGCTGGACAGCGCACTGCTATTCTGCCCTCAGCAGAGCAGCCAGGTGGTCTCATTAAACCCCACAGCGGCTAATGAACATTAAAGGCCGACTGCTTGATCTTTCCCACAATGCGGGGAGGTCTGAAAGAACACGTTATTTTTTTACCCCCTCATTTCCCTCCACTTAGGGTTTCGTTGAGATATGATCAAATGCTGCGGTTAGCACTGGGATGGCAACTTGGAATTCCAAATCCCTCCATATACACGTATAAGATATTGTTAAAACGTTTAACTGAGAGAGGCCTTCGAAATTGCGGCGCTAAATCAAACTCTAAGCCGTCAACCACAAAGTGTCACCAAAAGGTTTGTGGGGGCAAGATGCAGCACAAGTGGAAAAAAAGATATATAAATGTATAACTTTCTTGCTTTATGGACTCATTTTGAAACATCTGCATAACAGGAGCAGCAGGTGGTGCAGTGGTTAGAATATTTGTGCTGTGATGGAGGGTCCTGGGTTCGAATCCCCCCTCCTGCAATATTACCCTCGATGAAGGTACTTATCCTGAATTGAAACTGAAAATTACCCAGCTGTATTAAAGGGTAAAATCACTGTATAAATTAACTAGCTTAGTATGCAAACCTTGTAATAAAGAATCATCATCTTACAAATAATTTATCGAGTATATCAAAGCAATGAACTTTCAAAATTCAAGCAATTGAAATCCCTTTGCCTCCAATGTAGTATTTTACATTTCATACGAAGCTCATGAACTTGGACACAGCGGTGGGAGGACATTTTTCAGAAGGACCGGTTTTGGTAAAGATGTAAATAAGTCATTTTGTCGTGCGTTTCCACAGCTCAAACAAACGTGAAGAACATCCGCAGTTGGTTCCACAGACACGCTCCACACCGGCTTGTGATTAGTAGCGATCTGAATGTTGCAACTTGATTAGCGTATTACCATGTGAATATTTTTGATTATGCCACGAAAGCATTAAAATATTCCGAGGAGCACAATCGGACTAAATGAGAAGTGTGCTTTGACGCGGGGGCCTGCGCTGACAAACAAGGCCAATTAGGAGCCATCCGTGCTGCGTGCCAGGGAGTTAATGGTGTTGTGTGATCGGCGCTGATTTCCATCCAGGGAGGCGCGTGCGACTCTCTGCTCCGTAATGGGCTGTCAGGTCCCAGAAAGTGCTCGCAGCTCAAAAGAACCCGGCTGCCGCGAACCCCGGCTGCTCCCCGCTGCCTTGATAAATATGCAGAATGAATATTAACTGAAACGGCGCGCTTTAATTAAAAGAAAAGTGGGTCTTCTGTAAGGTGCGATGAAAGGGGCGCAGCTTCGGCTTGCGGTTGGAGGACGGGTGGAAGAAGGGGGGTGGGGGGGGGCACAGGCAGCTGACCTTCCTTATGGCACCGGGTTCATATAGCAACACATTGGCCTTAATTCAGCTGCTACAAACCACGTGACCCTCTGCGTGAACAAAGTTCTCTAAGGTTTTTCCGGCGGAGACGAAACATTTCGACTGGCTCTTTGCAACGTGACGTAATAAAGCGGCTTATTAACAGTCCCAGGTTGGCCAGTTTAGATATTTTTAGTTTGGTGTGCTTCAAATGAAGGCTTTCCTTGAAAGTCACACTGGTAATTCAAAAAGAAAACACCGAACACAGTCTGAAACTACTTGTCCTGAGCAGGGTTGCAGCAAGCCGGAGCCTAAGCCGGAGCCTAAGCCGGAGCCTAACCCGGCAACACAGGGCACAAGGTTGGAGGGGGAGGGGACACACCCAGGGCAGGACGCCAGTCCATCGCAAGGCACCCCAAGCGGGACTCGAACCCCAGACCCACCGGAGAGGAGGACCCGGCCAAACCCACTGCACGACCGCACCCCCCTCAAAAAGAAAAGTTAAAATTAAAATAGAAAATAACACTAACCTATTACTGTATACGAAATAATTCTGAGTAAAATTGTTCAGTTTTTGGTGTGGTAAACAAGGTACAATAATTTTCTTCAGATTCATTTATGGACATTTTCCTAGGAGGGGTCCTTAGTTTCCTTCACGTTCTTAAAGAGGTGTGTCTTAGAAAAGATAAAAAAAAAAAAAACACCTGGTTTCAAACAAATCTGTAAGAGGGCTTCCTCACGATTTACAATGAAATAGAAGGCACTTCGAGGATGGTGCGATGAGCAGAATGTCAGATGCAAGGTATTCAAAACAGGAAATGTGATAAATTCAGGGGAAAAAAGAAAAAAAACTCATACGTTTCTCTTCAGTTTTAAGACTTAGTCAGCAAGCAATTGTGTCTGCTGTCTGCAGCTGCTGTTATTTTTATCCCAGCTGTAAACATACATGTCACGAGATGGTAAAATTTATGTGGTGGCTTGTATTTCATCCAAATGTTGATTGACTGAATCTAGGTAAACATAGAGATTCAAAAAAAAAAATTACACAGAGCTTAATAATGTGTCAGGAAACCACCCTTGGTGCAGCCGTTTTTCTTCATGCGAAGCCATACATTAGATGATTAATGCCGCTGTCTTACACTGAGGGGTTGTAAATCATTTTTAACGTGTAATCTCGATAAGCCAGCGTGCCATTTTCGGGCTCTGAATTGCTCCAGCTTTGACGCAGCAGACGGCACACCGTAGCATACCGTACGGCACACCGTACACATCCCAACCCCTACGCCACAAATCCGCTGTCATGTTTACTGGCGATTGCAACGCAGCCTTCGAGGGAAAACCTAGGTAAAAACAGCCTTGTTGAAGAAGGACAGAGAGGAGATGGGCACTGCGGTCAAGCCGAATTTATAAGGGCTAATACAATTAAACGTGGAATTATGGCAGTTTCATTATTCATTCAATTTCCTTTCAGTTTTTCCAGTCACTGAAAGCAATTATGTTTCAGAGAAGTCATTTGCGGTGTTCCTCATTTGATTTGTTTGATTATAACAATGTCGCTGATTTTTCTACCTCAGCGGATTGTTAATAATAAAGATTGATCAATAATACTCCCTAAGATGGTAGTGGCAGTTTGTAATAAGACGCAAGGAAGAGATTGGTCATCTCAGAGAAGGAGAATAAATGCAGTAAATGATGAAAAACACTTTTTGGTTGATGTCATGAAGAGCCATTACTGTTACGCTAATGATATGTTAACTATTCCGGAGACATTAAACGCACATCACGGAATGTGTACAATTTATCAGTAATGACTGTACAACTCCAAACACGCCATGTTTGGCACATTAAAATTAAGCACTTCCTTAGTGCAAAGGTCATTAAATAATTCAAGCATACTTTCATTTACGAAAGGCATTTCTTCCTTAATTATGGAGATCATTTCATGTGTATTATTAAAGGGCCATAGTAATTTCAACATCGAATTGATCCCAATTAATAACGCAAGCTTCTGCTGATGACTTTCACGGTTGCTGTTGAACTTTCTAAAGCTTACTCAGTGGCATCAGAAATCTTCAACACACATCCAGCATCCATGTTCAACATTTAAAACAAGACAGACTTGACTGCAATGTAATTATCAGTGGAAGCTGTCCACAGCTCAATGTATTTTACAAAGGAACTGGTATTAGCACTTTAGAGGATGCAAATTACATTCATAAACCCTTGATTAATTACAATGAGCAGTTTCAACAGAGAAAGAACTGTAGTTTTATTCTTTTAAAGGTCAACATTTATGTCAATGTCTTATTTCAAATTTATATTTAACCAGCATGTGTTTCAATTAAATTTACTCAATGTTAACTCCAGTACTCACACTCGTTTGGCTTGTCTTGACTATATTTACCTTATTTCTGACCACAGAGAAGAAGGCAAACAACCACACTCTAACAACACTCCATAGAAATGTATGCATTAATACATTTTAAAATATGTTGTTTCATTCTGTAGAGCGGTGCATATCGATAGGCTCATGTACTGAAGAATAATAAAGAAATGAGACCAGGTTCTTGCTGCTGAAAATTCATCCAAAAGAATTTCACTTCATCCAAGAAAAGGATAAAATCAATTACGGTAGAATGTAAAATCGAATGTCATGTTATGCTGTAATGCGCTAATGTCTCTCTCCTTGTCGGTGACTAATACAACATCTGTGATGAGCTTCGCCAGTCTACACAGACGGCTATCAGTCAGCTTCCTGTGAGAGTCCTCAAAAAGAGGATGCACTGAAAGCTAGGATCACAAGTCAGACACTGCTTTGGAGATGATCTCTAATTTTTAAGAAGTCCTGTCTAGTGGACAGATGACTAAATCTCTGCTGTGAGTCACCTTCACTGCTCTGGGTAGATGTTAGCATAAGCCTTGGAAGATCATCTTCACCTGACTTTAGACAGATGTTAATGTAAGCCTTAGAAGATTTTCTGTGCCCCTAGTCAAGCCTTGAAAGACCAGCAACACCTGACTCTAGGTAGAAGTTAGGACAAGCCTTGGAATACCAGGTACATTTGAGTGTAGGTAGATGTTAGCATAAACCACGTAACTGGGTTGTCTCTAGCTGGATGTTAGCATTCGTCTTGGAAGGCCAACAACAGCTGACTGTCTTTAGAGGTTAGTATGAACCTTGGAACACCACATGCAGCTGATCTCCCTCAGTGGTCAGTTACCCAAAACCGATAACTTCCAGAATCCAACCTGACTCTAGACAGACGTTAGTGTGAGCCTTGAAAGACTCCTACACCCCAGTCCAAAGTAAATGTTAGCACAAACCTTGGAATACAAGGTACACTTGACTCTAGGTAGAGGTTAGCATAAGCCTTGGAAGACCACGTACAGTTGACCTCCTTCATTAGCCAGTTACCCAAAACCGATAGCAACTTTCAAAATGAAACCCTTGATACGTCTTTAGCTCAAATCAGTACCAGAAGAATCAATAATGCATCCACTGAACGGATCCTTCACGGATCCTTCAGTAATGACAGGTCATAATAGGCCCAGGAAAAAAGTCAAATTCAACATGATTCAGGATGATCTGCTGGTCATTTGCAAGAATTGTTTTGGTAGACATGTTTTTACTATTTATTTGTAAAGTAACTCAAAAGCCTTTTCTGGACTGAAGGATCATGTCAATCTCAGAGTGACTCCTTTAGTCATAAGAGTATACAGCCCTGACCCATCTGTCTGTCATCAGTCAGGAGCTACAGGAGCTTCCCACAGCCTAGTCAGTCTATCACCAGTGCCCATAATAAGTACAACATACAGTATTCTACTATTATGGTAAAGCATGGCACTTTCATATATTGTCTTTCTCACAAGGATTCTGTTTTTATCTTAAAGTGCAATAAAGTTTTAATTACTAGAGTTTCCTGAAACCTGTGGCTTTGAAGTAGGACAACAGGAGAAAACATGGCACTGAAGTTGGTTGCTGTTTTGTGTTTATACAGAATACACACCCCCGAAATGGGGTCTGAAAAGGTTACAACATGCTTTATAACTTAACGGTAATCAGTGGCACTGGCTGACCCTTTAAAATGTGGCACCATTCGAATGTTAATTATCTCCAGCGAAGGTTTCGGAAGACTGTGGTCTCCTTGACCCCCAGTGAAACGGGAGCAGGTATCTTGACTTTGTGCTTGGCCTTCCACACCATTAACCATTATTATATATTTTTATTTAGCTGACACTTTTACATTTACATGTATTAATTTAGCAGACGCTTTTTTCCAAAGTGACGTACATCTCATAGAAAATACAAAGTGTGCATTACATCAGTACAGAGACTTAGATGCAGATGCTTGATTCTGAAGTACAGGTAGTTACTTTCCACCATGTGAACTAATGTGCATCGCACAAGTAGCTGCATAAACAGACACAGTCTGAAGCTGCTTGCCCTTGGCAGGGTTGTGGCAAACTGGAGCCTAACCCAGCAACACAGGGCACAAAACTGGAGGAGGAGGGGACACACCCAGGACAGGATGCCAGTCCATCACAAGGCACCCCAAGTGGGACTCGAACCCCAGGCCTGCCAGAGAGCAGGACCTTACCAAACCCACTGCACCACTGCATTCCCTGTCGCTGCCTAAAGGTATATCCAAATAATCGACAATTTCTATCACATTCCTATTCCTTTTTTATTTTATAAAAAAATTTATTTTTATAAATATATATATTTTATATTATTTTACTTTTCTTCAAGGCAACTTACTGTGATTTAACCATTTATAGAGTTGGGTAATTTTTACTGTATCAAGTAAAGTACCTTACTCAAGGGTACAACAAACACAGGTGTGACTTGAACCTGATCCACTGAGGCCAAAGGTGGGAGCTCAAATCACTGCACGACATGCTGCTAATATATTACAGATCACATATTTATTACATACTGTTTTTTTTTCCGGAATCTTTTTCCTTCGTGACAGTCTGTTGAAGCAATCCTAAAACTGACCACGAGAAACATTAATTTCATGTTCATTTAAATATAAATAAAGTTCTAATTCATCCGTTCATTCATTGAACTGTATGGCTCTTTTGAGAATAGTGTTTGCTAAATGAACAAATGTAAATGTCTTCAAACCATCCATATTAACACAAACACAAAAAATTAATAGAAAATAAATTAAAATTTCATGAAGTCTTTCATATGGAACAGTTCCTCTTGATGAGTGTGTGAAACGGAGATTCTGAGGAGGTGTTGCTCTGAACTCAGGGGGTGTTCAGCTAGATGCTGCCAGTCTGATCTGCAGCGGTCTGACTTGTACATTCACCATGGGGGGGTGTCACAGTACAAACACTGTAACTATTGCAAAGTGCATGAGTTGTGGCATTTTAATTGAACCATGAAGCAGGTATGTAAAGCTGGCGAAAGTGCACTTTGCTTCGTTTTACGTGTCCACGCATAAGCTCAGTCTCCTTTGCATTTCAATGAAATGTGTCGTACGGTAGTGTTGGGATTGTGTTGTAAAGCAGTGCCCTGCATGTTGTCTGCTCTACAATTCCTCATTAGGTGAAGGATAATAATGTGAATAATTGCACAGGAAATTGGTATAACAGGAACTGCTAATGCATCGTTAAAAATTGTTAAAAGCCGCTGCTATAAAGAAAAGTTACGTTCAGGCTGTGGAGACGTGTTACATATGACCATGCTGTACGTCTCCCCACAACTTCGCCATTTATTCTGAAGCTGTATCTCGGCTTTGATCGATACCATCAATATACATACATTCGTGATGCATGGCCTAGAATACAGCACAGGTTTAACAAAGAAAATGCCTTTAAAAGCCTTTCAGTGTCATTTCTATGTATCGTTGCCATTAATTCAGCATCAGCTCCTTTTCGATCACGAATAATTTTAGCCAAACAGTTGAAGCATAAGGAGGATAATCGTATCAGAAGCTATGCCAGTAAGTACACAGTAGAGTGGCCCTAGGGAATTCATGACAGAGGATCGATAGAATATCAGCAGTCAAATGGGCAAAACAGAATAATTTTTCATATCTTACCTGTGTGAAATTGACATCGGGTTTCTCATTAAGGTTAAGAAATGCCAGTACCGAACATTTGCAGCAGGACAAACACAAAGGCGGTACTGAAGAAAACACAAATATTAATTTACTTAAGTATGAAAATAATTCATGTTTAGTAATTCAGCTTACACTGAAGGTATTTGACAATAAAGGATTCAAAATGAAATATTTTGTTGTATTTAATGGCATGAAAAATGTCACTCTGCTGCGATAATCAATAAAAACAGTGAAGGCCAAAAAAATATCCCTTTCAAGTATGTGAATAAATAGAACTAAGAACGAGCCTTTCATGTGCTGGGCAAACTGATGTGCATGATTAATTTTTTCACTTTAAAATTTCAAATCATTGACACCGGTCATATATCAGATGGTAAACAGCAGCAACAGAACCAGAAGGTTTTGTGTTTCAGTGCTAGGCTAGACCCTGCTGTTCCTTTGCGCTGGGTATTTATCCAGAATTGCTTGAGTAAAGCATATAAAGTTTATAAAAGGGTAAATAAAGTAAAGTTATATGAGGTAAAGGGGGACGTGGCGGCACAGCGGGTTTGGTGCCAGCTATGTGGCGGGTCTAGGGTTTGAGTCCTGCTTGGGGTGCCTTGCGATGGAGTGGCATCCCGTCCAGGGTGCATCCCCTCCCCCTTCAGCCTCGCGCCCTGTGTTTCTGGGGTAGGCTCCGGCGGGTAAATGAGGTCAAGTTATATAAGGTAAGGTAATTTAAGGTAAAATGTAAGTGGCTTTGGATAAATTATCTATGACAACTATAAAAGTATTTGCATATCAAACCAAAGGGAGAATCATTAACATGGCATACGTGCACTGTCAATCCTTGCCTGCTTCTGTATTTGTTGCTCAGGTCTGCCTGGTACTTTACATGTATCCCAAGCCCTCCGTTTCCAGGTGTGGGGTTCTGACACCTGAATACGCCACAGACCATTTCCAGCTGCTCCCTTCCGTTGAACCAAACACAAAGTACACATGTCCGGCACCGTTCGCAGATGATGTTTCGCATTAGCTGGTGGACTGAAACGAGAATTGGAAATTTGGAGCTTGAACATTTTCGCCGCCGGCTGTTCTCTGACCCTGCGAGAGCAGCGAGCGCGTGAAAATCCCCGGCGCATGGGGGACGTGTTTATTGGCATAGGACCTCAAGTGACAGAGCATCGCTGCGTTTTAAAGAGCACCCATTAAATCAGTGTGTGTGTGTGTGTGTGTGTGTGTGTGTGTGTGTGTGTGTGTGTGTGCTTCCTTTCAGTTATTGGGCAGTTAAAGCCAACAGGAAAGCATCGGAGCCTTTGAGGAGGTGGGGGTGTGTTTGGAGGGGTGTGGTGGTTATTAGAAGATCCAGTCCCCCCCAGTTAACCAGCTGATACTGAAAAATAAATACAGTAACAGTGTGAATGTACATAGGGGGTGCGGTGGCGCAGTGGGTTGGACCACAGTCCTGCTCTCCGGTGGGTCTGGGGTTCTAGTCCTGCTTGGGGTGCCTTGCAGCAGACTGGCGTCCCGTTCTGGGTGTGTCCCCTCCCCTCCGGCCTTACGCCCTGTGTTGCCGGGTTGGCTCCGGCTCCCCGCGACCCCGTATGGGTCAAGCGGTTCTGAAAATGTGTGTGTGTGTGTGTGTGTGAATGTACATCATGCGGTTAACAATTCGCAGGTGTGTTTTCCATCACTGGGCCCAAGTGGCTTTGGTGATCATTACTTACTGCGGTGTCTCATTGCAATGTGTGCTTGCGTCTGTCCTCCGACAATCGTGAATATTCCTAGCAGTAGAGGCCCAAAGCAGGAGTAGCCGCTCACGTGATGCCCATACAAGCGCGTCAAAGTACACACCTCCGCCCCCCGACGTCACTTCCGCTTGCTCGTTTCATTCTGACGCGGCCGCGCACACGGGCCCCCGGTCCTCTTCTCTCGACGTGGGCGGTGAAACTGATCCCCGCAGATGACAAGCGGTGATGTCTGGGTGGCCGCCGGAAGGAGAACAATGAAAAATAAGGAAAAAGGAAAGGGACGACGGGAAATAATACCTTGAGTGAGAACCCTGCAAGCCAGCTTCCTTTGCTGCATGCGCTGCTTTATGGTTTTGAGGGTTACGGGGGGTATGATTTTTTTTATTTGTTTGCATTGTTTGAAAAAAGCTTTGATCACGTACCTTTCATTGGTCAGCAAGCAATAACATTTCCATAATGTTAGCGGAATTGTTTGAAGAGAACCAGGTGGAAAGGGAGATAGCGAGCTGTCCTTACCGGCAAACGGAGGGAGCTTTAGAGCAATCTGGGAAGAGACGAGACGTCTATTTTGTGATATTAGGTAGCTCTCTAAATGACAGAGCCTTTCACTGCGGACCCCAGGCTCGCCTTTCCTGGAGGTACAGTTCAGTTGCATAGCAACTGCGGGAAGGTAATTTTCAGCACATGGGGCCTCTTATTTAAATGGGAGATATGTGTGTTAATGTGTGTCTAGAGCATAGATATTTTTGGTGCACTGCCAGAAATTCAATTTGATTTTTCCCCCTATTTTTCTGAGATATTAAAGCACAGCATTTGCATTTTTTTTTTTTTTTTAACACCGTATTGGCAGTATGTCACAGACATATTTATAGTCTCATAAACATAAATGACAAAATAATGCTAGAATTCACATACTTATCACAAACACTTCCAAATTGTCAAAAAAAAAAAAAAATCGAAATGAGGTGCTCTTCAGGGACAAAAGAAGAGTCCATGGATATTCATGATGGTGGAGTCGCAAAGGCGGCAAGGAGCTTTTGTAAAATTTTTGGCTTCTCAGACTTGCTTTACCACATGCAAATAAACATATAGAGGATCTCATTTTTTTTGGAGATTGCGTTCAGAAAATACAGACCAGAACCCCAACGGATTATACATACGTTTCTTTTTTTTTAGTTGTAAAATATTTTAAGTCTGTTTTGAGACATATATTAAAATTGAAGTCTGCAGAAAATTTCTGATCAAACACACCATATTTAAATAGATTTAAATATTGACCTGTATACCTTTCAACAAGCAAAAAGGATGTCAATATATTTTGAGGGGGAGAAGAAACCCTGTTTTGTTCACTTAAGACAAAGGTTTATGTGTTATTTACCATAATAACAAAAGTGAAATTAACATGTAAAATACCCAGAATTGCTGCTGCACGCTTCTAAGACAAGACCAGGCATCGAATCAAGAGCTACTTCCACAGAAGTGTTTCTTCACAGATTAAAAGAGTACAATTTCCTCATGAATATATTAACATTTTATGAGTGAAATCAGGCTAAGGAAATCTACTCTGCATAAATAATGCCCGGGCTTAATAACAGGGCCTGGCAGGAAGTCTGCCTTGACGTCTGAAATTGAATGGCGCGTTCAGAGTTCCCCTGTGTTTTTAATGTGCAGCTCATTGTCGGCCCGATTGTCACGTCACATATCTTTTCCAGTGCCATTGCTCAGCGGTCTAAATGTTCTCATAAAGTAACGCAGAAATTACAGTCATAAAACTGCAGATGGCATTTAATGCATTTTAAATAGCGATTATTACCTTGGCACGCTCTGCATTGCCGAGTAAGGTTTTATTCATGCGTCACAACTGGACGGAAAACAAATAAACACGGGCGAGGCAGGTTACTGGCCAGTGCTGTGGTGAAATTAATGAAAGCAAAATTAAATATGCTGGGCTTTTCGGAAGAGGCAAGCACCTCTATTCATGCCCAGTTTCTAAAAATCCAAGTGGCTGCGGGACCCTTGTCCCCCAAACACAAATTTATTGGTGATAACAATTCCAACAAAAATGTCAGATGTTCCCAGCAGCGGTGAAATATGAAGGAATGTTAAGTAACGGGACGAAACCGAAGACGCTCTTTTCACTGAACCTAATGGACTATCCATCTTTGTGGGAGATGAACGTGTCCTCTGGCTGCTCGACCCTCTGTTCTCAGACCCCCGGACCGTTTACAGTTACTGTAGCCTCTCATAACATCAGCCATTCGTGCACTGCTTGTAATAATCAAGAGGACCAAATAAACTGTCTTCATTCATTTGTTTTTTGGAGAGGGTTGATTATTGCTGTGTACTATGGAAATATATTAGGTAGATATATTCTCAAAGTATACGCATCTGCAGGGCAAACCATATAAAAGAAATACTGTATTATTATGGACTATTATTATGGACTATTATTCACATGTATAGAATCACAGGCATCTTAAGGAATAAGTTTGAATATATGTTCAGGAATGAAAGTGTTTTTTTTTTTTTTTTACCTTTGACGTTGTCCTATCCACAGTTCCAAGATATGTTGTATATGTAGCATCTTCCAGTACCTGGAAGAGCTCTGTACCAAGATGTTCCCTTTCATTATTTTTATTGTCAGTGTTTTTTTTTTTTTTCAGCAGATTATTTTAGTCATTTTATTGTCATATTTTTTAATCTCTTTCCTGTATGGGGCTGTCACACACACAGACAAAATATTGACACTGTTAAATGCATAGCACTACATTTTCTCTGGAGATGTTAAAATAGACTATTTATTTAATCTTTGAAATAAGTGAAAATTGAAGGTTATCCAAATACAGAATAAAACTAATTTCTTTGCAACATTTTTAACCTTCCGGCACATTAGGCAATTTCAGGAACAGTTAAGTGATTTCCTGGCAGCAGAGGTGTTTTAATTAGTCCATGCCAAACAACGTTTATGAAGTTTTACCAAAAATCCAATTAAGACCCCCTCACCGACACATCCCATTCATCATACACCTTAATTACAAACTGTTCCCATCTTATTTGAACAAAACCCCCTGTGACAAGATTGGCTATGTGCACAGATGAAGATGCTAGGAATTCTGGATCCATAACAATGTATTTCCAAAAATCCAGCAATCACACCTTTCACTAGTTTACAAACAGCAGTTGTAACTCTTTCCTCTTTGTCTACTCCTCTCTCCTCCAACATGTGAGTTGTGAGGTCAGCTATTCAGAGGAGACTCCATTCTCAGCCACTGTATTCAGCAACAATATCCACCATTATCAGTTTCTTTTATAGTGTAGCTCAGTAAAAAGACATTAATATTCTACTAGGGTGTTGTTTTTTTATTTTTCCAGTTATATCAAATAGCTGTGAGACAAGTTCATCTGCTCCCACCGTACGCACTTCTCAAATGGGTTCTTCAAGGTCACATTTAAGAACTCCAATACCCATAATTCCCTCTTTGCCACATCATCATGGTGATATTCCTGCCATTTTGCCTTCAGGTAAGCTATGTTGTTTTATTGCTGTAAATGAACACCGAACATTTCGATAAACAGTATGTTTAGTTATTCTCTATGCTATCCCTTTAAAAACATATTGAGTTATTTGTGTGGAACCACTCAATGATCCTCCAACTAAAGAAGGCCAGCCAGTGTAGAAGCTCTCAATTACTTTTCGAGTCGAGAAGACTGAAGGTGAAATAACAGTCAATGGCTTGAGTAACAACTAATAACTTGAATAAAATTTCATAAACATCCCAAGTGACGAGAGTCTAAGAAGAATCTTCAATCCATATTCTATCATCACAAGAGTCAGGAATGGAAAAGAATGTAATTTGCTGTGGCCTGATAAGGAGTGTTGTGGAAAGCAATCGTATAAGAAGCCCATATTAAAACCTGCCGGGGGGGGGATGGTCACGAATTGTACTGTTGTGTTACGGAAGACAGAAATCCTGCTGGAAACCCTGCTGATTAAATTCATTTTACTTTAGTCTATTACCCTGTAGGCTCCTTTATTATTACTAGTATTGACCATGGGAAGAAGAATATATCAAATTTCTCTACTGAGACTACATCTAGAGAGTCTTCATATAAAGTCCACATCTCCGGATTATTATTCACACTTGTACTTTTTTGACAAATATAGCATTTTGAAGTTGATTCTTGACTCTTGATGGATGAAGAGATAGTCCTTCATAAATTAAATGTTTTCCTTCACTTTCTTCAATAACTGAATACATAGAACAACTTCCAGCATCCAGCAGAAATGTTGGAAACAACCAAATGTCAAAAGTGGAAAATATGCAGGTAGGAAAAGTTTATCCTCTTAAACCAAATCAAGACTGTGTTAACAATAGCAACAGACACCAGCAAAGGGTTCAAATTGATCAAGGGCTACTGACAGTTTGGAGAGTTTGTGTCCAGTCTATTACCATCTGTCACTGCCTGTTCTGAAGGCCGTCTTGTCCTTGTTTATGATACTATTAATCTGGCTTTTCACATGGTTCAAATAAACTTGAAAAAAATGCACAATGAGCCTATTGTCCTGACTGTTGTAGAGAAAATGAAGGTTGTCACATGGAACCATGCTGATTGCTGTCTAATTCTGTTCCGTTCAGAAATCACTGGTTTTTATCTTCTTTTATTAATAAACCAGACTTTTCATACCCAGACACATAGTATCAGGCTTTTTAATGTAACCTTATTTAATCTCAGTGGCAAAAATGGTTTGATTTATTTATACATTTTTTGGGTATGATCTCAACTGTTGCTTAGTTACTGTTCCCGCAAGAGTGTGAAGCGACATAGAAGAAAGCAGTGAATTTGAGATTATAGGAATTTGTGGAGGAGAGCCTTCTGGAGAGAAACTGAACCGAACTGAGTTAGACGTGCCTCTAGCAAACGCACATGTAAACGGGATGGGGTCTCAGTACTTTTCCTTTCTACAACATTGATGTGATAGTTATAGAACAAGGGGGAAACTAGGGGCTTCGCTCTCTGCATTGCACAGTCTTCCTCCAAGATGAGCATCAAAGAGAGAGAGAAATGCTCTAAAATATCCAGTATTTATTGCTGGTTCTTTTCTCTTTCACTTTTTATTGCTTTTAGGAGGCAATAAATCTAAGCCCAACATAATCTGCGTGAGGAATTAATCAAATGCAAACCTGTCAATTCACACGTGACGGATACCATGCTTTATGGCATAAGAAGATTCTACAGAATTATACAGATTCCCATTAATGATTTGCAATTATCAGCTTTTCAAAGGTGTTTTGCCTTGACAAACATTCATGTGAAGCAATGAGGGTAAACAGTGTTCATTTTGTTTGATTTTCGTCTCCCTCTGTGGACACAGCACAGTGGGAGGAATTTTCCATTACACCTGTCCCAGGAATACAGCCTTGCTAGAGGGCATTTGAATGGGTGCTGATGCCCTTGGTCATTCCCTTAGCCACTGAGGATGGCAAAGTGTGGTGGCATTGATCCCAGTCTACTGCAGCTCTGGTTTCCCTGCTGAATCAGCCCATTCCATGTGATCTGCATACATATTTTTTTTAAATTAATGCAGGCAGCTGTAATTGCTTTCTTTCATTACAGGCATCATTTACATCCTGTTTGCTAAACAGGAGTAAAATGAAATTTGATACATTCAAAGGCAATTCAACTGTGTCACTTACAGTACTTTAATTGGGTGTCAAGGAGATCTTGCGAGAAAGCTGCATGGGTTGTCATTTTTAGGCTTGCAAAAGACAGACTTAAAAACTTACCCATGCCCTGTAAAAGACTGACTAAGGGATATGCTAAAATCATGTAGCCTTTGACTGTGTATTTAATTTGACCTGTTCAAGTGAAAGTGGGTCACAAGAAATGAGGTGTCAAGCAATATTTACTATACAGCATTATCTGATTCATAATCATTTTATTACCCTGAGACAAAATGAGTATATTAGTCCCCTGTTCTGGTCAGGCTGCCCTCCAACCAGCTCCTCCAGGGATCCCTGGCAGCTCTTGGCACACTGAGTCACCTGGACCAGCACCAGTCACTTAAAGTTTGCGGCTGAGATGGTATTTCTCACGGCTTCCAAGGTTGGCATCCAGCTGCGTTTATAGATGGCTGTGAGTACCGAACTGGGAAGGATAGGAAGTGCTTTGAAATGGTTCGTTTGAGTGAATAATGAGACTGTAAAGTACTGGGGGAACTGAGGTGCATGGCATTTGGAGCAGGAGAAATTCACATTGTGGTGGAATTGACCAGGTGGCCTTTTTTGCAAGGGTGGCCCCTAGAAATACACCTAACAATTCTGTAACTGTGTATTCTGTTGGATATCGCAAGTGCTTTTTCCATTATTAGCTCATGGCATGTGAGAAAACACCCCAGTGTAAGTCCCCTACATTTCAATATCCACTTTTTACCCTGCTTTTAAGTGCTATGCAGCTGTATACAATAGTTAATGTGTTTCATGCATGACGGTGTGAAGAGATACATCTTTTTGGCTGATCTCTCTATAGTGTATTTGTGGCTATGAGGTAGATACCTGCTGCCTAGAAATGAACAACCCATATAAAGTACTTCATACCTGAAATGATGGGTATTTTACTGGAGCAATTCATGGTAAATGCATTACTCAAATTAAGCTCACAACTACAGCAATAGCAGTGACTGTGGCTTCACCAAGAAGCCTTTAGGTTAAAAGCCTATATTCTTGACTCCTGTGTTTTATACTGCCTCATATATGCTGTTTATCTGGATTCTGAAAAGGATACCATACATTTAAACATTCATCATGGAGTCCTCAAATGGCTAATGAAGCCCTGCCAGGTTTGACATAGTAAACGGTCGAAAGGTTTTATAACTCCTCCGTGCTTGATTGGCAGGCCCAAATCTATTTAGCCAGTTAATTTAAATATAAAAGAGTATTAATTTTGAAAGTGTTAAGGTTACTAAGTTCAGACCCCATTATTTCCTGGTGCTTTTATGCCTAAGAACACTGAAGGGCTGTAATGAGGCTTTCGCAGTGGGGATCCTGGTGGAGGCGTCTCCTCCTCCATTGTGTCTTCACTTCAGCTCCCAGTGGTCTTTCCGACTTTCCCGTCAAACTCCGTAGGCCGAGGGGACAATGTGACACCGAGATACCTCCAAGAACAGAAGAACGAGCCCCATTCCCGATGAAACGACATCTCGATCCTTCTGTCACCTTGAGACGAGAGGTTGGGCTCTGTAGGCCTGATGCGTGAGGAGCTTTGTGGATGCTAATGTGGGAACAAACGGTGGCATTTCAATTAAAACTAGGCGGACTGCCCCCCACAACCCGTTCCGATTTGGTTTAAACTCTCGAGCTTTATGAAATGGTTATCATTTCATGTCTTTTATTCTCACATAGAAATTAGCGGAGGAGGGCAAAGTTCGGAAGAAGGTTTTTTTGTAGGAACCTCCAAGCTAGTCCTCCTTTCCCCTTTCCATCAGCCATTACCATTTAAAAAAAGAATGCATATTATTAATGTTGAGACTGTGAGTGTGTTTTACACACTTATGGGCTAGCTGTGTGTGTGTGTGTGTGTGTGTGTGTGTGTGTGTGAGAAAGGGGAAAAACAACTTCTTTAATGTTTGCTGCTGTTGCTAACTAAGCATGTGCGATATAAAGGCAGCGCAGTGACAGATAGTGACTGACTCAGACATGCAACAAGGGGCTGAGTCACAGGAAGCCTTTGTGAGGCCTATGTACACAAATATACAGAATATCTATTTCGTTATTGTAGTATGCACGTTTTTTTTGTTTCAGTCCTCCAGTTTTAGCTGCCTGCAAACACAACGAGAACAATCCGCTGCCAACTTCCCCTTTGTTTTTCTGAAGCTGTATATGAGCATCAGCCGGCTACGCGAAACACTCGCAGGGTGCCTTCGGTGTCGGTTATCTAAGTGCCGCAGTCAATAGTCATTTGGAGACGCCGTTTGTGTAGCTAAGTGTAAAGCTAAATAGCTTCTTTGAACAAACTCCACGTACGTGTTAAGTTACTCTGAACATTCATTGATGCCATTGTTCAAACTGAAGCTCAACTGTGTTGTATTGTATTGTGGTGTCTCTCTGGCCCTTGTATTACAAAGTACTCTACTTCATAAGGCCCTGACAACCTCAGTTATTCACTTTTTTGTTTAAAATCGTTCCGATGATGGTTGCGATTTGCCTTCTACTGTACACAGACTCTCAATTTGTTTTTGGTTTCCTCCATTTGAACTCTTGCTTAAAGACGGTGTTTATATTGTACATATAATATATAAGCAAATATTATATTAATGTCAATGTATGCTGTAAAACTGTGCCGAGACTGTGCAGAGTAACTAATAAGACCAGTTTGACCCTTTATAGGGCCAGAATCAGTATAAATAGATTAAATATAAATTACATAATACTGGTGGCATATATGTTATGTATGAATACACTGAGTTGGGCGTATTTCACCAGTCAGAACCTTTCATTTGCTTATATTTAAGAGCTCATATTGTGTTGGGTTCTGAACTGTATAAGGAGTTTAGTAAAATAAGGATTTAAGATCTGAGAAGATCAAAAGAATCAAAAGCAGTGGAAAATGGCTGTAATTTTCATTATTATGATGTTCCTCAACCACTGCTGAGGTTTCATGTCCACCTACAAGTGGTGACGATGATGTTTTATTAATGGGGGATTTTAAATTTATGCCATTTCTGTTTTGACTTGCATGAGGACTAGAAAAATAATGACTAATAGAAAAAGAAGCCTCAGAATCATAAGCAATAAATTATGCAAATGTTCAACTTTTAGATGTTTGCTGCAAGCTGAATTTGAACTGGACTGCTGAGCGTAAAGCACGTATCATTCCAGCAGTATAATAAAACCATTTCTGTTGCTTGCAATTTTGCAGATACTGAGATCCATATAATGAAACTGTAGCTACAAATAGGTTTATTATAATCCACAAACAGCTCAGTGTTTCAAAGATTTCCTTTATGAACCTTCTTGAATGTTCTGCAGCACTTTTTGTATATTATATGAACACTTCAAATAATGTTCTTCTGAAAAATATTGTCTTTCCTGATGTTTAATTTCAAAGAAAGATTCATTTCGGTCACTGGACCAGTTACTTTGTGATTGCGGTCACTTCGCATTTTCAGTCCCGGCACTCTGTATGTGCGAGTGCTTTTTCACTGAAATACAGTGGTTGTGGGCTTGAAACATTTCACCTCCTTTGTCCTGCTATGATTCACCAAGCAGCATCAGTAAAAGCTTTCTTTTGTGTGCCTTTTCCCTGAGATGTGTCAGGCCAACGTGGCCCTGCTTTCGAGATCCTGCCCCAGGTCCGCAGGGTGCAGGTGGTGATGGGAAGTTTTTGCTCGGGCCGCACGGAACGGAGGAGGGTGAGGCGCCCGCTTAGCTGAGCGAAACTGAGAGCTGCGTGTGGATCCGCCGTGTTTGGGGCCCTAGGGGGTTCGTGTCCACCTGCCGCCGTGCTGTCGGAGTCGGGTGGGGCACGGCTGAGTGACAACGCAGGCGCCCGGTGTGTTTACCCAGAGGCCGATACTGCTCTCCAGCCAGAAGGAAGTGTGAATCATACGGAGGGCAGTTGCTCAATCGCGTTGTGTAATTCCTGTTCTAGTGAGAGAGGACCTTTTTTCTGACGATCTTTCTAGGGTAGTGTGTGTGCGTGCATGCTTGTGTGTGTGTGTGTGTGTGTGTGTGTGTGTGTGTATACAAGCACTTCTGCAGGGTTGGTAAAACAAGGTCAAGTGTTTTTGGCGTCGGCCTTCCTCTGTTTGGTCTGTTTGGGTAGGAATCATGCAACGCCATTATGAATTATAAACAGGGCATGTTGTTATTCTCGTGTGAACGGTAAACAGACACTGCGGGGTCTCGTGTAAATATTACTTTGAAACATCCAAAATTAAAGAGGCTGTATCTGTTCTCTTATTACTTGCGTAACAGTTTCTTTTAATTTCATAAGCTGCCAAAGTCATAATATTGTGCGACTAACAATATGTACGCTTGCTTAAACTTGTTAGGCAAACATGAGGATAGAATCACTGCCGTACTGGATGAGGGCAGCGGCTGGGTATGTAAACACAGAACACGGTGTTTTTCTACATAACATAAGTGATCAGTAGACTGACAGAAATCTCATTTTGCGTGCTGTTTCTGGGAAGGGGCACGGCAACTGCAGTGTTATGTTTTGTTCAGTTTCCTAATAATCATACTCAGTCAATGGCATATCTGTGACAGTTTAAAAACAACACAATGAGGAGATGTAGTATTAATAAAAACAGATTCAATATGCTTTATACACAATAAAGGAAAAAAAATAGATGCAAAAATCCAAACATCATTCTCTGTTTCTACGTGCAAAACAAGGACTCAATAAGATTTCATAGTCAACTACAAGCTCTGAATCAGGAACCTTTCCTTTATAGTGATTATTGTTATTATTATTTCATTGAACTGACACTTTTCTCAAAAACAAATTACTAGGGTGTGTTTATGCAACAATTTACTTAAAATGATTTCTCAATTTATACAGCTTGGTTAATTTTACTGTACCTGTTCAGTGTAAGAACCTGATCAAGGGTACTACATCAGAAGGTGGGATTCAAACCCAGGGGATCTAATGTACATATTTAACAGAGTAATATAACATATAAAGATATACACACACATTGCATGAAACCATTTGTCCCATGCGGGGTTGCAGGGAGCCGGAGTTTAACCCGTCAACACACGGCATAACGTTGGAGGGGGAGGGGACGCACCCAGGACAGGACAGGACACCAGTCTGTCGCAAGGCATCCCCACCGGGACTTGAACCCCAGACCCACCAGAGAGCAGGACCTAGTCAAACCTACTGCGCCATTGCGCCATTGCACCACTGCACCACCATGCCCCCCTCAGCAGATATAAAAATGTTAAAAAAAAAAAAAAAAGAGAAAAGGACTAGACACCTTAATTCCAGTTTAAGTCTTGTGTAGAGGAAAGAAAATTTTATTTTGTAATCATTTCAAAAACTGGACTACTGGAATGCCTTAAAAATATCAGGTGATATAAATACAATAAACTCAAGCTGAGTTTTAGATGAATCCCTGCCTGTAAACAAAAAAGTCAGCCGACTGTAGCTATCACTTCTGAGCAGGCTCCGCACTGCCCAAACACTTCAGATGACTGCGACTGACTCAGCGGGAGAACGTACATCTTTATAAGATGAATCACAGTGGAGAGATATATAAACAAGGTCAACAGGCTTATTGGTGAAACAGATTTGTGTGAATCCATCACTATAGCCAGCCATCAACATTGAACTTACAAATTAAAATCCAGCAATAAATTTTTCTTAAAGATAAGTCTGTTTTTTTTTTCCTCACCTGAACTTGGTTTTACTGAAGTTCAGAGATTTAAAGTTAAAGTGAATCACAAAACATTTCAAGAGACTGCTGTTACACAACTGTATCTATGTTTTTTTAGGAGTTACCATAGTGTTTACTAGGAAAACCATCTTCGCAATGATCCTTTTTATTGGGTAGTATAAATAGTTTGCTTTAAAATTCAAACAAATGATTCTTCAGACCTAAATAATTTATCTCTGCGAGTGAGCACTCATTGTACAAGACAGACTAATAGAACAGATTTTTTTTAAATGTTGGTCATTTCTGATCAGTTTGTAATTCATGCGATCACGGAGCACGACGGATAACTGTATATCTTTAAAATGTTTAATATTTAACATTTTATTTAAAGTATATTTGTATTTCAACGCTAAAAACAGGCTTACCTTTATTTTCCTGGAATATACTCTGTAGCACTATCCGCATATAGGTTAATAATATGAAATACCAGCACGATGATAAGGGTGAAATATTCGGACAGAGCTCACTGTAGGTCTACTGCATTTTTATTTTCAAATAACCACAATTCCAAGTGACATCAGGCAAAAAAGTTTCCCTACATAAACTTGATGACACAATTAAACGTTGTCTATAAAATGTATATTTGCAAAAATTTACAAATCCCCTCATATCACGAGAGTATATTCTTTTCTAACAATTTATAGAAGATCTGGCTTTGTGTCTGGAAAAACATTAATAATATGACTATGTTCTTTCATTGTTTTCACTCTTCAAGCATATAGGACCTGCAAAACACACACAAAAAAAGAAAAAAAGAAAAACCCCAGAGTAAAATGCATTGTAGTATTGTAAAAAATGTGAATTATCAGGGTTTTCTGCACTACGTGTAGCTGTAACGAGTGTGTTTATTTGGCCAAATCATGGTCACATATGGCTGCAGTGGAAAAAAACACCATGGAATGGCAGGTAAAACGCTGCGTTGAGTTTTAATGGACTGACATAGTCCGAGAGGGATGGATTACCTAATGGAAAGCAGCTTTTGCCCAGGCAGAGGTCCCGATGCAGAGCGGAGGAGGTCAGCTTTGTGAACTCTGCACTGAAAGTTTATTTAAAGCCAGAGTTGTTAAGTGTAAGGCCGAGGGTTGCGTTCACCACGGACCACTAAGCACCAATGCTCTGCCTGAATGCTCCGGCTGTAATATTAATAGCCAGTGAAATGACACTCTTATTTCTCCATTAATGGAGCAGGGCCAGTCGACGCACAACAAAAAGACTATTTTCATGTCACATTTCAATTATAGCGTCTGGGCAGGAACCCAAAGCATTCCAGTGTTTAAGATTTGTTTATTATGACTGGAAAATGGTTTGAATGGGTCTGCAGTATTGGGTGACATTTGCAGTCGTTTCAGATTAATTAAAGACTGGAACCTTTTGTTCTCTGCTGTTCTGGAGGATTACCAAACGTCATAGACGATCTCTCAAACTGTTTTAGCACACGGAATATAGTGGCTGAACCGGCAGGCTTAATATTTACTCAACTTTAGAGGACAGAGTTTGGCTTCCGTTGTACTGAAGTTAGCTTATAAGCTAAGTGGATACTTTAAGAAAATGTTTGTCTTTGGTATAATATATTTTTAGAGGTTGTAAATAAAATAAACAGTTGACTTCTTTATCCTTGGGTGAAGGCCCAAATGCATAGCTTAACTAAAGGCAGTAGTGGCAAACTGAAGAGTGAGTTTACCGTTTAAAATACACACGTGCACATATATAGTATTAAATACATACAGCATATATATTAAATACATAATAAAAATGACAATGAACAGAACTATACAATTACAGAAGTAACCTGTTTTCACTTACTGACACTTTTCCTGAGGCTGAGGTCATGTTCTTGCCTGAAATATAAGAAAGCGAATAAGTGAAATGAATAGGTCAAAAAAGGTCAAAATACATATTTATTTTTTTCAGTTTGGGATATCTGTGCAAATCACAGTAGAAATGCTATGCTAATGTATTTTTATTTACATGCCGCTGTGGAAGAAGCACCCATGATAATGGAAATAAAAGGCATCACAGAGGCATCCAGTGAGGAAGTGCATTTAAGATTCACGTAGTAGAAACAGTGGTGAAGCCCACCTGTATTTATGCATAGAGGAGACAGATGTGTGATGAGTAAATGCCCCAAGGAGGAAACCTTCTGTACAATACTATAATGAATATAATCTGTATGTATACCTGACATTAATTGTGTCACAATTCTGTATCCCTGGAAGCAATAACTAAGGTGAAAAGGCAGTTCTTGATTGACCAGCAAATTTATTCAGAGCCATGACTGCACACCTTGGCTTGTTATTTAAAACCTACTAATGTTTTTTTTTATTTTTTATTAAATAGAAACAAATTAAATTGTTTTCTTAACTCATACATTTGCACTGAAATCATTACTATCGCAAAACTGAACTCAATTTCCATCACCTTATGGTTCTGTACCCATGAAACACACTTCAGTCCTTCTAAGACTGTTTACTTTATTCCCTAATAATACACAATGCAGACCAGCTTTTCAGTTTTGCAGGAATGACCTTCGGCTTCTATATGCAACACATCGTCACGATGAAGAAATTCTCAGTAAATGGTCTAAAAATCACGTTCAGGAACAGGTATGCACTGATAAGTCATAAAATCCTAGAGCATCACGGCACTTTAAACGCATCACGATCCTCGGGTCGGTAAACAGAACTTTCATTGTGCCTGCTGTGCTTGCATGAAAAGCACGTGATCCAAGTCTTGGTGGGAAACACATATCCTTGTGACTTGCTTCTTCCGTCTGACATCCGTCCTTTCAATGTGTCATCTCTCTCCGGGACATTACTCCTGCAGTTTCATTTTCCCAAAAGACAAGTTTTGTTTCAAAATGTGCATTTTAAAGCCAGAACTCCACACAGCCCTAGAAATAACGCTAATGCTCTCCGTGCAAAGCAAGTGGCAAATAGGCCCGTAGGCTAAAAGTAAGGCGTTATCTGGCCCGCCGACACCCTCTTGGCGTTACTGTCCAGCACTAAATCCCATGCTGTGATGTCACAGAGTTGTCCAGCAGCAACATCTGCGTCTGCGGCAGGTCCCCATGAAACGGACGTAGGACATGACTGCTCTCACTCCCTTTAGCCCAAATCTTTGTGCAGACAGGGACCAGTGTGTCACGCTTAGCCCGGATCCATATCTGCTTGGAGGGAGGGCAGCGCTGAGTCTCTCCCTGCTTACGATCTCCTCTGTGGCGAAGACAAAATCATCAGTGACTGTGGGCAAAATGGAGGCAAACAAATGAATCTGATATAAAAGCAATTAAGAAGTAATTCGTGCAAATCGACATCGCCCTTTTATGAAACCCACAGCAGTCTGGAAAAGGAGGGATTTCGGGGTTTGTTTTGGGCGGGAAAATGGATTAGGAATTCAGATCATGCCAGTCTATCTAGAGAGGTGAAAGAAGGGTAATTTCTATGCATGAATTATTCAATCTCCGCTTGATTTTTTTTTCCTCGACATTAGTCTCTGTAGCTCCATCGTGCTTGTCATTTTTATTCCTTCGATTGCTTCTTTCAGCTTCTGATGCTTCCCCCTCGGGGCCACTGCTCCAACAACCCAAAGCGAAACACGCCGCTGCCGCAATTCACCGGCTCCGCAGGCCAACCCCCCCCCCCCCCCATACCCTGCCAAAAAAGGTGGGGGGGGTAGCAGAACACATGGGAAGGGCGAGAGCGCTCGTCTCCGTTGTGAGGAGTAGCAGGGCGATGCTCTTGCTGCAATCCGCAGAGGTGAGGCTGCATGCGTTGTGGCTGCTCCCCTTTGTTGCTCTTCGCTTTCCCACCCGTGCCCCGCAGAGCAGACGGAGGTAACGATCGACGAGGTGAGAGCGCGGGCAGCCGCGGCAGCCGCGCTAATCCGCTGCTAAAAACGCAGTGACGGCGAAATGTGACGTATAGCAGGAGGAGGAGGAGGAGGACTTAGCAAAGGAGAATTGTGAAATGGCAAACCCGAGGGATGCTGCCGTATCTTTGGCAAGAGCGGCTAAGCTCCGATCCCTTCAACTCCCCTGCAGGATAGCTGTTGCTGAGCGAGTGTGCGGGGGTCCTTGCCAGTCGACCGCCTCTTCGGCTTCCAGACATGACTGGGATTGATTTAGGTCAGTGCGTCTGGGCTTCCCCCCGACACCACAACCGCCATCCTCCCGCTGCATTCGGTGGCGGTTTTGTCGGCTGCAATGGAAGCTCCAGCTCTCGGCGCCTCCAGATCCAGGTGGGGTGGTGCCAGGGAGCTGGGGTAGACGAGGGGGCTGGACTGGGCCCGGCTGATCTGACAGCATTGTAAAAAGATGCTCCTTTTGTTTCTGCACAGGCAGGTAGAGCTGGCGTTGCAACCTGGCTGATAGCATCCCAGGCGAAGGGTTCTCCTTTCAAGGCGGCGAGTAGCCTCGGAAAGCCCCATCGCTGAACGCATCGCATCCCTCTCCCCTCCGAGCCATCGCGTTCGCCCAAGTTCTTTTTCCATGCATTCGCGTCTCCCTCGCAGGAGTAACCATCCCCACCCGAGGAAAAAAAAGAAGGCAGCTCAAAGAATATTTGGAAGGCGAAACAAAAAAAATGAAGCGGACGAAAACGGAAAACAAGCCTCCGCACGAAAAAATACGATGCTAGCTGTGCAGCTCCTGCTCGCAGCCTCTGTGTTGCCGCACTGCGACTGGGAAACTGTAGCAGGCTGAGCTCTGCCAGTTGCAAACTGTGGAAGGCGGCAGCGTCGTGACACAGCAATCAGCTGACGTGCCGCGCTGTCGCTCACCGTCCTCTGCAGGCTGGGCGAGCACTTGCGTGTGCCAGTCCTAGGCATGTGTGGCGCTCTTCACCTCCCAGCCGGCCGTGCTATCGCTCCTGTGCCCAGCCATGTTGCTGACCGCACGGTATCGATATCGATCCTTTACCGGAAACGGTCAGGGGGAGGAGGAGAAGGAGGAGGAGGAGGAGGAGGAGGAGGAGGAGGAGGAGGAGCAGGAGGAGAGAATTGCAGCAGGTCTGCTTGGGGTTCCTTCTCCATCTCTGCCCCTCTCTCTCTCCCTCTCTCCGTTTCTCTCTCTCTCTCCCTCTGAACCTCGCTTTCACGCTCTCTGTCCGCCGGCCCTATGCAGGCTGTCGAGCACACAGGGATCTCCCAAGTTTCTTCCCCCACGTGCCGAATGTGCCGCATGCAGCCAGCTCTCCTGACTCTGCTCCTTCTCCTCCCAATAAAACAATCGCACGTTGCATCTATGGCACACTCCCCCTCTCAGCTGGCACCCTGGTCCACTCACGTTTCAACCTCCCACCTGATCTCGACCCTTCCCCATCCCTGTGAGGAGTTCTATCTCTGTGTTGTGACGTGGAGAACGTGCTTCCTTTGTCCGGGGAGAAGATTCATGGCAAAAGTGTGGAGAACCGTTCCCGTGTCAGAATTATGGCCCTAAACACTGAACTCTGATGAACCTTCCAGCAATAAGACTAAGGCTGCAGGTTATAACTTCCTTCCAGAAAGCCTCTGGTTCACCATGAAAGCGGTCTGAGGTGTTTGTGCACGTGGAAACTTCATACTGTGTTCTCTGATGTGAAACTGTATGTGCAGCGGGGAAAAAAAATGCAGTGCAACACATTTCACGAGAAAGGGTTAACAACGAGTTTTTGGCCACTGCGGAATAAGCTTGCTTGTCCAAACTCTCCTCTGGATGTTTGTTCTGGCATGCTTGAGAACTTGGAGATGAAACCAATCACTTACAGCTCCAGTCCTCCACTGGCTTCCCAGTGTCTACCTGATTTGGTGACAGCCTGTCTCTCACTTGCACATGTGACAATGTGAATTCATGAGCTGCGAAGTCCATGACTGCAAATTAGTTGAAACAGAGCAACCACTTTCAAAGGAGTCTGGCTTTTTCTTCTTCAAGGAAAGTGAGAGTGGAAGTGTGAGCAATGCGGCTTCTCAGTTCTAAGGTCTACACTGAAACCTCTGTCACATCCTGCTGGGATGAAGGTGTGAATGCGCCATATGTCTTATTAATTGGCCAGGGTGGCTGGTGTCACCTGGCCTGCTGTTCCTCTGATGTGGCCCATGCTGCCACTTGACTCGCTCTGTTGAGACGATCATTCAAGGGAGAGGTATGATCCTTTCGACAAAGTGTTGCTCCTGGGGATGTACAGCCCTGACTTCCCGTTATTAACCTAACAGGTGGCCCGGGCTGAATTCGAAACAGGAGGTGCTGTGTGGTTGAAAATCAGCACATGCCAGTTCCCGAGACTGCATATCTAGAGGTAGAGGGTAGTATAGTAGTTAATGCCAACCACCTCTACATGAGAAGGTCCTAAGTTCAAGTCCCCCTCCTGCTGTAGTACCCTTGATCGAGGTACCTATCTTGAATTGATACGGTAGGAATACCCTCCTGTATTAATGGGTAAATCTTTGCAACGTTTATATATTATCAAGCATTTTAAGTTGCCTTTGACAAAGGTGTTGTCTAAATGAAGGCTAATATCAAAACCAGCGTTTCCAAAACAAGTCTGTTAAAGAGGAAGTACCATATAAACATGAGCTGTGAGGCAGGATTCCCAGTATCATGTGGTTAGTTTGTATGAAGCAACCAGGTGTACATTTTCACTGTTTCTTCATTTGCATCCAGTAAAAAAACAGAACAATAACAACTTTGTACTGTTTGTATGGTTTCTACACATTTGTGTTTGTTTTTATCTGAACCCATGCTGCCCAACTTTGAGCACCGATAACACACTTGTTTTGAAGTGATTTTGAGATGTTCTCATCTGAGGTCGGTAGAAGTGGTCTGTGTTTATCAGCTGAGAGTTTAAAAGGGGAAATATGCTGGTGGGGAAAAAAAAATAAATGGCTAAAGTTCTTTCAAGCAAAAGAGGAATATGTAACGGACTTCGGAAAAACAGCATTTTATAAACACTTTTTTTCATAGATATTTCAGTGAGCCTGTCTTAGTGATTCATCCATGATGGAAACGTGCACAGATTGGAAAAGAAAGCAAAGAAAAAATATAAAGAGCAGAGAAAGTCCAAGTACTTTTTTCAGAACTCTGTAGAAAATATCACCTTGCTATCACCCTAACTTTGATTAATATTCCACAAGGTAAGGAATTTTGATTAATTCATGGCAATGTGCTTCAGTCTGGCAGCAAACAAAACCTGGTTTCTCAATAATCTTTTTATTCTGCACGTTCTGACGTGAGCTTTACTGTACTGGTACAACTGAATGTAATATCAGTTTGAAATGGGGAAATGAGCAGTAAAACTAGAGGGAATGACGCACGTATAAGAAGTAGTCACACTGCAACTGCCAAACTGGAGCTGTTTTGCAGTCATCGGACCTGAAGAGCTCAAAGTCATGAGTCAACCATGAATTCATCCGTATACCAGCATGTTCTAAAAGTAATTGTAAGATGACTTGCCCCGCAGTTACACTTTGACTTAAAATGGACCAGTCCACGGGACAAGGAGCCTAAGAAAGGCAGCAAAGTGAAGACTGAATGGCTGAATAAGAGAAGAATCAGGGTGGAATGGCCAAGTCAAAGTCCCAAACTCGCCCCCGTTGAGAGGTTTCGGCATGACATTATGATACTGATGCATACACAAATTCCCTTGAACATCAACAAGCTAAAGAGGTTTAAGGAGGAGGAGGCAGAATTAGTGCAATGTGAAACAAGAGGCCGTTACAATTATTAGTTCAAGGTACTGCAGCTAAAGGTGGTTTACAGGCTATTGACATTGGGGAAACATGCCGAGAAATACAAGCTAGTAAGATCCGTGGGTTGTGTACCAGTTCTAAAACAAAAGACAGCTGCTCAAGTAAAATATCAAAAAGACATACTCAGCTCAACGAGAAAACTGCTCCAGTAAAAACTACCCAGCTGTATGAATGGTATCGTTACCAGCACTTTAGCGGTAAAACCTAACCATGTAAGTCACTTTGGAGAAAAGGGTCCTCGACATGAAATGATAATATAAAACCATGAGGAACATGTATTTTTTCACACATGGAGACTGCATGTTAGCTTAATCTGCTATGTATTTTTTATCACATTTATCTATTGTTAGGACTAGGTCGGAACTAGATGAGGGTTAGTTATAAACCTAATACTTAAACCCACCGAACTGAATGGGGGTGTACTTTTTCCACAACACCGTATGTTAAGACAAATACAATATATAATATAATATACAGTATATAATTTTGCTGTTAAAGCAGAGGGGGGCTGTCTTTTGATTTTATTGCTTTGTGGTTGTTGCAACTGATTTTTCTTTCATGTCCTGTGCAGACACAAAATTTACCAAGTGACAATGTACCTGCAGTCACAAGGGAAAAAGCAAACTTAACATATATGGGGAGCGAGTGACTTTTATTTTAGCTGTAGTGAGAAAACTTTTAAAATAACACGACACTAAATTTGAAAACATGTCTAAGTATAGCGCAGGGCTTTTTGCAAGGTTGGCTTGTGGTGTTGCAGCCAGATTCACTTCCCTTTATGTGAACCTTCTTGACGCTTGTTTTCGTTATGCCTGGGTATACGTTGACCCTTAAAAATGAGATGCGGGCCTCTTTAATACCGCTCTGCTTTCAGATGTGGAGACCTGTGGAAGACTTCTCAACGTTAATGTGTGCATGACCGGTTGAGGCCCAGAAGCTTGCTGTACACCACAAGCATCCCCTTTTCCTTGAGAACTTATGTCTGCATAGGAATGTATCTATGTGATAAATGCAAGAAGTTACACAACTCATTTCTGGCTGACAGACCGAAGGGTCCAATGGTGATGTCTTCTTGGCTGATGTCACTATATCACAGTAAAACATGTGAGCACTTTATTAAGCCAACATCAGCTCCTACAGACCATAACAGAAGAGCACTTTGCAAATAGGCTCACATGTTAAAACTTTGTGACACACACACACACACACACGCAAACACGCGCTTAACACAACCACAGGTAGACTAATCTGTGTGCCTAAACCCAAGCAACGTGTGTCCCCTTGAAGAGCTCGCGGAGTTCTGCTGCCCTTCATTTCGTACAGTTTCCCAGATATGCTGCTCCTGAAAACCTTGAAATGCAGGTGCTCCAAGAAGCGAAGCTGAACTTAAAAATCAGAGTTTGAAACAAACAACTCTGTCCTATCTGTTGGGCAGCTGAGTCGTAAAGAGGCAGCTGAGCCACAGCGTCGTTCTTTAGATAAGATATGTCCTTTGCACCTGTTTAAACATGGATGTTGTCATATGGTAATCAATACACCATATAGGAGTATACCACATGACCATATAGTAATCAGTACACAACAACAAAAGGACCATCACATGAAATTACACTATTCTGATTTATTTGAAATTATTAATGCTCTATAAGAAGTATAATAAAGTAAAGCAGGGCAGTAAAACACAGTCATAAAGCCAGTGCCATCTGCTTTTTTGTCTGTTTTATAAGATCTGCTTAAATAGTTCATTTGCTTTAAAAAATGTCAGAAGAATGAGTCAGACAAAGATTTAGAGACTGCAGGAAAACACAAATACAAAAGTTCAGTAAAAGGGTACATTTTGAATCAACATTTATCATAAAACGGCAAGCTAACCACTAATGTTCAGAAAGAGATGGAAATCAAAAGTTCAAGATAATGGTTTCAGAGAATCTTTTTGCTGTTACGCTTTCACAAGTGGAGCTCACAATAGTTGCTAGGGGAAGCTGGCAGTGTAGTGTAGTTGTTAGAGCTGCTGCCTCTGTACCTAAAGGTCACAGGTTCAAGTGCCACCTCCACCTCTAGTGTCTGGGAGCAAGGTACTTACCCTAAATTACTCTAGTACAATTCCCCTGCTGTATAAATGTGTAAGTAGCTTAACATTGTAAATCACTTTGGACTGAAGCATCAAGTAAATATAGTTGAGATGTTGTTCCTGTATGAAGGGAATTAATCAGTTCCATCATATTAGAAATATGAATGTCTCTGAATTTGAATCTGGGTTGCAGAACTGCATGAAATAGCACCTGCCTTTCACATGAGACACTAGTGCTATCAGAAATGGTCCAGTGTCAATCTGTCAGATGATCTTGGGGATTTATCATGGATCTCAAAGATTATGAAAGGATTCACACAGCAGAGGCAGGACAAGCATTTCCTCCAGATGTTTCAAGGCAGCACTGAACCCCTACCTGCTCTCACTGTCTTCTCTTCCTCACTTGTCTACTGCCCTGTCACTCATGGCCTTTTCATTTCAGTACTCAGGCAGGCACCGCAAAAACAACTCTTAATACAGTGTGTCCATCTTTATATACAGATCCCTCTGTGTGTAAAGTCAGAAACAAAGGGCACGTGGCAGGATACAACCAGGACAGGACACCACTTCATCACAGGGCCTTTATTCACATAGCTATTATGTAGTGCACAATGAATATAGTACCTCTGTATAGCTTTAGGCTGGTGGTGCAGTGGGTTTGGCTGGGGCCTGCTCTCTGGTGGGTCTGGGGTTCGAGTCCCGCTTGGGGTACCTTGTGATGGACTGCCGTCCCATCCTGGGTGTGTCCCCTCCCCCTCCAGGCTTATGCCCTGTGTTGCTGGGTTAGGCTCCGGTTTGCCTGAGCCTGGTTGGGATAGGTGGTTTCAGTGTGTGTGTGCTTTCTATATCTTTAAACAGAGGTGTGAAAATGTGTCGGCTAAAAATATGTATAGACAACAGTACTCAATGAAGTAAAACACTAATGTGGAAGAAAAAATTATATACATATTAAGGGTCATGCCCCCCATAAATTTATAGGTATTTATCTATGTGTGTGTCATTAGCTTAATGGCGAGGCAAGAATGCAAAGGATTTGGTTATACTACAGTTTAGCAAATCTGGCTCTTAAAACGGTAACAGGGAAAAAGGTAGAACATTCCGGATTCCATATGTTTACGTGATTGGATGTATATGTTCGGGTAAATGGTTTTCCAAAAATTACACCCGTAACTCTTCCTTTTCAATCCAGCCACGTACCGCCACTGACTCCGCGCTCCGCACCTGCCGCGTCTCGAGCTGGCACGCTGCACGTGACAACACCCCCCCACCCCCTTTCCCGCTTTTCCCGCCCCTGTTGGCGCGCGCGCCAGCTGCGTTCCACGCCAACGCAAACGGACCGCGGCGAACCCCCACACCACCCCCACCCCCACCCCCACCGCACGTAAAATCATCTATGGAACTCAGAAGTGGGGAAAGAGGCGTATCGAGCACTCCAGTGTTTGTCCGCGCGCCGATGTGTCCCCCGCCGTCCGAGCACGCGCCCAACGCCTTCACAGATGCGCGCCTCCCACGTTGTCCTGGTTTGGCATCGGGTTTCATAAAGTAAATAAATACTGGAAAGTTGAATACATAATTAGAGCTCATGCGCAATTTATTCTCTCTCTCTGTCTCAGTCTGTAAATAACAGCAGTGTAAAGGATATTTGTGTAATAATGTAATAATGTATGAATGCACGAGTACCTACCACCTGCTCAAGGTGTGACAGGGAAGAAACAGGTGCTTCTCTCATCACAGGACCCGTCCCACGGAACTCTCTCTCTCTCTCTCTCTCTCTCTCACTCTCTCTGTGTTTGGTAGGGGGCGGGGGAGAATTGGAGGGGAGGGGAGGGGGGGACTGCGGCTCCTGGGTCTGATAATGACCTGCTCTCTTCGTTTCCCACATCGTAATACCTGAGTTAATATAAAGGGGTTAATAACAATGTTGAACTTCAGACGTGTTTAGACAATTTACATAAAAACAAACAAATAAACAAATAAATTCCTTATTGGTCTTTTTTTAAGCAGACATCGATCAATTTTGGAAGTCATCTTCTGTACTTGACCGCGTGCCGCCCGTTCACGGTGTATTTATTGTTGTATTTATTTATCCGACGCTTTTGTCCGAGGCAGTTTGCGGTGTTAGTCGAATTTACAGCGAATTTATACCGAAGAGAATTCTTAAGGTGCCAGTTGTTCAGGGCAAGTGCCTTTACCTGGATGCAGTAGGAATGGGACTGAAACCCAGAACTTTCAGAGTGCCGGGCTACAGCACCACCCTGTATCCTGCCTGCTGTTACAGTATCGTTCATTATTACGGATTTGAATCCTAATTCATCTGTTAACTAGAAATATTGTACCGTATGACCAGCTGATGGGAAGTGACAGATTCCATAACACTGATTTCTTTCGGATTATTAATAGGGGTTTATCTGTGGGTGGGCGTGTACCCCTGTACGGGTGTGTACAGGTGTGTACAGATGTTCCGCAGTCGTGGTTAAACAATTCTGCCATTTGCACACTTGATAAAAAGTCACAGTTTCATTATGTAATTTCCCTCCCGAATCCACCCGACGGGACACTCGACTGGCTCGCGCCTCGGCTCCCTCCTGCCATCTAGTGTTGCGCACACACGCACACGCGGCCGCGCGCGCGCCCAGCATTCCACGAAGGACAAACCGCGTGTCGGGCAGTGCGTGCTGCCGCGCGCGACCGAGTCCCACCGAGCGTGCGTTCTCCACGCGTGATCGTCGATCTCGTGCACTGCGGGAGTAATCGCGCGTATTTCACCACAATAACGACGTGACTTCATCATTAAAAAATATATACATACATATATATATATATATATATTTAGAGACCGCGTGCGTGCCGGTGCGTGTTGAGTGGAAAAAAAAGGCTCACAACTGAAACCCTTTTCTTTAATGCAAATCGAGAGGAGAAATTGTGACTGCTCGCACTGCCTGTTTTTTTTTTTGCATTTGAGCGCTTTCGCTGTCAGCCCACGCCCCCGTCCCTCTCCCACGCCGCGTGCGTGAAGTGACAAAGAACCGCCTGCCGTTTGGGCGACTCCGCCCTCCAGGACGAGTCTGACATGACTGCAGCCCCTGAAAATGGGGAGGGGCGGAGGGTTCTTCTCACTGCATCTACAAACAACTGAGGTGACAGTGTGGAAAAGCACTAGGTCTTCACATCATTTTCCAGAAGGTATGTACATCCTCTCAGTAGGAAAGGATAAAAGGTATGACAGCCAAATTGTATGATTCTAATATTACACATTTTCTACTTTTTTTCTACCCGTGTAGACGTGTCTCGTTACACATAAATCTATGCGCTGACATGCGAATAAGCATGCAACATTAGAATCTGGTCGTAAAAGTGTCCCATTTCTTAAATTGTATGTTTCCCTAGCCAGTTTTTTCTGCAGAAGCAGTTACTCCTGAGTTTGCAACAAATATTTCCGCCCTTAAAACTATCATGTTGTCACCTGTTAAAAATAAAAATAAATCTGGCAAGCATCAAAGTATTGTGCCTTTTCAGGGAGCCCAAGCCCAGCGTAATGTATTTCAACGGACCACTTCTGAAATGGAAAAAAGTATACAAGCATGAACTGTAAAGAAAAACACAATACACGCGTGTCCCTTTAAAAGTGAGTTTGCAGCGCGTACTGGAATGAGGTCAGACACGAAGCTCCTCATTGCACGCGCCGATTATTATTAGGCTGCGCTCTCCGCCAATAGGCGCGCAGCGGGCGTGGCCGCTGGCGCGAGAGAGGCCGGAGACAGCTGCCGATTGGCTCCGCTCCGTCGCCATTATATCTCTGGGAAAGGATAAAGCAGCGCGAGGCGGAACTGTTGTCTGCTGTAACGCGCGGCGGCTGTGGATGGAAAGCGGGACGTAGAAACGAAAGCGTGTGTTGCGCGCGCGCGTGTTATCTTTTCCCTCCCCTACAAACCGCCTGCTCTTCCCGCATGGTGCAGAAGGAGAGGGGAAGGCTAATGCAAAAAGAGACTCGTGTTATACTTTGGAAAACTCGAAGAAAGCTGCGCCGCGTGCGCTGTCGCGCTCTTGCGCGAGACCGTATAACTTCATAATAAGTGCTTGTACAAGAGAGTCAGACTCAAGACTGACATACAGATCTTGTTTGGGAATTAGGATTTTTCTTTAACTTAAAAAGAAAAACGGTCCCTGGAAACTGTGAGCTTTTTCCTCTCTTGAACCCTACAAGGAACTTTTTTTTCGTCTTTAAAAAGTGCTCCAAATTGTCGTTCGAACCCGTTGCCGCTGTGCCACTCTCAGGACTGATATAAGTTGAAACCGAGGGCGCAGAGAAGTTGAGCGCACGCCACGAGCTCCTCGGCAACCGCGAGGCGCACGCACGCTTGCGCTGCCGCCTCATCCAGCCGGTGCGCGCTCGCGCTCGCACCCGCATCCGGGCCCCATGGTGCAGAAAACGAGCGGCGCCGAGAGCGCGGAGGCACTCTTCGCGGGGGAGTCCACGGATTCGGCGGCCGTGGACGCGGACGCGGCTTCCTCCCCGGCGCCGGGCTCCACGGCGCACGCGGGCGACAAGCTGGACCCGGGCTGGTGTAAGACTCCCAGCGGTCACATCAAGCGGCCCATGAACGCGTTCATGGTGTGGTCGCAGATCGAGCGCCGGAAGATCATGGAGCAGTCGCCGGACATGCACAACGCGGAGATCTCGAAGCGCCTGGGGAAGCGCTGGAAGCTGCTCAAGGACAGCGACAAGATCCCGTTCATCCGCGAGGCGGAGCGCCTGCGGCTCAAGCACATGGCCGACTACCCCGACTACAAGTACCGGCCCAGGAAGAAGGTCAAGTCCGGCGGCTCCAAGGCGGTGGAGAAGGGGAGCGGCAGCCCCGGCTCCGCATCCAAGCCCCCGCTGAAGAAGAGCGGCGGCGGGGGCGGCTCCTCCAAGTCGGGCAAGCCGCACAAGGTGGTGGTGGGGACTCCGCGAGGCGCGCTGCCGGAGCAGACCCCCAGCCCCGCGGGAGCAGACCACCACACTCTGTACAAGTCCAAGTCCGTGTCGTCGTCGTCGTCCTCCTCCTCCGCCAAGCAGGTGGACCGGAAGGCGAAGCGCGTGTTCGTCTTCGGCGGAGGGGGGGCGGCCGTGCCCTCGAGCCCCACTCTGAGCAGCTCAGCCGAGTCCAGCGACCCCCTCAGTTTGTACGAGGACGGGGCGGCTGGGGGCAAGGAGTGCGCTGAGGAGCCGCCCCCCCACGGCGCGTGCAATACCAGCGAGCACCATCATCATCACCACCACCTCCTCCACCGGTACGCCAGCGCGCGCGCCTCCTCGCCAACCCCGTCCGCGTCCCACTCCTCGTCCTCATCGCACTCCTCCTCCTCCTCCTCTTCTTCCTCGGACGAAGAGCTCGAGGACGAGCTGCCGGACATGAACGCGAGTCCCGGCTTCGATAGCATGTCGCTGGGCAGCCTGGGCTCGGCCGCGCTCGACAGGGACCTGGACTTCAACCTGGAATCCGGCTCCGGCTCCCACTTCGAGTTCCCCGATTACTGCACCCCCGAGGTGAGCGAGATGATCTCGGGGGACTGGCTCGAGTCGACCATCTCCAACCTGGTGTTCACCTACTGAGCCCACGGCCGCGAGGGAATATACATATATATCCATCTGTCTATCAGTATATACGATTTGCGCTGAAGATCCCGGACAGGTGAGCTTGTTCGCACCTGGAGCGGACCGGTGTGTGCGGAGGACAGTCACAGCTGGAGCGACGGGAGCGCGCACGCTTTCTTTGCGTCGCATTTCGAAGACTCCCGGACTGGAGCAGAAGTTACTTAGTATCCTTCCGAAAGAAGAACGAGCTACAAAGTATCCTTCATGAAGACGAGATGTTACAAAGTGTCAAGTGTGAAGTTGGAGGAGCGACCGGGGGTCCGGCTGACACGAAACACTCAGTCCGAACTGGAAAACTGTGATTTTGCACGTCCGTGATGAAGAGGAAGACGACGGTCGACTCCTTCTGATATACGATCAATTGTTCTTAATAAAAGGACATTTGAGGACTTTTAGTGGCCAATGAACTTCTTTACATAAGGGGTACAGAAATAGGCTCTTAAAGCAGTTTTTTCTTTCTCATCGTGATGGATTTTGTCAAGGTGGGTTGACCTTAAAATATTTGAAAACAAAAAAAGAAACGCATGTTATCCTGTCCTTTTTTTTTTTTTTTTTAAATAAAACGGATTCTGTTTAAAAACTGTCGGACAGTAAAATAAGTGAGACTAGTGTTAGGGTTATTTAAGTGGCTAGATGGCGCTATGTTTGATTCCTATGAAATGGGGAGGAAAAAGAAATCAATCACCAGCTGTTTTCATGAACTTCAGGATTCAAACGGAACTCAAAATCTGTGCTTTTAAACTTTATACTTAAAACAATTCAGGACCAAAATTCTTTAGAGTTGGTTTCTCAGATGTTAAAGTGGAGAGAATTCTCACTTTTTTTAAAAAAAAAAAAAAACATCTTTTTTTTTTTTTTTTTTCCCTTGTACATGTACTCAGATGCCATTTTTATATATAGATGTATTTATACAGGCCAAACATTGTTTTTGTGTGTATTTTCTGTTCCTGTAGGTCTTACTGTGTATAACCCGCAATGTGTGTCCAGTCACCTGCGCCCAAGGGCTAGAGTTTTAACTTTTAATTTTTTTTTATATTTAAATGTAGACTTTTTGACACAAGAGAAGAAAACGTTTGATTATTTTCTCAGTGTATTTTTGTACAAATATATATAAAAAGGGGGTGTCAATCGGTGTATAATCGCTGTTTGGATTTCCTGATTTTAAGAACCAGGTGGTTGGTTTTTCTCCAAATCAGCTTCCTACACATGTTTACAGTGTTCAATCTGCAGGCTTCTTGAAGACACAGCATCAGCATCTCAACTGAAATACCCCTGTAAACATGTGCTTTAACACAAATATCTCAAGCAGCCATTTGCTACATTTTGGTTTAAAATTTTTTTTCCCTTTAATTTTTAGTATCTTCCTTAGAGAGATATTGTAGCTTTAATTAACAGGTTTCTTGGCATTACATAACCAGAACTTTGGTTTTAGCCACTGGTTGGAATATACACACTCTTATATATTCACAGCACATTCAGAGTTTGAACTCACAGATGGTTACACAGGCTACTGCGTTTCTCATGTATTTGAATATTTAATCTTTTCTACTTGTTGGCTGAACAGCCAGTTGTTTTAGTATCTTATGGCATGGTGAATAGCATTTGTATTTCCAATTCAGGTTTTATAGCTGTTGTGTTTAAAAAGGAGGAAAATAAAAAAGAGGAAACGTGAACATCTTTGTACATTTGACTGTATTATAAGCAAAAAGATTGTGTGTTTTATGTATGTTGTTGAGCTATAACATGACAGGCACTAGAACAGCTATCTTTATACATCTTTACTTACGTTTAAGGTGGTTGTTCATGACTTTTATATATATAAATATATACAATTTTAAATAACTTTATTTTCATTCATCCTGTGCAATATGCTGTGTAGAATATTGTTTTGTCTACTCATGCCATAACACATTTCGAGGGGAGGAAAAAAAACTCATGCCAGCTAATCGTGTCAAGTCACTGCCTGTCAGATTGTTGATATACTTCTGTACATAACTTTTTTTTTTTTTTTTTTTTTTTTTTTTTTTCTCAAGGAGGAAATAAAATCAGCTGGAACTGAACCCTACCCCTGGCCTCCCGACTTGTTTTTGTTCACTTCCCGTGTAGGAGTGTGTTCTCATTTCGAACAAGGGAGTCCGCTCTATTTTTAGATATGCAAAAGCAATAGGAAGCTCCTGTTTACTTGAGAAACTGTTGTGCGTTGGTTATA
The DNA here is from genome assembly GCF_900964775.1 of Scleropages formosus. Lineage (NCBI taxonomy): Eukaryota > Metazoa > Chordata > Actinopteri > Osteoglossiformes > Osteoglossidae > Scleropages > Scleropages formosus. Next base: position 8,174,795 of record NC_041823.1, read on the forward strand.
CAACCTGTCTGCCTCGTCGCTTCATCCGCATGCAGCGGCGCCAGAGACGCGCCAGGGCCCTGTGGCAGAGGGCAATAGCCTCAGCAACCCCCCACGTGCGGAGGCTCTCGGATACAGAATTAGAGAAATGCCTTCGATTGCAGTCAAATAGATGTATTCCTGCGGAATAATTAATGCGCGGGACACGAAGGCTGCCGCCCGTCCTTTCGCAGCACCCCAGACGGTCGCTGGGGTGAGGCGTGGGGGAAGGGCCAGCAGGCGTATCAGTCCCACAGACAAGCCCACTCTAGGAAGCTAAACACGGCCGCAGCTGCCTTCTTGTCGTTCGCTGATTCCGCAAAGAATGTGCACAATTTTGCCTTTTTTTTTTTTTTTTAAAAATAGAAATAAACATCAGAAAGCCGTATGGAGCTAGGTGTGTCGGACAGGCCCCGCTCTCTCTCCGTCTGCATCCTTGCCGCCTCCCGGCTGATTTTCGCAGAGGCCGCCGCAGTAGCCCAGTAAAGACTCAGCGGGGGTCTTCAGACGGCTCTCTTCCGGGGGGGTGGAGGGGTGTCAGACAGCCTGGAGAAGCCAGACTGCCGCTCCCAGAGGACGGAGTCAGTGATGGCTGCAGTAAGTAATTATCTCCTTCTGAATACGTTTATGGTTTGTATAGGTGGCTGCAGTCATGTGTCTGGCAAATTATTACTTGACGCTCTCCAACAGCAGTAGAGAGAGCCTTTGTTTATAATCGTTCTTTCACAGGTTCAGAAACCGAAAGACATTTACTTACACATTTACTCACGGACTTAATGCATTCTGTACTGCTATTGTAACATGAATAGTTGGGATTATAAACTAACTAACTCTTTGCATTTTTAAAGTGATATGTCTTAATTTTTAATGAGCTGCTCCCTCCCCGCTCCCACTGCCACATGTTAAACTGTGTATCATTGCATTAAGTGTAATATTAAACAGGGCTTTTAAGGGTGGCCACACAGTGAGAGCTCTTTTTCAGTCTGTGAGATTGAAAAAGTACGTGCTCTGCAAATACATACTTTGGAACCCCCACCTGAATGTTACTGTCCAAAAGAGGTATACACACACACACACACACACACACACAGTGGTTGGAGGGGGAGGGGACACACCCAGGATGGGATGCCAATCTGTCACAAGGCACCCCAAGCAGGGCTCGAACCCCATATCCACCAGGGAGGAGGAGCCTGCCAAACCAGCTGCGCCATCGCATCCCTCCCCTCTTCAGGCAGGTAGCGAACATCAAATTATTTTTAAAATCAATAAAATTTGGGTGGAATTGGAAAGAAGGTGTCGATGCACTTGCCAACAGGGGCACTGTTTGTCCTCATATTCCATCTGATCCTAGCACAGTGACGGCTTGTCCTCGCAATAATGGAAACCCGTGGGGTCCGTTTGTCAGACTTGCCCTAAAGAAGCAAGACTCTTTTCTGTATCCTAAATTTCACACTTGTTTAACTGTGGGCTTCAACAGAAATATTTTGAACAGATAATTCTTCATTTTGTCTTTGCATTCTCATGCAGGGATGCTGTACCTTTAAATTCATGGTTTTACACCTGAGACTTTTTAGTAAATACTGGTAAGCAAACGTTATGCACTGATTGTCATCGCTGTGCTGGATGTGACTATACAACAAATGCAAGTTTGTTGATCACATGAGGTCTTATGGAGAGGCGACCAGAATGTTCTGATGTAAATAGTTTTGATCAATGAAAAAAGGTCCCGAGGACAGATAAAAAGTACTGAAGTGACTTCCTGAATAATAAATAAATGTGTTCATGAACATACATTATAGAGTAAAATACATCACTCTGTAATGAGGTCAACACACATTTGGGCTCTACCAGATCAGCAATACAAGTTTATCGAATGTTTGCCTGATTTTCACCCTTATTATTATTTATGCTGTCCCACATAATTCCAGGAAATGACTTTATATGTGTGCTTTTGTTCATAGTGTATTAATGTCATGTGTATTTGCCTAACCCTAAACAAGATTTTAAAGTAACATTCACTATAGCTTTGTAGTTGTTATTTATGTTTACATTTATTAATGTAACTGATGCTTTTCTCCAACGCAGCTTACTATGTAGAGATTCCAACAGTTATTTACCCATTTATACAGCCGGGTTATGGGTTTATTGATCAGTTATTGACGAAGTCTTTACAAAAAAAAAAGTATTTTCTGTAATATGCAGCAGCATACAAAATCTCTTATAAACTGTCCTTCCGGTACCTTCTCCACTCCACAATGTCTTCCATTACATTTGCAAAGGTCTCTTTAATTGTCAAACGTTGTACGTAGTTTTGCATAGCTTAGAATGTGTACAACTACAATCAACACCATATACAATTTATCACTGTGGAGAAAGGTAATGTAACTTTTTAACTGAATCATGGTAAGAAAATACAGCCATATGCATTGTGAGACATCAGGCTCATTTTTGGTAAAACGATACTTAATGTAGCATAATATACTCCTTATTGATGATATTTTTTTTGCATTCTAATGTTTCCTGCAAAGTAATAGAAAGTGTATTACAGTTACTCAAAAAAAAAAAAAAAAAATTAAGGTATACGATACTTTGTGGCCTACAATGGGCCAATTTATGACCATCAAAGGATCAAATCATGTATTTAGGCCATGCTAGGTGGTCGGTACCTTATTCTACCTCCTCTTGCTCTTAGTTAATATCTGTAGATGATACCTGGACCTCTGTGCTCTTGCTTTGTACAGCACATTTTGTAATACTCTAAAGCTATCTGGTAACTATGGTATTTTGTGGCAGTTTTGCTGTAGCCAATGTACAAACACTTGTTTAAAAAACTTTTCATACATCGTGTCAGCTTTGGCCCAGACAGTAAACAGAAATAACAACTGATCACTGAGCGATCGTAGTCAACTACACAACAAAGTCATGACATATGATTAAACCAACTTAATATCAGTGCTCTTATAAATAACATTACAAAAAGACAAACACAAGGGATTGATGTTTCCCATTCATGAAATGACGTGATGCTTCAGCTGTGTCAAGGCCTGTACATCTACTGTATGACAGTTTTTCCTGCAGGGCAACACAGGTCATATTAATTGTGAAACCATGATGTTCTTCCCACAATGAGATTGTGATGGTTTGGCAGTGAATGTTTTAGCCCACCTTCAGTCATCATCAGTGTCATTTCTCTGTGGAAAAATGTGTGTTATGATGACATACTACAAAACAAATTTTGTAATGTTCATTTTCATTCTCAATGTGAATTTATTCCATAGTTTACCAAACATAGTCAACTATAATTTCAGGCATAGTGGGAAACTGTATTATTCTTCGGTAGAACTACCTATTACTCTTAGGTAAAAGACTATTATGGAGCAATAGAAATTAAATTATACCAACAAATATGCTGCTTGCTGTCATTTATGCTTATAGCAATTTCCAAGATTTCTGAGTAGACTCTAGCTGGTCGTTAAAATAAAAGTTCTCAAGTAAAACATCAGATCTGGATTTTCATGTTTTCGTGTGTGGATTTTAATGGCCATGACATCCCGAGTCTACAGAGTGTATCACGGAGCATACAGGTAAGGGGAGTGGTCCTCATTCACATCTCTAACGGACACAAGTCTAACAGCTCTTTTTTGTAACCACGCAGAGAACCACCTGATTCAATTAATTAGTTAAGCTCTTACAACAAGGCAGAGCGCTAATTAGTTAAATCATATGATGCTGTGCATGGCTGCGAGAAAGCTACAGGATATGGGCCCATAAGGACTGTTAATAAGGACCGTTGAGTTAAGGAAATCATACAGAGTGATGGTCTTATACAACAGAGATTGGTTTTAACCCCTTTTAGCCCATGATAGTGTGCTGTCTTTATTATAAATATTTAATTGTATAACCAATGCTGTCACTGAAAGTGGGATATAACAGTATTGTTTTATATAACTGAATTTTGGCTTTTAGTGGAACTATGTTACTCAAGGGCACTGTAGCAGGAGAAATGTAGCAGGCTCCCTATGGGACATGAAATGCCACCCTTCACATCAGAAGCCCCTCATGTTGACCGCCTCCTTGTTAGTTATCTCTATTTATTGGAAAGAAAAAATGAAGTCATACTAATGAGAGAGCACATTTACATCATACCCCTTGCTTGCATAAAATGATGGTATTTCAGTATGGGGAACTTGCATTGTTCAAATGCTAAAAGAGAGTCTTTCTTAAATTTAAAGTATCAGCTTTCCCTCAAACAAACGATAAATACCATTAGGTCTTATGAAAAAGGCTAAGTAGATGTTCCCATAAAATAAACCTCAAAGCTTCCCAGAGGTTTATTGTTGGGAAAAGTCCATGTTCTAAACCACATCAGCAGCTGCCCATGTTTATAAATCAGTGGCCCACAAAATGCTTGTAGTAAGGATCCAGGTGTAGGTGTCGTGAGACAAGAATATTCAACAAATTTACATAAATGTAATTGTTAGAGAGGAATAGGGGTGGATATACCCTACTTATGGTGCCCTTTAAAACCCAGATTATTGATTGCACCAATTGGACTATAATTACATAACACTTTAATGGAAAGATTTCAGTTTTATTGCCACTTTTTGCCCTATAAAATAATTTCAGTTTACTTGATATTTGAGATTGCAGGATAAAAATCTGGTAATTGCAGTTTTCCCTTCATAAAGAAAGATTGTTCTTTTCTGTACTCATTTTAAACACAATGTGTTTAAATCCAAGTAATGTAAGAAAAGGGAACAGGATTAAATGAATTTAACTGAATTTTCCATTATCACTGGGCATTGAATCCTCTAATGACAAAAACCTCTCAACTCCCTTTGGCAAAGTGGTGCAATGCAAGGGCAGCAAGTGTCCACAGTGGATATAAAGTGGTGTAACTGGGACAGCAGGTGACTTTGGGCCCTAAACCGGGTGCGGGTAATTATTATGGGACCACAGGCACTTATTCACATTAAAAATGATGAAATGTTGGAAAAAGGGAATAAAAACACCTGGACCTGGAAATGCACCTGTTTTTTTTTTTTTTTTTTTATCTTGCAGTAGAGTAAATGAGGAAATAAAGGCTATAATACCAAATCCCTACTTGAACATGTGGCTAAGACAAGAAGCTTCTGAATTATATTTAAAAACATTTTTTAACAGTCGGAAACTAATGGACAATCGAGATCGACACCCATTATGCTACACTCTACACGGTGTACTTTTGCAGTTTGTATAGAACAAAAGAGTTATTTATTATTCGGTTAATTAATCAGATACATTTGGTCTTGAACTTGCAGTTTTATTCGTGGTGCAGTGAGTGAGTTTGCGGTTCTCCATGTGCGTCATGCAGTGGATGATGTCGTTTCTTCCCCAAAACCGCGAAGAACCGAAAGAAAAGAGCAGATTTATGTTTCAGTGGCCATACAAATACGGAAGAATATTTGGTCGAAACTTTGGCTCGCTTCTGCAGCACTTTTGAAAGGCTCTTCTCATGTCAGAGAAGCACTGGCGACTTCTTGCGCGCTCCAGCCGCCACAAAGAGTTTCCAAAGTGCGCAGCGAACTGCGGCGTCGCTTTCTCGTAAAACCGAAAACCGTCCTTCTCAAAACGAACATCAGTCCCGAAAAGGGGCTGACGCACAAGCGCGCTGTGATGTTTAGGGTTTTTCTTTCTTTCTTTTTTTTTTTTTTTTTTTTTTTTTTTTTTTTTATAGTGCCTTTTCCCTCCCCCTCGCACTGATGCTCTTTATTCATTCACTTCGTTGTTTAGTGGTGTTTTGGAGGGCGGGACTGAAACTGAGATGAACAAGGCGCGGCCAGGATCCCCTCCACACGTGTAGACAAAGAGACCATCAACACAAGCCCAAATGTTCACGTGCAAACTTTTCTCTTCGTTTTCCAGCCACCGCGACCGTTCGCGCGCAAGTCCCGTCTTTTGTTCATTTTTAGAAGAAGAAGAAAAAATTCAAATGCAACGACGCGTGGACGCGCTTTTAATACAAAGAAAAGTTGCGCGGAGTTGGTTGGTGCGTCAGCTCGCGCAAAGAAGTTGAGCACAAAGAAAGCGGAGAGGAGCGCTCCTTTGTTCCGCGCAGCGCTGGAGGGTCGAGGGACATCGCGGATGGACGTGATCTGCCGCGTCTCTCCCCTGCTTCGCAAACTACCCTCAAAGTGGCCCGATGCTGCGGGATGAACTTGGGAAAACACGCACCAGCCTGGTATGTTCACTCTTTAACGCGCTGATGGCTCCGTACTGCCACACAAAGCTGTCAAGCAAGGGATGCGAATGTTTGGCGAGGAGTTTAATTTATTAGGGACGACGACGACGACGATGATGATGAGTTTATGAATAAATTGTCTTGTTCAGCAAGCATCCTGAACTTTTGCATAAGAACCATTTTAAGTTATTCATCAGGGGAGTCAGAAGTATGCGTGAAATACCTGCTGTGTAGTTAAATTGTCCCCCCCCACCCCGTCCCTCCCGCCACTAAAATAACTATTGAACTAAGAGTTGGGACAGAACTAGAGAACAATGGGAGATGAAGCGAAACGGTGCGCGCAAAAAATGAGCGGTGAACTCGGTTTATTTCTATGAATGAGCAACAGGTAGTCAGTCAGTCAGTTGTGCTCCTTTGTTGTCCAACTTACACAAAGGGACCACGTTCGATGTGACTCATCCCGGAGTGAGAAAGAGTGAAAATATATTCATACAAAAACAAGTTGTGCCAAAAAAAAAAAAAAAGTTGACTCTAAACGGAATGACGTACATGCACTTAAATAAATGACTGTACATTTTTGTTTGTAGTTTTTTTTTTTTTTTTTTTTTGGTATCTTTTACGCAAAGACCAAATGGATTTCCTCAGGTCAAGGGCAGCATGCGACGCTGCTCACTGAGAAATAGTATTTTAAAATCGTATCTGAGGATTTGAGATTTCTGGCTGTGAACATCCCCTTTGTTGTGTAGGTTTTCCCAAGGCAGGAACACGCGTTTATTGCGACTCTTTGTTTGGATGTCTTTGTCCCACCGAGATGACGCGCTGTTTCAGATTAGCAGCCTGTGCGGCACTTTTTCCTTAAGATTACTGTTATTGTGAATGAGACAGAAAAAAACAACTTAAAAATGCATCATGGATGACTTCTGAAATAAGTAGAAGTTAGACCTGGATGCATTCCCAAAAAAACTTCAGTCAGGCGTCAAAAAATATCCCCAGTCACATAACTTGGTGTTATTCCATGCACTTTTATTATAACGACCCTTATTTATGCGCTAATCACCGAATTGAAGGTGCGCAGCATTGAAGTGCGCGCTGCGTAGTAATCAGTGGAGCACTTTTTCTGTTAAAAGTTTACTTCAAACTGTTGTTTTTGCAGGAAATGGGACATTTTCAAACTACTTTTTTTCCCATGATTTCTGCCGAATAATTGTTTTAGTAGGATCTCTTTCCCCCCCCCCCCCACTTTTGTTACAGCATTTTTTTTTCCACTAAATATTTCACAGGATGTGCGAGGCCCTGGAGAAGAGGAGCGATTTTTGGGTGATTTGTGGAAAACAGTTTATTCTCTGGAGAGCACCGTTTTGATTTTTTTTTTTTCTTTCCTCCATTGGGATATATATCTTTTTTTTAATTTTTCCTTGTCCGCAATTTTGGAAATAAAGCCGAAATCCCACCTGGAATACAAATGACAACCCGTGCAGGGATCAGTCTGAGATGTGGGTTCAGATCTTTCGGATGTTAAACCTCATGGATTGTGACAAAAGCCATCGGCACACAGGGTAGGTTTGTACATATTCCTCGTGTCATGAATTTTGGGTGGTTCTGGAATATCTAGAAAGAGATCCAACAGGCCACCAGAACTGTTCTTTACTTTTGCAGGTGTGCTCCCCCCCTTAAAATTTGTACATTAAAGGAATATTCATATAGAGTTTCAACTGCACCGAGACATGATTTGTAGGGCAGAAGAGACTGGTAAAAGTGTTTCCTACCCTCTCTCTGTGATATGAGTGGTTCTTCTATAAGGATCAGTATGGGACAATGCTCGCTGTGTGTATCCAGTTGTGCCAAGTTGCGGGAGGGAGGGGGGAGTAGAGACAATAATAATAAAGACAGCTGGTTGGATTTATGGCCACATGAGGTTAAGTCCAGGTGTGCGAACCTCAGAAAGGTCCAAACTGGTGTCGGGTCTGAAATGGGACGGTGTTCTTCAGCAAGGTCGGAGCTGGACAGCGGCCCTCCCTTTGCCTGCATGACTGAACACACACACACACACACATGTGCGCACACACAGTCCTCTTCACCCCTTCTTCATCTCATAAATGGAACATTTTCCCACTTCCTGCGTCGTCTTATGATCCAGCAGCAGCTGCCTGATGTCTTTTCACGCGTCGCGCAGACTTTTATTTAATAAATAAAACTTGGAGATTACGACATGCGTTGGGATGGGGGTTGAGGGCAGGGGGCTGTTGAGAAGAAATCAAGGATGATGTCATTGACAGCCAATCAGATTGGAGATACACACTTTAGTGTGTGTGCACGCTCCTCCCACTGCCTCGCACATTCTCAGATGAACGCACTGGCACAGCGGAGCGCACTGACACACACATGCCGATTTCTTCCAGCATATGCAGCCTTTGCTCTGGGTGGAAAATCTCCTTTTTAATATTTTCCCCATTTAATTTGAAAGATGATTTAAAACCTGGAGTACCTTGTATGAAAAGGAGCCACCATATATTCCAGTTAATAGGAAAGTTCTCGTGGATAGTGGCGCTGCTTGACACTTTTGAGAATGGACTCATGTTTCCCATTGGAAGATGTTCATTAACTGTTAAAAAAAATAAAAAATAATCAGGTTCTTGTTGAATATGGTCAGTTTTAACATTCTCCTCCTTGGACATAAAAATACCTGGTGTCGTTCTAATGGATCATAAATGGTTGCATATACCGCTTGCACAGACTGAGGTTCTGATTGAAGCCCATAAATTTTTGGACTATTGTCTCCTTGGAGTATCTGTAGAGCCATTAGGCAAATGACATGGAGTTTAAATCCATCACTGGAATCTGCAGCAATGTTTGTAGTGGGGTCTCTAACCTGCATTTTTGCTGTAAATATCCACCTGTATAAATGGCCCAAATTTTAGGCAAAGTAATACAACAGGCTGCTTCAGAATCCCATATATATTTATCTCTGGTTAAAAAGCACCCAAATGGTTTAAAATGAGACTTCAGTTAAATCACTGGGGTTGTTGCTAGTGGGTTTAATGGTTTTGAAGTACAATACTATGAGCCAGCATTTCAGGATATTCTGAAGGCCTGACCTACTGTACTATGTGGTTTTTCCATTTATTTATTTTTTAAATTTAAATTAATGGTTTAGTGGAGGCAGATTACTTTGGATTTCTTGTCTTTAGTCATGGAGGTGGAGGCACCACCTTGTTTAAACTCCTTTCCAACTCCACCTCTATAATATTTTGTTTATACCAGAGTAACACAACAGTTCTTGCAAATGAGGCAAGACTATTGATTCTAATTTAGCCCCATTGGTGCAGTAGCTTCCGTGTGGTGCAGAATTATAAAATGCATAAAGATGTTTATAAACAGAGAATATGTTTTAAAATTATGTATTTTGAGCTGTTTAACAAGGGGGGGGGGGCATGGTGGTGCAGCAGGTTTGACTGGGTCCTGCTCTCCAGTGGGTCTGGGGTTCAAGTCCTGCTTGGGGTGCCTTGTGATGGACTGGCGTCCCGTCCTCGGTGTGTCCCCTCCCCCTCCAGCCTTGTGCCCTGTGTTGCTGGGTTAGGCTCCGGCTCATGGCGACTCTGCTTGGGACAAGCGGCTTCAGGGTGTGTGTGTGTGTGTGTGTGTGTGTGTGTGTGTGTGTGTGAGAGCTGTTTAACAGCAGCATTCTGGACACAGCCAGTACTTGGAGACTGAGTCTTGTGGAAGAATATTTTTGTGCAATTTTTAGAAACTGCCCAAGATGAGGCTCTCAGGAATTGCCTTTGGTGGTGATGAGCAAGCAGGTTGCTTTTAGGATAGAGTAAATCGCCACAGAAGTTAAGTCTAGTTGCCTAATAACACTGTAATCTCACGCCACATTTAGGTGACCAAGCGATACAGTGGACTTCTGCGACTGACGATCACTCCTTGCTGGGACAGTATTTGTGTTACTGCCATAGTGATGTTAAATGGACACCTGAAAAACCCTTTGCCTTACAGATCTTCACTGCAGTTATGTCAGATTTTTCTCGAAAACAAAATTTGTTTCATTCATTCATTCAGTCAGTAACTGCTTTTCCAGTGTATGGTTGTGCTGATGTCGAGTCTATTCTGGCAGCATGGTGTGTTTCCTGATCGTTTTGTTGCATGCGTGTGTGTGCGCCCCCTGCAATAGTTTGAGGTCTTATATGGTGCCAACATTATGACATGGGCTCCTGGACTGATACACACTGGCTGGATGAACAGCTACTGGAAATGGGTTGATGAAGGGATTATGGACTGTGGAAAATGAGATGCCTCAAGAAATTGGGTGGCACGGTGGCACAGAGAGTAGCGCTGCTGTCTCACAGTACCTAGGTGGTTCAAGAGGATGTTGGTTTGATCCCCACTCAAGTCTGTGTGGAGTTTGCACGTTACATGGATTGCATCCGGGTGCTCTGGTTTCCTCCCACGGTCCGAAGACATGCTGTTCAGGTTCCCCCATAGTGTGTCAGTGACAGAGAGTGTTTTCCACTGATGTATGGATGAGTGACCCATTGTAAGTAGTGTATCTAGCAGTATAAGTCACCACGGTGAATAAGGTGTGTGTGGGCGGGTAACACTACATAGAGTTCATTGGAAGTCACATTGGGGAAAAGCGTCTGCTAAATGTAAATTAACACTGTTGTAACAGCGCAAGCCCAGAATGAGTGTTGCGGGAGTCGTAGGGCGTTTCTGGGATAAGCTAGCCTTCCCTTATCTACACAAGATGGTGCGAAAGGTGATGGAGTCGATAAAGTACCACGTGGCTTACGGCCGGTGCTTCCTGCACGCTCGGTCCCACAAAACTCCTTTTCGGAATAATCCAACTTTTTAGTATTCTTAATCCTCCTGGGCTATTTATTTAAAACAGGATTCGGCTCAACGCAGAAATTCTTCCTGCAGCCCACATCTCCCTCCAGAGCTTTCGGTAGAGACCACGGATGCCATCTTACATTGCATTATGGGCCGCTTGTTCCTTCGCTCTGTCCCAGCATCTCCGCGATTTCTGGCATTGTTCGGGTGTATATTCTACAGCAGATAAGCGTGCACTGGAGATACATTACAAATTAGGCCAGCATTACCAATTGTTGTGACAGCCCACCTTCCAGATTGTGGCCGACCGTGGTCATACTAAAGGGAGGAGGGAAGGAAAAAAATCAGTTTTACTTCCCTGTGCCTGTAGCGCCGAGATAAGTAAAAGGCTCCGTCTGGGTGCTAAGACTTATCCTCGCGCGCAAGCGAGGGGAAATTATTTCTTTATGGCTTCACACCGGGAATGCATTTTAAAAACCTCTTATTTTAGCTTTCTTTTGGAGTTTATAATTATTTTAACTATCAGATTCAGAGGCCTGTTTTATTTCCATTTCGCTGGTGCCCGGCAGATATGTTAATTTGATGAGCTCTTTATCATTCTCCCCTCTCTTTGCCCCCCTCTAAATTTAATTTGTCCCTATGTCCTCACGGGAATATGCCGTATTTAAACGGGCTTAGCAGCCTGCCTGTCAGAGAATTTATCGAGATCATAAATGCGCCTCGCTCCGGTTCTAAAAAGCCAGTAATCTATGCGCATGCCGGAGTTTATCAGGTTAAATCTGCTATTGTCTAGCTGTTTAGCGATTATGTCCTGGCTGACTGGCAAATACTATCTGCCTTTTCTGTGGAGTTATGGTACCGTCCCAGGTAGTGTGATAGTGGCAGAATCCCCAGTGAAAGACAGATAAAGAGGATGGAGTGTGTAAAGTGGGGGTGGGGCTGGCTTGGGTGGGAGGTTCCCTGGTTCCAGCTGTGTGAGCATATAGTTCTTACTTACTTTGCAAGACTTGAGTTGTTTAAAAGAGTATTGCTTATTGATCAGGGTGGAGTAAAATATCATCTGAAGTGCAGCCTCGTATTTATTTGTCTGGGGGGACAGCCAGTGGCGTAGTGATTAGAGTTACTGCCTTTGGATCACAGGTTTGAAACCCCCCCCCGGCTGTAGTACCCCTGAGCAAGGTACGTACCCTAAAATTGCTCCAGTAAAATTTTCCCAGCTGCATAAATGGGGAAATAATTGTAACCTTAACACTGTAAGTTGCTTTGGAGAAAAGCATCAGCTAAATGAATAAATGTGATGTTACCAGTGTGTTGGTAAACTATTTTTAGTACTGTGGAAATGCTGCACATCTACTTGGACTGACAAAGGTAGGATAACCAGATGATTGCTTAGTTCATTGTTCTAAGCACATTTCTACCTGCTCTTTCCGACTCGGTTCCGTCAGTGGTTTTTGCAATTAAACCAGCCTAAGAGCATCTCACTGCTGCTGTGCTTAATTGCTGCCCCATAATAGCTAGAATTTTCCCTTTCTTCACTGTGGAATCAGACAATGCAGGTTTTAGGAAGGGATTATTTCAAAATTGCCCCCATCCTCTTCAGGTGATTTCTCCTCCCCCCCTCCAATTAATAATCTGATTGTAGTATTGATCGATACACGTTAAACATCTAAGCATTTTCACGCATCCCCCAAAGCTTTAACAGCTATAATATTTCTGACCTTTTGAGAGGAATGCTATTACTGGTATATTTGTGTACAGTAGATATGGTGCTGTTCATCCACTGAATAACCCTCTTGAAAAGGTACGGCGTGTAACGTTTGACCTCTGCTGATGGCTCGTTGCACGCCTTCGTTGTTGATATGAAAATCCTCCAGGTGTGCGGCAGCTTGGCTAATACCCGTCTGTTCACGTTGATCATGATTTTGAGTCCTCGGTCTTAATCTGCGATGTCTGCTACATGCTGCCCCCATTTCCAGGTACCGGTGTTGCTCCTGCACGCTGCAACGCGTCTAGACGGTATTACCGCCGCTGAGGGAGGGACGAGCGGACGCTCTGTGCCGGGAGCCTGTCTGGCACGTACGCATGCCGTCATGTGAGAGAATTCCCCCCCCCCGCCAAAACCCCTGCCTCTTGAGACGGTTCACAAATAGTTCACTGCTGTAACTGCAATGGGGAAGCAGTTCCTTTACTGTTTGTGTTAATATTTCTTTGGGGCAAAAAATGCAGACTCGTCCGTGCAGACACACTGGGGAGAGCAGTCGGTGCTCTTTAATTTTACACTACAGCGCTTTATTAGCTTAAAGTTTTTGTATTCATGTTTTATAACTGAAAAGGCCTCTCTTAACGGGGATAATTGCGGTTTCCTGGACTGAACACATCTGTCGAGTCTTTGCTGCCGCTGTTCTCACCTCCAGATCCATCTCTGCACATTCATACGAAAAGCCAAGTTTTTTTTTTTTTTAAAATTATTTGGCGCGAGCCTGATCTCTCCGCCCGGATGCGGCGCTCTCGACGTGTGTCAAATCAGGCGTTCGCAACCGAGTCCCTGTGGTGCGGCAGACAAAGCTTTCTGTTAAGTCACCGCAAGGTATTTCTTCAGCGTCGCGTTGTGGGGTTAGTCTCCTGGGAGCCGAGTCTTGCTGTTCTCCTGATGCCACTGATAGGCGTTGTTTCGGCGCTTTCTCGCTGTCCGTTTATTGAAGATTGTGTGGAAAATTGCAACGTTTGGGCCGACGGGAGAGGACTCTCGCACGCGATGGGTCGAAAAGTTTTGAGCGAAAACAGATTTGCCAATAATTTCTTTTTTTTTTTTAAAATTGCAGTTATTCTCCACCCGTCCGGGTGTGTCCCCTCACCCTCCGGCCTTGTGCCCTGTGTTGCCGGGTTAGACTCTGGCTTGCCGCGACCCCGCTTGGGACAAGCGGCTTCAGACCGTGTGCGTATTCTCGATTGCACGATCTGAACGGGACCTACAGGTGGCTGACAACTGAAATGTCAGATATTTGATCGGGGGAAACGACAAACTGCAGATTCAGGGGAAGCGCACTGCCACTGGGGCCTGGACCATTTTTAGGGTTCATGAAGGAAGGGAGGAGGGAAAATTCAAACGCAAAAAATTAGAGGGGAAAAAGACCGGGAGACAGGAATTCAGTGCAACTAAAAATTCAAAATTACATTTCTAAAAGATCCTTCTAGAATTTCTATGCATTTCCTAAGAAACTTTACTTTGTTTCGCCATCAATCACATAGTTTAACACTGAGACAGTTGAAGTCCATCATGTTTATCAGTGTAATTCAGCAGGCGTTTGCTCTTCATTTTGCACATTTTTGGAGTGGAAGTGTTCACCAAAATCTGGCCTTTTGCAGTTCACGTATGAAATGGTTTATTAACGATCATTCTACAGTGTACCTGTAATAATAGGGTACAGACCTGTTGTAATCTATAGTGAGTTTTGGGTTTTGTCCAGCAGTAGTGCTACTGTGGGTTGAATCGTGACTCTTTCTAGACTTACTTTATAGTCAAGAGCTAAGATTTCAGGTTGTATTTTCTAGTTTAAACCTGTCTCATTGCATTACACACACTTTCTGAACCGCTTGTCCCATACGGGGTCGCGTGGAGCCGGAGCCTAACTTGGCATTACAGGGCGTAAGGTTGGAGGGGGAGGGGGGGACACCCAGGACAGGACACCAGGCCGTCGCAAGGCACCCCGAGCAGGATTCAAACCACAGACCCACCGGTAAGCAGGACCCGGTCAAACCCACTTCACCACCATGCCCCCTCTGGTTATATACAGTATCTGCTCATTTGATTGTCATCGTTTGTTGACGAAACAATGCCGCGTTGCTCTAAATTTCATATTTTTTTCTGCATATGTCCGTTTTTCACTGCAGATTTTAAGCTACCTCATCCTGTTTTTTAAGAAAAATTTTTTTTTAAACCTTTTCTCTTCTCTCTCTGCCATCAAGCTGCAGCACACCACTACAGTTACAGTATTTAGCACTTGGGTTGGCTGTGTTGCCGTAGGGCTCCAGGCCTACATTTCTATGTGTTTTTGTTTTATATTTATGCAGCAGCCACATTATAAATTGATGTAAACTTTAGCTAAACTGCTAGGCTGTTGCTACAGTTGTGGTAGTGGCTGAGGACATGCCCTCGTAACGTAAAGCATGTTAGTTCAGGTATTGCAAGGGGACCTGCGTTTATGACTTTTGAAAAGACACTTAACTTGAACAACTAAAGTGGAACATCCAACTGCATAAATGGATTTAAAAAAAAAATTGTAAGCCAACTGGGGGTGGAGTAGTGTCAGGTGTACAACTAAATCGTGAGAATGGTCAACTAGCTGGGCTCCAATAATGATTGACAGGGAAAGGTGTTTACAAGTGGACCATGAGCATCAGGACTGCTAGGACTCAGGAAGAAACCCTTTTGGTGAGTCTCTTAACCCACACACACACACTTTCTGAATCGCTTGTCCCATACGGGGTCGTGGGGAACCGGAGCCCAGCCTGGCAACTCGGGGCGTAAGGCTGGAGGGGGAGGGGACGCACCCAGGACGGGACGCCAGTCCATCTCAAGGCACCCCAAGAGGGACTCCAACCCCAGACCCACCGGAGAACAGGACCCTGGTTAGACATAAGTTTCCAATATGTATAACAGTTATCGTTTACTGGACATAAACAACAAGTAACAGCAGTTTCATGTATCAAGCCGGCATAAATGCGCACTCCGCTTTCACATCCTTGACAGCCAGCAGATTATGTGGCAGCAGAAACATGTCGCACGTGTTCCTGGTATGTGTGGAGAACGCTGCGCCCCGTTCCTGCCGTCGCTCTGCCAAGCTCCTCTGCGCTGTTTGTCATTCTTGGCGTGACGAAGGGACAACTGCAGTAGCCGCCGTGGGTTCTCCCCGCATGATCCCGTTTTTTTGTCCTCCCACGTCTGTAAACATTTTAACAGTTCTTCCAACTTCCAAACAACCCAGCAGATTATATATATTTTATTGGAGGTGATGGGCCTGGTGTGCAAGTTGAAACGGGGACACGCGGTAGGCTTCTGCAGGGTCTCTTTCCTCTTCGGTTCCAGCTGTCGCAGGACCAGCGTGGGATGTGTTCTCGACCACGCTTCGTTGCCCGGCGCGTCCACGTGCTCCGCAGCGCGCTGTTGTAACAGCTGTGTTTGGAATGCATGCTGTGACTTTTCAGATTAGGATAAGCAGCTGTTGCATGTCAAAAATGCTGCGTGTAATTTAATGTAGGAACAGGTGAGTGAACTTAACCATTGGCTTCTGGGGGAAAAAAAAAAAAGTAATCTTGAACAGCAGTGTATGTGTTTTAATCAGAAGGCCACATGAATAAGGTTCTCATATTTGTGCTGACGGTCACATTAAATGGTTAAAAATGTTAAGACTGTTCTGACCCCGGGGGGTGTGGTAGCGCAGCGGGTTTGGCTGGGTCCTGCTCTCCAGTGGGTCTGGTGTTCGAGTCCCGCTTAGGGTGTCTTGTGATGGACTGGCGTCCTGTCCTGGGTGTGTTCCCTCCCCCTCCAGCCTTACGCCCTGTGTTTGCCATGACCCTTTTTGGAGCAAGCAGCTTCACTGTGTGTGTGTGTGTGTGTGTGTGTGTGTGTGTGTGTGTGTGTGTGTGTGTGTTCTGACCCCCCTGAAAGATTGTTTCTCCGATAGCCCTTTTTCAATAAAATAAACTTTTAGGACCCTAGCATCGTCACCACAGTTCATCCCACTTTCGAACGCCCTGTCTATTGCGCGTTCCCGACATTGGAAGTTGCCTCGAACAAAGGCCGGAAATAATTAATAACGTGTTGTTGTTTTAATAATTTACCTGATGCTTTTTTTCTGAAGCAAATTCTAATGATTTATACCTTTATTCATATGGGTAATTTTTACTGTGTCGGTGCAGGGTGGCGAGTACCTTGGTCAAGGGTGCTGCAGCGGGAGCGGGATTGAAGCCTTGGTCAAACTTGGGTCCTTCAAGTCCAAGACAGCAGCTGTAACCATTATTACATTTACACTTAAGTTTATCCATTTGGCAGACACTTTTCTTCAAAGCGACATGCATCTAATAGAAAATACAATGTGTTCATTACGTCGGTCGAAAGGGACACGGGTGCTGATGCTTGATTCTTAAGTACAGTTAATTTGTTTCTTTCCACCGTATGAATCGGCGTCCATCACATGAGCAGCTGCGCAAAACTTTATCCGAAATGTTACCTCCTGCCTTTTGTGGAGCAATGCGGCCGATGGTCTGGGCTGGTGCATCTTTATTTTAAACCAACCCACAGGCACCTCTTAGCCAGACATCATCTTCGGAGGAAAAGGATGAGACCAAATCCGAGCTCGTGGGCACCACCCTTCTGTTCTTTTGACCTCCTTAAAATGGAGCCCGATGGAAATTAACCGACAGGGTTGATTAAAAGGTAAAATAAAGGTATTCAAGGAATAGGGCAATGGAGGCTGTTTTTGTGCTTCCACTTCTCTGTAATGCCTCCAAGTCTGGGGAGAGGCGCGGCGTCCTGCGGTGAGGGGCGAATCGGCCCTCGGCAGCTCCTTGCGCGCGCACATATATACACGCGCGCACTCTGCTGAGCTCCGGACGCTTCGAGGGGAAGTGCGGTCGTCTGTGCTTACGGTGCACTTTCCGTGGCGGAGGCGCTCGATCGTGTGAGCAGTGTGCCCCCAGTGGGCAACGGCGGCATCCCGCAGGATCCTCTGTACGGATGCTCCCGTCAAATTCTTCTCTTGCTGTTAAACCGTACCGATAAACCTCCCCTCTTGAATCGAGACATTTTCTGCTGTGAAATCAGTGTTCGGTTGTTAAGATTAATAAAGAACACGGTGAAGGTTTTCAATGCCTTCTGCTTTTTTTTCCAGATGTCGAGAGCAGGCAGGATGTATAACAGGATGTTGGGTGCGCGTGAATTCTGTAACTTGGAGAGTGTTTCGCACTCCAGGGAACTGATAAACCATTTTCCTGGCTGCATTACTGTGTTGTGATGGCAAACATAATGAAGGGTTACCTGAAAATGAGAAGATATTGAAAGTCCTGTATGTCAAGAAATATTTCCTCCGAATTGGCAGAGCAGTAATACATTCAAATCTGCCAATTTTTTTAAAAATTGTGTATATATCAATTATGTGACTATAATTTGCAAAGCTTTTGAACAACTTATCTAACAAGACAGGAGGGGGGGGACCACAATTCTTTACTCGTGTAACATCCTTGCTATCAGTGAGCTACCTGGACACTGTTGGGGGTGAGTCCAAGCAGTGACCAAGTCCTTGGGGACAGGTGCATGCAGCGCCCACCTCTGTGGGCTGACCTGTGTTCACGCGCGCGGCAATGGACACACCCGGACGTGGCGATGTGGACTTGGAATGCGTCATCGCTTTGCCAAAACCTCAACCTGACTGATTTGGAACCTTTGAAGTAGTTGGATGTCCTCTGTGCTACAGCCTGAAACACGTGGCTTTGAGGACTTGGCCAGCAAACATGGATGTCCTGCCTACTTTTTGTACCCAGTTCTATTTCTAGCTGTGTGACACGGTCACAACTGCGTTGCATCAGTCGTCACCTTTTGTCCCATGACTTGTTGGTGTAATCGGTGGTATGAGAGTGGAGGCAGAGTCTGCAGACACACCCCAAGGCCTCTCTCCTGTCATGGGCTTGGGGGGCCTGGTGTGTGGGCGTGTTTGGGATATGGTGATGGTGTCAGGGTGTGTGCTGCTATGCCAGAGGGCGGGCATGCTGATCTTGCTCTCACCGCTCCCATGGCGGTGTCTGAGGTGCGAAGCCAGCCACGCCCCCGTCAGATGCTCCTGCTGGACCGCGGCTGCCTAGCTGGACATAGCATGATCCGCCTTTTACGTGTGTGTGTGACGAAGGCAGCAGCCAAAGTGCGTGGAACAAGCAGACGCGTTGCCAAAGCACAATCTCGCAGCTGACGGCCCGCTGATGGTGCCAACATGGCTCGTCTCATCAGAGAGCCTTTACCGCATTAATGAGGGAATTAATACGGCCAGTTGATACCATGGTAAACCTTGGGGAAAAGGATACGCGTAAATAGTGAACCGTGTCACCGCATGGTTAAGATGCGGGTACGGTAAATGGTTTGGAGGGGAGAAAAAAGTACCAAATGTCAGTATTGCCGCTCCCGAAATGGCACCGGAGAACGAACCCTCCGACAGAGTGTCCGACTTCTAAGCCTTATCGGCAGAGCACCTTACAGCAGAAGGGAGGAAGAGTTGAAAGTAGCACCAGACGTCTTTGAAGTTTATCTCATCGCAAAGCCTCATAACAAGGCTGTAACTGCACCGAGTCCGGGGGGCGAGCCGCAAAGCCGCTTTCAAACGCCGCTCCCTCCCTTATTTTTAGCTGACCCGAATGGGCTTTGGCGAGGTCGTGCAGGCCACGTACCCCCGAAGGGGAGGCGAGGGAGCGACTTGCTTACCCTGGTATCGGGATTCTGCGCTGACTCCTGGGTCTGGTTTGAGTTTACTGTCTAGGCTGGTTCTTTTCTTCCTCTTTCCAGACTGGTGGTGGTAACCTGGATGATTCCAGGCGCTGACCTCTCTTTTGAAAAGTTCTTCTCTGCTTATGTCCCATGTTTTAATTTCATTTGTCTGATTATTTTCTCCAATGCGAATTAAAGCATTAAGCTATTTTATTTAGTCATTTATACACCTGTCATTTTTACTGTCTCAA
Source organism: Scleropages formosus (assembly GCF_900964775.1). Classification (NCBI taxonomy): domain Eukaryota; kingdom Metazoa; phylum Chordata; class Actinopteri; order Osteoglossiformes; family Osteoglossidae; genus Scleropages; species Scleropages formosus. Next base: position 8,194,584 of record NC_041823.1, read on the forward strand.
TTTAGGGCAATCACCTTGATCATAATCAGCAAGAGGTAAGTCGAATCCAGGTCCTTTGGATTCAAGGTGGCACCTATGCCACTAGACCACCTGGTGTGAGCTGTCATGTATCTGATTGCTGGCCTGTGGACGGTGACAGGACTGCCGACTTGCACTTGGAGGACCCAGGTTTGAATTCATAGTACTGTTTTTGTGTCATTAAGCAAGGTTCTTACCATGAATTGCTCCAGTAAAAATTACCCAGCTCTACAACCAGGTCAGTTAATGTAAGTGATGTACAAATATGACAGTGTAAGTGGGTTTGGAGAAAGGTGTCCGCTAGTTTAATAAAGAATATTATCAGGTAAATTAATAAATGAGCAGCACGGTGGCACAGTGAGTAACGCTGATGTCTCACGGCGCCTGGGTCTGTCTGCGTGGGGTTTGTATGTTCTTTCCGTGTCTGTGTGGGTTTCTTCCGGGTGCTCTGGTTGCCTCCCACAGTCCAAGCACATGCTGTTCTGGTTCACCCATAGTGATAAACATTTGTGTACATTTTAGTTTTAATTTGGGGTGGTTTACCTTCATTTGGTACAACTAAACAAAGACGAGGTGTGAGCAAACCGGCTTATGAAAGAACTGAGAACAGTTAGGGTGAGGGCAGTTTCCTGGTTGTCAGTGTTTATTAATGAATGTCGCTGTGGTTGCTGCAGTCACCCGTCCAGCGAAGGGCTTACTCAGGAAATGAAAAGTGCAAGCACACTGATCCACCTACCTATTTGTGGTTGAGGTCACCTGTAAATAATGAAAAAAAAATCTGTATATAGTACATTTCTCAGCTCTGCTCTTTGCATGACTGTGGCTGGCTGCCCCGTTTTCTTCTGCAGATATCAAACGCCACGTATGAGAAGCTACCCTCTACCTTTCACAAACATGCACACCAGGCTCCAAAGGCACTTTTGAAGCCCCGTCGTGTTGTTGTGCAATATTGCTTATAGATTAATTCCTTGAAACCACCGCCGCCCCCAAGTTGCAAACATTTTGACCCCCACTAGAATGATACAGTCATCAAATACTTATTTGTGTTCTGTTAGAATTGTCTGATTCAGGCTTGTTAACCTTTTCCGATATCTCGCATGTATTAATAATACTCTGCAGAAAAGGTCACGGAGACCCAGCATGCCTTGCAGGCCCTGCCAGGCTCATATCAGGAATTTCTTTGCACTCCAGGCATAACGGTGAACCGGAGTTGAACTATGGGCCGCTTGTTCCTCTCTGTTTATCATAATGGCACATTCTGATGTGCGCGGCTGAGCCCCGGCAGGATAGACAGGAGTCGTGACGCGCGTTGTGTGTTGTTAATAAGTGTGCGTCGCGTAGTTTCCTTTATACATCACATATGTAAACATCGTTGGTCCGAGGCTCGTGGGAACGTTGCTGTGGGAAGTTGATGGACTTGCTGAACTGGTAACTCCTGGAGCGGTTTGTCCTGTTGAGCCTGTGCGGTGCGGGTCCTGCAGCAGCCTTGCGTAAACTGTGACTAATTAAAATTTAAAAAGCTGAGAAGACGTGGCTTGTCAAACTGATGAAAAATGTTTTATATTAAAATGTATGCATTTATTTAAAGTTATACATACAGTATACAACATAAGTGAGTAGACCCCTGTGCAATATCACTTAAATAATTCAAAATTGTAACACCTTACAGTGGTTGAATTACTTCTAAGTTGAGCAGTAGGGTATTTGCTTTTATGTAAAATTAAGAACTAACGGTTTAAATTTACTATAATAAAACTACAGGCCCGACAGTAGGAACTCAATGCAAGAAAAGTCAGTACACCTTTCACTACTGAGATTGAGATCTTTTATTTTTTCAATAACTCATGTGTCCACCTTTATTTTTGATGACGGACTCAGCCCTCCTGTCCTGTGAACAGCAAAACTTTCTCAATTTTGGACCTTTGGGCTGTGTCCATCTGCATGTCTGCATCACGGCTCCAATATGGAAAAGAATTACTGGAGGAATTGAAAACTCTGATTGAGGGTCTTCACAAAGATGGAAAAGGCTACAGGGAGATTGGTGACCAACTAAAAATCAGTTTAAACTCGGTTTCAGTGGTAATGAGGTGGTATAAAACGAGCCGTAGTACCGCTCATCAGAGCCCCAGTGGCTGTCTTCCTAAAATGACACCACGGACAATGCGCTACTTGCACAATCTAGCTCTGAAAAACAGATGGCAAGTACTTGGCAAAGGGTTATCAACGGAAATCGAAGTTTCTGTGACAGCTCAGACAGTGCGAAGGACATTGCATAACGTCAACCTCTATGACGGTGTCCAAGGGGGGGAAAACAAAAAACCTTGCCTGCTCTTTGACACGAAACTGCAAAATTAAACTTTGCTAAAGAGCACGAGAAGATGCCTGATAAATACTGGGAGCACATTCTTTGGTCAGATGAGACTAAGATAAATTTGTTTGGCTCAGATGGGGGTCCAGCATGTTTGGCGTGAACCTGACCGGGACCACCATAGTGCACACATGGTGCCGACAGTGAAGCGCGGCGGTGGAAGTGTGATGAGATGGGGCTGCATGAGTGCAAAAGGTGATGGGGAGATGACACTTATAGATGGCACCATGAATGCCTATGGATACACCGAAATACTGGCTGAGAAGATGACTCCCAGTCTTCAGAAGCTTGGCAGAAGAGGAATATTCCAGCATAATAATGGTCCAAAGCACACTGCCAAAATCACCCAAGTTTCTAAAGAAGACAAAAGTGAAAACTATGACCTGGCCAAGTATGTCGCCTGACTTGAAGACAACAGAACACCTTTGGGGCATTTTAAAGAGAAAGGTAGAGCAACACAACCCCTCCAGCAAAGAACAGCTGAAACTAATAGTCTTTGAAGAATGACAGAACATCTCTCCAGAAATTTGCGCAATGCGGGTATCCTCTATGCCGAGGAGGATTGTCTGCCGTCAAAAATAAACGCGGACATACAAAGTATTGGAAAAAATAAGTTTTCAATCTCAAAAGTGAAAGGTGTACTGACTTTTTGCAGTAAGTTTTTTTACTGTGGGGCCTGTATTTTTATTATAGTAAATCTAAACTGTTAGTTTTTACTTTTACAAGTGGAAATACCCTACTGCTCAACTTCGAAGTAATTCAATTACTGTAAGGTGATACAATTTTGAATCATTTGACATTTAAATGATATTGCACAGGGGTGTACTCACTTCTGTTGTATGCTGTAGCTTTTATAAATGTCTTGCGTTGTCACTTTTAGGGCAAAAGAGCTCAACAGGCCTCTTGCCCCCTAAATTATGAATAAATGGAATGCAGAAAAATGAAGACTTGCTAAATAGGAAAACATCGTTGTTGGTTGTGATCCTTAGAGAACATTGCGAGTGATGATCTTTATTTTTAAAAAAAAAAAAAAAAAACTGCGGACAAACATTCAAAAGGGGTTTGAGAGTGCGGTGAATTGTACTGAGTTGTGAGCCAAAGGTGTTTCATAAAGAATCACCGTTTACCACCCAGACATATTATCTGTATTCATATTGCATCAGAAATGAGAGATGCTGTTCTCAACAGAACAGACCATCTAAAACATCAGTACAACATTTTTGTGCATAACAGCTAAAAATACACTTTCGCAAAGGAAACTTGCAGTTTGGTTGCCCTGCGTGGTCCGTTGAGATGAAACGTCAGATAACTCAGTTTTAAATGCGCCCCCCCCTTTCGCATTGCTGCTCAGATAGTATGGCATCGCACCTTTATGGTTACTATGCTCACAAGGGTACAGTCATTGATTTGTTTGCACACCCACCTGCTGAGGCACATACAGCTGTGCTAACCTCACACCCCCCCCCCCCCCGACCTACCTATCACACCTAATGCTAGGCAAGATGTTTACAAGCACCTTGCAAGAATACGTAACCATGTTACTTCCACACATTGCACTGCAGTTTAACTGTATTTGTGGTAAAGTACATGACATTTAAACAACTATGACATTTGTTGCATTTCTACTTTTTTTTTTTTTTTTTTTTTGGGAGGATGCGTTGCTAAAATGCCGTTGTGGTCCTGGAGTTCACAGCCGACTCTAAATATAGTATGGCCAAAGATAATTTGACTCTAGTGTCACCAAGTTCAAGTAGCTTCACACACCAAAGGTGCATCACTGAGAATTAATTTATTTTTTTGTCCTTGTGCAATTCCAGCGAAAGGTCATAATTACTTTGTCATGAGTATATTGCATGTTCTTGCACTGTTTTCTCAGAAGAAGCTTTTGAGTGCTAAGTTGAAACGGAATGAAGTTGTCATTCAATGCTCCCCCTTATCTTTTCTTGCTGTTAAGCATTGGGGTAAAAGTAGGAAAATTTAAACATTTTGAGAACTGTCCCTTTCCACTATTTGGTAGGTTGGTGATCTTGAAATGTTGCACTGTCAAACTTTTTTTCATTTGTGACACAGAATTGATAAGAGCTTCAAGTTGAGTAACTCAGTGGCTGGGAAATGTGGGTGTTTGCACCTTGGTGGTTGTTTCGGTGTATGTTTTGGTGAGTTTTTTTAAAAACGCACCCCGCGTCTTTTGCAATCACGGCCTGAGCATGTTTCCGTACCTGGTTTATTATTTCCTGACTGTCAGCAGGTGAGGCGATGCTTTCAGTCCCTGATGGATGCATTCTGCACTCAGTTCACTTAAAGAATGACTGTTTGCTGGCACAGAAAGCGCCCCCAGCCCCCTCAAGCTCCTCTTTTGCTCAGACAATATCTTGAAATCGGGGTAATGTAAATCGGGTAACTTTTTTTTTTTGCTTTTTGCATGCGTCTCATGTCAAACACTGTTGAGCCCCAGTCGCTCTGCCTGATTACATGTCATTTCCTTATGTGGGTGTTTCCTGTAAACTGAAAAACCGCACAGCTTTCGCACACGAGCTATTGTTTGTGTCAACAGCTCTGGCGCGAGCAAATCCGTGTTCACGGCATATGATAATTGAGAACGTTTTATTTTGAAATGCTGGCATCCAGAACTTCCTTCGCTCGTCTTTGCATGTATGAACTGACGCCTGCTTTGGCGAGCAGCTGTAGTTTTTGGGCTGTTAGGTGAGCGTTGCAGCAGTTTCGGTTGTAGGCATCAGGTCTGTTTGAAAGGTTCTTCAGTCTTCTCTGGGTTAATTTAACCTTTGCAGCATCCCACACACTACCTCCTACTAACTTCTTCAGCTGAGCAGGAACCGCAGCAGAGCAGAAATTTTGCTTTCCATTTGTCAGAACCCCAAACTCCTTCTGTTCTCTGATGTTGTTGGTACTCTGGATGCGCTCTGATAGTATAGGGCCACCGGGTGTGGTTGTGCTGAGAGCTGCTGGCTTCAATTTGAATGTGTGAGGTTCAACGTCCCACACCTGCCCGAGGTACTTGCCCCAAACTGATACAGAATAAATAAATAAATAAATAAATAACCCAGGTGTGAAAATGGGTAGTAAGTACGTTAGTGTACAAACTGATCACTAAGTTGCTTTGTGGAAAGGTTTTCAGATAAATATTTTAAAATTATTTGTTTAGGCGACATTCTTCTCCAGAACAAATTTAGGTACTACTTTTGATTATCTATCCATTTGTGCAGCTGAATAATTTTTACTGTATCAATTCAGGCTAAGTACCTTGCTCAGGAATACTGCAGCAGGTGGTGGGATTCAAACCTGGCTCCTTCCAAGTTCAGGAGCCACCGCTTTACCGTTGTGCTTCCTGCTGCCCTAGTTCAGTAGTGTTAGCTGGTGTGATCTACATCCTGGGAGTTCTGGACACCACACACGCACCTCTCTTCCCATCAGTCCATGAGAAAGATGTTGACATAACCCCCAAAAGCATCATTGGACACAAGGTTCCAATTTTACCACGTATACCGGGGGATTCTAAATCGGGGGTTGTTGCGATTCACAAAATGGCTTTTAGTACCGCGTAAAGTGGTGTCAAGTATAATGTAGCGTGAATCTGGTCACGTTCATGTTTGCACAATGGAAATTTTATTTGTAAGTGCATTAGTGGGCCTGTCAGTACATAAATCATTACTTCAAACACTCCTTTAGAGGATAAATGGACAGTGACATGCGGTTACCTCTGACCTCAGTGTTTGTATTAGGCATGACCAGAGCACCTAAGTGGTATCTTTGCGTGTCTGAGGAAAGTGGGTTTATTTCATTATGGGAGGGAGGAAATGGTTTTACAAAATAGCCGTGTTGTCCCTAATGATGTTTACTGTGCTCCCTGTCGCTGAGTGCCTCTGCTCTTTCAGTGCCCCTGGTTATTTTAAGGTGATGACTGAACAGACGGTCTTTTATGCAATAGAAAAGTGTCGCGTTCTGCCACTGCCCTTTGCGCTGTTGCTCCCCAGCAGCTTTTGCCTGCTCATCTTTTCTGCGAAGTAACTGGAAACCCATGAGCTGGATTACTCCCTGACCTGATTCTCAACCCGCAGTCATGACAGGTCGGTGTAAAGGAGGCTTTCCTGTACGGTTTTTAATGTATTTAATGCTTCCCTGCTAGATGATGCTTATGAAAGATTGAGTTCTTGTCGCTTTGATGTTTATCCCCCCGATACGAAAAATAGCGGTTGGAAACGAATGTAATGAGAGCTGAACACTTGAGAAAACGGATGATGACAGACAGTTCTGACAGTTTCATTTGATAATATAACCATACTGAGATAAGGAAGTAAGAGAGGATGTAAGTGTGTTGCTGGATAGGCTGTGTGTGTGCGTGTGTGTGTGTGTGTGTGTGTGCCAGAAGTGGAAAGGCAACTGAAAAGGGGAGGGTGCTTGAGGCTTTTGGACTGGTCATCAGCCAAATCTTTGGTCCACATAAATCTGACCTTGCAAGCTGGAGAGGTCTCTGGAAGGTCGTTGACTGAACTTACCCAGTTCTCCCTCCTCCACGCCAAACCCTCAACACCCTGCCTCCAAGCACCCTCTCCCCGAATGCCTCACCACAGATCAGAAGGCTTTAATATACACTGACAGGAAAGTGGTCAACTAAGAACAAAACATTTAGTCAAAGTCTCTACTGCGTAACTGTTCCCAGGTCAAGAAAAGGACTCTCTACCCCTGCAGATACAAAGCTGTGTCCAACAAAGATCTTAATATTAGATTATTAATTTAGCAGATCTCTAGGACCACGTTGAGTCGTAAAACCTAAAATTATACATTGTATCAACATGTACAGCTCAGTATTTTTACTGACGCAATTTGCCTCGAGTACTTTTTGTTGATGGGTTCATCAGTAGAGATCTTCCAGGACATTGAACATTTTGGTCACAGGTATTTCTTATACTATGCTTAGAGTGCAGACAGAGATGATTCAACCTCAGGTGAGCACTTGTTCTGGAAATGCGTGTTCTTGATAGATTAGTGCTTCATTAACTGTGGAACTTGAGAAGTTCTAAGGGAAAAAAAATCACGATCTGCTTATTGCTGCCTCTAGTCACCTTTCCCTTAAGTGCTAAAATTTTTCATATAGTAGATTTTAAAAGGTATTATGCTATGAAAGGTGCACAGACATGCAGAATCATGCATTCTCAGAACTTCAGGATTGGGTGTGGTGCATTAGCTGAAGTCCAACAATGCTCTCTAAGCTGTGATACGCCACAGTAGTCTTGCAATTGCACAGTGCTCTGCATTATAGGCTACTATAGATTCTGTATCGTGGTATTTGTGAGAACAAAAGTAAATGTGATGCAACATGGCCCTTTTCTGCCAAATCTCCCAGCCAACTTCTCTAATATGATCTAAATTTCTTCTGTCTGAATGAGCTCAAGAGCCCTTAATACTAATGTACTTTTAATTGAATTTTTACACATCCCATCACAGCTGGAACACACCATTTTACACTGTCCAAAAAAATGGGAAGAGTTGTGTAGCTCAAAATAAAAACAGCTTTTTTTTTAAAACATTTATTATAAGAGCACTACCAAACTTGGTAATGCTTTAATATTGTAAGGTGATCCAAAGAAAAACTCTAGGTTACAACTCATAGTGAGAAACGGTAGCAACTTTAACCACATCGGCTATGGGCCTAGACTTTTTTTTTTTCTTCTCTCTCCCCCAGGCTTCTGTTATGTTTATATTCATGATTGTGTAACAATACACAGTCCCCTTTCATCTTGATGTGGTAGATGGTACAGTCATGTCTATTATTTACAGCCTGTCAACAGGATTGCCAGACATTGATATGTATTCCACTTTTGGCACCAGTGCAGTGGCTCTGCTGTGGACATCTTAGGGTAAGTCTGGAACCCCTAACAGCATCACCAATAGACTAAGGCTTCTTAGCAAGGTTACAGTGATTGTCATAGCATACTCTGGGATGAGCGCATGCTTATTAAACTTTTTTTTCCCCCCCCCTGCATTTGCACTACTGGATATCAACCCCATATGTATCCATATATAGAATCTGATGAAAACTTATGGGGGAACCTGACATTACTGTAATGAGTAACATTTAACAAAACTAGCTAGCCATATGTTTTTAAGAAGCAAACTGAGCTATCAAGATGTTTTTCCTGTAATATTTCCAGGTATACACAACGTAACCTTTTCATTGAAAAGTATAAAATTTCACACGTGCTTTGTCAGTTCCTTTGAAAATCCCAAGGTGTGCATAATTTTGGAGAGTCTAAAACTGTAAGGTATGTAGGCTGCTTTGGATAAAAACATCCAAGTGACTGTAAATGCTTCCTTTGAATGTCCGTACTGTGTGTATATAAGTCCTGAACACTTGCTTTTCATGTGCTATTTTCTCTTTCGTGACAAATATTTCTGTACAGGGGCCAAACATGGTTCACTTCATTTCCTAGTAGAAGGCTTCATACAGGCTGTGTAGAAGAACATACCTTTTCCAAGCTGTTTGAACAGCTGAGAAGTGGGTGGGGGGGAACCTCATGAAGGCTGCTGTCATGATGACCGACCTCTGTCCGGTCCCTGAGAGGCTGAGTACCATTTTTCTTCTGATGCGGGGAGAACTAGTCAAGCTTGTTGGAATGTCGTCTTTGGCAGGTTCAACAGGGCCCGCCTTTCACGAGACCTTTCTTGGTTGGACTCTCTTGAAGTTGCGCCTTCCTCTGTAAAATCTACACATAGTTACGAGAGGCTTGAGTTAAACGGTTGTTCTATGACACTGTTTTCGTTAGCAGCGGAGGGGAGAAGAGTAAATTTTAATTATTCACAGCTGAGCATCCCTCCCCCCCGTCTCCTTCCACTGTGGCTTGTAATCCACTAGCCTGGTATAAACAGAGTAAAATTTTCCAGTGCTCTCTTCCTGGGTGGCCGGTCAGTCAGTAAGGAGATTTAAGAGGAGTGTAGCGTTCAATATTTTTTGGGGGGAAGGGGCTAAACTTCGTATACATAGTTTTACTCCAAATAAAAAGGCCTGGCCAAGCAGTTCCTACGTAAAACACCAGCTTGTGGGAATGTTTAGATTAGATTTAACGGTGTTTAAATCATATTGCTCTGGGTTTTCTGTGCCACATATTAAAGAAGGTTCCTGTTATTCTGTTGGCAGGCAGATGTTTGATGCCCTTTTTTTTTTTTTTTTTGGTGAAACCTGAACATCCTAAATATGAGCAGTGTTCACATGGTATTTTCAGAAAAAGGGATTTAAGATGGTTGACAGTACATATATTTGGAAGGGCCTGGCATGGAAACGGGGTCATGGCCATCGGCTCTGTATCATTAAACACTGCAGTGGTGAGTTAGTGGCATTTTAAAGTAATGAAGGTAAGGCGGAATTCGCTGACTTTCTGTTCTGTGTGTGTGTGTGTGTGTGTGTGTGTGTTTGTCTGGGGGGGGGGGTGTTTCTTGTGATGGAGAATCAGATTGCTTCCTTCCCTGTACTAGGTGGGTGGTCCACAGGCTGTTTTTACTTGAGCTTTTAAAATACTGTTAAATGTTTTGTATTTGGATATGTTGATCTAATTTTCCTTTTTTTTTTTTTTTTTTTTTTGTTGTTGTAAACTTACTTCCAATTGCTTTTCATCTTTCCCTGCATTTCCTTCTAATGATTTTGGGGTCTGTGTCATGTCCCACCCAGGTTTGTACTTGAGGAATAACAGGGATTTGTGTCAAAGCAAGACATCACTTTCTTGTGGTTGACCACAGAGTCCCCCTTGGTTGTGCTGGCCACCCGTGGCAGATATCCGGCCTCTGGTGAACCAGGGTGACGCTCTATCTTGGGCTTTTGTGGGAGCAGATGGAAACTCTTGAAAGACTCCTCCTGATGGCTGGGACCTTGCTGTGGCTCACCGCGAAATCTGCCTGAGGTGGCAGCACGGCTTCATGGGACATGTGACCCTGATGCGCGACTCGGCGCATCTCACGAGCTCCAGCCCTGTGGGAATTCTCGCTGTGTGGCACGGGTACCAGGTTTGCCGAACGGTCCTGCTGTGACCGGAAGCTCTTGCAACTCTGCGGTTTCAGACTTTGAGTCTGGATGACACACGGATAGAGCAGAGCACAGAGGTAACCTGATCTGCTGGTGACTCGTCTTTAAGCCATAAGCCTTGCGAGGTAGAGCATGTGAAATACCCTCAGCTGAGGTGTCAGACAATTTTGTGCTGTTTCCCATGGTAACGAACCAGCAATTGTTTAAATATGAACTGTTATGTGTTCCTGAAATTTTAAGCATTTTGATGCTTGAAAGCATAAAATATCTCCACTATATAAGAGGTTCTTTGTAATGTTAAATGTGGTTTGAGTGTCATTTAATTTAAGGGCCAAAAATCACTATGTGGATTTCAGAAGAATATTCGTAGTATGAAATAAGTGCTAAAATTCAGCACATTTTGCAAAATAATGGTTAAAAATGTCTGGGTGGGGCAAAGATTCGAGTGGGGATGATCTAAAAGGGCGGATGGTAAAATTTTTAAAGTTTAAAAAAAAAAAAAAAAAGGGTTTACATAAACCTGTCACCTGGTTTGTCGAAGTAATTAGAATGGTTTAAATAAACATTTCTAAATAAAGGGAAAAAAATGCCTAGGTGACTATACATTCAAAACTCGTGAAAGACTTCTACTGTTTCCTTTAGCTTTAACAAAAGAAGTACTTTCCTTCTAATTAAAATTTTCTCAATTTTATAGGACACATCTTTACTGAGTTATAGTGGTGATTGGGAATGAGCGAAGGACTCGAGTATGGGCTTGTCCTTTTATTTGCTTGGAGGTTCTCAGTTCTGGGTCCGTTGTGCTAGAATGACCTTCCCCTGTCACTCAGAACTGCGGAAACTCTGTCTACATTCAAGAACGGTCTGAAAACTCACCTTTTCCAGATCCACTTCGCCCAAGATCTCTCCAGCTCGTTTACAGTACAACTGTTCACGCATCCCCAGATACAACCTTTATTCAGCCACTACTCTGGCATTGTATTTGCTTGTTGGTGTATCTTATATCTTAAAAAAAATGGTGGGAGGGTATTGGGATATGTCTACCCAGTGTTTTATGCACCTACTCAATCGATGAACCTCGGTGCAGCAAGTGGTAGGTAACGAACTGGGTTTGCTTGAGACTTTCATGTCAGCTATGTCTCCTCTTAATGTAATGCATAAATTGTACTTTTGCTGAGATGTACGTCACTTTGGACAAAAGCGTCTGCTAAATGAATAAATGTATTTGCAGTAGTGAAATGCAAGAGGGTGATCAAACTTCAGGCGAGGGTCAGTCGATCAACAAACATTACCCTGGGGAGAAACACAAGAATTGTAGTTGGCGACACGGTACTAAGAGATCAAAACCAGGAAATCCACAACAGTGGGGCAAGGAAGCAACAAGGAGTCTAGTGCTGCCATTTCTCTTTTGAGATTCTGCTTTGAGGGGCTTCCCGGGTGTCCTTTTTATACCATGCCTCCTCGATTGGCTGCAGGTGGTGTTGAGGGGCTGGTGGATGAGGGTGTGACAGTACCCCTGCTGCCCTACACAGAGCCCCCGGGGACTAGGTGCCGGCTGGTTCAGGTTGACCCTGTGGAAATCAACAATCAGAGCGAGGTCTAAAATATCCCAAACGGCCACACAAATCTGTTCCTCCAGGCCATAACCCTGCCAATCCACAAGATACTGCATTATTCCCCTCCGACACCAGGAATCCAGCAATGCCCGTACTGCGTAGGTGGGTCCTCTGTCCACCTGCAGCAACAGAGGAGGAGTACTATTGGTGGAAGGCTGGGGGAGCGAGGTCCCACATGGCTTGAGCAAGGAAACATGGAAGGTGGCGTGAATGTGCATTCCCGTGGGCAGTTGGGGTTTCTACGTGACTGGAGTCACTTGGCGGAGTACCTTGTAGGGTCCGATGTATTGAGGGCTGAGCTTCTTCGAGGGTAGACGTAGCTTCAGATCCTGGGTGGAGAGCCATGCCCTTTACCTACACATGAAAGACAGGATACGCCGATGTCGATCTACCTGCTGTTTGTACCGTTTGGTGTGGTCTCGGAGGTGGTTCCGGAGTGACCGCCACGTCTCACTGCTTCCCTGGTACCAGTCGTCCACTGCAGGCATTTGGCTACAGGTGGTCTGCTAGGGGAATAAAATAGGCTGGTAATCCAACACACGCTGAAAGGGCGAGAGACCTGTGGAAGTGTGGGCCAGAGCGTTGTGGGCATATTCTGCCCATGGCAGGAACCGGACCCACTGATGCTGCTTTTGGGCACAATAAGTTCGTAGGTACCTGGAGATGTCCTGCTGTAGGCGTTCCACTTGGCCGTTAGCCTGTGGATGATATCCTGAGGTTAGGCTTATCTTGACTCTCAGCTTGTCCTCAGAAAGCCCTCCACACCCTAGATGTGAACTGGGGGCCCCTGTCGGAGATGAGGTCTTCAGGCAAACCAAACAGCCTGAACACCTGATGGAAGGGGCTTTCGGCCGTTTCAAAGGCGGTCGGCAGCTTGGGGAGTGGGATCAGGCAACAGGCTTTAGAAAAACTGTCGACCAAGGTGAGAATTGTGGTCTTGCCTTCAGACAAGGGGAGGCCGACCATGAAATCAACCGCCACATGAGACCAAGGACAGGAGGGCATCGACGGGGGTTCCAGCAGACCAGGCTTCAGTGTTGGGGTCCTGGCTCGGATGTCTTGCAGCGGGGGGAATCATGCGCCCAGTGCAAGAGGAGAGTCCTCAGTCTGGTTGGGCTTGTCAGAGGGACCTGCCTCAGTTGCCCATGCCTCCTGTAACTCCTGAAAGAATTGCCATCGGACTGGGGTGACCACGCAATGCTCGGGTAAGATCAGCTCTTGGTTTTTGGGTGTGGTTTCAGGGTCATGTAGTCACGACAGGGCATCAGCTTTTGTGTTCTTGGAACTGGGCCGGTAAGACGCGAACTTGAACCAGGTTAAAAAAACGGTGCTGAGCAGGTCTGACAAGCATTGAGCCAGCGGTTCTTTTGTAGGTACTCCAAGTTCCAGCGATCCATTAAAACTAGGAAGGTATCAGCGGTACCTTCTAGCCAGTGCCTCCTTTCCTCTAGCACCAGCTTGATAGCCAGCAACTGTTGGTTGCCGATGTCATAGTTCCGTTCGGCTGGGGACAGTTTGCGGGGAAAAATGCGTGCAGGGGTAAAGCTTTGGCGGGTTCCCCGTCTCTGGGACAGGACTGCTCCCACTCCTACCATGAATGAGGCATCAACCTCGACCACAAATGGTAAGGAGTAGTTGGGGCGTTTAAGCACGGGAGCAGAGGTGAACCGGGCCTGCGGTTCCTGGAAGGTGTGGTTGGCAGGATTGGTCCAGTTCAACTGGGGGCCCTTAATGGCAGTGAGGGTCGTGAGGGGGGTGACAATGGTACTGAACCCCCTGATGAACTGGTGGTAAAAGTTGGAAAACCCTAGGAAACACTGAGGCGCTTTAATGGTGCTTGGCCTGGGCCACTCCAACATGGCACGGAGCTTCTTGGGGGTCCATAGCCACTCCCTCCTTGCCAAGGATGTATCCCAGGAAGGACATCTGCGGCTGGTGGAACAGGCATTTCACTCCCTTGACGTAGAGGTGGTTCTGGAGCAGCTGGCTCAACACTGCTCTCTCCTGCTGTATGTGCTACTCCTTAGTCCAGAAGAAGATCAAGATGTCATCCAGGTACACCAGCACGCACTCGTTGACCAGGCGCCTGAGCACATGATTCACAAATGCCTGATCTGCAGAAGGCAGTCACTGGCGGCATGTGCCGAAGGTGGCTGGTTGAAGGCTGCTTTGAACTTTTTGTGGAATTTGGCGTACATGGTTTTGGTGTGGGTGTGCCAGCTTGGCATTGCTCAACGCCATGCTGGTCCGGTCAAGAGCGCCACAAGGTAAGCAGTCTTTGTTTCTTCAGCCTGGTAGGCCTGGGGGGAGCTAGAGAACACCAGCTTGCATTCCATAAGGAAGCCTTGACAATTGTCCGGTGACCTGTCATACCCATCGGGAGTAGCCAGGGGTGGTCTGGCACCGGCGTGCTTGGAGATGTCACGGTGGGGTTTCTGCGTAGTTCTCTGTGGCTTGGATAAGACCGTTGGACTGGAGAGCCAATATCAGTCCGTGGAGTGTTCCCCTCTATCTTTTTCAGGGATTGCTTATGGGCTCCTATCATGGTGCATTGCACTGAGACCGCGGTAGGCAGGCGGCCAAGCTCCGCTGAGTCTGAGGTGGAGGCGGAACCTTCTGTCATAGCGGCGATTGGGAATGAGCAACGGGCTTAGGTGTGGGTTCATCCTTTTATTCACAATAGGGAAATGCAAGAGAGTGGTCAAACATCAGGTGAGGGTTGATTGATCAGCAAGCGTTTCTCTTCTGAGGTTCTGCACTGAAGAGCTTCTGGGTTGTCCTTTTATACTGTGCCCCTCGATTGGCTGTTGAGGGGGTCAGTGAATGAGGGTGCGGCATACTGGAGTAACACTCATTTCCCTACCCATTCCCCTCTTTCAAAAATACCAGTAGCACATATTCTGGCAGACATTTAGTTGATTAGAGCTGAATGAAAAGTCAGCACTAGGTGTGTTGGATAATTTTGAATAAACTTTGGAAAACCATTTTTTAAAAAAATGTTTTAAGGCTGTATGGTCACATTTGCCAACTACTTACACCATTTGCTTTTGAGTTGTATTATTTACTTGTATAAATTTACATTTTCCTAGTATGTTAATTGCCTCTACTGTGACTCGGTTATGTTCTGTTGTTAAAAGTTACCTCTAGCTCTAAGGTTTTTAAGCCAAATGTCACTCTTGCGTATTAATTTCTCCAAGTACCACATAATTTAGGTTTAGCAGATGTAATTTGGATCATATTTAACCCATTTAACAACAGATGGAGTTCATAGTCCCCCCCCCCCCCCTCCCCTCCCCCCAAAGCAGGTGAGGCAAAGACCTTGCTCAAGGGTGCATCAGCAGGGCTCTTCCTTGGAAAGATACACATACCTTCAGGCAAGGACGCCAGTCCTCTAAGCATGATTTACGCAGCTGCTCTCATCTGCACCTGAAGGGCATGGATCCAACCGGTTGTCCCCGCGCTGCTGTGGAAGTGTGCTGGTTGAACAGTTGCTGAGTCAGCGTGTGGTGTTCGGCGAGCCGTATGTCTCGTCTCGGGGATGGGCCGTTTAAACAGCTGGCATTTCAAATGTAAGACCCTGCTTGTCTTTTTCAAAACGCATACAGGATGACTTCCATGGCTGGGGAAAAAGGACCCAGGTCCAAATTCCGCCGCCTCCTGTAATACTACTCAGAAGGGTATTCGCCTCATAATGATAGTTAAAAAAGCCAGCTTCGAAAATGGATAAATACTAGTAAATCAACACATGAGATTTGGAGAAAAGTGTGTGTGTGTGTGTGTGTGTGTGTGTGTGTGTGTGTGTAAATAGGTATATTGTTGGTGTTTTTGGGCAACACCCGGCAGTTGTGGGAGAGCAGTGTCTTGGAAAGGTTATTAAAGCCTGTATGACCTTCGAAATATTAATTACCACCAGCACCATAAACCCTTTTCCCTTGAATTTGAGCCAGTTCCTTTTCTCATAGTCTGGTCGCTGTTTCCTTCTAAAGAAATTGGCCCAACGCATGGGGAAATCCTCCTCCTTCCAGCATTTGCTGCAGTTCACCATGATTTCAGCAGCAGTTCTGTGGCTCTGAAAGGATTGTCCCAGTATGAATTCACTGGAACTGCAAGTGCCACTAGAGATTATGGATTAAACCACTGCTGCTGCCCCCCCACCCCTACAACCCCATAAACTGACTGGTGCTCATAAATTGGCTCATATTTTAATAGGTTTAACCTTTTCCAAGGTGGACAGTCATCCAGTCGTCCTATGTGGCTATTGATTATTTTTCACACTGTGTGAGCTGAGCAGATGGAGAACAGGACTTAAAAGGCCCTCTTTTAAAATAAATAAATAAAAAAATAAATAAAAAAACCAAGTGCTATTATGTTTGGGAGCTAGACAAGCATTATCTTCAGCCAATTTCTTTCTATTGGCTGCAACAATGCGAAAGAGTCCACAGCAGGGACCCGCCTGCAAGGGTACTTTATTTTCCATAAAAGGCAAACTGCGGCATTTTTTTTTTTTTTTTTTTTTTAAGGATTGGAGTGCATTTGAAGGAAATAATTGACTTCATCACTGTGTACATAAAACAGTGCTGCCGCGTTACTGCAGCTTTGATAATATCCCTACATTTATAGGCACATTAAAGGAGAGTTGCATGTTTTTTTCTTTTTTTTTTTCTTTTTTCCTCAGCCCCCTTTATTTCCTATGATTACGCTGAAAGGTGTTTCCACTTATTTGCTTTCCAAGGGAACTGATTTGTGAAGTGGTGAACCTTATGACATGTCTCCGGGCGGGGGGGGGGGGAGATATGTGTTGGAGGGGGTGCGTGTGTGTGTCAGGGAAGCAGATTGGCTGAACTTTCCAAACGAATGCCGTGAAGGTTTTACATGTGCAGCATCTTCCTGGCCGTTTCCTCTCATTCAGCCGACTGCACTCCGACACATAAACAGAGCGTCGGGTAAAAACAGAATGCCCTACTGTGCTTACATGGAAAAGTCCCAAAGAATGTGGAAAATTGCTGTCCTTTTTTTTTTTTTTTCTTTGCTCCCTCAAATGTTTTTGCATCCATGTTCCTGAGGTATTGTTGCACTGAAAGGATCAATGCAGCTTTTGTCCCATGAGAGAGAACTAAAAAAAAAATTTAATAAAAACAACAGGAAAAGTCCAGCATAACAGCTTTCATCATTGCTTCAGAAAAGTCATAATGGTCCAGTATCTATGCTTTGCACATGGTTTATAGACGGAAAAGAATTTAAATTGGTGGTGTGTTAAAGGTTGAAGTCAGGAGTATGAAAATGAGTTTAGTAGACAGCATCTGCTGTTTCATACTTGAAGTTCTAGTATAAGTATTCTTTGTACATAATATCATGTTTATGGAAACTGCGGGGGGAAAAAATGGATCTGTCAGTGGCTGCAATCTTTTTAAGGCTTTACAGTATAGCCCAGCAATAAATGTTAGGCTTTTTACAAAAAACGTTTGACAGTTTGATCTCTTCCAAGTGAAGAAACTTCTGTCTGGACAGAATTAATTGGCTGACTAATTTCTACAGTTGTATAGATGTAACGGCGTTCCATCTATTGCTTCATACCTCCCTGCACCGGCACTATGGGATTTGCATGCAATAGCCATTTTGCACTGACAAAGTGCTTGAAACAACTTCCTATCCATCTTCTCAGCCAGGAGCAGATTTCAGAGTAGCTGAGGACAAGAAAAATGTGCTTTGTGTTACAAACGCCAATTTAAACAGCTACACATTTTTCGCTGAAGCAGTTTAAGTACCTTGCTCAAGGGTATAACGAGAGGATCTCGAATTGGGAACCTCTGGTTCAGAACTCCAAGTCCGTAACCAATCGGCTGCCTGTTGGCCTCATTTTTAAAAACCCTCGGTATTCGCAGCTATGCTGTTTTCAACGTGGAATTGGATGTGAGTAATTTAATTTAACAAAACGTGGGGGGTGCGGTGGCGCAGTGGGTTAGACCACGGTCCTGCTCTCCAGTAGGTCTGGGGTTCGAATCCCGCTTGGGGTGCCTTGCGGCGGACTGGCGTCCTGTCCTGGGTGTGTCCCCTTCCCCCTCTGGCCTTACGCCCTGTGTTACTGGGTAGGCTCCGGTTCCCCGCGACCCCCTCTGGGACAAGCGGTTCTGAAAATGTGTGTGTGTGTGTGGTTTAATTTTTTTTTTTTTTTTTTTTTTTTTTTTTTTTTTTTTTTTGCATTTATTTTATTTTTTAAATCAAGTGTAAAAAGAGGCTACATCCTGTGTCTGTCTGTGTTTGCATGCCCGATTTGGAACTTTCGCTAAAGCAACACCTTAGTGGTTTTTACGGAGAGACTTCAGTGCTATAACTATACAGAAATGAGAAATACTGTCTGGGGAGAAAACAAGAGCAGTCAGGTAGTTTTTACAACAGCTGGCTGAATGGTTCCTGGTTGGTTTTACTGGTTTTGGAGGACTGAACGTTAAGCAAGCCTGGTCTTACAATCGGAAAGTATTGTTCTTCACGGGCGTCAACAATAAGAGCAATCACCTCTGTATTGGAAATGGGCCGTAATTTTGTGCCCGCTTAAGAAGTTTGCTTGTGCTTTTACCAGTCACTTGGGTTGATATGACACTGTTGTGACACTTGATTATGATTTCTGGTTTATAGGCGCTTGAGGTTCACCGGGGTTTGGACTCATTTTGGCGGGTAGCGATAAGAAACTGAACTTGCGACCAGAAAAAAGGCACAGAACCTGTGGTTGAACTTGACTTGAAGAATACATGTGGAAAAATATAATTTTCCATCCATGAAGGCTTCAGCTAAGTACTAATAAAGTAGAAAATTTTTGATGTCGGAATTGCTGCTCAGGCAACTGCTAAGCAACTAAGCGATATCATTTTCAAAGCTGAATCTCCAAGAAGATTTGTGTACCCTTTTGGGCAACTTTAGGAGCGCTTAAGCAGCTGTCAATGCACATTAATTATCTATGCATCTATTTTAGTATTCAAAACAGGTGTTGAGACAGAACACTGAGATGATATGAAATTTCAGCAGAACAAAATTTTTTTTTTTTTTTTAAAATTTGAATGTGGCTTAATTAGTCATGTAAATTTTAACTACATACTAATTATTATATAAATATTTATAGCGGTGCACCTGCTCCATCTTTCACTTTTGCAATCTTTCAATTATGCTTGTTGGAGTTTCAGGGAAGTTTTAGGTGAGCAGGTCATGAAGTGGTGAGTTTGTATTTGTTGACAGGTGTGCGTGTTGCAGCAGAAGCTCTGCCTGTCTTAAAAAAAACTTCACCCTCAGAAAAATGGCAAGGAAGGGATAAAACGCACACTCCAACCATACCCTGCATCGAACCCCTCAGCCCGTCTTGTAGCTTTGTGGAACATGCAGAAAGCTGCCGTCTCGTGCGCTTAGTTCACCGCGTGTGGGTGTCGCACCAGGGCAATGTCACCAGGCAGCTCCCCGCAACACTGCAATTACCTCCTCTTACCCTTCCGTCTGTCTTGGGCACCTCAACATTGTGCGGAGTGGCTGTCAAAAGTGGCAGCGACAGTTAAGCTTGACAAAAACACATTTTATTTGAAATGCCGTGAATACTGGTTTTAACAGCCAACAACTAAAGGTGTGATGTGGAAGAAAGGCTGAACTTTTACAGACCGGGTCTATTTTCCTCCTTGTTAGACATTTGTGGGAGCAAACCAGCTATATAGAATTACATCATTATGCAACGAGGAGAAACTTTACTGACCTTTTATGAAGTTCAGACAGCACCTTGGGGTTAAAGTTTGATGTAAAGGACATTTCAGTGGCTTGTTTTCCTCCTGGTATTGATGCAACTATTGCAGACAGTCTTTCCTAAGGACATGGGAGAAAATTTTAAAAAAAAAAAAAAAAGGGGGAAAACAGAAAAAGGTGGACCTGGGGAAGGGGATGCAGTGCCCAGTTTTCAAATAAATGACAGAAATGTGGAATAGTAGGTGTGCTGGGGCTGTGTGCTCACTGGTGCCAGCAGCTGCAATTTGGAATGTTAATCTGAAATCCATTAAATATTCCTGGGTTGACGTTAAATCTTCCGACATCAAAGAACATGGGACTTGCCTGATGTGAATAGTATTTTTATTGTGTTTTATCCAGTCACTTGTGCTTTTTTTCCTTAAGCATTCAGTCCTAAGAATTTGGTCACTGTTTCGTAGTAGCTGCTTAATAGAGGCTACTTCCTTTCCTCGACAGTGTACATCTCATGTTCTTCGGCGTTTAGTGATAACGTGATCTATGATTTTTTTTTTTTTTAAATGCAGTACATTTACCCCCATGATGACTCTTTATGAGCTCCTGCCTTTTTTCTTCTTTTTGGGTGCCCCACGTCTATAAACATAGCAGGATGGTTGGCGTGACCAGGCTCAGTGTACTCAAAAGGATGGAGGACTGTTAAATGGGTGCTGTTTCTTGTTTGATGTGGATGCTCGGTACTAGCTCCTCCCACTAACCCCCACCCCCAACCCCCTCTGCAGCAGAGCAGAGGCCTGGGTTCATCAACCCCGTGATGTCAGCCCAATGCGATCGTGCGGCTCTGCGATCTGCATTCCGTGAATTTAAAGCAGCGTGGGTATACGTCTGCTCCCATGGGGCCTATTTATCTCTGCCGCTTTTATTGGTATCGAGTTATTTTAATCAGAAAAAAACCACAAAGTGCCTGCCAGCCCACACATATATCAAGATACTTGTGGGTCTCAGTCCTGTAAATCAAGAATTGTGCAGCATTTCTTACACGGGGTATTTTCAGAATTGCTGAGACATTTCTAGGCCTCCTTAAACATTTAGGAAACAATAGACGGAGAGTGCGTATACTGAACGTGTGTTCATTTGCCTGTCTGTGCATCAGAAGCGCGCTGCTCTTACTGGGGCGAGAAAGTTATGAATGCTTGAACTGTAGTGCACAAGCCCGTGTCATTTTACTGGCACGACGCTTTGATGGAAGAAACTTTACGAATCTCAAGGATCAGCTTAATATGGACATAAAAGAATTGTAGTCTTCAACAGTAGCTGACTAGAGATGCATTCTTTGAGAAGTGTATAGAGATATAATCTAGATTCATGTATAGAAGACTCATTCCTACATATTTGCTACACGTGCTTTAGGGGCATGTGGTTATGGATTGTGGGAGGCTGTAACTTGTTGGGGGGGGCGCGGTGGTACAGTGGGTTGGACCGGGTCCTGCTGTCTGGTGGGTCTGGGGTTTGAGTCTTGCTTGGGGTGCCTTGTAACAGACTGGTGTCCTGTCCTGAATGTGTCCCCCTCCAGCCTTACGCCCTATGTTGCCGGGTTAGGTTCTGGCTCCCCGCGACCCCGAATGGGACAAGCGGTTCAGAAAGTGTGTGTGTGTGTGTGTGTGTGTGTGTGTGTGAGAGTGTGAGAGTGTGAGAGTGTGAGACTTGTTGTGTGAGCTCTCTCCTTATTTCTGTAACCTGGATACTTTCTTTAGAGTCCTGGGGCTTTACTGAATCATGTGTATTTTTAATGAAACAAACTGAAGCTTCAGAGACATGCATTTCATTAAGTCAAAGCCCAAGAAATGACACCTCTCTATTTACTATAGTCATCAAATCATATAATATAACAATATATAATTAAACTTTGCATCCAGGTTGTCAAATGGTTCTTGAAATAGACGTGAAGTACTGCAACAATAAAGGACAGATAAGCTAATGGCAAATACTAATAAAACTGTGATATTTTCTTTAATAAGTTTTATAATTGCCTTACCTTTTCACCCTGACTATGCAAACAGGTATTTCTGAGATTTACACTCCTGGGAATTTCGATATATTTCAACCTCCCCCCCCCCCCATAATGTAAAATCTTGTTAAACGGCAAGAAAAGGAACTGCTGTATAAACCAGTAACACAGATGCAGTACTACTTACCTGTGGCAGGATGCACTTAGGGTATGGAAATATGTTACACTGCTCTTTGCTATATTTCTTCCCTTTTTCTTAGCACTTAAATAGTAATAAAGATGTGTCTTTGTAGCAGGGCCAGAAGACTAGGAAGAGGACAACTGCAGTGATCAAACTGAAGGAAGGTTGACGAATGCAGAAGCCGGTAACCTCTCCTGCTGTTCTATTGTACTACCGCTCGGCAACCTTCGAGAAAATAATACACTGGGGCTATTTTTATTTTGGCGTTTTTCTCTCTCGTCAGTTTCTTTTCACTGCTAGCTGCAGGATTGCTTGGCACCAAACATCTTGGCTGCTGTTCAGCGTAATTGGTGTCTTTGGGTTTATGTCTCACCAAGTGTCAGGACACACCTGTAGTGATGGGGAAAAGATTGTCTTCATAGTGATAAATGAATGGTGTGTCAAGGTGGGTTTTGCCTTAAGTTCTGCTTCGCTGGTTGTCTGGCTCACTCCTGGTAGTAATTAGCTTCAGGGCTAGGCCTTATGAGGCATTGTTCAGATCTTACAAAGCACATACAAACACTTGAGAATCTGAACCATGACATGATCCCAGTTTTAGAAGCTTTTACAGTTCAAAACCAGGGTGGGAGGCTAAATCAGAATCCCAATGTAAATTATGTTCATATTTCATTTGACTCATTTACTAGATCAAGGGACTCTCTATGAGCAGCATGAACACCACCAGATTTTTTGTCGATAACCATAATTCATTTGGAGGAATTAACATTTTGCAGTTATTACCTCTCCTCAGGTTCTTGGTTTTTTTTTCTTTGCTATGGAGGAGGTAGATACAAATACACAACTGAAAATGTGACAGAAAACCAAAGGACTTTCAAACTCATTTCAGCCAACTATTACAAAGCATGAAAGAGCCTTTAAAGGAAATGATAAATTTGCTGATTTATATGGGTTGTGAAAGAACACTTATGCCAGATTTATGCTGAGTCTGATTTCCAAATGGAAATGAGTAATACAAGCTCATATTGATCTTGATTATGTCATCTTGTCTTGTCATTCATTGATCTGATGGTTGCCATGAAGTAACTAAGGCTTGTTACAGAAAGAGAACAATATCTTGTACATCTTTTTTGAAGTGTATGATGACATTATGCTCATTGAAAAAGTGTCAAACCAAAAAATTGTGTTGAGCTTGATGGAGCTAATAAGCCTGGAGGTCAAAGGTGAAAGGTGAGATCCCGGTGGACTAAGATATTCTGCAAGGATGTGTAAGAATCCATAGATGTTGGTCCAAACATTTTCCTGTCATGAATTGATATCCATCTAAAACTAATGGTATTTGAATAATGAAGATTGGCAGCACTGTTCTGAATGTATGAGAAGAATGTCCCATAGTAGATGTTCATCTTAGTCTTGTAATGGACAGCAGGTCTGAATGTATGGGAAGACTATCTCATAGTAGATGTTCATCTCAGTCCTCTGTAATGGATAGCCTTGAAGTGGAAATCCTGTGGTTAGGACTGCATTTCACAGTCCCTGCCCCTGTGAGAGGCAGTTGTTAAGACTGAGTGAACCACTAGAAGTTTCTGCGGATGCCAGTCCCCGAGGCCCACAGCCGCCCGTCTGCTGAACCTTGTTGCGGGACCGCTCTGAATTGTACCTCTCGCGCTGGTGACATGGGGAGCGACACGCACTCAGAATGCATATAATTGCTTTGGCTGCTGGTACACTCTCAACATGTTTTTGGCTTTGATAAGCCTGGGATATGAAAGGCTTTTAATGAAACTGTTGTATGAACGAAATAATGTGCTGAAAACGAAGGGTCCCTGATCTATGAGTTGCTGAAAAGAAATGGCCCATACTGCAGGAAGCCTTGTATAATGAAAGCAATCAAAAGGGTGGTGATTATAAATGCACTGGTCACCATCCAGTGAGTGGAATTGCAGAGGAACACCTCCTCTGTTTCCTGTATAAGTCCTCAGGAGGGTTGGGGCCTCTCTTTTATAATGGAAACAAGAACTAAAATTGTTGTTCCTTTGTGGCAGTCTGGCTTCCAGACGGTCTGC
Organism: Scleropages formosus; assembly: GCF_900964775.1. Lineage (NCBI taxonomy): Eukaryota > Metazoa > Chordata > Actinopteri > Osteoglossiformes > Osteoglossidae > Scleropages > Scleropages formosus. The sequence goes on from NC_041823.1 coordinate 8,218,577, forward strand.
GGTATTAATGTTGTAGAAAATGTTTACCTCATTGGCAGCTCTAAGGCATCACCTCAAGCCCTTTAGTTGGTACATTATTTAAAAAAAAAAAAAAAACTTGACAAGTCATCCAAACAAAGAATAAAATCGGAGGGAGCTGTAGCTATGCATTCCTTTTGGCTAGCAAGTACTGAGAAATATAAAAATAGCAAATGCAGTTTGCATGCATTGTAAAATATTTTTGAACCGCTTAACCAGTCTAAACTGTGTTCATTGTACATGCTGAACAGGAGGGTTGACCTCTATGACCTCCAGAAGTACCATAGGTGATATTTAGTGATTTCTTCGTTATTGATTACTGACAGTGGTTAAAGCCACTACCTTGAAACTGAAGGGTCTGAGTTTGTTCCCACCTTTGCTGTATTGCCTTGATGAAGGTACTTACTCTGAAGTGCTCCAGCAAAAATTACCCTGATGAATAAAATGGGTAAATCATTGTACACTTACTCATTTATCAGCCTCTTTTCTCCAAAGAGACTAACTATGTTAAGATACCTACAGCTATTTACCCATTTATACAGCAGGGCAATTTAGGGTAAGTACCTTGCTCGAGAGTACTACAGCAGTTAGGTAGGATTCAAACCTGCAACCTGTGGATTCAAAGGCAGTAGCTCTAACCACTGTTCTGTCAAATAGTTTAGTATACTGTCTTAGCAATGTACGTTGCTTTGGAGAAAACTGAATAATATAATAAATGACTACATGATTAGCTGTATGGAACATTTTTTTTTTTCTTCCCCATTTGTAACACAGAAAGAGATTAACACTATCTTTTAGGAAGAGTATTCTACTTCAGACATGAGAAAAGTCCCCTTAATATGCAGAAAGCCCCCTGTCAGAGAGGTCTTCAACTCCCACCTCCGACAGAGTTTCAACCAGGTCCCGAGGGAGGTGGGGGACATTGAGTCCGAATGGACTATGTTCCGCTCCTCCATTGTCGGTGCGGCGGTTCGGAGCTGCGGCCATAAGGTCTCCGGTGCCTGTCGCGGCGGCAATCCCCGAACACGGTGGTGGACACCGGAAGTAAGGGATGCCGTCAAGCTGAAGAAGGAGTTCTATCGGGCCTGGCTGGCTCATGGGACTCCTGAAGCAGCTGACGGGTACCGACGGGCCAAACGGAGCGCGGCTCTGGCAGTCGCCGCGGCAAAAACTCGGGCTTGGGAGGAGTTCGGTGAGGCCATGGAGGAAGACTTTCGGTCGGCCTCAAAGAGATTCTGGCAAACCGTCCGGCGACTCAGAGGGGGGAAGCGGTGTTCCACGAACACTGTTTACAGTGGAAGTGGTGCGCTGCTGACCTCAGCTGAGGATGTTCTCGGGCGGTGGAAGGAGTACTTTGAGGATCTCCTCAATCCCTCCGACACGCCTTCCGTAGAGGAAGCTGAGGCTGGGGACTTGGAGGGGGACTCGTCCATTACCCTGGCTGAAGTTGCTGAGGTAGTCAAAAAACTCCTCGGTGGCAAGGCTCCGGGGGTGGATGAGATCCGCCCCGAGTTTCTCAAGTCTCTGGATGTTGTGGGGCTGTCTTGGCTGACACGCCTCTGCAGCATCGCGTGGAGTTCGGGAACGGTGCCTCTGGACTGGCAGACCGGGGTGGTGGTCCCTCTTTTTAAGAAGGGGGACCGGAGATTGTGTTCCAACTACAGGGGGATCACACTCCTTAGCCTCCCTGGGAAAGTCTATGCCAGGGTACTGGAAAGGAGAATCCGACCGATAGTCGAACCTCGGATTCAGGAGGAGCAATGCGGTTTTCGCCCTGGCCGTGGAACACTGGACCAGCTCTATACCCTCACTAGGGTGTTGGAGGGTTCGTGGGAGTTTGCCCAACCAGTCCATATGTGTTTTGTGGACCTGGAGAAGGCATTCGACCATGTCCCTTGTGGCATCCTGTGGGGGGTGCTTCGGGATTATGGGGTTCGGGGCTCGTTGCTACGGGCTGTTCGTTCCCTGTATGACCGGAGCAGGAGCTTGGTTCGCATTGCCGGCAGTAAGTCAGACCTGTTCCCGGTGCATGTTGGACTCCGCCAGGGCTGCCCTTTGTCACCGATTCTGTTCATTATTTTTATGGACAGAATTTCTAGGCGCAGTCAGGGAACGGAGGGTGTCTGTTTTGGTGGCCGCGAGATCTCGTCTCTGCTTTTTGCGGACGATGTGGTCCTGTTGGCTTCATCAAGTCAAGACTTGCAGCGTGCACTGGGGAGGTTTGCAGCCGTGTGCGAAGCGGCGGGGATGAGAATCAGCACCTCCAAATCCGAGGCCATGGTTCTCAGTTGGAAAAAGGTGGATTGCTCCCTCCGGGTTAGGGGGGAGTTGCTCCCTCAAGTGGAGGAGTTTAAGTATCTTGGGGTCTTGTTCACGAGTGAGGGAAAAATGGAGCGGCAGGTCGACAGACGGATCGGTGCGGCGTCTGCAGTAATGCGGTCATTGTACCGGTCTGTTGTGGTGAAGAGGGAGCTGAGTCGTAAGGCGAAGCTCTCAATTTACCGGTCGATCTACGTTCCTACCCTCACCTATGGTCATGAACTCTGGATCATGACTGAAAGAATGAGATCGCGGATACAAGCGGCAGAAATGAGTTTCCTCCGCAGAGTGGCTGGGCGCACCCTTAGGGATAGGGTGAGGAGCTCAGTCACCCGGGAGGAGCTCGGAGTAGAGCCGCTGCTCCTCCGCATCGAGAGGAGCCAGTTGAGGTGGCTCGGGCATCTGTTCCGGATGCCTCCTGGACGCCTCCCTGGGGAGGTGCTCCGGGCTTGTCCCACTGGGAGGAGGCCTCGGGGCAGACCCAGGACACGTTGGAGAGACAATGTCTCCCGGCTGGCCTGGGAACGCCTTGGGGTTCCCCCAGAGGAACTGGAGGAGGTGTGCGGGGAGAGGGAGGTCTGGAGTACTCTGCTCGGACTGCTGCCCCCGCGACCCGGCCCCGGATAAAAGCGGAGGAAGATGGATGGATGGATGGAATATGCAGAAAGCATGGTTTCGGTGAAAATGGCCAAGATGTGGGGTCTTCCACCACTCCCCCCACTTGTTCTGTTCATCTGCTGGTGGACTTGCTCATTATCCCACTCAGGCGTGTTGGTAGCGGGTCGATCGGCACGGGCAGCAGGAACTTGACAGGGACTGGTCCCTGAGGAACCCCTCTCATAAGTAGCTGTAAAGAACCTCCTGGCAGCGGTTGCTCTGGGAGTGTAATTAAGCGCGAGGCCAGCACTTCTGCCTCATGTGGAATAGCATGAGATGATTAGGCCCCTCTCTCTCTCTCCCTCCTTCACACTCTCTCTCTCTCTCTCTCTCTCTCTCTCTGTCTCTCCTGCCCTGATCTATTTTTCATAACCTCAAAGAGCCAATGCATATTAAACTGCAAAGGATTTCAAAATAGCTGGTCATTAGGTCACAGCTGGTGGCTGCACCCTTAATACCCAAGACTTGCATGTTTTGCTGTTATTGCACAATTTTTATAGGCATAAATATTTTTCCTCAACTCTTCTGTAAGCTTTGGTCTCTAATTGGAGGGAAAACATGCGGAGTGCAAGTGTCTACCATGGGACCGCACTGAGCTTCCTTGCTTTGTGGTCATAAGTGCTTAAAGGCGGAATAAGTCTCTCTGCATCCCGGTCCGGCTATGCGAGGCAAGCTCTCTCGTGTCACACCCTGCCATTTACAAAAGAAGGCTGTCTTTTCCCCTCACCGTTAAAAGCAGAGTATCACTAGCTTTACAGGACGCTGAAGGAAGATGCCCCCTGAAATTCCGACAGACCTACTTCCATCTTTTTTCTTGCCATCCATCTAGGCTGTTTTTTCTTAAGCTATTTTTGTGGATTTGTTCAAAATCGGTAACAGAAACCTCCTGGTTTTCAGGTTGTTTTTAAAGACCTAATGAATTCCAGCTGTGACACAAGTGTTTGCGGGCAACAGTTTAACTGAGGTCAGTAAGCACATTAGGCCCAAGCAAGAAGGAACGTCTTGGCATCCCCCCTTCGCCTAATATTTGCTGATATTCAAACGTGCAGTTGATCATTTCTTGAAATGACTTCTGGGAAACCACTTAATTCCACACTTGATAAGACTTTGCAGAGCCAAAATGTAGAACTAATCATCAGTTACACATACATCCCTTTAAATGAAAAATATGCCGCCTTATGTCTGCAGATATCCTTGTTGGCATGGTTAAAATGACCATGCTGTGCTTTTCTTAAATAAGGCTCTTGTTTCTCCCAAATAACAGAAGTACGCGTTTATGGAGGAGAAGCTAGTGAGATAGTCAACCTATATGAAGAACTTGGGTGCCAAATGGTTGAAATCAAGTATGTCATTTAATCCTTGTACCAGGTTTGGGAGGATTTGTTTGTCAGTGTGTTGTATTGCCTTGAGAAATTCATTGAAATGCTGTCTATATGTATTTTTCTCTGACAGAGCTCTCAGCTCTGTTCCAAGGTGTAGTCTGGTAGCTTTAGCTCCAGGTCTCTGCTAACCCATCCGAGTGCCAAACTGACGTCAAGGTAGCTGTCTTGCTCTCAGCTAGCTGTGTCTTTTCACACGTGTTACTGGTATAGCCCCAGTTCTCCTGCCTCAAGTGCATCTCTTCTTGCAGGGTTGAAGTCGTGAACTGCCAGGGCTTCAGTAAAGACTTGCTTCAAGCTGCTGCAGCACTTGTTGTGGTATCTGGCAGAAGTATAAACCTATAGCTTTCTTTCCCTATCCCTCCCTGACACACACACTGCGACTGTGATTCCCTGTTTCCCTACAATGCCCGTGCTGTTCTCCACCGTCAAACTCATGAGACCCACTCGGCCACATTTGAGCAATATTTCAGACCAGTGAGGTTTTTCTCCTCTGTTTCAGATTGACGTTGGCACTGACAAAAAAGCAGGACGTTTTTTCCAGTGTGGTTGGGACTCCGCCCTCCCAGCAGCATATGGGAAAACCGTTGTGGCGATGCTGAGCAAGCTGCCCTTGGTGTGAAGTTCACTTCCATCAAGTTACAGTTCTCTAACTAACCTCACACCCGTGTCCTTTCTTAACAACAGGTGCTGAATCCAAGTTTTTTCAGTATTCTTCGGACTGGACTTAGGCTTCTGCTTAGCATCAAATAAAATTAGTGAAGGGAGTTGCCTGCTACGCGCCGCCTCTGCTGCCTAATCCCAACTCTACTTGATGGCCGATTGAAGAGATTCACATTTTCCCAGTTATATATTCATTTCGTGGATACTTGTCTATAAAGAGACGAATAATGTTAAGAGGCTTACTTTGATTTAGTCATGTGTATGTCTGGGCAAATTTTTGAGCGATTCAGGGTAAGTACCTTGCTCAGAGGTACCATAGCAGGAGACAGTATTTGAACTTTGGTCTTGATGTGCATGGTAGCAACACTGATGGCTGCGCCACCTGCTGCTGCTTCCCCCAGTAAATGCTGCAATAGTGGTTAAAAGTCACTTTTTGATTAAAAAACCACAGGTTCAATTCTTTGCTCCTGCTGCTGTACCCATGATCAAGGTACTTACTCTGAATTTATGCAGTACAAAATTACCCAGCTGTTTCTCTGAATAGGTATTTGTAAGTAGCTTGGTGTAAAATTAGAACTTTGTAAGTTGCTTTGGACAAGAAATGAATAAATGCGCATGTCAGTCTTCGCTGTACAAGCGTGAAACATATGCAGCCTTCCTGCTGCCCGTGTGCAAAGGGGTGCTTATGTTTTGAGGTCTCCTCAAAGTTTCCAGAAGAACGAGAGGAGATTTATTCATTGCTGCCAAAGTCATCCATTCTGAAAAGACTAGATATAACTTCAATGCGAGGGCCAAATGCTTGTGGCCATTGCAGCTGACTCGCCCCAAATATTGAGCTTTTTTTTTTTTTTTTTTTTTTTTTTGTGTGTGAAGGAAAAGAAAACGGCAAAGCCTTTTGAGAGAGTCACTCACCGCCAGCTCTTCTTAAAGGAGCACTTTGTGTCCAGAATTGCATAAATCTGTCCGAACCAGGATCAGCCCAGCTGGTTCTGGGACTGCTGGAGCGTGTATGATCAAACGATGAGGGCAGTGACTACAGACATTGGTGTGAATCATCAGGGCGACCTACACTTCCACAAGGCGATTCGGCATCTGCTGTTCTCCACCAAAAGCCAGCTGCTTGACCGCAGGTCCCAGTTCTGGGAGCACGACTCGTGCTCTTTGAGCCAGTCTGCTGTCCACATCTGTGTCAGGAATGTTTTAGAATCAACATCAACCTTGTGTATGCCTGCAATGGCAAGAACTGGGGGTGTAGGATTCCTGATGGTGCGCTCTCTGCTTTCCAGGAAGGCTTCATGTACCCTTAAAGGTCACTGCTGTTTTTACACTGTTACTGCCTGCCTGCTGGATGTCTGGTTGCTCTTCCCCAGATTTAAGAAAAAAAGTATTGAAATGCCATCCTTCAAAGACCCTTGGTGCCCCTTCACAGAATGTGCAGTTAGACTTTAGAGCTCTTATTCTCATTTCAAGGCCTTGCTTGGATCTTATGTAGCTTCCCCTCTAAACTCTGTTTCTGATTGCAGGAGCTTTGAGTAAGCATTTGTGAGAGGTGTGCTCTTTTAAATCACAGCAGGCTGTTGCATATTGGCACTGGATGGCAGTGCCGTGACCCTTCAGCTTAATCTGTCCTCCTCCTTCCCAAAGGTAATCTTGCCTTGGCATGTGGACAAGCTCATTGTCCACGCTGAAGTCTATCTTTCCTTCTCCCATGGAGAGAGCAATAACGCCCAGAATTCAACCGTTTCACCTGCAATAGCAGCAGGCCATTGTAGGGAAAATAGGAAAGTTTTGACTGCTTTTAAACTCAGCAACTCGCGGAAATATTTTGAAATATTGTTGCTGCCATTGGGGATTTATTTGGACAGTGTAACACAGCAGTTTGAATTACTCTCCTTGTCAATCTACTGGCAGAAAGAAGTAATAAAGTCTTGGCTACACATTTAAACTTTTGTTGCTTTACAAGAGTCTTCAAATGTCTTTTGTCCAAAATAAATACTGAATTGCATGCAATTGTAATGTTTTTAATTTACTTTGTTGTATCCAGTTACTTTCAGGATATAATACAGCTGGGTATTTCTTTACTGGAGCAATTCAGGGTAAGTACCTTGCTTGGGGATACTACAGCAGTAGGACTCAATGGATTTTGAACTGCAAACCTTCAAATCTGAAGTTCGTGCTGTAATATGGCACATTCTGTCACATGTGAGGTGATTCATAACTGATTAAAGATCTTTCACATAGACATCTGAAGATGTTCATGTTCTTCTAAAGTTCTGTTTCCCATGTATACCCTAGACAAAGCTGCGTTTATCCTTCATTTTTGGTATTAAAAATGAAACCCGAGTTTTACCGAAGGGTTCAATACACAACCAAGGTACAAGGCCTGTACCTCTTCATTTATGTACAAGGATGAAATATCTTGGTTCTCTTCCCTGCATTAAAAAGGTGATCTCCCTTACTCACCCAATACCCTATGTATTGCAAGGCCCCTTCAGACCTGTTTTCACAGTCCATAAATACCATTTTATGAATTTCATAGAAAAGAAAAACAGAAGGACTAAGGGAAGCCAGCTGAGGTCAGTGGATACAGCAGGAAGGTAGAAAGTGTTTATTTTTAAGATTGCTGGAATGATTCCTCTGAGTGAGTTGAACACTGCTAATGCTGATGGTATGAATACTGGTGAGGGTGTCCACTGAAATATGACCACAGGAGAAATGGAAAAGTGGAACAGCTGATTAGTGTATTGTTGCACCAGTTGTGCTCAGCTATTCGCATATGGCACAAGAGAGAAAACGATCACAATTTGACTCCCATTTTCCCCCGAGGGCAAACCAACACCATGTGTTATACGCATTTGGAGGTCTTTGGTACCTCAGTAGTCCCCATCCTTATAATATTCCTTGCAATTCAAGCTTGAACACAGGCTTTGAATCTGCCAGCCAGACACTCAAGAAGATTTTGCGGCCTCAAATGTGAGGAGAAATTTAAATCAGGTCCAAGGGCAAAAAGGAAGGTGGGCAGGTAGTGAATAAGAAGAGTGGAGTCTGGGCAATGTAAATGTGCAGTTGCATTTCAAAGAAGGATACAGACACGATGGCGGTATTGGCATGCGAAGGTCTTAGGACACTTTGCCTCTGATTCCTCTGTGAAAGTCCTTTGAGTGTCACCTACAATTTGAGATCTCCTCCAAACCGTCACCCGGCTGCTGAGAGTGCTCAGCCAAAGCCACATGGACGCACAGTTACCAGCTGGATCTGTCCCACCCAAGACCTGAAAACCATTGCAAGATCAGCAAGTATGATATGGAAATTGCTCACCCTCCGGAAAACATAAATCTTGACTTTGTGGTTAGGCAAGGGACTGGCTGCCTTGGATCTGGGTTTTAACTTCTCTCAGATGTCAGACTTCTGGAAATGCTTGAAAGGCCCATTACAAACATAGCTGGATTAAAATCCCCTTTTCTGAGTGGCTCCTATCACTTGAGTCTTTCTTTGTGGTTATTTTAGTGCATGGTATTAGGGTTGTCTATAAAACAAAGTGCAAATACTTATCTTCACAGGAAGGGACAAAAAAGAACATGTTTAAAACTTGGGAAATGCATCCTTGTGGTCTATAGCTATGGCTTGCTGAAATCTGTTTAAAAAGCATTTACTGTAGTCTCTAGCATTACATTAAGGAACAGAAGTTTAAAATTTAAATGTCCTTGGGTTTTCAATACCTTGATGAAAAGTAGAATATCTCAACAAATGTAAAGTGAAGACGCCAATGCTAAATTATAGAAGACACTCGGGGCCTTGTAAATCAAATGTTCAAAGTAAATATTTTAAAAGTCTAAATTATTTTTGGGCAAGGATTCTGTAGGCAACATGAAAAGGCATAATCAAATACTGTGGACAAGTTCCTTACTACAGCAGCAATCAGATATCCTGGTTTCTTTTTCTACCTGGATTCAGAACTGAGTTCCTGGGGCTTTCAGTGGTGGAGATTCATGGTTCAGATGTAAATCCATAAAACCAGGCAATTGTCTGGTCTTCCGGCCTCTGCTGTGAAACTTTTCCAGCCAGTACAGAATGCTGCTTCACGAGTTCTTCGACGTGGCATGCCGGGTTCAGCTGGTGCCCCTGTGTGGTGGGTCTGGGGTTTGAGCCATGCATGGGGTGCCTTGGGATGGCCTGGTGTCTTGTCCTGGGTGTGTCCCCTCCCCCTTCGACCTTGTGCCCTGTGTTGCCGCTTGAGGTTCCGGCTCATCGTGACCCCACTTGGGACAAGTGGTTGTTGACGATGGATGGATGGAGTTCTTTGACCTGCCAACGTGTTTCCATGTATCTCCGCTCCTTGTCTCTCTGTTGGCTTCCTGTAACTGCTTGTATCAAGTTCAAGTCTCTAGTCATGGCCTACAAAACTATGAATGGATTTGATACCTACAGGAATTGTTCGCTTGTTACACTTCTCCACCTCTGCCTGCTTGGTGGTTCTGGGTGCAAAACATCCAAAAGCACTGAAGTTTCTTGTTTCTGGGTTCAATGTGGTGGTTTGACAAGAGGGATTTTGACTAAAGCAGAAGTGTAAAATGTGGACAATGGCAAAAAATAATTAATGTAAGCTTGAGGAATCCTTAAACTTAAAATGAATTGTACCATTGATTTCTGGTCTTTTGACATTATGATGTGACATTCTAGATATAGTACTTCTTGAATGTAAACGAACAAAACATTTATTTTGCTGTATGTGGATATGCTATAATTGTTGGAGCCAAAACTATCACTTCCTGTCACAGTCCAAGGATGAATTTCAGGTGAGTTTTTGACTAAAATTACAAATTTTATGTGTTGTGCATTACTCTGGTATATAGATGGTGAAAGACTGTAGAAAGTTTAGTGTAGTGTATCTAGCATTGTAAATCACTTCAAATAGTGTCAATTGAATAATCATTGTACATTGCTGGAGAAAAGTGTCTTGTAAAATGATGAATATTATTGCAAGAAGCTAAGTTTTTTTTTAACGTGTGAACAAAAGCAGTGAGTGCATTATGTGAAGATGGAGGCATCCTTGTAACAGTAACGTTTGCCTGATTTCATATTAAATGACGTTTAATTTTTGGATTTGACGTTTTGTTGTTTTAAGTGGATTTTTACAGAATTTTGTCAGAACTCTTCTCCCCAAAGTTTAGCTGAGGCTTTTTCTTTACCTGTTCTGGTACTCTAATGTATAGTATTGCTGTGAGGTGTTCGGTTCTTCGCTGAGCTTGGCATTTAGGTTGCAAACGTTTCATCACCAGTCAAGGTGACATCATCAGTGCACAAGTTTTGTGTTGGATGCTTCCTGTCGCATGGGACAAGCGGTTCAGTGCGTGTGCGTGCGTGCGTGCGTGTGCGTGCTTCTTCCATTATATGTAGTTTGATGGGTGGGATTGCCTGAAGCTTGGACGTGATTGGTTGGTTTCATATGACCTTGAGTATGAGCGGTTCTTCTGATTTCTGATTGGTTGGTTGCCGGTTTTAAAGCGGAACCAGTTTGATACCGGTTAGGCCCTCGATGGTCCTTGCATCGTATTGGCTCGTAGATGGGGTCCAGATCAATATGTTTGTTTATGGAATTGACTGAAGAGTACCAGGCCTCACGAAACTCCCTTGAATGTTTTGTATCTGCCTGGGATAAGAGTTCTGCATTGTCCATAGTATTGCTGTCTTGAAAGATGAAGTTGATTAAATTGAGCTAAGCTCTTGGAGCACACGAACCATACCAACATATGAGTTCCTGCGTTATCGGCAGCCGCTAGCTGTGAATTAGAGTCTCAAAGAATATTAGGACTTAAGCGGCAAAATGAGTGTTGGGGTGCCGGTTTTCTCTCGAATAGCATTAAGAATTGTAGAGCTAAGATAGAAACCAACTAGAAGAATCACTGTTTTATTGGATTATTAAACTCTTCGGGATGTCAGAGTTATTAACCTTGAAATAATGTTGAATTAGAGAGTAAAGCCAGAGGAAGAATTTTAATTTATCAGCATGGAAAGATTTTTTTTTTTCTTTTCTTCCCCCCCTCCTATTCTTCTTTGTCTTTACAGAGAGTTAAGTTTCTACTGGTACATGTGGATAAAAATAACTCATCCTGACTGGGAAGGTTGGACTCCGCTGGAGAGGAGTGAGAGACTGTTTAGTGTGGTTCTTATCCCACCCAATTAGGGGTCATGTGATCTGTCCTTCGCTTTGACATGCTTCAGCATGCCCCCACCCTCCTCGAACCCACACACCCCCACACAGGCATTGAACATTCCATTATCACCCAGCACAATAAAAAGGCCAATTTGTCTTCACCTGAGGCCCGAGGTATGCCATTACAGCGCCAGTATGGAGTAACGGGTGCAAGTGTGTGCTTTGTGCTCCCTCGTCTGTTGTAGGTCTTGATGAGGAGTTCGAAGGATTAAGCCTTTCTCAGGAGGTAGGATTAAATGACCTACTGGCCCTTAAATGCTTTTCAAACGCATGAAGACGCCTTCCTTTTATGGAAAAAATTTTTGTTATAAAGAAATTCATTCGTCTGCATGAATTGGTGCTATTATTCATTCTTTGTCAAGCATTTTCGTTAATAAAAAGAGAAATTCTATATGTAGACAGCATATATATGTATGCGTAAACCATATTTAAGTGACCTAATATAGCTCCTAATTTTTCTGCGATTCTCACAGAAATGCTTATTTTTTTAAAGCTGACAGATTGCGCTAAATATTTACTTGTCCTGACATTCTCAACATGTGTTGCAAAATATCCCCCAGAGATGGACGCTATTTATGGAGATTGCTGTTTAAACATGGACAGCCAGCTGTTTGCCCTCCACCCTTGACACTAGGTGGCTGTGGGGTTTTCAGCCGGACCCCCAGATGGGGAACTGAAATCCAGGGCCTCCATCAGTTGCATACATCCTGCCGATGAGTGATGGCCACTCACTCTGGCCTGTTCTCTCGCTGGCACCGGTTCCAGGGGAATGCCGCCCAGTCCTCTTAAAATAACAGGCTGAGCCCAGGGTGCGGGAGGACCCTGATTGTTTAGCGGACCCAAGTTTGACCCCTTCTAGTAGCCCTTCAATCTTGGGCTGGTGTATTTTTCTTTGTCTTACCTTGGAAGTTGTGGTCCTGGTCTTGGGACTCCCCTCTCTGGTTCTCTCCTGGGTCTCTCTTGTGTATACAGGAAAAGTAGTCTCTTATTTCAGACTTTAAAAAAAAAAAAAAAGTTGATTTTTCTTCCCTTCCCCGAATTGTTTGAGTGTTTTGGGGGGACTAAGTGCTGAAAGGAAGGTGCGCTTTGAACAGGCGGTGAAGGAAAAGGTAAACAAAGGAGGATAAAAAGAGTTGCCTTGATAGCCTGCAAAGCGCAGTGATTCTGGGGGTTAAGCACTTTTAAATGCATGTTCCCACAGACCCAGAAATAACCCTCATTTTCAGGTTAAGCACAATGGCCCGTCTAGTGTTGCGAGTGCCACTCTTGCAAGTGCCGCACTCCAGTGGTGAAGCCCAGTCCTAAGCCAGCTGTTGGTTGCATTCTTACATTAAAGTTCATTCCATGCCCTGCAAAAATAAAGTGACCTTGAATTTTTAACAGCTACCAACAGTTGTATTTAAAGGTTAGGTTTGGCACTGGCTGTTATCCGCTGGTGGACGGCACAGACGGACTGGGTTGTGGAAGGCGAGTGTGAGCGTGCGCGGGATGGCAGCTGGAGGGTATGGGCGAGAGCAGTGGTGTCAGGAGCCCAGGGAGCCAGACCTTGCAGCAGAACTGGAGAACGGAGGCTGTCAGGAGGAGATGCAGCCATGCTCTGTCTTCGGGGGAAAAAGAAGAGGGAGAAGTTGTAGTTCATGTGTTTTGCCTCGGAGATATTTGTGGGCAGCAAACAGCTACGGAACAGCTGTTGACTGAATTCACCATGGGAGGAATACAGTACAAAACGAGGCACTCCGATGATCACATCGTTTTCCGAGGGTGTGCTTGTATGTAATTTGTCTCCTTGCAGTCTGTTCGGCTTCTGCCATGAGAAAATTTTGGATATCCGAATGTGTTATGAAATAAATGTTTTATCACCGTTGGTTCTTGCTATAAAAAAATGTCCATCCGAGATGTCACTGTTCTGCTTAGGATTACTTTTTGACTGACAAAATGTACAAGGGGCGTTATACCCATGTTCACATTTGTTCATTTAGCTGACACTTTTGTTCAAAGCAACTTCCAGTGTTAAACTACTTAAAACCATTTGCCCATTTTTACAGCTGGGTAATCTTACTGGAGCAATTTTAGGGTAAGTACCTTGCTCAGGGGTATGACAGCTATAGGTGGGGATTGAACCTGTAACCTTTGGGTCTAAAGGCAGCAGCTCTGACATGCAAACTACCAGCTGCCCCCACAAATATGGGCAAACATATACAGTATCCATAACAATATGAAAGTTTTTTTTAAAAAAAAAAAAAAAAAAATCTCTAAGTCCAGGAATGTTTTCAAATTCTTTGAAGGCCGTTGATGGCACTGATGTTTGTGTAGACATGGGCTTCAGTGGGTGTGATTTCTGGCTGGGCTCTCCCTAGGGCTACTGCAGTTTGATACGGAGCTCTGCCGGGAATGGATAGAACAATCAGCCACATTTTTTTGTAGATAAAACCACTACCTGAATGGAGGACACACAACCGAGGACCTGTGAGGCCCCAGCACTACTACTTCTATCACCATGCTGAGAAAGACTAGTCACAGCCATAGTTTACGTTTATTCTCTTAGCACTTTTCTGCAAAGCGACTTCCAATAAACATGTAGTGTAACCAGCCCACACCGTATTAACCCAAGGTGACATACAATGCTAGTACAGGTGGTCCCTGATTTACAATGGTTCGACTTATGATTTTTTTGACTTTACGATGGTGAGCTGGCAATAGACATTCAGTAGAAACTGCACTTCAAACTTTGAATTTTCTTTTTTAAGCAATATGCAGTGCAATACTCTTTTGATGCTGGGCAGCGGCAGCGATCTGCATCTCCCAGTCTACCATGCAGTCGCTATACAGGTACCCCCCCTTGTATCTACATTGTGTTTTGTGCATCCATAATGTCCCAGAAATACCCATCTGTGTCTCCTGCTACTGGTTGGAAGAAGAAGACGAGGGCAATTACTCTTTAGGAGAAACTCAAGATAATTGCCCAGCATGAAAGTGGCAAGCCCGTAATGGCCATCGCACGTATGCTAGGCTATAATGTTCGGTAGGTTTGGTGCATTAAATGTATTTTTGATTTATGATATTTTTGACTTACGATGGGTTTGTCGGAACGTAACACCATCGTAAATCTGGGACCACCTGTACTGTACACTACTTACAGGGGGTCACTCATCCATATACATCCATCCATGCAATCATCTACAAGTAACTTGTAACCAAATGCATCCATGGTATTGGACAACACTAATAACAGTCCATCCCGTATTCCAGATTACAAGGAACGTATTTGAAGTATGAGAAAATGTTAGTATCTCTTGTATTTTTTAACTTGTAGCATTTGCTCTTGTATAACTCAACAAATACTAGCTGTTGCTTCTTGTTCTTGTAGCATAAAACACTGGTTATACATGCTGCCTTGCAGTTAAATGGTTTGAGTCCCTGCTTTTAGTGCAATACCCTTGAGCAAGGTACCCTGAATTGAAACCGTAAGAATGGCTGAATCACTAAGTAGCAAAGAATATAAGCCTAAGAAGTTGCCTTGGATGAAAGTGTCAACTAAATTTAATAAATATTAGTGATAGTTTCATGTTTTGTTCTCATGGGAAAATATATATAGGTGGTGTCATAATATTCGACTGGTAAAACAGAATTGGTCCTTGTTGTTTAAGGCTGATTAAAAACAGGCACCTGGAAGTATATTTCAGAAGAGAGCAAGATGCTAAACGCCCAACTGTGTAATAAAACAAAGGTAGACTAAGTGACAAGGCAATGGAGGAACAGGGAATGGAAGCAGTGTCTTTATATTAAATTTTGTGCAAGATTCTGAAGTCAGACCCCTACTCCTGTGGTAGTTATTGGAACATATTCACATGAAATGTATTTACTAAATTGCAAAACTCATGAAGGTTTCCTGGGGCAAGAAATTGTCTCTGAAAATAAACTGGAGTAACTGCTGCCATGCAATGTTGTCTTTCTAGCGCAGGAAATGATTATGTCCAAATCAAAATGAAATTCCGTACAGCAGCGAAAGGTTTGTTGTGTTGCCTTTCAGTTGTGACTTTACCAGGCTTTACTGGGACGGGGGGCGGCTACGAATTCGCCGCTATTTAATTACTGATAGCAGTAAAACTGGACTGTGAATAGGGCTCTCTTTCTTTTAACTTCATAAGAATGCTTTTTAAAAATTTTAGCTATGCAGAACAAATCCCCTTACTATGCTCTGACTTTTCAAAGAAACCTGCAGAAAGGGGGGGGGGGGGGAAGTTATCATTCAGGAGGTTTTCTCACATCATTGTAGATTTAGGTTTCATTTTGACCATGAATAGTTTATGCGTAATTTGATTTCAGTTATTTTGAATTTATTTATTTCATGTTGCCAGCAAGAAAGAAGAACTTCAAATCATTTGTTATGCATTATATCTGAATTAAAATGTAAAGTATGTTTTGCATTACTATTAGATAATCTAACAAAATATTGCTGAGGCCATGAAATAAGTAACAAAAATGTTATAGAATCTGCGGTTAGACTGAGTAACTCTTGCATAATGTTATTCTCCAACTGGGATGTAGAATCATTCATGATCTGCCAATTAAGGGCAAAATCTTACTTGAATACAGCCTCACGTCAAATCTTTACATTTTTGGTGCAGTTGCCAAGTGCTTTTAAACATGGGCTTTTATTCAGATATGTTTAAAAATCATTTAGTTTTGCTCCTCTCCCTTCATTCAGTTGATCATTTCTATAATACTTATGAGAGCCTTGGACCTTCGTTGCACTTTCATGGATCACAGCTTCACGATTAGCAACACATAAACATTCATACACGATCTATAGGTTATACAGGTATTATGAAGGTCTTGTCAGGTCCTTTGTTTAAGAAAGAAAGAAAGAAAAAAAAAAAAAACAATTTTATCGGGTGAGAGAACATTTGTTGTTATAGACCGACATCTAAACATTCACACACCCAAACATTCTTTTCAAAGCAATGTAATGAAAAACAATTTTAATTTGTTCAATGGCTTTTTCATATATTGCTGCTCTCTGCTAAAGGATATATTCTGTATTAGGCCCATTGAATAGTAGGAATACATAAGAGTATTTTCACATGCAGCTTATACTGTATAAATACACCCTAGATAATATTTTAATTTTCCCTTTCCCCAATCTTATCTCTGATGTACTGTGACCTCAATATCAAAAAAGTGAAACCCACTTTTGTGAACCAAAGTATATTCCAGTACAACTCAAATACAGTGGAGCATGTCACTTTAACAGGTCAACATGTTGGGATACCCAAAGAAGGAGCTTTTAAAGTGGTGAGACTGGTGTTGTCTTTGATATTGACCGTCAGTGTTGTGGAATGGGACCTGAACGCAAACAGAAAGGGTTGAACTGTCAGCACCGTTCAACATTTAGCATAATAGTGTAGGGAACATGAGTCTTTGCTGTCTTCATGAGGGTGCTCACATGGAGCAAAAGGGTCAGAGGTTCTACTATCTTTTGCTCTGTAGTCCTGGGAAGGACTTTGTAGTCATATGCCCAATTCTCCAGTGAGAAATAGGTTGATGGTACAGTTTATATAATTTTTCTTGCTTACCAAGCAATTTTTATCAAACTGACCTAGAGCTTTTAGACATTCATACATCTAGGTGTTTTGCTGCAGCAATACAGATATTTTGTTGAAGGGTACTACCACAAGGTCTTGTTCCTCATAACCACTGTACTCCTGAGAGATCTGATAGGTGCATCACTCTGTTCTGACATTTGAGCTTCTTCAGCGTTGACAACAGTGATGAGAAGATGAAATGAGTGTACATTTGTGGATAGCCATATAGTCATACTCCTGGTACCCCAAAAGCTACATTTTTAGAGAAGCGTGAGTTTGTGAAGTTACGTTTCCATGTTTAACATCTGTAGCATCTGGAAGATGATCCCAGAAGCTCAGGCCAAATCCACATTCCAGCTGTAAACATTGTCAGAGACCCTACAAATTCCTGTTTCAGCCATAAACTATCACATCTTTGGATATCAGCAGTCTAACTCAAAGGCAGCTGACTGTCATCCAGGATGGGTCTGCTCCTGCATTTCTCCACGATCTGCTTTGTGGGCAGAACTCCACAGAGAGTTTCAATCAGTACCTCTTTGCTGCTTTATGCAAACCCCTTGTTATCTTTTTGGAATTCTGTAGACTTTCTGTCCTTTTTTTCTCATTGCATGGTAACGCAGTTCTGCTTAACCATCCATCCATCTTCCTCCGCTATCCGGGGCCTGGTCGCAGGGGCAGCAGTCCGAGCAGAGTCCTCCAGACTTCCCTCTCCCTGCACACCTTCTCCAGTTCCCCTGGGGAAACCTCAAGGCGTTCCCAGGCCAGCCGGGAGACGTAGTCTCTCCGTGTCCTGGGTCTGCCCCGAGGCCTCCTCCCAGTGGGACATGCCTGGAACACCTCACCACGGAGGCGTCCAGGAGGCATCCGGAACAGATGCCCAAGCCACCTCAACTGGCTCCTCCTCGATGCGGAGGAGCAGCGGCTCTACTCCGAGCTCCTCCCGGGTGACTGAGCTCCTCACCCTATCCCTAAGGGTGCGCCCAGCCACTCTGCGGAGGAAACTCATTTCTGCCGCTTGTATCCGCGATCTCATTCTTTCGGTCATGATTCAGAGCTCATGACCATAGGTGAGGGTAGGAACGTAGATTGACCGGTAAATTGAGAGCTTTGCCTTACGGCTCAGCTCCCTCTTCACCACAACAGACCGGTACAATGACCGCATTACTGCGGACGCCGCACCGATCCGTCCGTCAACCTGCTGCTCCATTTTTCCCTCACTTGTGAACAAGACCCCGAGATCCTTAAACTCCTCCACTTGAGGGAGCAGCTCCCCCCTAACCCGGAAGGGGCAATCCACCTTTTTCCGACTGAGAACCATGGCCTCGGATTTGGAGGTGCTGATTCTCATCCCCGCCGCTTCGCACTCGGCTGCAAACCTCCCCAGTGCACGCTGCAAGTCTTGATTTGATGAAGCCAACAGGACCACATCGTCCGCAAAAAAGCGGAGACGAGATCCTGCGGCTACCAAAACAGACACCCTCCGTTCCCTGGCTGCGCCTAGAAATTCTGTCCATGAAGATAATGAACAGAATCGGTGACAAAGGGCAGCCCTGGCGGAGTCCAACATGCACCGGGAACAGGTCTGACTTACTGCCGGCAATGCGAACCAAGCTCCTGCTTCGGTCATACAGGGAACGAACAGCTCGTAGCAGCGAGCCCCGAACCCCATAATCCCGAAGTACCTCCCACAGGATGCCACGAGGGACACGGTCGAATGCCTTCTCCAGGTCCACAAAACACATATGGACTGGTTGGGCAAACTCCCACGAACCCTGCAACACCCTAGTGAGGGTATAGAGCTGGTCCAGTGTTCCACGGCCAGGGTGAAAACCGCATTGCTCCTCCTGAATCCGAGGTTCAACTATCGGTTGGATTCTCCTTTCCGGTACCCTGGCATAGACTTTCCCAGGGAGGCTAAGGAGTGCGATCCCCCCTATAGTTGGAACACAATCTCCGGTCCCCCTTCTTAAAAAGAGGGACCACCACCCCGGTCTGCCAGTCCAGAGGCACCGTTCCCGAGCTCCACGCGATGCTGCAGAGGCGTGTCAGCCAAGACGGCCCCACAATGTCCAGAGACTTGAGAAACTCGGGGCGGATCTCATCCACCCCCGGAGCCTTGCCACCAAGGAGTTTTTTGACTACCTCAGCAACTTCAGCCAGGGTAATGGACAAGTCCCCCTCCAAGTCCCTAGCCTCAGCTTCCTCTACGGAAGGCGTGTCGGAGGGATTGAGGAGATCCTCAAAGTACTCCTTCCACCGCCCGAGGACATCCTCAGCTGAGGTCAGCAACGCACCACTTCCACTGTAAACAGTGTTTCTGGAACACCGCTTCCCCTCTCTGAGTCGCCGGACGGTTTGCCAGAATCTCTTTGAGGCCGACCGAAAGTTTTCTTCCATGGCCTCACCGAACTCCTCCCAAGCCCGAGTTTTTGCCGCGGCGACTGGCAGAGCCGCGTTCCGTTTGGCCCGTCGGTACCTGTCAGCTGCTTCAGGGGTCCCATGAGCCAGCCAGGCCTGATAGAACTCCTCCTTCAGCTTGACAGCATCCCTTATCTCCGGTGTCCACCAGCATGTTCG
Source organism: Scleropages formosus (assembly GCF_900964775.1). Classification (NCBI taxonomy): domain Eukaryota; kingdom Metazoa; phylum Chordata; class Actinopteri; order Osteoglossiformes; family Osteoglossidae; genus Scleropages; species Scleropages formosus. The sequence continues at coordinate 8,237,989 of NC_041823.1, forward strand.
TGGATTGCCGCCGCGACAGGCGCCGGAGACCTTATGGCCGCAGCTCCGAACCGCCGCCCTGACAATGGAGGCATGGAGCATAGTCCATTCAGACTCAGTGTCCCCCACCTCCCTTGGGATCTGGTTGAAGCTCTGTCGGAGGTGGGAGTTGAAGACCCCTCTGACAGGGGCCTCCGCCAAACGTTCTCAACAGACCCTCACTATACGTTTGGGCTTGCCAGGTCTGTCCAGCTTTTTCCCCCGCCATCGAATCCAACTCACCACCAGGTGGTGATCAGTTGACAGCTCAGCCCCTCTCTTCACCCGAGTGTCCAAGACATATGGCCGAAGATCAGAAGAAACTACTACAAAGTCAATCATCGATCTCCAACCTAGGGTGTCCTGGTGCCAAGTGCACTGATGGACACCCTTATGCATGAACATGGTGTTTGTTATGGATAAACCGTGACTAGCACAGAAATCCAATAACAACTCACCGCTCAGGTTCAGATCAGGGAGGCCGTTCCTCCCAATCACGCCCCTCCAGGTGTCACTGTCGCTGCCCACGTGGGCATTAAAATCCCGCAGTAGAACGACAGAGTCCCCAGTGGGAGCGCTTTCCAGCACGCCCTCCAGGGACTCCAAAAAGGCCGGGTACTCTACACTGCCGCTAGGCGCATAAGCACAAACAACAGTGAGAGACCGTTCCCTGACCCGAAGGCGCAGGGAGATGACCCTCTCATTCACCGGGGTAGACTCCAACACATGGCGGCTAAACTGGGGCTATTAACAAGCCCACACCTGCCCGCCGCCTCTCACCCTGGGCAACGCCAGAATAGTGGAGAGTCCACCCTTGGTCGAGAAGAGTGGTTCCAGAACACAAGCTGTGAGTGGAAGTTAGCCCGACTATATCTAGACGGTATCTCTCAACCTCCCGCACCAGCTCAGGCTCCTTCCCCGCCAATGAGGTGACATTCCAAGTCCCAAAAACCAGAGTTGGCGCCCGAGGTTTGGGTCGGCCAGGCACTCGGCCCCGACCACCGCCCAAATCCCAATGCACCGGCCCCCTACGGTCTCTCCGGCAGGTGGTGAGCCCACCGAAGGTTCTGCTTAACCTCCTAATCGTTACCCCATCAGTAGAGAAACCTTGAGTACTTCCCAGATATTTGGCTGCGTATCTGTTTTTGTTTTATTTTAAATGGTGTACACATTTCAAGAACCTAACCTCTAAGATTAGTAAGTTACGCTTTTTTAGGCTGAATGCTTTACTCAAAGACCAAGGCCCCAACTGGCATGTCTTTCCCTTTTTATACAGAACACCATCTTTGAGTTACATAATTACTCTGCTCATAGGGGCTCATTCGCAGGTATTGAACAAACGTATTTTAAGTTGCCTTAAGTGGAAAAAAGGTAAACCTGTAAAAATCAACATCTTAATGACCTTTTCGTTCACTGTTATTACTGTTGAAACGTTGCACACTTTTTCAGTTTTTCTTTGTATATCCATGCCGCCCCTGTATTGCTAATCTGGATTTCCTGTGGTTTACTTTACAGGGGAGTAAATATAATGCACCTTGACTTGTATCTACATTTTAGTCATCCTATTATGCTTAAATAAAAATGATATAGCAGGAACTTTAGATTTTCTGCCTAAAGTGTCATCCATCCAGCTTCTGTCATTTGTTGGGACAGCAGCTCAGTTCTGAGTTTGTCTTGCACTGCACGTCAGTTTGCAGTCCTAGCTTCACACACAATTGATCTTTTAAAAGTGCCATTTTGTAACTTCAACAGTAAAAGGAAACATTTGGCACGGCTTGGTGCAGTGATTTGTTTTCCTTGTTCTCACATGTTTTTTGAAGACCCTTCAGCGAAACGTTCATGTAACGTTGCCTGTGTGTAACACTGTTTAGTAAGTGGGTCACGCATATGTGCAGATTCCATGGAGGATGGATACATATGCATGCCTAAAGTAGAAATAATTAAAAATAGATAACAGCGTCCCCCCTACTCACACTTCCTTGCTAAAATGTGATTAAAACCATTGGGCAACTTTTACCCTGACTCGCTGCAATGTTGGAGGTATAAAGTCAACACTTGTACCCATTACATGCATTTAAACAGAGCAAAGTTCTGCTTGTCTCTGATGTAGTATTTATGATGCTTCCAGTCGACCCACTGTGGGCATGATAGGCCAGAGGGGATTCCATTAGGAACTGACCTCAGATCAAGCGATATGAAAATAAGCTCTTTTTGTAGCACAGTATCAAACTCTTCACTTATTTATTTGGGTTTATAGAACAGTACTTTTTGGTGTAATTTTCTGGACCAAATGAGGTTACATTTATAAATCCTCTTAAGGCTGTACTACAACACTTGTAGCAATGCTGCATTAGAGTCTTGGGGGGGGGGGGAATAAATAAAATTTAATCCATGGCTTAAAGATGTTCTTTTTTTCCCCTCTTTTTCCACCCTTTCATCAGAACAAAATTTTTTTTGATCGTTATGCTACATGTATTGCACATACTGAGAAGCTAATATAGCTGAGTTTTTAGCATAGATTTTCTCTTAGCTGACTCCTTTCTAGGAATCCTTGACATCAAAGATAGCACTGTTTAATAAAGTGGTACAGGACTGCAATATGTGATGAAAAAGGTACCTCCAAAGAGGGTCCTGGCTGAACAAGGTGCTTAACCTGATTTAACGCACAATATGCAAAGTACTTATGACAAAAGCAACCGTGACTAAATAAGCAGAATCATCCACTCAGATTCCGCTTGGTCCTATTGTCGTGATCAGTTCTTGACCCTGCACCTTCTCGTCACAACTTCTTTTTAAGTAGACCTATTCCAAGACCAACTGCCTGGATTAACTATATGAAAACACATCATTTATTTATATACTATACCTAAAGTTTTGAACGTGGTTAACACTTAAACTTACATGCTAATATCTTGTTACGTTCTTGATGTGCTGAACAGTACATGTTCGCTTAAAATATGCAATTTCAATTTTAGTTAAACCAGGTAAATTTTGTAAACAAATGTGACAAAAAAACACCATGGCATATCAATAAAATTCTAGTGGAAAACCCATTTGTTTTATAATTCATCACGTGAGATGTATTCAATGAATAATAAATGCTATGTTGACTTGTGTCGGTGGACGAGACGGTGGGTTATAAATTATGGATTGTTATTCCTGACTAGGCAGTGCAACACAGTGGCAGCCGTAACGGTAAGGCCCTTCCGACACACTTTGTTTGCAATTTAAGAGTTTTACAATGTTGCCTTTAACAAAATTCTTTGCACAGGAATTGTTAACAGCGAAAGGAAAAATTAAGAAAAAGGCGCCTGCGCTACGGTTTGAGTCGACTGGTAGCTAAAAATTTTCGACTATTCGCCATGGCTGACGTGGCATTAAATTCATGTGACAGTAAATCATTTATCAATGTAAGGGGACAGGAATGCAAATAATGCGGAACACAGCAAAAAGACACCAAGTCAAATTATTTTCAGTCAGAGGACTATGATTAAAGTTTCATAAAGGTACTTGATTGCTGTGATATACAAGAATGAGAGACAGGGTAATAATCAGAAGTGGCAAGAGAACAGCTGAGACTTTGAGGTGAAGCTTGAAAAATCTGTCATGAACCTGGTGTGGTTATTTAATTTAGCTGCTGTTCTCTGTAGAAGAAAGCATAGTAGTAGTAGTAGCTGTAGTTGCAGTAGCATATTGCATATTCTCTAAGTTAGTAAGTAGTCGTAAGCATATTGCTTGGCTGTGTTGAAACAGAAGTGTACTTTCCCATTTTAAACATTTTTCCAGGGAAAGGGATTTGTGTATTACATTCAGTTTTTTTTTTTTTTTTTTTTACAGTGTTTTCTATTTTGTGGAGCACTTTATTCCGAGCAGTCTGGGATTAATATGCTTAAATGCAATCCAAGAAAATGGGTGATCTCAGAGCATTAATCCAGACAGGAGAGTAAAAATCTTCAAAAGCAGGTAGAGGGCTGTTGTCTGTCTGTCTGTCAAAGCATCGTCTATACCATCGTCCAAATAAAGACAGGGCTGGGCCGGAGCAGCGGTTCCATAGTAACGCAGAAACTGAATTAAACCGTAAAACTGAAGCACAATAAGAGTGGAGTAACAAGGTACCAGTCCGCAGTGGGACCGCACAGAGGGGTGCTCAAGTGCTCTCACGCTGCATCGGCTGCAGTCCTGAGAGAGAGGAGCATTAAATTGGCTCTGACATACATATGCAACAGCGAGGCTGATGCCTCGTCCTAGAGGGGAATTCGGAAAGGCACTTGTCTCTCGTGTAAATGAACGGGTTCCGAATTCTAGTCCTTAGCCTGTCTATTTGTTTCGTTTCCCCCCCCCACCCCTTCATGGGTTGCCTTAGCTTCACGTGCCTTTGTATTGACGCATTTACAAAAAAAAAAAAAACATGAGCAGCCTGTTATTTTGTAAGGTGTCAAAGCGGTTATGTGCTAAAGAAGGTCGACTGCTTGGCTCCGCGCTCTTGTTTCGACAAAATAAAAACTCTGTTAGCAGAATTCTAACACCTTTGGGCTGGCAGGAGAAGTGTTTTATCACTGGACACACTTGCTGAGATTTGAGCGCTGGCCTGTGGAACTCGGTTTTGTGATTTCAGATCCCAGAGATAGCAGTCCTACTCCCCCTTAAATAAGATGCCGTATCCCGACTGCTGCCGAGAAATTCAAGTAAGGTGTATAAATACAGGAGATCTGCTCCAGGAAGTCTGAAAATGGAAAGTCATTTGAACTTGGAGGATCTGTAGTCATTATAGTCATTCTTGTCATTTAACAAATAACTAGAAATGTGTGTGTGTGGGGGGGGGGGGGCTCTCAGTCAAGGATGAAAAAATATGCTTGCGACAATTTGCTGTGGTTAACTGTATGAAGCAATTTATCTCGAATTGGATGGATCTCTTGCCATATTATGCTAATGTAGTAGATAATTTATTCTTGCTGACGAGCTTCGCTCCAAACTCCCCAGATCCAGAGTAAAGCCGCCAATCCCTCTGTGATTTTTTTATTATTATTTTTTACCCTGGTTTGTAAGACCGATTAGCACCCTCTTGAAGGATGTTTTGTTAGAACGGCACACGAAATGTGAATTATACATCTAAAAAGTGGGGGGAAATGGAAAAAGGACAGAAATAACATCATAAAAAGTGGAATCGGGAGCAGTGGGCCTCACCTCCTGTTCAGTCATGTTGTGTGTGGAATACAAATGAGGGTTGTACTGGGGGGGCATGTTTTTTGGAATAGGGGGCAGCTTTCACATTAAGCAGAGGGTGGATGTATGTGGGGGGAACACTGGGAGGCTCAGGCTTTGTTTGAAGTACCCCCGTTAAAATGAGAGTGAGTTTGCTAAGCTCTGTTCAGCGTTCACGCGTCATTTAATCACATTTTTATTTTGTGCCCACCCTACACAAAAAGTTTTTCCTGATCTCCCCCTTGCAATTTTTTATTTATTTATTTTTTTTTTTAAAGTATGTGCCATTGTTTTTCTACCATGACGCTGGATGAAATAATCGGTTTATATATTTAGCAACTAATTCGTTCTAGCATTGATTGATTTGTGCAATAGAGGGTCCTGTGGCCCTCTGCCTCACTATGTGCAGCGTACCACTGAAGAATAATGTGCGGGAAGGACTAACCCTCGCTGCGTGCGTAACCGTATGTCATGGTAGTGAATGTGATCTAAGCCGGCAGTGGAGCGTGCATTTTGATAGCATTTTTCACATATTTAATCCAAGACTAATATTATTCACTTGTCAGCAGAGAAGCATCACAGCCTCCTCACAAGGACAATGAACTCTGTAACTTAATTACATCATGTCTCAGAACTGACTTTTATGTCTAATCTAACTGTGGTCCCCCCACGCCCCACCCTTACTTTAAGTTATGTGAGATACTTCATGGCTTTGTGGTACGGATGCTTTAATGCCGGCCTCTGTTTGCAAACCCTTGCGCGCAGATTCTTTTTCAAAAGCATCCCGAAATTGAGGCTTTGGCAAGAGCGCAAAGGAGGACTTAACCAAGGAGTTTTAGAACAAGAAATTCAGCCTGGTCCCCAGTGCACGCTCTCGGAACTCTGCGACCAACTGTGACCAGATTGACTGAGACAGGAGGAGTCCGTAAATACGGCACGGCTTTCGCCCAAGCTAACTCGGCGCGTCTCGATTGCTGCGGAGATGTGCTCTCGGGGATCAGGGTGAATTTAAATTCAAATAAAAAGAGGGGGGAAAAAAGATGCCTCCGTTCTCACCTGCTGTCAGCCTCTGAAACATTGACAACACCAGGCGTGCAATTAGAATAGCTTGGAAGACCTCCAAATTTGTCGCTCCAAAGTATAACGGTATTTCTTCCTTTCTCCAGCTCGCTTGCCGATTAAAGGCCTGTTACAGATTTTATTTTTTCTCATCTTTGCACAGCCTGCCTTTGTTTAAGTTTTGTTTATAGTGTGTGGGTGTGAGGATACCATTCTGAGCCTCCCAGGTAGATGAGTAATGTTTATGTGAATGTATTTGATGTTAGGGCAAATATTTTGCTGACAGAAAAATTATAATAATTCAGATTGTTCAAAGAAATTTGGTAATGTCCCAAAAGGGAAGAATTATTTAGGAGGCTGTCTTGCGCTTTTGGAAAGTCAAGGCTGAAGGCAGTAATTTAAGAGTGACACTGAAGTGGGTTTGATGCTGACTTTATTGAAAGTTGACCTTTTTTTAAACTTATTTAATTATAGCTATGGCTTTCCAAAGCTCAGGTGGTGAACTAATGGTTTATAGTTTTTGCCAACTGTTTTCTCCTTATAAAGATGTGAACAAGTCCTAGATTTTTTGGACACCTTTTAAAACTATTTAGTTTATTACTTTGACTTCTAGATTAAATATTTTTTTAAGATAGGCATATATAAAATTTGAATGTCAAATTTGGATTTATGGATGGATTTTCGCCAGCCCATTACACAGTGGAGCAATGCTGAGTATTGTTACGAGGCTGAGGGCCAGGCAAAGACTGAAGAGAAGGTTGCTGATTTGAGGCCCTCCGTGGGACCTTATTCAAATACATCTTCCTGAGCCGATGAAGTAGGTTCATGTTTACACTTCGCACCGGGGTGGCCGACTCTGGATAGAGTGCGGAGGGGGTTGCCGAGCGGGGTGTTTTAACGTCTATGATTATATGTGATCTATATACACGTTTCGCTTCATATTCCCATGGTAATTATTGAAAACAAGTTGTGCGCCAGCTAACTCTATGCAGACTGATCTGGATTCCAACCCACATCTGAACTTGTGAGGTAACTCTGCTACCTGCTGTAACCATTTGAATTGAATTTCTTCCAAAATACACCAAAATTTTCCCGTTCCCAGAAAATATAGAAGATTCTACACATCTGTTATGCACTTGTAGCGTTTTTTTTTTTTTTAAAACTGAATCAATTTGAATTAATTTAGAACCAGTGCTTTTTTTTTTTTTTTTTTGTTGAAATCTTCAAGGTCATCTTTTCTTATGTTATCTGGATTGTGAATTGCTTATGACCCCAGCCATGGCCAGAGGCGCGTTTTTGTCTGTGTAATTAACATCTTTTTGTGATTGTGGTAACGTGAAAAAACCAGAATCCAGAGTTATCAGTTCGTTTCAGAGCAGAGCGCGAAATACACCGAGGATGGTGTTGCTGCAGTTCGTATCTGTTTTTGAGGTGCGATAAGTTGGTTGTTTAAACCGCTGCTGTCAGTGGAATTCATGCTTTGCTTGGGTTTTCTTCAGCACGTTAATGTCTGTTCTCCATTAAAACGATCTTTACAAAAAAGCGAAAAAAACTGGACGTGTACCTTTTCCCTTGCCACACATGACTCCGAATGATCCTTGTCTCATAGCGTAACCGCTTTTAGGGCAGTCAGTCAGTTGCGGTGTTGAAACTGAGGTGAACGCGGTTCTCGTTTTGAGAAAAGAGCAAAGGTGGGGAGAACTCTGCAGCTGTAGCAGTCTTCCTGTTGTCCTGGCTCACTGTAACCGGTAACCTTGAAGCTTATGTCTGTGTGATGCTGACTTCATTAAAAGTTGACTTGAAGTTAAAGTTCAATGCGCACAAAAAATGGGCGGCATGGTGACACAGCAAGTAGCGCTGCTCTCTCACGGCACCTGGGTGGTGCGAGAGGACATGGGTTCGATCCCCGCTCAGTCTGTGTGGAGTTTGCATGTTCTCCCCGTGTCTGCGTGGGTTTCCTCCGAATGCTCTGGTTTCCTCCCACAGTCCAAAGACATGCTGTTCAGGTTCCCCCACAGTGTGTGAGTGGCAGAGAGAGTGTGTTCCACTGATGTATGGATGAGTGACCTAGTGTAAGTAGTGTATCTATCAGTGTAAGTCACCACGGTGAATAAGGTGTGTGTGCTGATAACACTACATAGAGTTCATTGGATGTTGTTCTGGAGAAAAGTATGCGCTAAATAAATAAATGTAAATGTGTGAGTAGAGAAATGAAGGGAGTGAAATTGAGGTGCGGGGATCAGTAATGCTGTGCGAAGCAACAACACGAGTTCTGCTTGGCCGTCAACGGTCTTCCCACATGATCCTGAGACTTTGTCCGCTAACGGGCCAGAGAACAGAACAACGCTTTCTTAGATTACAATCCTGCATAAAAGACTTGCGTTTAGATGGACGGGGTGAGGCGGGCACCTTGCACCGTGGCCGCCACCCTGTGGCTATGATGAATGCGCTAATTAACTTAACCGGGGTACGATTCTGAACCCTGGTCCTGCTGTTCCTGTGGACTAGCGCACGCCGCCATAATTACGCCAGAGCCTCGCGTATGTGTTCCGCCATCAAAGTATCCCCTAATTTGTTAAATCTGCCTTCAGCTGCACGGGCCTCCTGTGTCTGTGGCTATCTGATGGGATTAAGACCTAAACCAGTTCTGGTTCGCCTCTCCATTTTGCTTACTCTGCAAAACGCGCTCGCAGCGTTCTCTCCCAGCTGGAGGCATTGCGCTCCCTCGGTCTCGCCGCGATACTGCTTTGCTAACGCCCCCATGCTCATGCGTAGATATGCGTGCGTGAAAATTGCTTCGAGAGGCAAACTGACAAATACAGGTTATATAGAGCACATATGAGCAATGGTGCTACGTTGGAGCTAGCCCAGATGCAGCAAACATGCAAATATCAAAATGTCACGGACTGCTTACCTGCTTTGCATCTGTTTTACTTCAGACCCAAAGCCTACCTTATTGGTCTGACACTTGCCCGGCCGTACATACTGGTACATTTGCTTTGGATCATTTTATATTTGCAAACACCCCCCCCCCTACTCATTCAGGGTTGTTCCCATAGGGGCCTCTCAGTGCTGAATAAGGTGAAAAATGTCGGATTTAATCTATCCAAGCGCGGCTAGTGTGTGGGATTGCAACACAAGTTGTTTTGAATTCCCCTTTCTCAAGACATTTTTAAAGACACTCAAGTACAACACTTTGCCGTTCATTTATTCATCTTTTTTTAATGTATAATATTTTTATGATTGGGGCGGTGGGTGTGGGGTTCGAGTCCTGCTTGGGGTGCCTTGCGGCGGACTGGAATCCCGTCCGGGGTGTGTACCCTCCCCCTTTGGCCTTGCGCCCTGTGCTGCCGGGTTAGGCTCCGGCTCGCCGCGACCCCGCTCGAGACAAACGGTTGTAGACATGGATTGGTTGGTTGGTATTTTTATGTGTAATGTAACACTGATTCACCCCTAGAACTCTGTGCTTCTCCAGCTGTGACTGCTTGGCAGTCCTACTCACAAGACAGCCAAATTCTAAAGCCTGAAGTTGTCAGTCTTGGTGCTAGTACATGGTGAAGCAAAGTCCCTCTGGTCCTCAGAACTGCTGAATACCTTCCAGCATTAAGCAAAAGTCTGAAAATACATCTGACCTTTTTTTCGTCTCAAGCGTTTTAAACCTTTGTCAGTTTGTTTTTATCCAGCTGTATTTGTATGTTGCTTCTATAGGTACCTACTGCAATATATGCACTGTGATAGCAGCAGTATCAGAGAAGAAATCTGTTCTTTGGTAATCATGTGTATGTATCTAGGATCTCTGTGTTGTGAAATAACGCTTGTGTTGTATGTCACTTTGGAGAAAAGCATCTGCCAAATGTAGAAATGTGTAAGAATAATGAGCGATTACAATTAAATTTGACTTGAGCTGTGCTTTGAATGATATAATTCCCAAAATGCTTTAGGCTCGGTTGCATCGATGCCTGTTGGCTCTGCAGAAACCACACTGGCTCTCCTGAGTAACTCAATCAGAGTTGTTCATGATGTCAGGCTGTTACAGGAGTTTCCAATAACACTCCCATCTCACTGTAATGTACACTGATACATTACTCATCTGCAAGCGTGTTGCCAGAAAAGTTAATCCGATTTCCGTCTGCGGTTTGAATCTTGAAAAATGTCAAATCGCACTTGGGGCTAACCCTTAAATATTTCTTGAATAAGATGTTTGTAGCACGCACATGGCCTGATGATGTCATCTTACTGCATTTGGCCAAGGTCAGTAGGTTTGAAGCCCATATTTGTGGACTGGGCTCTGTGCAACAAGGCACGTTTTGTATACAGATCTTCTTAGACTGTCACACTTGATCAGCTATTGCTTTGGTGCTGCTGTCCCATCTTCTGCAGTTTGCAGCTGGATGTTCAAGGCTTCCTTTATTGCCTTTTATTTCAAGTTCCTCCGGTTCTAACGTCTCCACAGCAACATGAACATTTCTGTCCCTTAGTCAGATTTTATAAGCAAGCAAAGAATTAACATGGTTTGTTCAGTTTATATCTCAGAAAAAAGTTCTGGTGTCATATTTATTCACTGATGATCCTGTTTGGTAAAAGCTTTGGGCAGAAGCCACTGCTTTAGCAACTGTATAATAAGCCCACATCATGGATGCATGAATGTTTTACCTCGTTTTTCTCTGCTGAAATGCTATTAATTTCTCCATGCGACACAAGTGCAGTGCACAGCATTTCAGTGGTGTGTTTTTCTGGCCATTCATCCATCTGTGTCTGGGCAGCCAGTGATGGTGGGAAATACACTTTTCAGACTTGCCTGTCCTTGGGCCTCTGACACAGCGGTTACCATAACGCACCATACCAGCACGGTGACATAATGCCTGAGACTCAGCAGGTTTTGCATTACAGAAAGGAAAGTCACCCTGGGTAGGCTTGGCAGCCAGACCCCGGGGAGAAGAGGAATCTGCCAGGAATAAAGGAACTTGTTCAGCCCTGATCTCTCTCTACCCACCACGCATCAAACATTCCTGGTAGAAAGGCGGATTTTTAGCTGGGGTGTTGTCGACCGGCGGAATGGCAAGGGCTCGGGTTACACTGCAGAGATGTCATTTGATACGGCTGTGAAATCAAGCTTTGCGGAGAGGGAAAGAAAGAGACAGAACTCAGTAGGGTCCCATCTTGATGATGGGGCGCATCTCTTCAAAGGGGCTGCATGATTATTTTATAGCTTTTTTTTTGTCACTCTTCCTGCAGCAATGCATTTAGCAAGGCAATGGACTGACAGATCACTGCTTTAAAGGCAATGTTATATTTAAAAAAAAAAATAAAAAATTATTTAAAGTCTGAAATGGGGAAAAGTGTCTGAACAGATTTTAAGTAGTTTCCCTGTGGCATCAGATGAGTTATCTTTGGCTTCTCTGTGAAAATGGGGGAAGTTTAAGAATACTTTGTTATTATCAAGTTACTTATGGGTTTTTCTCGCGTTGCTGGCAAACGAGAAACACTAGAATTTGTGTTAATATTATTGAATTTCCCTATATTTTGCCCTGGGTTGAATTTGTCAGCGTGCGGTATCTTGTAACCTGGGAAGCATACATTATGAATTAAGAAGATATTGGGTACCTGAAATAAATAAGAAAATTTTCCATGTAAGATTAGTTTAAAAAAAAAAAAAAAAATCTTTATGGCAGTTCATAAGCTGCCACTGATAATTGTTATGCAAATCATAGAAGGTTTGGCCAAAGTCTTCATGACTTTTAGTGCATCTCATAGGGTACCCATGATGCTCTGCATCAAACATGTTTTAATGCAGAAGGTGATGTGGTTCTGGATGTGCAGGATTGTACACTGGCTTGGAGAAATATTTTTAATCATGACGTTAATGAACACCATTAGTAACATTTAGCGGTGCACCACCTCCTGTAGACCTAAGAAGATTAAGTTTTGAGGAGGGTTGTGATTTTCGGGATATGAAAGCTATGTTGAGCTTCGTTAGCAGTGCTGCCAAAGGACTAATTTAACAGTTCCAATTCAATATGCAAATGGTACCACACCAGTTATTTGATGTGCATTACAACATGCCTTTTCAACTTATCGCAAACATTTAGGCTATAAATTTGACACAGCAGACTTTGTCAAGTTACCTACAGGACTCAAGATGTGTTGCAGTGGAATTTGATAGGATGGATTTCACACATCAGTCTTCCACCTGAAAAGTTACTGACGGAAGATTTTGCTCTGCAAAGGTTTGTTCAGAGCACCATCCAGTGCTACTCAGCTTCTGTTTTTTTTTTTTTTTTTGCCTTCTGCATGACTTGGTGGTTTACACCAGTGATTGGAAATAACTTAATTGCGTTGGACTATTGCCGAGAGAGACACCCTCCAATTTAAACCCACAAAAAGGGTTCAGTAAGACAGAAAAAACAAGAAGGAGTGAACTTCATATAATAGCTTCCCACAATAAGGCTTGATGTGAAGTTCAGAGAAAACACCATCTTTGTTTTATTTTTTACTATTACAGTGACCATTGCTGGGTCGCTGCCCTGTATGTGCACTCTGTGCGGTTGTGCTAAATGCCAAAAGCTGTGGACATAAAAGGCAAATGTAGATGTGAATTTAGAGCTCGTTTTGCCTCCATAGGACACTGCACAGTTAGTAATTCATATTGGCTAAAGGCCACAGGGTCCCATGAGAATTTGGGAAAACGACACAAAACTCGGCCCTGTGTAATCCCCACGCAAGTCCAGACAACATATAATAAGAAATTGTTAAATTATATTATGGTAAAAATGCTGTCAGTCTGGTATGATATCCATAATTGGTCACACTGAGTTGTTTTGATACACTGTCTTAATAGGCCGGTACTCAGTACTCTAGAAGAATGCTTCCTTTATTGTGCTGCTGTTTGGAGATGTACTGTAACACCAGTGCAATGTTTACAATGAAAGGTTCATTCAGTCGCTCCATTCAGTGATTCGGACTGGTTTAATTTAATTACATTGGGAGGAAATTCATTGCCATGGGTGTTACATTACTCACTTTATATTTTCTATGAACAACATAAAAAAAAAAAAAGGAAAAATTCAGCCCTTTCCAAAGCCCATTGAGATATAACACTCTTGTCTCATGACCAGCTGACTAAGATGCTGTCATGATGACAGATTTGTGATTCCCTCTTTCACCTTGTGAGCTGGAGACCTGTTGCTACCTGCTGCTTCTGCACATGTGCCAGATAGAAACACAAAATGAAGCTTTGTCCGCCTTGGTGCCTGTTCCAGTTTGCGCCAATGACTGTGGTGCAATAAGACTCTCACGTCAATGTCTGTAATTACTGAAAAGCAACGAAAGTTCACGAAGATGATAAATGTCGCAACATTTTGTTCCAGGTTGGAGACCGGAAGGCATTTCTGAAGAACTGGATGCAAGGTGTGTACAGGTGAGTGGCTCTGCTCAGGTTCAATGACCTGAGCGCTGTATTGATAGTAAGCTCTGAAGGATGTCATTTTGAGATGTTTGTGCCTTTGTTTTGTGCTCAAACTTTACTTTTATATGACGGCCTTTTCCCAAAACACCTTCATTGTGTTTGATTATTACTTCTACATGGAGTTATACATGTGGTGGGACAGTTGCCATATCAAGTCACAGAGTGACTTCTGGCTCTACCCGTGATCAAGGTACTTGCTTTACTCAGTTATTATTCAGCTGGAAAGGGCAGCAGGTGGTGTAGGGGTTAGAGCCACTGCTTCTGTATTCAGTGATTCCAGGTTCAAATGCCATTTCCTGCTGTCGAACCCTTGAGTAAGGTACTTGCAGCAGCCTAAATTGGTTGAGTAAAAAATGAACCAGCTGAAGGGTTCATCATTCTAAGTAGCTTAACATAATAATTCACTTTGGAAAAAAGTGTCCGCTTTATAATAGTGAATGTAAATATACGTAAATTTGAACAGGTGGCACTAAACACTTCCATTTCCTCTTTGTGAGAGTAAGAAATTAGCTACATGCATATATGTATTAGTTTTTCAGAGTTGATGTGGTTTTGTTTCATTCGTTTGTTTGTCAAGATTTCATCCTTTAAAATGGCATAGAATACCTTCCCTTGTGAGGCTTTGAAAAGTTGAGATATTGGCTTTGATTGATGGCATAAATAAAAGAAAAAGAAGCTGTAGGAAGTTGAGTGTTACTGCATTTGCCGTGCGGTATAAAACATTGTACGGCAAGGCCGCGTCCAACCCATAGTCTGTTATTAATCCTAGCTGAGCTATGATAAGGCATTAAACCTGCTGAGCCGTGAGTTCCTACAGTACGAGGGAGGAATGGATGGATAATTAGAAATTAATGAAACCTTGTTATTAAAGTCAGTATGCTATGGGCATAACCACCTCTGTTTAATTTAATAGCAGGAAAGAGGAAATAGTGGGAAATTTGGCTCTTTTTATGTTTTCATTAAAAATTATGCTGTTTTCTAAGGATATTTAATACTGCAGCATGTTGTAAGAGCGACTTGCACTCAAGGACTGCACCCATGTGAATTTCTAATCATGTCGTTTTTTCCCCCCCTCATACACCTACACTTTAGTCATTCTTAAAATTCAGTGTGATGTCTTGTGACTTCAAGTGTGGAAATGCCATTAAATTCCCACCCTCCTCTTTTCTCGGTTGTGCCCCTCTAGTACTTCTGTATCATAATTTCCATAATTTGGTTGTACGATGAGGGCGATATGCGGAAAACACATTTAATTGGAGATGCCTTAATTGGATTCAAGAAAAATGTGATCTAGTGTTTTTTTCTTTTTTTTAAGTGTTAAAAAAAAAAGCCAATTTCCAGATGTTTTAAAGGTCACAGTGGTCCAGGCATTTCTTTATTTCAGCAAGAAAGCAATTAGCCAACTCATTAAAGATACTGTTCTGTTCCTGATTTGTATTGTATGTACTGTTTATGCCAGCGGAGAGAGCGGAATAATATAGGCCATGTGCCCAGTGTAATGCCGTTATATAAGCGTTTACATTAAATTATTATTTAGACTTCTGTATGATCCAAGCGCATGCTCCAGTCTCCTTGCCCAGAATGCACCTGTGTCAAGAAAGCATGGTGCTGTAACAGTGTGTGGAGTGCAGCCTGGCGTCTGGGTCTGCCAAAACCTCTGCCCCCAAGGGTGTGTACGCACGGCGCGCTGTAATGCTCACAATGGAAACAAATGGCGTGGGTGCGTTAGACAGGATTCCCCCCTCCCGCCACGGATGCGGGGTGGCGTACTGAAAAGAGGCGCCGGGGAGGGTTTGGCGAGGTGAAGACATGCCCCGAAAGCTGGGTCTGTCTGGGTTTTTCTTTTTTATTTTTTATTTGTGTGTGTGTGTGTGTGTGTGTGTGTGTGTGTGTTGTTTAGGAGGGAGCTCATTATCCTGGCGCTCACCTCGGCGAGAGGAAGTGTTCGTCAGCGCCGTCTGCCAGAAGGCCGAGCCCAGGAGGAGGAGGAGGAGGAGGAGCGGGGAGGGAAGTGCCCGAGGGCTCCCTCTGTCAGGTCACCGAGTTTCCCCCAGCAGCCGGGGAGATGTGCTCAGCGCTGACAGGGATTTATGAGGAGATGGTGTCAGACGGCACGCAGAGCGGGGCCTGTCTGCACAGTCAGGAAGGAACGAGCGCTTTAACTGTTTCGGTTCCTGTTTTTCTTTCTCCCTAACGACATCTCATCACTGGCTACTGATTGTTTCCTGTTGTTTATTTTTTTTTCTTTTTCTTTTTAATCCCACCATGCATCCTTGTTCAAGAGAGATTAGTTGTGATAATACTCAATATATATATTTTTAAGACTAACTGTATCCACATGTTTTGCTGAAATAATAATGGTAATGCATAATGCAAAGAACGCTGACCTACATTTTTTGCCAAATAATTCCTTGATGTCTGGTATAATGTCATTAATTGCCTGTGATTGTTTTGGTATTTTTAACAACGTCATGGAAAATGATCACTTATCTAAACATGGATAATTTTGGTATAAAGTGAATGGCAGAAGATATTTGCGAGATCAGTGTTTCAAGTTGGTTATATGTATATATGTCTATAAAGTCAATACAGTGGAGTATATTTAACTGATATATTTTAAACATATGCATGTTTCATTATCAAGTTCATCTGTACATTTTGTGTGAATATTTTCAAACATTAAATCAGAGACTTAAATCTATTCATATTAAGGCCTGGCATTCTGTTATTTAATATTTATTTTTTGTAATCCAGACTGTTGGCTACAACAATGTTGGCAAATTATTTTGAGTACTTAGAGCACTTTTATTGTATGAGGTAGTTGGTATTAATCAGTGCTTAAAAGTTGCAATTTACACAGCATGCCATGTAGTATAAATCAGGCATTTTTTTGCCTGCAGTTTGTACATATCCTTTTTTTTTTTTTTTTTTTTTTTTTTTTAAAACAAGTGTCGGCACATGAAAAGTAAAAGGGGGGGAAAATGCTCAGTTTTGCATTCACCTGGTTTCCATTTGGGTGTTTGCATGATGAAATATCTCAGTAATTATCTAGGAGCTCTGGTATTCTGCATCTGCAATATGCTGTTAAGTCGACTGTAAGCGAGTCGTTTATATAACCTGACTTCATAATGAGAGGTATTGTATGTGTATAGACTGCAATCTGGCTCCTACAGTTGCACTCATTTCA
This sequence comes from Scleropages formosus, assembly GCF_900964775.1. NCBI lineage: Eukaryota > Metazoa > Chordata > Actinopteri > Osteoglossiformes > Osteoglossidae > Scleropages > Scleropages formosus. The sequence continues at coordinate 8,254,920 of NC_041823.1, forward strand.
GTACCAGGTGCATTCTGGGAGTCGCCTCACCAGCGTTCAACAATGAGCTCTTGTTCTTATGGCTTGACCTATCATTGTTTAAATTGATCAAATAATGACTGAATATGCATATTATCCCCTTTGGGCGTATGGGTATCTGTGCGCCACGGATCTCAGTGCCCCATACTGGTGTTAAATGGTGCTCGGGAAAAATTCTTCTATTATTTAGTAATACTGTATAGAACTGGTGCTCGCCATGATTCTTTTCCGTGTAAATGTACAAAAACATACTCTTCAGCATTTGCTTTCAGGAATAAATTAACCCTGTTCTTATCGTCAACACACAATCTGTCCACTGCACCCTAACAAAGAAATCCATTGCATACCTGACCAGCCTACTTTACCCTTCCTTTAATAATAGTAACTAAATGAGACTATGTAGAAGCTTCTGAATGAATAAAAAAAAGAAATAATTTTTCATGAAATTGTTCAGGATAGCCACTCTTGCTTTTGGAAAGAGAAGTCAGTCAGAACACTGACTATTCTTGGTTGTTAAATGTTTTGCATTGCAAAGAACAACAAAAAATATGTATACAGTTGACCCTTGACCAATGCGAGGGTTAAGGGTGCCGACCCCCCCGCACAGTCGAAAATTCGCGTATAACTTCTGACTTTCCAAAAACTTAACTAGTAATAGCCTACTGTTGACCGGAACCCTTACCGATAACATGAACAGTCGATTAACACATATTTTGTGCCTTATATGTATTATATACTGTATTATTTCTTGCAGTAAAGTAAGCTAGAGAAAAGAAAATTGCACACACACTTGTCCTGGGGAGCCGGAGCCTAACCCGACAACACGGCGCAAGGCTGAAGGGGGAGGGGACACGCCCAGGACAACATGCCAGTCCATTACAAGGCACCTCAGGCAGAACCCCAGACCTACCACAGAGTAGGCCCCAGCTAAACCTGCTGCGCCACCTCGCCTAGCAAGAAAAGACAATGTTATTAAAAAAAAAAAAGAGAAAATACGTTTGCAGCACTGTATTTATCGATACTGTAAGTTTACATCGTCTGTTTGTATCTGCATCAGTATTGTCTTATATGATCCAAAACACTAGTTGTTATACATACTATGTGTGTATTTTGTGATAGTGAATGATAAAATAGACTAGTATCTACATATATTTTATGTATTCATGACATACCTAAATTTTTCTTAATTTTTTTGATATTTCTAGGCTACATGGTTCGTCTGCCAGTTTTTTCAAAATTGTCGCAAATCTTCAAAAAAATGTTCAAATATATTTATTGAAAAAAAGCTGCGTAGAAGCAGGCCCGCACAGTTCAAGCCCGTGTGGTTCAAGGGCCAACTGTAAATTGCTTTGTTGCACCCATTACAGTGTGTCCTTGAAAGATGTGCACTGGGATTTTTTATCAAGTCCAGCTGACCTGTTACCCAAGAAAAAAAAGGACCGTCTCAAAACGCAGATCCTGAAGGCCAGATGCCAGGTGCGACTCTGCAGTTCGATTAGCCGCTGGCTCATGCACCGAAAGCCCTATCTGGTGCTTGCAGCCGTGGCCTCACCGGTGCAGCTGTTCGCCACTCTGCCGACCAGGGCCTCTTCCTGTTACAGCGCGGCGGCCCCCCGGGACCCCGCAACAGTTATCCACTTTCAGGAAGTCTGCTGAAAGGAGATCGATGGTGGTGGAGACGCTGCGAGTGAGGGCAGAATCCGTTTACACTGTGCTCTCCCACAGCCCAAACTAAATTCTCTGGGTGGGTGGCAAAATAACATTTAAAGAATAATGCTTAAAACTAATTTCTGGGATTATTATAAATGTGTTCCAGCTGGCTCAGCTGTGCGTAACTGTAAGTTACTGTGGCCCAGTCTTTCCAACTCATTGATTTAATGGTACTTCTCTCATGTCTTCTTGCTCTTCCGTTCTGTCTGAGAAAGACCCTGTCGCTCCGGATGGAGCTGGGGAGGGGAGGCAGTTGTTAGTGTGTGTGTGTGTGTGTGTGTGTGTTTGGCCGTGGACTCTGAGAAGGTCAGAACTCCTGGGGCTAAATGCTGAGCGCAAGACCACATCCTGCATGACAACACACTCCTATGAACCCCGTGTGAGCATCGTGACCAGCTGGGGTAGGAGGTGCGGGTGCTTCTTGGATGCCCTAAATGAAGGCAACTTCAAAACTGTACGACCCTTTTTTATTATTCATGGGGGGCGGAGGAAAATCGGGGAGGTGCGTGATGCAAGATTTGCAGTAGGCGATGTCATGTCCTTTAATAACCCGGGAATACAGCCAGTTTTAAATATTTACTCTCGTTGCAAGCCAGTAGTGTCGGATACAGTTGCAATGACAGTTTTGCTTGCCCCCTCTTCCAAAAAAAAAAAAAAAACACAAAGATGGTGTGGTGCTTCATCATGAGGGTTGTGTCATTCAGTTGCACTCCTTTCTGTCCTCATGATGCAACCAATTCTGCCTTTTGATGTGGCTGCCTCTTTGCATTAGAAAAAAGGAATAATAAATAGGAAAATCCTCCATGCTAATTCAAAAGGCCACAATTGTTTAGATGGAGTAAACCAGTGGGACACTCAGACTGGTGAAGGACTGAGGAGAAACACTTGAACTTCTCACTGCAACACAGCCTTCAATTGAACATCCCTCCACACAAAGCAAAAATCTTGAGGGGCTTGGTCAAGTTGCTGAGCATGTCTTACCTTTAAAACAAACAGGGTTCCCTTGTTTGCTCATTATCAAATTAATTGCTTAAGTGTTCTTATCTACTGGGGGTCACTTATTGGCTCGGTTAGTATTTTGGAATCCACCTCGGAGTGTGTTTAGCTATGGGGTGTAGTTGTCAGATCATCACTCATTCATTCCTTCTCCAATAACTGCTTGTCAAGTGCAGGGTTCTGGTGGCCCGGAGTCTATCCTCGAGGACTGTTCCAGTTTCAGATTACCAGATTCTCAACATTCCATTATGATGAGAGTCGGACCTGCAAGGGGACCTGTTTACAGTGTCACTGCAAAGGCTGCATTATAGAAATGACTTCCGTCAACAGCAGACACTGGGTTTCGTGAACAAGCGTCTAGGAATTTGTCTGCAAACAACTTTTGAGTTTACTTTGTCTCGAGTTCTTCGTACTGTTTGGTTGAACAAAGATGATCACCGATAGACGCACAAAGACACCCTTAAAAAGTTCACTAATGTATTGCATATCGCATGTTCCCGGTCACCTGGAAAAATAATGCATTCTCAATAAACAGTAAAAGCCGCCCCGGAAGCTACACCGTAGATGATGCAACGTGCAGAAATTCTGGCACCCATGCAGAACAAACAGCCGGAGCAGTCGGCCATTGAGTATGCGCAGGAGGGAGATCGATGGGGCTGCAGGCCGGAGATCGGAACCCGGGCTCCGGCCCACAGCTCATTCCCAAATCGAGCACGCCCCCCGGTTTCCCACCGTCTGCACCGGCTGAGAGACGCGCTGTGTATGAGAACGCGATGGAAACATTACATAATTCACAGCTAGTGGGAGTCTGGGAACTGGCCAGCTCGCAAGTCATAAAGTCTGCCAGAAATCATACTCTTATTTAACTTGTAGCCGATGTTTCCGTATTAGTTAGATTGAAACAGAAGTAGATTATTTTAAACTGAGGTGTGATGTAGATCGGCAATTGCTCTGCAAATTGATGTGTGCATCAATTTTCATTTCAGAACATGCCAGATCCTTTCGTTTCTCCGCCGAGCCTGAAATGTTTTGGTTTTTGTCCTTTTTTGACAAACGCTCAATTGGCTAAAGTGACCTCTGATGACTGATGAATTTAAATGCTGTGATGAAGGTCAAGGGTCAGCTGTGATCGTCTTCCGCTTAGCTATTTTGACATTTGAAGGCCCATAGGTGGTTTCCTTTCTGGATATTTTAAAATCACTTCTGAACCATGTGGCAATCTAAGCCAAGGGCAATACACATCCATTTCTGTTTAATGCCCCCCAGGAAAAAGAGCTAATAAATAAATCAGACTGGTGCCCATCTTGCTAAAAACACAGCCTAATAACAACCAATATATTTGCAAATGTTTCCATTTTAAAAGAAATTGCCAGCTTTTCTGTCAAGAATCAGCTTGAATACCGCTTTATGTGGTGTAATATCTACTATAATAACGAAATGTTAATAATTAGAAAAAATGTCGCATTAAAATGAGCAAAAATTGAAACCTAACAGATTTAAAACTTCAAGTGACTTATAAATAACTTGGAATGATTGAGAAGCTTAACAAAGGTTAACAACTGTGATTAAGCAGCAGTTATTAGTGATGGATATCAGTTAGACTATAGACACGAATGAGCAGATGTATAAGTCATGATGACCAAACTCCTGAACAGATGTTATTGAGTACATGAGGCTGAAACTTTGACAGTGTTAATTGGTAAACTACAAACTGAATTACACAGGATATGTTATTTGTGCTGCTGTAATATAGTTACCCATTAATTTAATTTAGACACTGAATCAAGGGAGTCCAGGTATTCATAACTACTAGTAATTTGCTGTCATGCAATCTGTTTGAAGACAGAGTGAACAAGTCATCTTCTAACATTAACAAACATAAATAATGCAATAATTGCCTAAAATCTATTGCTGTGGGATTTTTTTCCTCACGCTTGATGATGAAAACCTTTTTTTTTAATAACATGTCTTAGTTTTTCAATGTATTGTACACAGTTGATTCATGTTGGAAAGAAAGATTCTTCCTGTTGTGTATTGTACAACTAATAATGAAATTATAGATACATAATGCAGCTGCTGTATATGCATATACATTTTTTGCTCAGTGAAATGTGTGATGCTAAACAGGCGTACGTCACTGAGTCATTGTGTAGGTGAAGACTCAATACAAAAAAAATCCCAGTACCATAAACCCAGTACTATAAACAGTTTCAAAATTTCATAACAGACATACATTAAACCACATTCATCACTGGGACATACTTTTAAAATACAAATGAAATATTCTGCTTCCAAGGAAGAAAAAGACATAAAATTAAAACTATAGGCCTATTAACTTACTTCAAAGTGAAAACAGTTTTTAATAAATGCCTGTTTTTCCAAATATTTTTTAAGCAGCATCTCACATGGATACATCTGGAATTTCCCTGTCAAATAGTTCTTAAATCATCTTGTTGCATCCCACCTGTTTAATTCTCCCCTTTACTCTCTGCCTTCTTTTCCCTTTTCATTCCTCTCTCCCTGACAGCCCGTCTCGCAGACAAGCAGACACACGCTGTCTAAACTCGGGTCCCGTCTGCCTGCGAGCAGGAGCCAGGCTCCATGGGCTGGCTGCTTTCCCATGGCCGCGATGACCCACTAAACTTTCAAGTTAACCTGCTTTCTTCGTCTCTGATTGGCTGTCTCTGTGTCACATGACCGCCCCCCTCAGCTCCTTGTCTCACACAAAGATGCTGTTATAACCCTCTCTCGACAGAAGGGCATTCTGCACTGCTGTCGTTTTTTTTCCCCTCTGCCTTGCTGTCCCTGCCTCTCTCACTGCTTCTCCTAAACCTCTGGAGCTGATTCGGTTGCTTGTAACGCTAACCGTGACCTGCAGAACGCAGCGGGAAAACTCCTACGTTTCACAGAAAAGCGGCGGAAGCCCTGTCGCCTTGACTTTGCCGCACAGAACGTGCACGTGCAGGAAATTCCTGCTGGGGGCGCAGTGCGGCCAGAAAGAACCGCAACTCCTCAGACTCCTGCATCTGGTTGCCCTAACTCCCCGTTCCATCGGGGTTCTGCATCCGGGAAGCCCTTATACGACGAGCCTTACGGAGCCCGAAGCTGCCCGCGTGGTCACCCCGAACGGTGCTCGTGGGAAGCCTGGCTTTATTTACAGCTCGCGTGGCACCCAGACGAGGAGGCGGTCGATTTCCCACGCGCCGTTTGATTCCGCGCTCCTCTGCTTCGCCGCGATACTCTTTCCCATGGCCTCATCCCACAGCTGGAATCCTTGGATGCATAGCAGTTCCATCCACACGCGGCTCTCACACAGTGCCAAATTGTTTTCCAGCATGTAGGATGGAGGGATGAGGTCGGGGAAGGGAGGCGGGAAGGGTCTGGCTGGATAATGATAACCCAGAGAACCAGTCTCCGACTGGTACCACAGTCCAAGGCCCACATCTCTCTCTCGCTGTCTCTCTCTGTCTCTCTCTGTCTCTCTCTCTCTCTCTCTCACTCACACACACACACACACACTGTCTTCATCTTCATTGCTGGAACGGTTTCCTGCTTTACTGCTAACAGACCAGGAAGCACACACCCATGTTTTCACCACAATCAGAAACTGTTAAGACAGTGCAGACATGATGTGTTTCTAATTGAAGAGGAATGATAACACATGTGCAGATAAATAATGGAACGAGCAAAGCCGCAAAGCAGTTGCCTGACATCACCTCCTGTTTTTCAGTTTCCTTTTTTAAATTTCTTGTTACTTTTATGCGCTTGGCAGACACTTCTCTTGAAAGTGAGGCTTAACTCGGTGAACGAAGGTGGATTTCACAGTTGGTACCAACATTTTCCTAGCAGACGCACTGAAGTAGCTTCCTACAGAAGTTATATACAAATAAATTAAGGTGCAGCTCTGTCTAAAACATGGTGAGCAACTGACTTTGAGAGAGATTGGGTTCATGAGCCTTCTTGAATGCTGAAAGACATTTGTTTTCCTTAATTTTCATTTATTCATTTAGCTGATGGTTTTCTCTCAAGGAGACCTACAGGGTTACTTACCCATTTATACAGGTGAATAATTTTACTAGAGTAATTGGGGGTAGCACCTTGCTCAACACTACTATAGCTGGAGGGAGGATTTGAACCTGTGGCTTTCAAGCCCAAGGCTAGCAGCTGTAACCACTATGCCACCAACTGCCTTGCTTAAAAGTTTCTCTGTATAGAGGGCAAAACTACATTGTGTATTTTGCTCTCGTGGTGCATACACATCATACGTGCATGATTGAATTAATTTTCTTGTAAGGATCTCTATGTTAAATCACTGGGCATGAACTTTCAGAAAGGCCACGTGCAGCTGAACCCTGACTGATAAAACCTGACAAATGAATATTCTGCAGTTTCTGACCCTCTTCAAGAGGCACAAGAGTGGATGAGTTGCAAACACCCCCGTGCTGAAGCTCAGTTCATCTTTTGTCACAGCAGGGGGGCTTTTCTCTCTGTGACACTAATGCCGTCCCGCAGCATTCCTGCTGTCCCCGGCTGCACGGTAGGCAACGAGCACATTCGCCAGGGTAGCTGTTATTACTAACAGTACTGCGGTATTCTCTTGTTGGACCGTATAGTAGGCCTTCTGTTGTAGTAGTCATTAATCAGGCACGTGCTCCTAAAAGATCCCATGATGACCACTGCACCATGAGCTTTTTATATTCATCTAAACAGTTGTGCTACTGTTCTTGGATCAGATTTGAATTCTTCTTCTTATTAGATATGAGAGGAGTACCTCCCCAGCCCCCAGGGCACCTTGTAATGAGTAAACCAAGTGCCTTTCGTATGATTCTCTTTAAATTTAAAAACTGAGTGCAGATGTACCAGATATTCCATCGGTTTATCCATACAATTTTAAATGAAAGAATCTGTGTGGGATAAAAACAATTGTTTTGATGGAAGTTCTGGATAATTAATCGAGACATTTACATATGAACATATGTAATGTTTTCAGATCCTGTTTACAGCGCTGTTTAAGCAACAGTAATTTTTAGTCACTGATGTAAATTTATGTTTGCTTAGTTTTAGAGTTAAAAATCTTAAGTTTTCAAAGTGAAGCATAAATCTATATACTTTTCAGTGGTTTGTTTATACTTCCATGTTACAAGAAGGAGTAGCGTGTAGGAGATGTAATTATTAGACATAGAGATGAAAGTTTCAAGTTACAAGTGAGCACATAATGACCAACACATAATGTCTCGAAATGTACATTTTACAGTACTAATAGTGCTACTGAAGACAAAGGTACAAACAGACAATTGCATTAATATGATCTGCATGTTTCACATTAAAATAATTGTAAACTTTTGTCTTTTAGGGGCAAAGAAGGGACAAAAACAATATAGAATATTTAACTGCAGACAAAAATATTGCAAAGGAATATTGTATTGAATGACTCCAGTCTGCTGGATGTAAATACCAATGAATTATAAACATGTAATGTGCTGCAAAAATAAAGATACAGAAATAAACAGTATTGAGATATGCCGCAACCATTAAATGCTCAGTTTTTTTTGTTCCTCCATAAGGAATTAGGTATTTTTCCCAGCCACCATAATTACTTTTTTTGAAAAAAAATAAGCAGAGGTAAAACAACAGATCACTGTGGTCTTGTTAATTAATAGAGGTGGAAAAAAGGCAGGAAATCTATGAGTGAGCGCTCAGAAAGAAGTTAGGCTGGTGGAAGGGGCCTGCAGAGGACAGGATCAAAGCGGTCCACGGCTCGACTCCGGCAGGAGGAGCGGGTTCCTTTCCCATAGTCAACATCCTGTCTCGCGCGGGAACGTGTCCGTGGGCGTGCGACACACAAGATTGCGAGGACCTTGGCTCGACGCGGGGAGCTGCCTGGGAGGTCACCATGCAGGGAGGGGTATCCTCCCAGCCATCGGGGGTTGCTGGTGGATGGTGGGCGGTGGGCTTTTTTATTTACCTTTCTATTACTTTAACAAAAATAGTGCTTTTTTCTTAACATACTAAAAAAAAAAAAAAAAAAAAAAAAATGACTAAGTTTGACAGAAAAGTATATTTTCTTAGGCATGCATGTATTCACACAACAAAACCATGATTTATTTTATTTTAAAACTGTAGTCACTCCTCTTTTGTATTACTGCATGATTTTGAGTGAAAATGAGTGGAGCCGTGGGAGATTTGGACTCTGTACTGACTGGTATAGATATATTGCTAAACTATGCCATATTACATGGCATTAGAGAAAAAAGGTAGACTTTCTGTTCAAAGCTGTAGGAAAAACTGAGGCATGTGACATTGCTTCCATGTGTTAAAGTGACGAATAAACCATACGGCATAGAACTGTCCATCAGTCAGTGGAAACTCTGGTCTGCTGTAGGCCTACCTGCCTTTGGAGGAGCAACGTAGACCACTGGCCCCTCGTCCCTGTAGCCAACTGGTGATACGGGTGCTTGACATGAGTCCCCTCTCATAGCCTGAAATGGAGACAAAGTGAACCGGACTCATCCTTTGCCAGGCTTTTCACCACATCATTTACAGCTGAAGATTAATCTCTACTGAGGCTCACAACTTTTGTCCAGTTTGTAAGAGCAGAATTCAGGGAAGTCCTGCTTCCTAAGATAATATCCCTGTAACGGCCCAGTATCTTTGCATATTCGAGGAATTTGGTACAGTGGGTGCTCAATGGGACATATTTAGTATGGCTGAACAACATTAAAGTAATAGGGTACTTATAATGCAACTTTTTAAGAAAATACAATAAATACTGTACAAATGGTGCAATTATTTACTGGGATACATATCATGATGTGTTTTGTCATTTGTATAAATATCTTTTGCAGGGTGATAACAGATTTTTTTCCTTGATTATAGTCAACGAGTATCCAAGGCCTATTGTTAAAGACCAAATTTACACTTTGAGAGCTCAAATCTTAGACCAATTTTTTTTGAGTGATTTTGATCTTTTTATTGGCTGTTTGCTGGGTTTAGACGCAGCAAAAGCAAAAACAATGAATGAATAAAAAACATTAGACACCTGCTATATGGAATTTACTGTAAGTAAACTGTGTAGAAAAAGTAACCAGAGAACATCTATGTGATAATTTTCTCGATTAGTGAAATCAGCAAGACCCTTCTTGGAATGGGAAAAATCCCTTGCGGTCTTTTTTTTCCATTAGTACCGAACTCTTGTGCTGTGAGCCGAACTTATTGAGCACAAGGAAATATCCTTGAAATACGCGTGCGTCCACCTCTAGTTGATGAAAACGCAAAGATTTGAGATGCATATGGGTTTGAAGACACTCGACAGCAGCATATCCAGCTTACAGCCTGACCTCAACAGCCCCATGAAAGATATTTGTTACTATATTTTTACCATTAATCTCGAAAGGAATGCCATAAATATTGCGGTTTCCGATTTATGTCTGTTTCTTAACCGGAAATGGTGAGCGCTTAGGTGTGGATGTTTTTACCTTTTCGTCTTTGGAGCTTTAACCTTTAGCTGTATAAAGATGACTTTCTCCAAATGTCAACAGTCCTGTCGGGGAGGGAAGGGGTAGAAGTCGATGATGCAAAATTAATTAGCTGTTTTGGTCATTGTTTATGAAGACGTAATAAAGACACAGCGTTTAAAGAGCGAGTCCTTGTCCCCTTCTGTGGTAAATCGCTTACTCTGCTGAGACCTGTCCCCCCAACCCCCCCTTGTTGAACTCCTCTCATCCTAAATGAGTGAGGTACATTGGGTGGAGCCTCCACGTGGCTGTCAGTGGAAGTGCAGAGCCAGTATGGGAAGGGCCGTTGTTGTATGCTGTCCAGTGCCTATCCAGTGGCTCCCCAGGCCTTCGTTCCACCAGCATCCAACCTGCAACATCTGAGCTATAATTCCCAGTCTCGTATATCTCACACATTATCCTTGAAGGCCTACACGTCTACAGTTCACCTCATTAAAGCAGATGCGTGGAGGAGGGGCATCATTGAGAAAATGCTGTCATTTGTATGTGATATTATATTATTTATATTGTGGTTCACACCTGCAGTGTTCACAAGCATCAGTTCTAGAAGCGTTGCCGGAATTTTTTTTTTTTGATTATGTCGAACGACAGGAAGGGGTATCTTCTCGTCAATATTGCTGCAGGTGTTTTGGGGGCCTATTATTTTTGTCTCGCGGGGTAAAGAGAGCACTCTCCCTTCGAGGAGCAGCCCAATCGGTGTGCCCGGTACTTTCGGCTGCAATTAGTTGCTCCCTCTCATCTGTCACTTGAAGCGGGCCATAATGATCTATAGTACAGTACCTGATTTCGGCAGTAAGCCCGTGCCTGTGGCAATGTGGCCGCCTGTCCACGTGGGACCGTAATTGAGACACATACTTTGCCGTTCCTCATATTAACTGAATGACATCATTATTTATAATTGACACCTTTTTTTATCGCTTCCCCCAGGCTAGCTGAGGAGAAACCAGCCCATTATTGTTCCTGGACTCCTTTTTATTCTTCTGTTTTTGTGCCTTCGATGACCTCTATGAATTCCAGCGACTACATGTTCCCTTTGGCCGCTCCGCAGTGAAGTTTTGTTACTACGGCAGGTCATAACTATTTACACCTTGTGGCAAGTTTCCCGTTTTGTGAATGTTAATTAACAAAAGGTTGGGTTTTTTGTCCAGGGCCAAGTCTTTAAATCTGGTTTTGAACCGTGGCAAAGAAGCCGTCATTGCAATTTGTTAATTTGTTGTTTAGACCGTTCACTTTGACATGGTTGGCTCACGAAAAATGCAGCCAAGGTAATTAGAGGCATTAACATCTATACATTTAGCTGACACTTTTCTCCAAAGAAACTTACAATACCTTACTCATGCAGCTGGGTAATGTTTACTGGAGCAATTTAGGGTAAGAACCTTCTCAAGGGTACTACAACAGTAGGCAACATTTGAACCTACGACTTTGAGACCGAAGATAACATCTCTAACTACTACAGTACCAGCAGACTGGCTGCCTTCAAAAATTTCAGATATCTATCCCTGAATATAATTTGAAGAATATGGAAACCATCTGTTTTATGTAACCAATTATCGGTTGGGGCAAAATTCAAGGTTTAAGATGTACTTCATGTGTCTCATTGTGTGTCTGTATGTAAAGCTCTTTGCTTGTTGTGAAACACAATTTTGTTTAATCTGAGTTGTACATCACTTGAGACAAATGCTTCTGCTTGACGAATAAATACATAAATAAATACATTGTACAAAATACATGGGTTATTGTGCCCAGTTTTTGTACATAAAAAGTTGTGTTTGGTTTCGGTCTGTCCCTCAGCTAATACGGAATTTTTATTCAATGAAGTAAATTAGAACGGGCAGCAGGTGGCGCAGTAGTTAGAGCTGCTGCCTTTCTGTCACAGGTCTAAATCCCATCTCCTGCTGCAGTACCCTTGATCAAGGTATGGTAAGTGCCGAGTCAAAGCTGACCCATAGCAACCACTCGCGTGGTTTTCAGGGCAAGTCAAGGGAGGACACAGAGGTGGGTTGCCAGGTCCTTCCTCTGCATGGCAGGGGAGGCAAACACAGGGCCACCGCACCCCAAGCAGGACTCGAACCCTGCCACACAGCAGGGTACCGGCCAAACCCACTGCGCCACCCTGCCCCCCCGATCAAGGTACTTACCCTAAAATCGCTCCAGGAAAAATTACCCATCTGTTTAAATTTACCCTACACTTTTTTCCCTGTAAGGAAATGTACAGCATTAATATATCTGCAATTATTTACACATTTTTTTTTTCTTAAGCAGTTTTCAGGTAAGTATGTTGTTCAAGGGCACTAGAGCTGGAGGTAGGATTTGACCCAATGACCTTTTGGGCCAATGGCAACAGCGCTAACCACTACGCTACCAGCACATCCCCAATCATAAGAACCACAACATTCTCAGTTGCTCTGCAGAAGAGCATCAGCTAAAAATAATTTCTTTGATTTGAATACTCCTTAATTATATCACATTAGATACTGATATCTGGAGTCCATTCTTTTGTCAAATGTTCCCCTTTTCCTTTCAGATTCGAAACCACCTGCCTAGAAAAGTTACTGGCCTGTGCAACACCACACTGCAGCATAAATGATCATTATAGCCTTAGATGTTCTGCTATTCCACTGTGTCCTGTGTTTATACCCACTGGGGTGTATAATGTCAACAGCGCTAAGCAACGTTAAGACGCACAATATAAACTTGAAAGATCTTCATGCCACAACACAGAGTAGCTTTACATTTAGTTTAACATCCTTCCTTCCAGGGATATGACTGTCTTAAACTTGTAATGCTTTTCTCTTTGGAGCTTTGAGGCTGTCACTGCACAAAAAAAGTCTGATTAATGACGAGACATAATGACCGAGTCCAACCAAATCCCTCTGAGGACTGCTCGCCTGTGACGGAAACGTAACCACAGTCTCCACGGAGGATGACAGGACAGTGGATTTACGGAGCCTCATAATTCATCCAATCTGCCCGTTATGGGCAGACGTGCCGGGCATTTCCCAGCGCCTGTATCGTACACGTGCGTGGAGCTGCTCTTTGTGACGCCTGGCAGCTGGGGCTTTTGGAGGGATAATCTAACTCTCACACAGCTCTGCTACACAACACTTCAGTAGAAGTGGAGTTTTTATGTTGGTGCACCCCAACTGGAGTTTTAAAAACTGGCCACACCCACCTGTCAGTTATCGAACTGATTCCCGTCGACCGTACTTCCGAAAACTGGATTTTCACCTGTCCGTAGCACCAGTATTAATTCCGTGTTTCGTTATTTGTACCAGAATTTTCTGCTACGTCTGCGATGAACCGGTGTCCTGTTTACGGTGTAACCCTCCTCAAACTGGCGCCCAGTGACTCTGAGGATAGGCTCCGGACCCCCACGACAAGTGGTTAATGAAAATGGATGGATTGACAGTTATATTGTTCAGAGGGGCATCTGACTGAAATTACAAATTATGCCAAGTAGCTGTGTAAGATGCACTGCCTGATGGGTAGCTTGTACCCACCCTCTGTGTTTTGTACAGCTTTCAAGGCACCTACGCTGAGTAAAGTTTGTGTATTCATTGATGTTCACAACTTTTCTGTTTCTTTATGCTTTGAAATTTTTGGTGGATATGGATACTAAAGAAGAGAGGAGTATTAAAAACTCACTGGAAGAGTGGAAAAACAGGTGAAACAGATTGTTGCTCATAATTTGGAGCAAAAGCTTTAGCTCCAAATGCGCAGTTAACATGAAGACAGACAAAAAAAAAAAAAAATGTAATTCCTGCTTTAGGTTTATCAGAATCGACAGTGAACATGCTGTATGTATTGTTGTATCAAGAGAACAAATGAAATCAACAGCTCAAAATGTGCTTTTTGCTTATCAGCATTATTAGGGTAACTGACTTTATTAAACATTTCTTTTTTATTTCCTTCAACATATAATGCTACTTATTCTGTGTTATTGCACCATAACCTTTTCCTTAGTTCTTTAGGCATTTAGGGTGATTTTTGGAGGAAGATGGAATGACTTTGGAATCAGTTAATAGTTTTAGAAATGTATAAGAATAATAATAATAATAATAATAATAAGAAGAAGAAGAATAGGCCTTTATCTGGATTTCCGTATAAGGGCCATTTTCAGGAACTTATTAAGCATAATAAGGGATAAGTGTATAACGTATAAATTTCCACTAACCTTCATACTCCTGCATGCTCTGTTTTCCATTACCCAGCACCACCCCGCCTCCATCTCCCTTTTGTCCTCAAGTGTCCTAACAAGGGGGCTCAACAACTGCATTCAACAGCAGGTGCGAGCCCCCCAATGAACTCTAAGCCACGATGGAAAGTACACTAAGCGTTTTCCCAAACACACAATCAGTATAATACTTCTAACTAATGAAGCGCCTCCTGTGGCCCTAAATGGGCACTGTTGGGCTAGATTTGATTTGTGCTTCATGACACTTTGTGAAATGTTGCCATTAACTCTACACCATTGCGCCATCTCATAAAGTACAGGAGCGACGCTCAGAAACACCCTGTTCACCCTGAAGTGAGATTAACATCTAGCAGAGGCTTGAGATCGGAGAGTCATTCAGCTTTTATGATGAAGTTTTAATTTCAGCTCCTGTAAAATCTAATACATTAAAATCCCCAATGTGAGTTACGATTTACATTTTATGCATGTTCTGGATTTGGTATAACCGTGCCACATCACACTGTATTTTATTCACAACAGTAAATTGTTAGATTCCGTTATAAAAGGTGTGTTAATATTAATGCTAAACGTCGCAGACTGTAAGAATTTTGCAGCTCACCAGAATCGTAAATGTAACATGGGCCGGGGCTGGAAGCTGCTCCAGCTTTCACAAGTGGCGCTAAAAAAGTGTCTCGGATTAAATAATAACAATGGAAATTTTCTGGATATTTGTGATGGAAGCTCTAGTAATTCTATAACTGCCCTTTCACCCAGTGTACATGACATCTTATATATTATTATTTTCTCCCTTTTTGTAGGAGAAGGACTATGGTGTTTATTAATTTGAGATCTCATAGTATTCCTGCATTATAATAATAATAAAAAAAAACACTCAAATGAGTTCTCTGTGAATTTCTAGTGTTTTCAGAGTATTTTCATCAGGCTGCCATTGTGTCTGGAACCCTTGACAGCGTCGTAGACCTATTTATGAACAGGCTAACAACCTTTCAGGGACTTCTAAATTTCACAGGTGTCACCGATTACAGCTAAGCATATGCTGATTCTTCTTTCATTTTTCAGTTTTAAAGCAATTCAGAATTAGATTCTTTCTAATGCTCAACACTCCTCTTGTCAAGGAAGGGCTGCTGAGTGAATTAGTACTGCAGACAGACATTGTCTGAAAAAAATTGCAATGCTTTAATAAAAATTCAGTTGCACTGTCCTTAAATTTGTTGAAGGTTTACAGTATAAGGGTGGTGGGGTGGCACACTGAGTGATGCTGGTACCTCACAGTACCTGGACTGTGAGTTAGGATGTGGGTTTGAAAGTAGCGTAGTCTGTGTGGAGTTTGCATGTTCTCTCTGCATTCAGGTGGATTTTAACTCCAAATGCTCTGGTTTCCTCCCACAGTCCAAAGACATGGGCTGCGGGTGAACTGGAGAATCCACATTGCATTTTTTTGTGTGTGATTTCTCTGTGATGGACTAGCATCCAGTCCAGGGTGTGCCCTGTCTCGCACTCTGTGTTTCCGGGATAGGATCAGTACCCTTGGGACTCTTTAGCAGACAAGCAGTTCTTCATAATGGAAAACTTCAGAATTATACTTTTCATACATTGTGTGCATTCTAAAGACAAAGACTACTTTACAAAGCCAAATTTAAAAGGCAGTGGATGTAGAAGGATCAAAAAGACCTTTGTGGTATCGATGTGGTATCAGTTCTATAGATTATTAAAAATTTACTGTAGCTAAGTGAAAACAAACATTTGTACTTTTGGTTACAACATATTAACTAGGAAAGTACAATGGTAATTAAGCAAGATAAAAAAGAATGTTTTTCTATTGTTTAAAAAGATAGGTCAGTATTTTATAAGGTGGAGTTATTGCAAATTATTCTTTTTAACCTTTATTTTGTTGACACCTTAGTCCAAGGTGACTTTCAATGTCAGGTTTGTTAACTACAGTTTAAAATAAAAAAAAATCCATTTACAGAGCAGAATATTTTCACCGGGGTAAAGTACCTTGATTAAGGGTTCTACAGGAGGGTTGGGGATTTAAATCCAGAACCTTCCAATTGCAAGGTGACAGCCCTATACACTATAGTACCTGGTGGCCCCAAAAGAAAGGTTTAGCGTGGAAGACACGGAGTATGAAACCTTTTCTGAGCATTTCAAATAAATATGTTATACTATCTATAGCACACATCCTTCATTCATTTTTCCTTGTAAGCTTAAATATGTAAAAGTGCCATGTAATTGCATTATTAAGACCAAATGACAGACTCTCATTTTTCAGTATGCTTTTGTGATCCGACCTAGAGAAGCCAGAAGAAAGACGGGATGTGGAATGTTAACCGAGGCCCTCGGGCCATACTGCGATCCTGCAGAAGGAGCAGCACGGTATGGAGAGCCCACTGACTGCGGGGGAGATATGGCTGAGCAGGATGCCTCCTGCCCCGGGGCCAAGCTCACAGTGGTGTGGCAGAGGAGCGCAGCATCCGCCGACACAAAACACCGGGGAGCGCTTTCACAGTGGCACGGCGTGAAAAGGACGAGGCGGGGGAAGATTAGCCCTCAAAACCCTGCCGCCCAGCCCTGGAGGGCCCCCATCGAACATAATGGCCTCCTCGAACCTGGAAACACTGCGAGTCAGAGTTTTATTAGCCTTAGGCCATGAAGCCTTGGAGAACTCTGACCTCTTCCCCCCCCGCCTCACCCAACCTTGTTTTCAAAGCCGACCTCTGACCTGAGAGTGAAGACTGTGGATCTTGAGTCTCCGTACGTTCAGAGGCATGACGGGGAGAACAGGTGAAGCTCTTTGGGCTATAGCCCTGCTTCCCATGGCGATGTCATGCGTCAATGGCTCTGGACATGTTGCGTACACAGAAAGAACGGATTGTGGCCAATTACCAGCCCTATTTAAAGACCTCAGAGTCACATGCGATCACTTAATCACTCAGTAGAACTACTGCTCTGCTCTTTCCTTCTTTTAAACTAAGACAAGATTTACCGAGTATAACTTAGCCTTCGTTCAGAGTGAGGGATTAACCGAATCTTAAAATTCTTAAGACATACAGAAAATTAAATTGAATTATATATTAGAAAAAATTGTATCAGCGGCACTAAAACAAAATTATCAAGCTACTAATTTAGCCTGCAAAATGAGTGGAGAAAAAGAATTTACATTTGAGTGTTTTTTTCTTTTTTTTTTTTTCCCTGGTAAATCAATTCCTTTTTGTAAATCAATTTAAGCTTCAAGCAAATCTGCCTTCCAGGCAGCCTTGTCTTTGATAACGTTCCCAACATAGATTTCCACAGGAGCGTATCGGAAATATTAAAAGTATCACGGGTCAGGGTGGGGAGCCCGGGGTGCCGTGTTTACTGATCCCATAGTCGGTAACATTTCACTGGAAATCTTAGTGTGTCTTGACAATGTGCTGCAGTTTAGGAGTCAAGAGTTGCCGGTTCTCAAGAGTGCGAGCAAGTTGCTCCCTGAACGTTGGAGGAATTTTGAAACCGGGCTTCGGCGAGAATTTCTCAAGATGTTCAAATGCCAAAATAATCACTTCCTCCGAGGCAAAGCTGTATATGTTTTGATGCAGTCAATCAATTCCTTCTCTTAAGGTGGCTGAAATTCATGTGTTTTTTTCTTAAATCGTGAAAGCAGCCATAAAGCCCCTCTCGGTAATGTTTGTAAGGCGATTCCAAAGTCCCGAACCTCTCAACACACGCTGCCTTTGATTTGCTTGCACGTCTTGACAAAGCGCTGAAATTTGGGATCAGGGAGTTCAATTGGTCTGAGGTGCCAGTGAGTAATACAAAAGGCATACAGTATGCAGGTGGTCCCCGATTTACGGTCGTTCCACTTACGATTTTTTCGACTTTACCATGTTGAGCTGGTGATAGACATTCAGTAGAAACCACATTTTTTTTTCCCAGGCAAGCGATATGTGGTGCGATACTCTCTCGCAGTGCTGGGCAGTGGCAGCAATCCTCATCTCCCAATCTGAGGTGTGTATTAGGTGGTATGACAGGTTTGATAGGTTTGGCGGAACGTAACCCCATCGTAAATCAGGGACCACCTGTACTACCATTTCAGAGTTTGGTATCGAGAATGATGCGTGTGCAAATGTTTTCCATGCTGCCCGGATGCAGCCCTTCAGTACAGTGCCTTGTCAGGATGACGGGCCTCTTCATACACTACAGGTCATTGACTGGAAGACTGGCACAGCACTTCCTTCAGTCCCTCCATAGGTCCCCAGGAAAAACTAGGTTGTTTAAAACCTCCCAACCACCATAATAACTGCAGACCTGAGAATTAATGATGATAAGAAATAAACATCTTTAAAACTGCAGCGGTGAATGGAAAGAATCAGAAATGCTCAAGAAAGGAAGACTCTTTCCATCCAATAGATTACGAATCTGAAAAGGATATTTGCAAATCGTGCACACTGAATATAAGTGCATTTATATTCTCGGCGTACACTGATGATGGAATTTCATTGTAGGAAACAGTATGACCATCACTTCAGTTTATGAGATGCAGTGCGATGTAGTGCAGTGTATTGGATTATGATTGCGTTAGCCATGCATCCCAGGATAGACGTCTCTGCTAAGTAAATAAAATGTAAATGTTGAACAAAGAAACACGTAATTGAATTATGTCCTCATGTCTAGACAGAAATGAACAATTCAAAACTGCAGTTCAGCTACAGCTGGAAATGACATATTTGAAAGGCAGATCAATAGTCCCAGTATAAATATGGGAGCTTGTAAAAGTTATTGTGGCCTTATGCTAACTCTTAAGTTGGAACGAACGTTGTAGACTTTTTACGAGATATTGTATTGTTTTTTAAAAAAAAAACAGATTTAGCATTTTATTCTATCCTTATGTTTTAATGACATATTTTTCAGGACATATTTTTCTCATATTTTCCTTTTTTAGGTCCTCCAAAAAGCTGTGTTATATACATTAACTCAGGTCAAGGAAACAGAATATTACTGGAAAAACTTTTACTCTTTACAAGTGTAAATGCATAATTAAGCACAATGGAAAATAATAGGCAAAAAAAAGTCTAAAAAATGTGTTGTTACAAAAACTCTTTTACCATAATTTCCATTAATCCAGTTCATTTATACCTTGTTTGTCATTGTCCACAGTGTTGATTTCCATTGCTCAGAACACACTCAGAATTTCTGGAAACTTCCAACAGACACTTGTATTACCAATTTATTCTAAGTAACACAGAGAAGCAGCACGCTGGTAATGATCGCCATGGTTAAAGAGAGCCATCATTAAGCTCTCAAGTAAAAAAAAAAGTCATTGATTTCCACAAAAGGCTATCTCCATTTTTAAAATTAATTTTCTAATGACCGGGCCGGTGGAAAAGGAAAACACAAAGGAAATTTTAGGAGTGCAAACAGAACCTCGTCACAACAAAAGACCTCGCACCGGGCTGTATAAAGTGCTGAGGCTGTAATTTTACACCTGCATGGGAACGCTCCATTTGACAGACCTCCCTGACTCTTCCTCCCTGACTGTCTCCCATAATGCTCTGAGATTAAGGGGACAAAGAGATTAGCATCGCGTCGACATAAAAGCCAGTGTGCGGGTTTGTGTTTTTAAGTCTTGGAGCTGGCAAGAAGCCCTAATTCCTGGCTGCGACACCTCTGTGCGTCTGTCTGGGACGGGGCCCCAGGGGCCTGACGGGTGGATCTGAGAGCCGAGGCTCCTTGTGTGTGTCTGCAGGGCCTGGCTGTGAGCTCAATGCTCCTCATGGCTCCTCCTGACACATCTTCAGATTGGCCCATCTGCTTCGGATTGGACCACACTCAGTAGGCGTCGGCATGTCTGTTTGTCTTGAATTTTTTTTTTTTTTTTTGGGGGGGTGGGCTGGTGGGGGTTATTATTTTTTGCAGATTTTTATTGATGCCCTTCCTTCCTCATTCAGAGTACTAGGATGTATCTGTAATTCCCTTACTGTTGCCCATGTATGTTTTGGTGACACGCTCCACAGCCACTAGAATTATTCATACAACGGGTAACTGGTAACATAGTGATTAAAGCTGCTGCCTTTGGACCAAGGTTCTAAGCCCACCTCCAGCTGTAGTACCCTTGAGCAAGGTACTTACCTTACATGGCTCCACTAAAATTACCCAGCTGTATAAATGGGTAAATAATTGCAGCTAATTTAACAGTGTAAGTTGCTCTGGAGAAAAGCGTCGGCTAAATAAATAAATGTAAATTATAATAAAATGTGTTCAATGTATCTCAGCAAATCAAACATTTAATATCATGCTGAATATTTAATTTGCTGTACCACATGGACCTTCTTGTAAGGAATATTGATACATGTGCTGAATAGCTGTGAGTGAAATTAAAGCAGAAGTGATAGGGAGCAGATAGTGTAGTGGTTAAAGTCTGCCTTTAGACTCATAGGCTGGAGGTTTGAATCTCACCTCCTGCTCTAGTACCCTTGATCAAGGTACTTACTCTAAATTACTCACCTACATAAAGGGGTAAATCATTATAGCTTCACATTTTAAGCTGTAATGTATAAATGCATATGTACCTTAACGTTACTTACGTTTCAGTGCAAGAAGGCACTCTGTAATCATGCATTTTTAAAACTTATTAAAGTTTCTGTCTGTGAAATAGCAACTTTTACTGAAGAGGCCAGAATGGTTTATGGCCTTATTAAACCTTCATTTGTATATGGTGTGTTCAGTGTACTTTGTGGAGCAGTCGCTCAGTCGACCAGTTTGAGTTCTCCCACCCACACTGCAGGGTCCTTGGCCTGAACTGTCAGGGAGGAAGACGTGGGAGAGAAAAGAGGAAGGTGCAACCGCAGTGCCTCCCCTCCAACCCCCAACCCCCCATTCAAGATGAGTAACGGGTCCAGGAAGGAAGCGGGACCTGTCTTGAACGCGTTCGGAGGAGCACATCGAGCTGTTTACAGAACCCCTTAAAATGAGCAGCCTGCTTCCAGGTGTTTATTGGCTCACATTAGACCTCCTGGTCATGAAAAAGTCACACAGATTTCATACGCACTTGCTATAAAGACAAACGGAGGTGTATAGAGCGACTTACCCTGCTCAAAGACAGCACTACGTTTTAATTGTTTCAATCTGCAGTGACATTTAACCGGCACTGGTAATAGAGGAAGTTTAATGGTTTCATATGTATTTCTTTCCACTGAGGTTTTCTTCAGCATTACAAGAGCGCACGTCCTTCACGTGTAGTTGTAATTAAAAGTTTAACTTCATAAATGCATTACCTGAAAGGGCACGAACACTACCATCTCAGGTTGAACATGTGTCCATTATACAGTTCATGCGTACTGTGATAATGCATCCACTCATTTATACATTATCAGTATCTGCTCATTCAGTGCGGAGTCCTGCTGGTCTGGAGCCTATCCTGGATGCATAAGGCATAAGACACACTCATTCACTCACACGTACACAGACTATGTGCAGTGTAGACCAGTCCATCTGAAATATGTGTCCTTGGACTATGGGAAGAAACCAGAGCACATGGAGGAAGCCCACATGGACACAGCGAGAACATCTGAACAGCCCACGGGCTGAGCCAGATTCGAACTCATGTCTCCATCTACAGCTGTTATTATGATAATACAGATAA
This sequence comes from Scleropages formosus, assembly GCF_900964775.1. Classification (NCBI taxonomy): domain Eukaryota; kingdom Metazoa; phylum Chordata; class Actinopteri; order Osteoglossiformes; family Osteoglossidae; genus Scleropages; species Scleropages formosus. Next base: position 8,276,977 of record NC_041823.1, read on the forward strand.
TACTGCTTTAACACACAGATGGAAGGTATATATAGAGATGAAATGTGCGCTTCCAGAATTACAGCACGGCTGAGGGACAGGTTGGTAATTGGAGCTGCAAACCCCTGTTGATCTGTAATCCTTCCAGAGGTCACCAGATGTCAGAGGGGCAACAAAGGGTGGGCTTAAGCATTCCACGAAGGTTGTTAAGGAAAGGAAAACTGCTCACAGAAGTGCACAGCAAGACCACTGAAATAGGATTTTGTCAGTCCCAAAAAAGATTGCTTAACATGGCCTAACCAGGTCATACAAAAAAAAAACAATCCTGGGGTAAATTGCATTTTTTTTCCTGTCATTCTTATCTCTCATTGCCTCTTACATGGGAAGAGAACAAGCAACTGTCATCCAGGTCGGCAGAACAATGCTTTTCAGAATGAATGGTACCTCTGGGGTGCAAGGGTCCGTGCTATCCAGGCTATACACATGCCATCGGTTATCCATATGTGACTTCAAACGATGATGCGTGAGCTATTTATAGTGCTTTCAGGAAAGACATGTGGTTTTTATGATCTTTTTGTAACGGAACCTGGACTGAAAGGACGCCTCTCCCACCCTTCCCTTCCACCCCACTTTATGAACGCTGTCAACTCAATGTGTTTGGTCTATCTTCAAACGTTCCTGTGTCCTTACAAGACAAGTGTATTAAAGTTAATTTAACTGGAATGGAGGCGGCAGCCAGTTTTTTGGGTCTCTCATTAAAGAAAGTGGAAATCCCATTCTCCCATGTCAGCACAATACCTTGCTTTGAAAGAGGGAGTCCTTTTGGAATCCGCTGCTTGTTAAAATAGCCAATAAAACACTGCAGAGATTAGTGAGATTATTAAATGCTCAAGACTAAACAGGGCAGAATTTACCAGCCACTTAGTTCAAAAGGTAAAATGGTTTACAGCTTGATTTGGGCAGGCTTTTTTTTAAAGCTGTCACTTAATCGCAAAACTGCATTTACATTTCGGGATACTCTGTTCTTTTTGGTCTGATAACAAGTAAATATACAACGGTGACAGGTGACATTATTGTGTTGATTGACTCCATTGATTCGGTAAAGAGAAATGTACCGCAGTTTTTTTTTTTTTCTTATGTTTCGGTAAGAGTGCAAGAAGGAATATGGACTTTTTTGAAGCCCACCGTGGTAAAACACACACTGTCAGAGAGCTCAGCCACGGAGCCCCCAGCTTTCCCGCTCGACCACCCCCAGGGTACACTGTCGACGTCGGGCGAAGGCGGGACCCCCTGGCGCCAGCCCCCGGGTGAGGGAACTGCAGAGGCGCTGTGAGGTGGGTGGCCCCGAGGGTTAGTCCACAGCAGCTGGCAGGAAGCCCCCCCCAGACTCTGCAGCTCGCCATTAATAAATGATCACAGAGTGCCATCTGGAGAGGTCCAGCGCGGCCGCTGCGAGTGCGGAGGCCGAGAGACAGCGGGGATGGGGGAAAAGGCCCTGGCTTGGCTTCGCGTTCCCGGACTCATCCTCCACTAAGAAAGGCGGGTTGGAAGCAGCAGGACACATCATCAAAAGAAGGAAAAAAGCAACATCTCCTGCTTGCAAACGCAAGCTTATTACGGCACCTAACCAGCAACGCACCACTGTGAGTGCGACGTAATTCAAGTTCCAGCAATATTTGCTGATGGATGATCCTGCACGCTTGCCGAGATGAAAAAGCTCGATTCCCTCTCATGCGCGCTCGCCTGTTAATGTAAAACACATGTACGACCCTCACTGTATTTGCTGAGGTTTTCTGCAAACATCTGTCACATTGATCTTCTCTTATCTGTCAGTTGGAATTACTTTACTCTTTTATCACGGCTGGAATTCGAAGGCATGAAGCTGATTGTGTCGAGTGATGTGGTAAAGAGTTAAGTAAACTGTTGTAATAATGATTACACACATAAGGATATCTTTAATAATATGTTGGCGATCCAGTTTAAACAACAGGGCCCCTGACCTATTTGAAAGTCGGTAGCTTGTGTTTAGTCACGAAATTAAGGGCCCTGATTTGTATTTTAGTCTTTCACTGGTTCTATACTTTTCATAATTCTTTTGAGTTCAATGCAATAACTCATACTAACACAGAAGTTATTTCTTCATATCTTCCCTTGTCTTTGCTCTGTTTATCTATCTATCCCTTATACTTATTCCTTCTTATTTACTCACAGCTTATCCAAAGGCCACAACCCAACAAACACATATCCTGAATTCAGTTATATTTATTCACTGAGCTAATGCTTTTCCCTAAACTGTGTCAGAACTGTTTACTAACTTATACAGGTGGGGCAGTTTTACTGAAGCAATTATGGTTAAGTACCTTGCTCAGAGGTACTGCAGCAGTAGGTGAGATTCAGACCAGCAACCTTCAGATCCAAAGGTAGCAACCATAACCACTATACTGTCAGCTGCCTCGATTAATGCAATATCATGCTTGTGATATATAAGCTTGGGAATGAAATCACGCTCATAGATATGCAGCTGAAACCTTCAAAAAAAGAGCATAGAAAGCATGCTGTGATGATCTGAAATGTCAGGAAATTATCATGCGCCATATATATGCGGGGTGTTCTCATGAGACTTCCCAAAGCTTTGCTTGATTACTCTGTTTGTAGATGCTTACCAAAGTTGCAGAAATACTCCAGTGTAAACTATGAGGAGAGAGTACTCCAATGAGACCAGAGTAACAAGACCTGCAAAAGAACTACATGTCTCATTGTAAAGTACAGAGTCAATATTCCATATATAAATGACCCCCACAACGGTGATGTTTCTGGACGAGGAATAGAGTCGGATGGATTTATTATTAATAAGTGCTTAGCAGCATGAAAACAGCAATAATCAAACTGTGCAAATGATTAATACTCTAATAGACTGTCTAGACTGTAGCTGGTCTTATAGCCTATCGTTCCTAAGACAGAGTTGTGGTTTGTAATTTAAGGACCTGGGTGCGAGTCACCCTTGAGCATGGTACGGAACCTGACTTACGCCAGTCAAAATTACCCAGGTATAAATGAAAATGCAAGTTAATACGTAAATATTAGTAGTTTAGTGCACAAACCTAACTAACGGCTTAATAAAAAACAAGCTGTTACTGTGGTGAACCATGAAAGTCAAGAATACATTCATCTGACACATTTCTCCACAGCAACATACAGTTATTACACACTTACAATTATTTACTGAGTTATACAGCTGGACAATTCCACTGGAACAATTGAGGGTAAGTAATTACCTTGCTCAAGGGTACTACAGCTGGAGGTCAGGATTGAATCTGTGACCTTTAGCCCCAAAGGTAGCAGTTCTAACTACTACACTACCAGTAGTAAGTGTGAGGACAAGTTAAAAAGTATCAGCAGTAATGATTAAGCTTACTGCAGACACTTTTTCATGTAGTTTCATAAATTCATCTTCAGAATGTGCACAAATACATGTATGTATATGGAATATGGAATATAAAAGCTGAAGTTCAATGTACACAAATAAATGGGCGGTATGATGACACAGCAAGTAGCGCTGTTCTCTCATGGCACCTGGGTGGTGCGAGAGAACATGGGTTTGATCCCTGCTCAGTCTGTATGAAGTTTCCATGTTCTCCCTGCATCTGTGTGGGTTTCCTCCCACAGTCCAAAGACATGCTGCTTAGGTTTCCCCCATAGTGTGTGAGTGACACAGAGAGTTGACACAGACGAGTGACCCAGTGTAAGTAGTGTATCTAGCAGTGTAAGTCACTTTGGTGAATAAGGTGTGTGGGCTGAGAACACTACACAGAATTCATTGGAAGTCCCTTTGGAGAAAAGCATCTGCTAAGTGAATAAATGTAAATAACCTGAGGAGGTGTTGGTCCAAAGGGCTACCTAGCCAGGTGGAAAGTTATTTAAACACCTCCGTTTACAGGTAAATATGCCCATGAGAAAGTATTCCATTGGTTTGCTGCTTCAAAGCAGGTTCCTGCTCCGGGCAAAACATGTTGCTGTTTATGCAGCAAGTCAGCGCACCCATGCAGAGCGGCACACACACACGCACACACACACACACACACACACTTGTTGGGCATCATGCGTTAAGATGTAATGAGAACGTACCGCAGAGGAGCCTCAACTGATGGAAAGGTGCTGTCAGTACCTCGAGAGGAAACACAGACACTTGGACCTTTAATGTGTTATACCAATAAGCAGGTGGGCAGGTGTTGTGACACCTGACTCTTTGGTGAAAATACATTGGTGATCACATATATAATGAAACATTACCCTCTGAGGCATCTGTGCATTGCATAGTGAGAACTGCAAAAAGGTCCAACCCTGGGTAAACAGCAGTGTCACTTTGTGAAATTTTCCTCCACTCATTTTTGTTGGCACTGCATGGCTGAATTATGGGGTGGCATAGAAACATAGTGGTTAGCCCTGTAGTCTTTTATAATTGAAAAACCCAGGTTCGAATCCCTCCTCCAAATGCAGTACTCTTGATCATGGTATTTACTCTGAATTACTGCAGTAAAAATTGCCCAGCTGCATAAATGGGTAAGTAATTCCAAGTCCATTTGTACTTAAACTTGTGAGATTTTTTGGAGAGAAGGGAATAATAATAATAATAATAATAATAATAATAATAATAATAATAATAATAATAATAATAATTCAAACAACACAACTGCTCAGTATATATGGGTAACTGTAGAACAAGGGATAGTATGTGGGGACAAATGCCATTTTATTTTTCTAAATTAATGTATTTTGCATTTTAAAACAGATAAAATACTGTTTGAGCAATGCTTGAGTACAATAATTGTTTCTGCAATCTATGGAACTAAGAAAGAGCTTTTAGAGACCCGATGAAGACCCCCAAGAGGACCCTAACAGACTATTTCCCTGCACTGGGCTGTGGTGCATGATGGGGATGTTCAAAACACGTAAACTAAGATCAAGATGTGTGTTTTTCTGGCCGGCTAGTGAACCACTTCATTCCACTTACTGCACGGAACCAAGTGATTTAAGGACCTTATTTTAAAAAAAATACTAGGAAGGTAATCAGGAATCGTCAATTTTCGGATAAGTAGGTATTCGTGCGATGAACATTGGTTCATATGGCGAAAGAAACAAACTAACTGTACTTAAGAATCAGATGTCTGCAGCTATGTCTCTCAGCAGAGCTGGGAAACCTACTGGGCCCGGTGCTCCAGGACCACGCGTTGAGCAGCCTAGACGGACTTGGAATCTCCGTCCTGCACTTATGACTGAACGTAATGCGGCGCGGGAGGTTATGGAAATAAGCAAATGCTAATGTCATGCTTGCTAACCCCGTTGTTATTGAACAATGCAGTGGCATCAGCTTACATAACAGAAGCATTATGCAAGACGATGCAAGTTATAATCTTAGGTCTCCCATGATAAAGTGAGCAGGAAAGCCAAAACAAAGCATCTAATTAAAATGTAAAATAAAGAACTTCTGCAGATAATCATAGCATATATTTTAATTTCATCCTAATTAATGCTGCAATTATTGTAATTAATGATAATGAAAAAACTATACTCTAGTTTTTAGTCCAATATGAAACTACACTTTCCAATTATTTTCAGCTCAGCCACAGTTAGATTATATCTAAGTCAATTCACGAGAGAATTCAACTGTAACTGTAAAAACAGTGGGCTGATTGCTTACAAATGTAAATATGCCTTTTCTTTGTCTTACGAGTGAAACCACTGGGTCTTCAGAAGTTTATGGCACAAATGTATCTGACTTATGTGGCTAGTGACAGCACTGGAATAAATCCCTGTTTCTAAACCTAGAATTCGTTGTGAAACAAAAACCTCAAGCTGCAAAGATGAAAATGCAGTTATATGGACTTGGATGCTCGTGGTGTAACACATATTGTTTGAGGGATATACTGACTGTAAATGCAGGATATTGTGATTTGCATCAGGGGAAAAAGCAATTTCATGCGCCGGCGTGATGCAATAACAGAGCGGCAAGCAGGCAAGTACCAGTAAATATATACAGTTTATATAAAGAAACACTGCACAGGATTCTAACAGTGCAGCTTCGTCTGAACAGACCAGTTTCTGTTTTAAGAGGTTTTACCATTTAGCTAATATTTCACTATATGCACTTTGCATGCCGAGTTATTGTTCATGTCCCACCGTGCCTAGTCATTTTTCTTCAAACTTTTCCCACATGGTTACTGGCCCAGGAGAAGCACAATATTCCCACTATTATATATCATAATTGTGCATTTCTGCTAGAGTGTGACAATTTTTACCCTGCTAAATGTTCACAGAGCTAAACACAGTCAAGTGGCACATTTCACAGGCCTCCAGTTCCACCGAGAACAATACGTTGAACTGCATTCTGTTCTCAGCCCTGGGTGTCAAAAACACCATAACTGCAAGGAAACTATCAGAAGGGATCATTAAAATCCATTAGTCACATTTTAGATGTGGATAATGTATTCAGAGCACATTATAAGAAAAAAAAAAAAACAAAGGTTTAGGGAAGTTTACAATGCTTGGTGTCTGACTACAGTGTGCACACAAATATATGGCAATGGGGGCTGGACTGGAGATATTATTAAATAAAAGCACAGTACATCAACCTAAATGATGGTCCGATTTCTGCAATGACTCATTAAAAAACTGGAATGGGGAAAAAAATTATATATACGCATTATATATGTGTGTGTGTGTGTGTGAGTGTATGTATGTATACGTACACACACACACACACACACACACATATATATATACGTTAAAAAATTAGATATATATACACACACACATATATATATATATATATATATATATATATATATATATGTCTGTTTTTTCTCTTTGAGATGAGAATTTCACAGTGTTGCACAGAGATCTTGACTCCAATTGTTTTGTGCTGTTATAAGGAACCTTTTGAGAGCCGCTTCAGATTTGCATTGTTAGTCATGTAACACCGCCACCAGACTCGGATGAACGGAGCCATGCAACTTTCCTTGACCTGCGTTGATTTCCCTTTCCTAAGGCCTCAATCACATTTACATTTCAATCCCTTCAGAATTCTAATACACTCAGAATATTCTGATATTAATTAGACAAAACTGCATTAATTGTGACTTTTATTTCCTCATAGCTCTGCCACGAAAGTTCAAAACCAACAGGGTTTTGACCGTGATTATAGACGCAACGCAGAGCAAGTCGGGATGCAAAGAAGACCTTCAGTGAAACAAACAGCACGGCGTGAGCGTATCTTGTGCTAACTAGGGCTAAGAAAAATGGATTGTTCAATCCTAGTCATTACCCTTTCAGATTACTTTTAATCAGGTTCCAACAAAATGCTGCATCTTGCGACTTGTACTGGATTGGCAGCTCATGGGATTTCCACCCGGCGCTGAGCCTTTTATCTCTGGAGCTGTAGAAGCCTGGCTTAATGGTGTCTAGAAGTCAGCATGGGCTGGATGTGGGGCTCTGTGTGTGTGTGTGTGTGTGTTTGTGTGTGTTAGAGAACGTGAGAGATGCTGGTCTTTAAACACTCTGAAACCATTTACTGTAACACCGGTTTCTGGACAACATGACCCCCCTGCACATCTGGAGTTGTGCACATCTGCACTTTGTTGTATCTACTGGTTAAGCAGCAACCGATTTGTAGATGTCAACACCGAAAACTGTAGATTAAACCTTCACTTTATGGGTATAATGATCCTTAGTGAGAAGGAGATTTCATAAAAATTTGCAATGAAAATTAATTAACGACTCATTTTTCAACATTTTTGCCGGAGTTTGAAGAGTTTTACTTATTATGTAGGTCCTTTCCTGTTTGGAAGGGCACGGAGGAGGTTCAAGGAGTCCAATAAATCAAACAAAGGAACGGCACACCCACACAACGTATTAAATTCATTTCTATTTGAGTCTGAAAATAATCTCAACTTATATCTCAGGTTTTTTTCCCCCCAATTTTTCTTTGTTTCTTTTTTTTGTCTTTTTTTTGGGGCCGAAACTACCGAAAAACCCATCGCGCTGCAAGTGTTGAGATTTCGTTTTTAATGTTTCAGCAAATATATCACTGTGTATACATTTCCAAATTTAAAAAAAAAAAAAATGTACAGGCTAAACGCCGCATAGAAAACCCAACGTGCGCCTGCTTTGCTACCAAGTGGGGATGGCAGCTGTGCTGTCTTTCTTGCAAAAGAGAAAGGGGGGAAACACCCTTCCTTCAACGTCGCGGCCTATTTGAAATTCAAATGAACAGCTTCGAATTTGGCCGTCTAGACCGCTATCTGTGCGTGCCGCCGCTCTGTCACTTTCATTAGCCATGCGCTTTGATGCCGGGGGGGGGAGGGCCCTGTCTGTGTTTTCACACTTCTTAGGCGTCGCAGGGGCGACAGGCCCCGCCCACCTCTCCCTTCGAGCGGAGGCTGGCGGTTAGATGGCGGACAGGGGGTGAACACCCTGTGCCCCATGGTGGCATCCTGGACTCGTGGATCAGGATCTAAACACACAGGGACAGCGGTCACGAACGCTTACGGTTGCAAGGAAGTCAAGTTGCACCACTTTGTTGACTGTCTGTTACGGCTAAGATCCCCTCATGGAAAAATCGAGCATTGTTTTTATCTAAAGGTACGATACCTTAGGTTTGTCTTGAAATGCCAATGTTAGCTTTGACTGCCACTTGCATACTAAGACACTATTCATCCCAAGTCAACAAGTTCATTGCTTTAGTTTTCCTTTCGCCCATGAAAAACTTTCCAACTCCTTTTTCACTTCTAATTGGGATTTCGGTCTCTTTTATTATTACTATATTTAGTTAATTTACCAGACACTTCTCTACAAAGACATTTACAATTCTATGTTTGTTTACAAAATGTAACTACATTTTTTTTTTTGTTAGATTAAGCATACTTTTGGTGTTAGTTTGTACTCTATGCCAGTTTTTAGAAAAACACTGCACATTCTTGAAATTAGCAAATTTCGGTACCGGGTGGCACGGCAGGTTTGGCCGATGCCCGCTGGGTAGTGGGTCTGGGATTTGAGTCCTGCTTGGGGTGCCTTGCGATGGACTGGCATCCCGTCCAGGGTCTGTCTCCTCCCCCTTCGGCCTTGTGCCCTGTGTTTCTGGGTTAGGCTCCAGCTTGCCGTGACCCTGCTCAGGACAAGCGCTTGTTGACATTGGTTGGTTGTTTGGTTGGTGCCGGGTTCCTAGTATTCCAGTACCTTTTAGGATCTGATCTTTTGTAGAATGTTTTTGTGCCTTCTACAATGTTCTGGTACCATCCACAATCTTCCGGTAGTTGTCAAGTACCAAACTAAAACTGACACTCAAGCAGCACTAATGATATTTTGTAATGAATAAACTTTAATCATAATAAAGGCTAAAATTTAAGAATTCTGAAAATTGTTGTTGTGTTATCCATCCATCCAATTTCAATAACTGCTCAACCTGAGCAGGGTTGCAGTGATCTGGAGCCTATGCCTGAAGCATTGCACACAAGGCTCAGGGGAGTACATCCTGGACTGAACAGCAGTCCGCCACAGGGTAGACACACATACACAGCCACCCATTCACCAATCCACCTAAACTGTATGTCTTTGAACTGTGGGAGGAAACCAGAGCATCCAGAGAAATCCTATGAAAACAGAGGGAGAGCATGCAAACTCCACACAGATTTAGTGTGGATCAACCCACATCTCTAACACTCCCTAGGTTTTGTAAGGCGGTAAAGCTACTCGTCTTGCCACCATGCCACCCTTTACTACTACCCTTTACTGCTTTGTGAACATACTGTAAAGCTGGGTAATTTTAACTGGGCAGACCAGTAGCAATAGAATGTTCCTTAGACTTTACAACAGCTCTCAGCACCATGCCACCTGCATTAATTTTGCACCTCCAAGGAAAATTTGACCATGATAATTGAGACATTTTTGAACCAGGGTGTGGTTCTTGTGCTACGTGAGACATGTAAAACAAAATTTAATTTTGTACAGCTATTCTAGGCATGCGACACGCCGCTGTAAAGGAGCCAAACATCTGAAGATTGATGTCCTGGTGACTGCTGTCAAAATCCAATAATATGTAAATTAATAATCGAGGGGAAAATGAATGCCCATGACAGGGAATTCCCTAGCTTTAAGCTATTTTTTAAACGACTGACAGCCCATGACAAGAATTGACAGAATATTATTCCTTGGTTAACAGATCACCACTTTGTCACTTAAAAGCTAATTTTCTTGCACTTTATTGCAGGGGACAAGAATTTTGAATCAAATGAGTAAATATTAATTTAGTCATTTACTCAATTAAATTAAAAAAAAAATGGAATTGTTTTTGTATACAGAAATGTTTGAATATTGTGGAGTGCTCAGGAGAAGTAAATATGTTTTCTATATATATATATATATATATATATATATATTTTTTTTTTTTTGTCAACAGGAAAGGAGAAACTACACCCATCATTCACTGAAAAGAAAGTGTAAAAGCTGTCACTATAGCAACTGGGCTAAATTTATCATTGGAGTTCAATGTTTTTAACATGTAATGTTAGAGATGTTGAGCACATCTAAGTGGTTTTTTCCCTTCATAACTAGACCAATTAACACCGAGCTCAGAGGCAGATCTCATGTTTTTTTTACACCAAACAATCCACCAAATAAACACACACACCCATCATTATAACAGACAGATATTTATACAAAATGTGTCTGGTGTTAAGAGTTAATTGTTGGGATTTTCCTCCTTCAAACTTTATCCAAAGCACGTTTTTGGCTTTTTAGTAATCACACTTCACATCTCTGCCTTTGCTGACTGGTTGGCAACAGTTCCACCTCTGTGACCTTCTGCCACTGCACATGTGGTAAACAGCATCCGGCACAAGGTTCTAAGTATTGCACTGGAAACAATTGCCTCATCCTGGATTAACTTCACTTACAATGCGAAGGCCGTAAAAATGACAGATGATCTATTGATTTGAGCTCACGTGAAAGTGGTAAAGTCAGGGAAAAAGCGAAGAAAACAACCCTTGCTCAACCACGAGGTCAAGAAATTCAGAACAATGCAAAAGGCAAGGTTGTGAGTTGTATGAAATGAGCCATAACACATTGATCTTGCACTTTATCATTTTAATAAAAAGTAAACACTTAAAAAGCAGAAAAAAGCTCGTATTCATTTCTCGTCCACTGACCCCCAAAACTCCCTTGTTCTACAAAACAAGATAAACAATCTTTTATTTGTATACTTGTTTTCGTCTCGTGTTCTTTTTTTCTTCTTTTTTTTATAATTTAGATAATACCTGCTAATAAAATGAAGCACTGTGATGTTTTAATGGCAAATCTGTGCCTGCATTAGTTTGTATAAATTATTTTTTAATTGAGTACGCATGCACCTTTGGTTGTGTGTGGGAGCCGAGATCCAATTAATCTTCCCCGCTTAAACGGAGCTAAATGAAAGGGTCTCGCTTCGATGAGGGCTCTGCCTATTCGCAGACTTATACTGCCTCTAATGGAAAGTCGAGGCATGTTACCGTACATCACATTAGAGCGCGTCGCCCTTGCACTTGCTTATTCCCCGCACACTTTCGCTGCCACCGCGTGCCGTGTTTGAAGCTGTCAAAACAAAATGTGTCACCCGACTGGAAGAAGTGGTCTGACCCCTGAAAAGTGCTCCTAATGTTGTCAGCCATAAATGCTGGAAGTGGATGGAGACACTTAAACAGCAAGACTGGCCGCATCTTTTTAATTGTCATGATGACACAGTGCGTTGCGTGTTAAAATGAAAGCACACTGAGTGCGTAGCTGACTATCAGTTATGAAAATGTGTCTGGGGTATTTTTTTTTTCCTTGGTCTAAGAGCTGGAAAGAGAGGTTGTGTGTGAGGGAGGGAGGGAGGGGGAGAGAGAGAGACAGAGAATTGAAGACACCAGTGATCTCTCTCAGGTAAGGCCAGCCGTGTGTCATGTTGCAGTGCAGTGATATCGTGTCCTTGAACCGCGCGTGGAGGGTGAGCTGCGGACAGAAACACAGGAGGCCTTTACTTGGGCGAAGGGCAAACAGCTTTCCTGGTTTGGAGGGAAGTGGTTAGCGCTCAATCTCCGATCTCCCCCATGGCTCAAACGGCTGAGATGGCCTAGAGGCGCCCACACCCTGTAGCCAGATCATGCAAGACCTCGTGAAGGCGGCAGTGTTTTTGCAAGCGACCCATGGGCTGTCTGCACCGAGAGGGTCCTTGCCTCTCACACAGTTACAAAGCGAGAACCTCTGATCCCGCACTGGCAAAGCTGGAGATGAAACCCCAGCTGACCCCAAGTCGTTCTGCAATGTTAATTTAATACATACTACATAATTTATATACATACTGCATATGTGATGTATAAACAGGAAGCACTTAAAAGCACTGCACATTGCAGCTGGAAAAATTTCTGCAGACAACACATTTTTAGAACCTGCTCTGATAAATCATATCTGGGAAGATGTTGAGATATTAGTATGAACGCAAGCTGACAATGACAGTGCACCTTAATGTCTTATTGGAAATATATGCATAACACTGAATAAACATACATAATGAATGACCGGAGGATATCGCTACCCTGGCCTTTTTCTTTAACCATTTTCCCCCTTTATTGGCGCACATGTTGATCTTATTAGAATATACATTATTATTTCAAATTCTGCTACACCTTTTTTCCACCTTCTTTAATTTGTCCTCAAATAAGTAATGCTCCCTCAAGCACTTGAAATAAAATGTCCAGCCTTTAAGTAAGCGGTTGTATTTTTCCTGCAGAACAAAGCAAATGTATGTTCATTAAAATGTAAATTCAATTAATGCATTCATACAATGATAACAACTCAACTTTTAAGAATATATGCAAATAGTAGTAGTACAGCAATTAGAGCACAATGGATGAACGTGCACAAGACAAAATCATAGCAAGTACTGTATAAACTGTAGCGCCTAAAGATCACTTGACTCAAATGCTGTCTTGTTGCTGTCTTCACCTATGAAAGCTAATAATCAGCACATTTCTGTTCTCTCTAAAGAAAACAACTGTAAAGCAATTTAACCCGATATGGTAAAGGAGAATTATAAGTGACACCAAGTGACCCTAATGTTTCCATTCTATATATAGACCTCACAGAGTATCTGTATGTTCTGTATATTTTAGGTGTTTCCTTCCTTTTTCGATGCTTTATGATTTTATATTTCAGTCAGTGGGCAAATTCACTCAAATCGATTTTGTATTAAAATGATTTAATCTTAGGCTCCCTCCTTCCTTTGATTTGAATTTCACCTTTGTAAAACCTCCAGAAAGGTTCTTCACACCAAATTTGCAAGGATTTTTTTAGCATCTCTGCAGTATTTAATGGTGTAAGAATATCGAGCAAGTTAAGGTTGTAGGTGGGAGCTGGTAAAAATGAAAAGGGAATATCTAGCAGAGTATCACATATTGGGCTTTTCAATGCTTTTTAGCAATACATCACGATCTAAACATGCAAGTGTGCACTTAGGTTACATTGGAGGAGTACAAACCTGGACGCCTCTGGTTTATTGGTAAAACTTGAGAAAATTGATAAACAAGAGAAAGCAGGCAGGGCAACGACATGTTTGAATGAATATCGGTACAATGGTGAGGACTAATTATAGCATTTCATTGACATATCTGTATGCAAAGCTATAGCATAATAGAACATTGAGTGTGAGCCATAACCCACTAACGTTTACATATTAGACAATTAACCTAATTGCCTGCCATTTCTGTAGATATGAGTTGATAAAACAGAAAGGTTTATTTCCAATTTGCATTGGGATTGGAGTAATTTAGCCTCTGCTATGTATTCAGTGGGGCTAAATAGACTCGTATGTAGTTGAATTTGCATGTTACTAATTAGTCACCATGTTCAGTTGCTAATTAACAGATATCACGATCAGTGTTTTTCAGCAGAACGACGCTCAGTGTCTTTGAAATACTGACTTTTTCCATTGTATTCTCCGATTTGCATACAGTAATGAATATAATGGCAATTAACTTGTTAATTGTTTGGAGATTTTTCTTTTCTCCCTTTCCTGATATAAAATGTCTTGCAGTAACATTACAAAGGCCTTTTTCTGATCTAGTTCACCATTTATACCACAGTTACTTCCCTTTTATTGGTCCCATTGTTGCGTTATATGTACGACAGCCGTGGCCTTACAAATTTATCTCCAAATCATGATGTGCAAGTGTCTATGCTAACATGGGATCAGTGAAATAATAATTAATTTTTTAAAAGTAGGGAAAAGCAAAGTGTCTTTGGTAATTTTCTCTGAAATGCAACTCTAGAATACAGTATAAACAACCCAACAGTGTACATTTTCTACCAAGGAAACTATTCCTGCGAAACCCAGTCATGTCTTTCCTATACATGTAAAAATAACACAAGTGGGCTTACACACCCAACAAAAAAAATCATAACAGAGATACAAAAAAATGTTTCCATTTGTTCAGTGATTCACACTTGATGCGCCCTCATAAGCTGTTGAGCAGAATGTTAAAGCAGAATTTATCCTGCCTGACAGCAACAAAATCTCTTAACTTGATATGTAAATACACTTTGAATTATGTATACGTTCCTGGGTTTGCTAAACTGGTGAGAGGAATAATATCCTTGTCGTCCACATCGGAGTCCCAGAGGCTGAGACCCATGTGCGTGCCTTGTGTTTTAAACTTTCGCCTCTGCTGAGCGCAATTGTGCAGGACAGAGATCACACCACAGAAGTGGTTTTCTGGATATAGATTGAAAACATGGAGTTTAACGTCCACCATTCAAAAACTGGTTGTATATACATATACACATACACACATATATATATATATATATATATATATATATATATATAGAGGGGGTGCGGTGGCGCAGTGGGTTGGACCATGGTCCTGCTTTCCGGTGGGTCTGGGGTTCGAGTCCCGCTTGGGGTGCCTTGCGACGGACTGGCGTCCCGTCCTGGGTGCGTCCCCTCCCCCTCTGGCCTAACGCCCTGTGTTGCCGGGTAGGCTCCGGTTCCCCGTGACCCCGTATGGGACGAGCGGTTCTGAAAATGTGTGTGTGTGTGTGTGTGTATATATATATATTTAATTGCAAAAAAATTTCATCTTACAGTGAAGATGTGCAAATGATCACATCACTCATTACTATGCTGACACACACAGGCTGAAGGCCCTTGTCTCAGAGCCTAACCCAGCAACACAGGGTATAAGACTGGAGGGGACACACCCAGGATGGGATGCCAGTCTACCGCAAGGCACCCCAAGCAGGACTTGAACCCCAGACCCACCAGAGAGCAGGACCCAGCCAAACCCACTGCACCACAACACCCCCTTAAGGAAAGGTAAATACCTTGCTTAAGAGTACTACAGCTGGAGATGAGGCACAAACCTACAAACTTTGGGTCCAAAGGCAGTAGCTCTAACCACTATGCTATGAGCTACATTGACACCTTGATCCAAAATGACTTTTCATGTTATGTTTATATACTAAACTACACTGTATATACTGGTATATACTAAATACTGAACTACTAACAGGGGAGTGCGGGGGCCTTGGCTGGGGCCTGGTCTCTGGTGGGTCTGGGGTTCAAGTGCTGCTTGTGGTGGACTGGTGTCTCATCCTGGGTGTGTTCCCTCCCCCCTCCAGCCTCACACCCCGTGTCACCAGGTTAGGCTCCGGTTTGCCGCAACCCCACGTGGGATAAGTGGTTTCAGGCAGTATGTGTGTAAACTACTTACAAAGCTTTACTCATTTAAACAATGGGGTAGTTTTTACTATATCAATTCAGTGCATGTACATCGATCAAAGGCACTACAGCATTACCAGGGATTAAAACCCAGTGCTTTTCCTTGCAAAGTGATGTTTCAAACCTATATGCTTTAACTACTGCTATGACTACAGTGTTTCAGTAGTGAAAGCAATATGCTTTGACTATTGCTATTACTGTATCAACGCAGCATTATTTCATCTGACTGTTTGCCAAAACTTTTCAAAGCTTACAGTTTTATTTTAGCCACTTTACACAGCTTTAGCACATTTTGGGAAGCAGATTTCTCCATTGCAGGATATCCTTTAGGACGGGATTTTAGAACCATCTGGTTAGGAATCCAGGTCCTTACTGACTAGATCTCTGTTGCCCCCATGAATAGTCATACACTGCTGAAAGCTGACCTTAGTGGCATATTATTACTGCAGAGACCTTGTTTCTTATCTTTCCTAGACATACTTTACTTACTTATTTTCTACTATTGGCTTTGCTCAAGGCTCACCTTTAACTGTGTGTGCAGCGTGAGCACTGAAGGAAACGCACGGCTTTCAGTGCGGCTGCTATTTATGGCATCACGCTCATGCAGTGACAAGGCTCATGGTGTTTATGAAAGGAAGAGAAATGCAAGATATGTACAATTGTGTTTGGTAGCTGAACACAGCATTTGCCCAAAACAGGATGCCTTAAAAGAACAAAGATGCATGGACTCCGTCATAAGTTCTGCTTTTGGAAATTAAATGTATTTTGATTTATTTGCACCAGTTTTCTTCATTCATTTCATTATTTAACTGCATTTTTAATCACAAAATACAAAGTTGACCTTTAAAAAAGAAAAAAGTTTAACCTGTAAATTTATTGAGTTTGATTGTACTTTTGGATAACTCTTTATAAGGTTTACTGCCTTAGGTGTAATAAGATTAGTTATGTGGTTTGGATTTGAGTCTGAATAATTAAAACACACCGCATATCTAATGGCTTCCACTAAATGTTTGAAAAGCTGTTTGTCTTATGATAGACAATTTACTACATCTTTTTCTTGCCATTGCTAAAAATTCGTTATGAATAAAAAAAAAACATAACTGAACCATCTAATATTACAATTTTGTGAGAGTAATTTTATAGCAAAATACATGCAGAACTGTTATGTCAACCACCAGAAATTGTGTAAAACTGTAATTCTGCGGTTAAATGATTGGTAACTCTGCTGCCATGCATTAAATTGTTAAAATACTGTGAAATTTACAGGGCACCTCCCAAAGTCTTTCAGGTGAAGTATATCATAATTAAAGTTTATTCCTTAAATGGTTGACACTTGTGTGTGTGTGTGTGTGTGTGGTTGACACTTGATCCACATTTAATAAGTGCTCATTAAGGCCATTCAATAAATAAATAAAAGTAGTTTATGTTTATAAAGACAAGAGATGGGTGCTAAGGAGCCTCTATGAATATCATAGAACCAGCAAGATTTCTACAGTTATTAGGACAATGTCAACAGAAATGAATAAGTACGAGAATATGAATGAGAAACTAGCGATAAACGGTTTCATCAATGAATGAAGAGAAGAAAAACTCTGCATGAAAAATTGCCAGCAATACTTACTAGTACTGATTCTAAAAACATACAATGACAAAGTTCCAATGTTTATGACAAAGTTTTTTTTGGTTTAATACTGCTTCTTAAGCAATCCATGTCACACGTACTGTAGTGTATTTACCCAGCAAAATTCAGCCCTTGTTTGCATTCACCACCATATGCAAATAATGCATTGCGTATATGTGTTCCCCAATATTCAAAGTCTTTGTCTCCTTAATATTTTTGTGTAACTCCATTCAATAGTTTTGCTATTTTGTTTTATTTTACCCCTAGCTTTTATACTCGTTAATAGTTAGTAGCCCTGTAGTAGCTATTAAAGTATTTCATAATACAGCAATGTTTTGAAATACACTTTTCAGGAATTTAGAGGAAAGTCTTTTGTCGCCATATACGTAGTTATTATTTTTTTTCATTTTGCTGATACCCCCCCAAAATTAGGTTTGTATTCTAAGATACAATTATTTTCCCACATATACAGTTGGGTCACTTTTACTGAAGCAATTTATGGTAAATACCTTGCTTGAGGGAACAACAGTAGGAGCTATGATTCAAACCTGAGTCTTTCCAATGTAATGTGAGAGCTTTAACCACTGTGCTATTTATAGCACTTACTTATGTAATATAATGTTAATTTATGTTATATAATATTATCTTTGGTAACGTGCTTTACTGAATACTCACGGAAGGATTTACAAGCTAGTTCATAGAACACTTAAAAACTTTCTAAGACAAACACGTAGCAGTCAGTTTTCTTTAGCTCTGTCGTAACTGAATTAAGGAGCAATGGTTTCCAGTGCCCAGCTTGAGGGATGATGTCGGCAATGGACTTCTGTACCTCTTCAGTTACTACCATTTTCCCCACATAACAGGCCAGAGTAATTTTGGACTTTCCTGTGTTCAATCTGTGTTAAGTTTGTGTTCTGGCTGTGGCTGCACGGGTGGCACAGTGGCACAATGAGTAACACTGCTATCTCACAGTGCCTGGGTTGTGTGAGAGAATGTGGGTTTGATCCCTGCTCAGTCTGTGTGGAGTTTGCACATTCTCCGCATGTCTGTGTGAGTTTCCTCAGGTGTTCTGGTTTCCTCCTACAGTCCAAAGACATGCTGTTCAGGTTTACCCATAGTGTGTGAGCAACAGAGAGTGTGTGTTTCACTGATGTATGGATGAGCGACCCATTATAGGTTGTGTATCAAGCAGTGTAAGTCACCTTGGGGAATAAGGTGTGTGGGCTGATAACATTACATAGAGTTCATTGGAAGTCACTTTGGACAGAAGTGTCTGCTAAATAAATGTTTTGTCTTGCTGCTTCGGTTTACTCCCACAATCGAAAGGCACACAGTTCAGCTGGACTGGTGACACTGTATTGTGTGACAGCATCTGACTGGCACCGTGTTCAGCGTGAGCTCCCCCCTCAGCCTTACAAGCAGTGATTCCAGGATGGGCTCCAGACTGCCACAACCCTACTCAGGACAAACGGCTGAAAATGGAAGGATAAACACTCGCCATCAGTTACAGTTTAAGACGCTGCCACTCGGTACGGTCAGTGCCACATCATAATCCCCTATTACAAGATGTGGGAAAGACATAAATATGCATGTCTAACTACCAGCCAGATTCAAAGTGTTTCATTACACAAATTTATCAGACTACTGGCCGATAAGAGTTTATCTGTGTATCTGAGAATATATAGTATGTATTAGCTGCTCTTGTGTCACTGTCGGGCTTTAGATCAGCATGATCAGCAATATTTTTGCATAATACATTGGAGCAGCAGACAAACTGGACGCAGGACTTGTGAAGTATTGCTTCCTCTGGTATCCTGCCTAATTTATCATCCAGGGCAGATCTCTGTGAAGTCGCAGCCAGTGAAAACCTCAGGCGTGCAAGTGAGAAAGTGAGGAATCTCTTCAGAACCAAGCAACAGCCGACAGAGAGAGAGAGCGAGGGAGCAGTTTGAGAACTCCCACACAAACAGAGACGTTGCTTTAAGCAAGCAGGAAAAAAAAAAAAAAACAAAAACTTCTAGAAGGAGAAACAGGAGAGCTGTATCAGATCAATGCTGACATTCAATGTGAAATGCTGTAAAAACAGACATAATTGGTGTTTACTTTCTCATATATCTTATCCCTTTTTTCCTGTACCCATTCATGTGGAGAAAAGATAAAAAGTTTCTATGAAAAATAAACACTTTAAATGAATGTAAATTATAGCCTTTTTCTTGGAAGACCCTTCACCTTGTCAGGTTCCAATGACAGAAGTGACAGGTTTGGTTGCAGATTTTAGCGAAGGACCCCATGCTGAGATGTATTCTTGAGAAATTTCTGATCGGTGCTCCAGTCTGACCCTTTTAGGAGCTTTTTTTGACAGCGAATGAAGGCAATGCATTATCTTGCAACTTCTCCACTAAAAAAGTACTTCTTTAGGTTAATCGGGACACCTGGTAGTGTAATGGTTAGAACCGCTGCCTTTGGACCCAGAGGTCTGAGTCTCACTTCCAGCTGTAGTACCCTTGAGTAAAGTACTTACCCTCAATTGCTCCAGTAAAATTACCCAGCTGTATAAAAAGGTATATAATTGGAGGTAGATTAACATTGTTAGTTGCTTTGGGGAAAAGTGTCAGCTAAATGAATATATGTGATTAATTTGGACATGTTGAAAACACAACACAAAACGGTGTTGCAATGACTCAAGACATTTTTTCACTCTTTAAACAATGCCTTTTTTCATAAAATTGGACGTTGCATGTTCATTTTCTCTGGCAGGTGAGTTTCTGTTAACCTGAATCCAGAAATCATGATAAAAACTTACACGTTTCCGATTAAGTTTTTTTTTTTTTTGCTTAGTTAACGGCAACTAATACCGGGTAATTCTATAGCTTAACAATTCTGTAGCTAACAACTTGAACACAAGAATTAGCACAGTAATATCAGAAGTAGAGAGGAAAAGCATCAATGATTTATAGACAGATAGCCATCCAGATAGCCTCCTGGCCTCCATCAAACATTGAATGTTCTATCCTTAGCCAAAGATGGAAGGCTTGAGGATAACTGGACTGTTCAACTGACATCATTGTACAGGCTCACAACTTGAAATGTTTTTGACAGAGTTAGTAGATTATTGAGCTAAAGCAGATGTATTTGGAGAAAAGCATCTGACAAAAGCATAAGTATTAAGGCCTTGTGTAAATGGTATAAAGTTTGGGTTCTGTCGTACAAAATACAAATTCAAGAGTTTGTGGGGTGAACAGTGCGAAATGAACCCTTGGTATGTTGTGGAGCATCTTTAATTTTCTACAGAGAAAATAAAGATAATTATTAAATGCTTCACTTATTATTCACACCCTCCACCTCTGGTGGCTTGGTGGTCCCACGCATAAGAGGTCCAAAATCAAAAGCACAAAAGATATCTGTTCTGGCTACAGCATGGTACAATGAGCTCCCTCTCTCATTCAGAAGTGCTGAATCCCTCTCGGATTTATAGAAGAGTTTCAAAACACATCTTTTATACTCACTTTTCTACTAATTTCCTATCTATTTCATAAACCTTCACTACTTATCTGTTTTAAAAAAGTGCTCACTATCAGTCCTCTATACAGCTATTTGTTTAATGTGTGGTGGCAAAAATGGTGCTTTGGACTAATTGCCTGTACTTTGAGAATCTTCTGTCTACATCTCTGTCTCTTCATCTGTTGCTGCAAAATCAGATCAATTTCTAGTTACTTCATGATTTAACACAACTTGTCTTAATTTGGGGTGGCAAAAAGGATCAAATTGGTCAAAGAATAATCATTTTTCTGCAGAAATGTGCAGTGGGCCTATTTTTGCTAAGGATACAGATAAAAATGAGCCACTGAGATCCTGATCTTGACATAAGCTGTCAAGGGGAGCTCTCTGAAAGACAGAGTATTGTAAGCTTGTGTCTCCTTAAAAAGGAAACAGTCTTAGCCTTGCTCCAGGCTTTTCTTGAATAACTAATCCTCAATTTTATATGTGCCTTGCATATTCCTGCCATTAGCCCACCGACTCGGACCTGATGAAGCATGAAAGCACTATAACAAGCACAATTATTTCCTTTTTTCCTCCCTTTTCTCAGGCTTTTATACATCCACTGTTAAATGGAATTATGATCAAAGAGTTGGACCGCTGCAGTTTTGTATCCTAACGTTAGTCACACGTCGCTGGGCTGAATTTTGATCTGCGTCGGCTTAAAAAGCACAATACATGAAGAGAACCGGGGATACGGGGAATGAGAGGGAAATGCGTGAGAAGAAAAGGAGCATATTCCACACCACGCTCATCGGCGTGTTTATCAATGAATGTCTCTCAGAGCACGTTGTGTCACTTGGAGTCTCAGCCAGCAGGGGAATCTCATAACAGAGACACTGATAAGGGGAGTTGGGGGGGGGGGGGGCGGGGGTAAGGGAGAGAATGGCACTGGATCCTTTCTATAATGAGAAAAAAAGAATAATTGAGCGCACCAGGGCAGAACCTGATGGTAGCAGTTAAGAAACTATCTGGAAGGTGTCGCATTCTTGTGTCAATACAGAAACTGGTGTAAATTTGTTTAGTGTACATTTGTGTGTGCTGCAGTTTCAGACAACGTATGCGTGTGTTAACTGTGTGTTTATTGCTGTTTATTCCAGAATTGATTGATTGATCGACCTATGGATGGATGGACAGATGGATGGATCCTTGCATCCACCCTTCCATCCATCCATCAAAACTGCTTGTCCGATGTTGGATTGTGGTGGGCCAGAGTCTGTCTTGGACCCATGAAGCCCAAGGCAGGGTACATCCTGGATGGGACACCAGACAATCACTGTGCAGTCACACACATGTGTTCCTTCTTAGTACAGAAATATTGCTTTCATGGACACCACTGTGTTTCAGGGGTTTTATTGTACAGCTCTGAGTCGAAGCACATTGTTCCTAGTGGAAGCAGAGTACCCTTCTGATCCTTCATCGTGGAATCTAATTTCCTTCATGTTGCACTACTCTATGTCCTGCACTCTTGCTGAAAGTGTTGAATATTGCTGTGTAAAAATTAATTTTTGGGGGGCAGTGATGATAATCCAAGGTCATTGTATTCTTCCAGATTTTCATCTTGGCTTCAGCTGTAGCCTCACCAACCTGTACATTTATTTTTTGTGTATGGAGTGCGACCCCAAGGTTAATGTCAGCACTGCAGCTGGAGTATATTGTTACCAGCAAGCCCACATTACTGGTTTAAAAAAATGTTCTCCCTCTGACAGCATTGCTTTGACTTAAAAAGGGAGAAAACATTGATTTATGACTTTGGCATGACAACAGTAAGAGGACAGAATACTTATTGCAAGGAATATGGCTCGCATGTGAATATTTCACACCACAAAAAGGAACAACACAAAGACAAGCTCAACAATAATATTGTGCTCTGGTTCCCTTTTCCATATGGACATGGAAAAATATGGGTATGATCCCAGTATGGATCATATGCTTGGATGTAAAGGGTAATGCATTTTTAAGAGTTTGCAGGGCTGTGATTCTACAAAAATAAAATGTGGATAACCACTAAAATGATTTTTTTTTTTTCTTTTTTTCATCTTCATTACATAAGCAGACAGAATTTATGCATGGTGTGAAAACAGCCTGAGCAGCAGGCTCGTGCAATAAATTTTGTGATGTCCTAAACAGAGATATTGCTTAACCATACAGTGTGAGTATCTTTCACCATAATTATATAATCTATTTGAAGACATTGTTAACACACTGTATGTACTGTACTTCCCAAGTCAGGTGTTTACGCCAGATCCTGCTGAGAATGACACATGTAAGAGCCATGCAGTATTCATAGAAACTACGGGCTGCAGACTCGACTTTTAACCAACAGGGAAGCTTGAGGCAGAGGGACCGATGAATGACCGGGGCAGTAAACAACACAAGGAATTTGTATGCATTTGCTGTCATGGTCAACAAAAAGTGTGAACAAAAAGAATCTTTTCAGCAGGTAGCCTAATGCTTAGAGCCACTGACTTGCAATTGGTCATGGGTTCGAATCCTACCTGTTATGGTACCTTCAAGTAAGGTACTTACACTAATTTAATCAAGTAACAATTCCCCAGCTGTATAAAGGAGTTATAAACAATTATAAGAAGCTTAGCAATACAGACCTAACACTGAACACTGCTTTGGAGAAAAGCATAACTGTGAATAAATAATAAACAATTCTCTGTGTTTCCAGATCTATAATCTGTGCTTCTATTCAAATGTATAGCCAGCGACCACATCTTTTTGCTTCTCGCAGGAGCTTAAAATATATTATGGCCGTTTAGATTCATGACAAACTGTCACTGATGGAAGGGTTTTCCTTTGAATGTATCACACTTCGCAATATGTCTTCACACTTCCTGATAAAGCATAACATGATGCACAATTAGGCAGTACCTCACTAATTACCATTGTTATTTTCAAATTCCCAACATAATGCCATAATGAATAATACAACTATAATATAGTCCTTCCATATGGTCTCATTCTCTAAAGGTTCATAGCAAAGTATAATAATGGACATAATATTTCATGGCAAGAAAAAATCTAATACATTATTCATTCAATAGACAGATTTCTGCCAAGAATTAAAACGGATTATACAGTAGGTGTACTGTGTAGGCTAATACATGCATTTTCAGCACCCACATAATGTCATCTTACAGTACATTAGAAGAAACCATTGTACTAATTTTAGAACAAATGGGAAATTGCAAAATGGCAATGATAATAATAATATTATTATTATTATTAATAATAATAATAATAATAACAACAACAACAAACTGTTGTACTTTAAATGCAATTGAAGCTCATTAACTCAGCTCAATTTTATGGTTGCAACTTCAAATTTCCTTTGCTTCGTCCATGAATAAACACAATAGAAGTGAAATATTTCTTTGCACAACACAGCCAGATTTCATATACATGAGAAGGGCTTTGTGAGGTACTGTAACTTGTTTGAGGCTCAAACTCCTGCCTCCATTCTCACCTTCAAGCTCACCTCCTGGCATTCTCCCTGCCATTGGGGACCAGACCCCGAGCCTTGTGAGTGACAGATGAAGCCCCTGCTGAACCGTACCCGGACAGGGCCTCCCAGGTGGGGGGCTGAGGGCAGACAGGACGGTGACCTGGAGGGGCTCACATTGGCACCTCAGAGCTGTGCAAGCCCATCCCGTCAGAACCCAAACTGTGCAAATGAGAGCCAAGTGAGGCTGCATGCAAGAACAAGGGCCAAAGCACTACTGACAGTAGGGGAGAGGCCATGCATTCACATCCACAAGGTATGTCTTACACAATATTTTATTACTATTTATTAGTTTAGCTGGTGCTTTTCTGCAAAGCAACTTACAATGACTTTCCCATTCATACAGCTGGGTAAATTTTACTACATCAGTTTGGGGAAGGTACATTGCTCCAGGGTATTACAGTTGAAATGCAATTTGAACTTGGGTCCTTCAAGTGCAAAAAGTGCTCCCATAGAATATAGAACACTTTCTATAAGGAGCATCTTATAGTGTGTCATGCTGCTGATGGTTATTATCAGAACATTTCATCCAAAGCCACTTTCATGCCTTATAATTTACTTTTTTATAGCAACTTGTACAGCCATAGGGTTACCAGAAAAATTTATCCTATGCAGTTCTGTTTTTCAGAAGGGCACAGTTATAGAGCATCTTCCATCTGATCATCAGCCAGTTGGTAATACTGTATATTTCGGTTAAGAAACTGAACATTTAACAAGTTTGCTTAATTCCCACTGTGATAGACAGCTTTTCTGAATGATCTGAATCCTTGATCTTAGACTGCGTACAAGGTGGACATATAGCACCAAGTATTGAGGTACTACACACATCATATGCCATGCCATGCCATGCCCTGACTTCATTTCGTTGTACTCTTAAGTGCTTGTGTTCTTTGTTGTGCCAGATCACCCACTGCCACACAGCAACGGTTTAGGCACGAGTTTGTACACGAGCATCGACCACAGTCAAATTCAACGTTTCCTGAAAAATGTACACAATGTGATAGATTTGCACTGAAACATCGATCCAACAGAAAAAACAACATACCAGCTGCCATAGCGTGGATACGCAGTACGTGAGCAGTGACAGGTATTTTCAAAACGCCATGGGGACAGTATATCACTTCCATTCAAGTGAGACACCGTTTGCATTGTGGCAACATTAAATGTTTGCTTGTGATGGTTTTTTCCAGCGCTCTGACATCAGTCTTACGAAAACCCTCGAGGTGGTTCAGTTTGCAGCAAGTCGCCAATCCTCGGTGCTCCCTCCAGCATCACGGTCCAAACATGGGACATGTGCGCTTAAGACAGCGCACTGTACGACCGCAGCAGCACGTATCCCAAGCCCAGATTAATACCAGGGAGGCAGCACCAGAGCTTTCCACCGTGATTTGCTGTTGATGATCAGCACTTATTCTGATCTCGCTGGGGACGCACAGGCCCTGTGTCAGGAAATCGATGGAACACTCTTTCCACTGTTAGAACTAATGCAATCTAAAATAAAATCCAATCATCCACTGTAACTTATTTGGAAAAGGCATCTGACCCTGGTGATTAACAGCACGGCCGAAATGCGGTAAAAAGATACTGCTGGGAGGCCGAGTCGACATAAAACACTCACCAAGCCCGTTTTAGCACTTTGCCATCAAGGCGATTTGACCAATAATACATTTCATTGGCCTTGTTTGGATTTCGTGTCGGATCCGAAGAGTCTTGGGGAACTACATATGCATCTCATACATGTTTATACGCAGTACTTACCTTGATTACTGGCAGTAAATTAGACAGCAATTCCTTAACATTAACACAACTTAATTAACTTAATTACTGTTATGGAAAGCAGGGAGATTATGGGGGCTACACTGACAGTTGTGGGTAACTATACAACACAGTTCAACCACACTTGTTAGAACACAATGTGCTCTGAATATTGCTGGCAACTTGAAGCATTTTGCATCACGATGTTAAAACCAATTAAACGATGAATCTCTCAGTATCACGAATAATTAGCAATTAGGCCAGCTAAAAAGTAACATTAATGAGCAATTTTTAAATTTAATTATGGCCATGTTGAAAGCTTTGCAAAGATGTGTAACGCAGCATTTTGAAGCGGTTGCATTCCACATCGCTCCCTTAAACGTATCCATTACCACGCCGATTTCTTTGATTTAATTCCTGATGGTGGCAGGATTAAATCATCCATCTGTCCCTGCCTAATAAACATTGACAAGTCAGAATGATGTTTGTAACACAGGCAATTACACCCAGTTCCACATCTGGGGAGAAATATTTCAGCATCTGTCAGTCATTGTTTAACATGTCGGGCGCTGAAATATTTTTTGGCACCCGTGTTTGTCCATGTCTAAATGCAGCATTTCAGGGCTTTAACATTCATAACGACCCAATTACTTCTCAGTGGCTAGAAGTGATGCGCGACACTCGTGTATATGACTGATGGCCCGCTGCGAGTTACTTACGTCCTGAACTGGAAACACAGCTAATAACATGTTGATGACATGCTGCCATTTTCACAAGTGTTTATGATGCTGGATGAATATAAGCGAGAACAGGAATTAAGACATAACATTTTAGCAGTTAAAAAGAAGCGAAATCTTAGGATGCTTTTGTTTTATTTCTCTAATTTGCATTAGATTGAAGTGTGAGCTATTGATCCAGCCATGGTTTGCTCTGGCTTAAAGCAATTAATCCCTTACCTGCCTTTATATGCATTTTAACTGCCTCCTAAAGATTTTTCAGTCATGTCCAGTTTTTTGTTCCCTGGAAGAGAGTGAGCGGGGGGGTCCTCAATGTGGTGCCAACTCCATGGTAAACTGAAACTGCAGTGTGTAAAGAGAGCCATTGGTTTAGCAGGGGTGCAGCATATCCGAAAAGCACAAACCCTGTTCTTGACACGAGCAGGTGAGATTAGGAGTGGTTGTGGACATCCTGAGCCTCTTGAGCACTGCAAAGTCTTTACAAGGAATATAAAGGAAAAAAAAAAAGATGAATTTTAAGTAGCACTATCTGAATGTGGTTTAGTATTGTTATGATTTTACCATTTCAGCAAACCCTGACAAAATATTGTGATTTATTATATGCTGCCTTTTTTCTGTGGTAGTATTGTTTCTATTTGGAATAAATATGAAAAAATGTAAAAAGCATGTAAGTCCTGTGTATAATTAGCATTCTCATAATTATTCCCAGGAAAAAAGAAAAAAAAGCAAAAAATGTAATTTTTAGAACAGTTGCTTCAGAGATGAGGGCAGTTTTGAGGAGAACGGATAGGGGGCAGGGCAAACACTACCCCAGAGATGGGTTCTCAGACAAAATTACCTGCTCGAGGTTGACATCACCTACCCCCCAGCCAGCCACATGGAAAAGGACAACTACCCCCTTCTCTCTGCTGCAATCTGTCAAAGAAACAGCCCCGTTTCATTTTTTTTGTGAGGTGTTTTTTCTTGTTACTGTGTGTGGTGTGTGTTTATATGTGTGTGTGCCTGTGTATGTGTGTGTGTGTGTTTGTGTCAAGGCAGTACAGGCTTTGACAGCGGCTGAGCCTCATTTTCCCTCTGGTGCTTGTTAAAGATGGCAGGCCTTTGCCACGCTGGCACAGCCCTCGCCCGGAGACCCCGAGACACGGGACCTCGGGGATGGAGTTCTCTGTGTCAGGGGCTTTCTGCCTCCCAAGGCCTCCAGCCTCCAGATGTCCAAGGCCACGGCTGTCTGGAGGCCGACTGTCAAAGAAAGTTGGCTTTCTTAGTGCAAGGATGGAAAGAGGAGGGAAAGAAAAAAAAAAAAGAACGAGAAATGGTGCAACATGACTGCGATGTGGAGACGACAAGGTGATTGTCAAAACGACTTTCGAGGAAGTACCGTGTCATGAAATATGTTGCTCAGGGCAGGAGACTGCTGGCTCGCAGCATGAGACAAGTTGCACGGTTTTCCTGCTTTGTTTCATGTTCCCCACTGGTTTTCTTTGCCTAACCCTAACCCATTTTTTTTTGCAGAAGTTACTTAGCAGTATCTGGTCCTATTTTTTGTACACCACAAACTCTGAGGTCATAACATGAAATGATAGGGTGTTTTTTCTTAAGCAGATGCTGAGTTCTTGTAGATTGTCATACAGTCTGGGAGAAGTAATCACATTTTCAGTGAGCGGAATAGTTTAAGAGCCTTTAGAAAGAGAACATTGCTCCAAATAACGCCTTTGTCGGAAGGACGTGCTGTCGGGATCTTTCCTCGCTGCTAATGTCATATATGCCGCATTTCCACTCCTACGTAAAAATGCTGATCAGAGAATACATATGAGTAGCAGATCACAGCATGACATACTTACACAGGCCACTGGTTTAAAAAAAAAAAAAAAAAAAAGAAAAAAAATCTGGCCCGTGGATTTACATTGAAGCAAGGGATGGAGAGAAATGCTGTCAAAATCTGCCAAAAAAATGGTCTTTTTTATCAATAGCGCTGCTTATTTAAAACGACATCCTGTTTTATTTAATTTTATTTTTAACACAGGTTTTATGATCCTGTGTTGTTATGCACTCAAAATCCTCCACGTAGTTACCATGGAAATTCTCAAATAAATAAATAAATAAATAAACAAACTCCCTGGGGTTCTGGGGGCTTCGAACACAGTGGGACCAGTTCATGACAAAACCGAGATTCCGTCAGCCTCCGACGCACTCTGTGGGAGGCCTAGGTAGATGGTATTTGAGGAGAATTAGTTTGAACATGCCTACATCCTATCCTCTTTGCGTGTGCCCTTCCCATGTACACCCCCTCCAGCTCACCCGCCCTCCAACCCTGCAACATTAAAGGGTGAGGGTAATGAGTCAGCGTTTACCGTTCATTTGCCTCCACCTCTGACGCACCCCTCTTTCCTCTCCCCCTTGCTCCTTTTGCTTTGCGTGCTTTGAAGCTCTTGTTTGGGATACTGTATTCAGTGGCTGTTGACACCTATACTTAGTAAACCCTTACTTTTAAAAGTATTATAGGCTGCTTCATAGAATTAAAAAGAAATAATTAACAACCTGATGTAAAAAGGGAGACTGGGATTAAGATGCTGAAATTAAAAGTTTGACTTGTTTGTGTTTTTCAGGCTATATATCAGTTTGATGTCTTTACTTGGCAGTTTGCTTCCTATTTAGGTTACTTGCAAAAAGACGTTTTTAAGAAGACAGAATTTATGCACGCACGCACGCACGCAAATATGTTTTGTTTCAACAGCAGGATCCTTATATCACTTACCTGTTTAGTGGTAAGGAGTAATGCAGAACATATTCAGTATATGATGAGTGTACAACACTCAACAAATGGCATCAACCACTTATTGCTGTGAATGTCCTCATGTTTACCCCATGCTACACGGGTGTTCAGCATACTCTGTTTAGGCAACAGGAATTGCCGTTTTAAGAAGGACACAGTTTCGAATTCCTTCACCCACTGCAGTACCCCTGAGCAATGAACAATACCCTGCACTGGTGAATCCCTTAAAATCCCAGGGTAGATACTGTATTAATGCTTGAATAATTTGAAACCACTCAGTGTACAAAACTATCATTGTAAACTGCTTTGGAAAAAATGTAGCAGGTAAATAATGTAAATGTATGTAATCTATTGGGTGCAGCAGCCCCTGCAGAAATTTATATTAACATCCAAAAGTGATCCTGTTTAAACCTACTGTGCTTACAAAATTTGTCCAATCATGGCTGTGTTTGTAATATTCTCTGGACCTTCCCATGTAGTTTGATGTGAAGAGGTGTAAAGCTTGTGGGCACAAAGGACGACGAGCAAAGTTTACATTTCCTGGTTAGAAATGTAAAACGGAGATTCCACTTGGAGCTTCTCCTTTGGGAAGGAGGATGACGGTTTGCTACATCGGATTTGAGCTGCTGAATTGCACTTATGTATTATATTATATGTATGTATATCTGGCATCTCACAGACCTCACACATGACCATTTCATAGACAGCTCTGAGCAGGCCCATTAGGATCCTTCTGAATGCTTAAGCCAAGCCTTCTGCACAGGCAATCACTACTCGACCCTTAAATCTGGATTTTTTTGGGTTTGCCTTCAGTAATGTGAGATGGTTGGGTTTGTAAAAGTTTACAGAGCTGGGGGCACAGTCCTAGCCCTCACGACCTCCTTCACTATCGCTCACCACCCCTCAAGCCAGATATCAGGGCAAGAACATTGTTTTCTGCCTTCCTGAATACATGTCCAGTCTCCCTTGTATACTGGACAAGAGGCAGCATTACTTTCTGCACCGTGGTAAGAGACCTGCATAGTGTCCATCCTGCAGTGATAGTTCAAAGTGGCATGGTGGCACAGTGAGTAATGCTGCTGTCTCACTTGCTGGTACGAGAGGACATGGGTACGGTCCCCACTCAGTCTGTGTGGAGTTTGCATGATCTCCCCATGTCTGTGTGGGTTTCCTCCAACAGTCCAAAGACATGCTGTGCAGGTTCATCCATAGTGTGTGAGTGACAGAGAGTGTTCCCCTGATGTATGGATGAGTGACTCAATGTATATAAAATATCTAGCAGTGTAAGTCACCTTGGTGAATAAGGTGTGTGGGTTGATAACACTACATAGAGTTCATTGGAAGTTGCTTCTCAGCGCCACAAGGATCCTATGGATATTGTGATTTGCTTCTTTAAAAAAAACAATACCAAATGAATAAAACTACTGAATGACACAGTCTAACACAATACCTGCAAAAGGAATTAAAATAATACAACCCCCCAGAGTAAAACATAATTGCTTGAATTAAACTGAAATTACAGAGAGATCATTCATCTCATACATCTAAAGCTGCCTACAGCTATTGTTTTGAGCTTGGAAAAATATCAGATCAAATTACACACTAACTTTTTATTCCTTTTGTATTGCATATTAGAAATGTATGAATGTTAATATACTGCAGCTCACATGAGAACACTCAAATAAAAAAGAAATTACTACATGGTTTCTTTAAAAGTCCTTCATTAACAACCGGTCACAGACAGGCCGACTTGAATAGAGATGGTTCTCTTTCAGCGTAAATCTAAATTTGGAAGTAATCAACCAAAACCGACTATTTGCCAGGAGAATACAGCACCTATTGTGACAATTGGGCATGGCAATTAAAGCAGAGAGAGGAAAAGCTAATGGAATTGCCTGTTATTTACTGCCTGCAAACTCCATCAGTCAGAGTCCCATACACTCTTGTGGAATCATTTTGAAAAGAAAAATACAGAAGTAAAATAGTAGTAGTATAATAATGTACTAATAATATTATAGAATATATGCAGAAGTACATAGATAAAGTCCAACCTATTAAACATATACAACTGGGTTTTTATAGTCAAGCAATTTGTAGTTAATTACTTTCTTCAGTGCAACAATACGAGAACCATCATCGGACCTGAACTGATAACCATTTGGATCTTAAACGTCATGTGAGCTTCTGCTCTAAATATAATGTAGAGATGATGCATAGAGATGCGGCATAAGCCATGTTTCCCTCATGCTTTCAAATAGATTTTATTTATGCAGAGACTAAGAAACTCATCATGTACTGGGAATTTCCAAAAACACTAGTTATAGTTCTCAGAGGAGTTATACGCTGGTACTGGCGGAAATTAACCTTGCTTGAAGAATGGGGTGGATACAAGACCAAATGGAAGAGTGACAAATTGGTATAAACCAAAAGCAGTAAAAAAGGACACTGTGTGCATCTCCCTTCCTGCCTTTGGTATTAGAACTATGCCTCTAAGTCAGACTCAGATGTAAGAGCACGTAAAACTAAACTCTGAAAAGCTGTTTTTGGTTGCACTCCACCACAGGCAGTCATGCAAGAAAATGGGGAAATCCAGACGCCTTGTTCGTCATCTCTTTTAGCGCTTACCACCCCTGAATAAAAAACTGCGGGATTTCACTTTGTTGAATATTTATATTGCTGAGTAGACCAAAGTATTACTTGAAATAAGTTCAACATAATAGTCATGCCCAACAGTAAGATTCTTATATTCATTCTGAAAAAAAGGCACACAGTGCATATTTTACACAATAAACCTCAATCTAGGGAAAGTATTTGAATTTCACACATGGAGCTTAATTTATCCATTTCCAAGGCATAATACACTAAGCTTTAACTTGGAATTTTTCTTTCTGGTGAATACTTTAACTGTTTATGCGTTCCATTGAAATATGCCAGTAAATAAATTATTCAAATTTATTTTCTTAGCAGAGTAACATTTGATCCAAAAAGATGTGTAGTAGTTTACCTGTGTTGATGTTTTAATTAAGAGTGGAGATATATTTAGGTGAAGTAAAAAAAGAGGCAAGTCAATGTGTTTGAAATTAAGGGTGATTTAATGTTTAATATCAATAAACCTAGCAATTATTAGGAAAATTAAATGATAATAATCAAATGATAAGAAGAAAAGGGGGTATTGGCATTTGGTATAGATCTGTGAAAACCCAGAAAAACACATAAAAGTATGAAATACATTGTCAGTTTTGTGAATGGTCAGTGCTAAAACAGATGGGAGATAACATTCCCTCAGGTGATAATCAGCAGATAAAAAGTCAAAATAACAAAAAATTTTTAAAAAAAGTAAGTAAAAATAATTATAGTTAAGATTATGTTCCATTACAGATTTGCTAAACTAAATCTGTGACATTTTGATTATAACTCCATGCAGGCCAACATTAGTACATCTCTTATCTTCCCTAAAAGACCTCTTCATGGGTCATTTAGATTGTTTTAAAAACACACTTTTTAAAGAATAATGGTATTCTTTTAGATGATATTCCAATATCATATAAAAATATCAGTAATATATTAACTCTTGATACATTCTAAGGCAGTGTTGAAGTGGTCTGAAGCCAATCCCAAAAGCATTTGGCAATATTTTAAAATAAGTTATTTTGAAGGTTTTATTCTGCAGCATAGAATATATTTGAACTGTACATTTAAATGGACATGGGATACTCAATTATTAGAGAATGAAAAATGAGCTCCATTTCACCTTTGATAAGGGGATTTTTTCCCTATTCTAAATGCCAGGTAAACAGGCAGTTATTGAGAAAAAAACCTGAAAGTGAATTTTAATTCTGAAATGTTAGACAAAATGCTCTATGATGTATTATCAGTGTTACTTTGTGTTAGCCCACTGTTAAAATACTGACTCATTAGATCATTCCTTTTTTTTTACACTACCTTTGCCCTGAACATTGTGTTGAATAAGAGCATCTGTTAAGTGCATAAAATGTGTAAAATGTAATGGCACATAAACCCTGCCTTTGCTTTCATTCCAGCTGCTATGCTCTAAGCAATCTGCCTACATGGGCATGACACATTTCTGTGTAAAATAGCCATATACTGTACGTATAGTACATGGGCAAATTTGATATATAACCACATACCCATAGGCTATTCGTGCATACATCATAATTCCATGAATTTTGTCATGAGGAACAGATTTTGCAATTATTTATTTTCATTGAACATACATCTATTATGATTATGTAATATTTAGCATGAAATACCTGGAAAAGTGGGGGTGCGGTGGCGCAGTGGGTTGGACCACAGTCCTGCTGTCCGGTGGGTCTGGGGTTCAAGTCCCGCTTGGGATGCCTTGCGACGGACTGGCGTCCCGTCCTGGGTGTGTTCCCTCCCCCTCTGGCCTTACGCCCCTGTGTTCCCGGGTAGGCTCCGGTTCCCCGTGACCCCGTATGGGACAAGCGGTTCTGAAAATGTGTGTGTGTGTGTGTGTGTGTGTACCTGGAAAAGTGTACTTTTCAGCAAGAATAAGCAAGCATGAACATGGGTGGCACGGAGAGTAGTGCTGCTGTCTCACAGTGTCTGGGTGGTGCAAGAGGATGTGGGTTTGATCCCTGCTCCATCTGTGTAGAGTTTGCATGTTTTCCCTGCGTATGTGTGGGTTTTCTCCGGGTGCTCTGATTTCCTTCCATAGTCCAAGGATGTGCTGTGCAGGTTCACCCATAGTATGTGAGTGAGAGAGATAGTGTGTTCCACTGATGTATGGATGAGTGATGCAGTGTAAGTAGTGTATCTAACAGTGTAAGTCACCACGGTGAATAAGGTGTGTGGGCTGGTAACACTACATAGAATTCATTGGAAATCGCTTTGGAGAAAAGCATCTGCTGAATGTAAACAACTCTCTTGAACTTCCACAAATGTTTTTATGATATGTGCAATATTAAGAAAAAAAATGTTGGCATTACTGAACTGCGATTTCATCAAGACTTAACAATGACGATGCAGCACTGGTATTACGTTCCATGCAGTCTTTTTACAGGAAGTGATACCATTATTCTTCATGAAAATCTTCTGCATTACACTGGTCAGTGGAGTCAGACCCTGCTATTGAGTGCACTTTTACAGACAATCAGGAAAACACTATAGCACTGAGGTTCACTGAGGTGAATGGGAGATGCAAGGCAGATGGGTAATATCATTTTTACTCTCCTCAAATGGCTCCATAAAAAGACATACCCTGCGGCTAAAACATTGTCATCCCGGAGGTACTCCTTTCTAGCAAGCAAAATAATAACGACCATTTAGAATGGAACTGCTGCATTCATCCAACCTGCTCTTTAAAATATGCCACACCTGTGCTACATTATAGTGCTATGAATCTTTTACTGTTAGAACAAGCGAACGTGGGGGGAAGGAAATTCATCTAAGCTCCAAGACTGTTTTGATCCAGACAGGCAGAGAACTATCCGATTCAATTTATGGCCTTGACTGAGTCTCCAGTAGTCTTCTTTTTACGCTACAATGGATAATTTTATTGGACTTGAGGTTTACCTGCTTAAATATAGACAATAAGTGGGGGGATCTACTCACACAACACACCAACTGAGTGCATGTACTTGAAAAAGATTTCATCCAGAAATTTTTCACCGGTGGTTCGGCTGCAGTGCCTTGCAGCCTGTACAATCCTATCACTGTGATCAGATCAGACCGAAACTCACGGAAGTCCTTCAGTCACAAGTCTTAAAAGCTTAGCATGTCAGAGTGTAGACTGGGGTATTACAGTACATTCAGACATTGTGCTATGAAATAATAACTTCATTCCTCAGCAGAGTTTGCAGGACTGAGAAGAGCGTAGCGTCATACAGCGAAGCACGAGTACCTGTCTATACGATGTTCGATGCACACCTTCGCTGAGAATTATGAAACATGCTTGTGTCTGACTGAAAATGAAAGGAATGACTGTAATAAAGAAAATCTAAAGTGTCTTCACTATGTATATTTTTCCTCAATTAAACTCTCATTTGTGTCAAAAGTTCATGGTACGGTGACAGGTTTCAAGTGCTGTTATTTTATTTAGGTATTTTTTCAAGGTATGTGAACCACCAGCCAGGAACTATGGGAATGCGGTAACCTTTTCGATGCTGAGGTGCGCTGTCCGCGAGACTTTCACGTGAGAACTTCTGCACGGAGACAATGGTTTCTGAGAAACAGTTGAACTCTTAACCTGCATGGGTGGCGGAAGGACACACCGTACAGAGCACATGGGGCTGTCATGTGGGAAGCTGTAGGAAAGCAGACAAAAATAATAGTGGTACCTTCTGACAAGCAAAACCAAGAAAGTGAGGGGTTTCAGGATGAGCAAAGCAAGGTAGATATGTACACACACACACACACACACACACACACACACACACACATCTATATGTCTATACATACATGACATATATACTGTATATATCATATGGCATATACATATACAGTACACGGAAAATTGTTTTTACTTTGAATATATGCATAAAGATCATAAAGGGAAAAGAAATTTTTCAGAAAACTAATTTTCAAGACTCAAGTTTGTTAGGGAAACACGTAGATATACGCTATTTACTGCACAGAGGGAAAGTTTGTTGCAACATTTCAAAGACACGAGGAGGAAAGGCATCATACATAATGCAGCAGATCTTTTCTCAGTTTTCCAATAGCACAGTATATTATTAAGGAAGGTTTTTAAAAGAAATTTTTTTGAGAACTTCAGTTTTAGTACCAAAACTGAATGACTGCAAATTCCAGCATCCATCTGCGATTGCTTAGGTTTGCCAAAGTACAAAACCTGCCCTGTATTGCAGAGAGCCTGAAAGATAAGATCCTGACTGATCCAATGCTCATATTTAATTTGACTATAATGCAAATGAGTATTTGTAACTTTGTGTATGAGTGTTTTCCATGCCCTTAGTTTTGCAAGAGCCTCTCTGTAGTTAATATACGTTCGCATCCCTTTGTGTTTTCTTGTCCATTGGATCTCACAGATATGGCAATCTGGACACGTCGCCTGATAAATTCCTCTAAAGCCACAACTTACAAGTGCAGTTCTTTATATCCACATCTCGTCTGACACAATCCCTCCTATGAAGGCATGAGCGATGCTCGCAGATGCTATTTCAAAGCATTGCTTTGGATAAGTTATTGGTCACTGCTCTTTACCTCGTTTGGCCTCCTGATCCTGGCAGGGTCTCCGTAGCAGCTTGGATCCAAGAAGATCAACAGGCCCTGCAAATAAGCCAGACCGCAAAAGCACCATTTTAAATTCAACTACGCAGCTCCTCCAAACAACCACTGATAACAGTAAATTATTTATTTGATTTGCAAACACCACTTTCCAACGTGACTTATGATTTCACACTTTGCCCTATTCATACAGCTGAATATTATTTTGAGGCAGTGGCATAAGGCTTCTTTCTGCATTTGATCCTGCAACCTCCTGGTATTTGTACTTAGCCTGTGGTTATGAAATGGACATGCAACCAGAATTTTGAGACTGGAAGTCATACTTAAAGCACAAACACAGTAAATGAGGAACATTGTAAGTCATACTCAATTGTTTCACTGTTCCTAACTGGATTTTTTTTTCACATGAGGGTGATACAGGTGGAGCTGGAAAGTAAAATATAAGAGATTACACATCTGACTTTGTTAATCAGGAATACCTTGGGTTTTACTCACAAAACATTGCAGCAGGCTGCAATTTCCTTCTATAAATTTGTCCTTGGTACTAAAACTAGACACAAGATAAAAAGAAAAAAGAACTTATGTTGATATATTTTTGAAATCACTTTTTAACCTGCACTTTTTTAAATTTACCCTGCCTGGAAGCTTCCAGAGAAGACGTATTTATAGCTTACCACACCCGTGGCGTGTTATTCATAAAAATACACAAACTCTAAAAATACGGAGCGCTGATCCCTCCCTTTTCTCCACAATATCCAAAAACGCTTCCAATGCTGCCGGAAAATCCTCTCTGCCCTACGGAGAACAGAGAGCTGCTGAGCTTTTTGCTGGAATCCGCCACACTGTTTGCGAGGAGAATTTAGGGTATTAGACAGCTATGAACTAAGGAGCGGGACAGGAGGTTTGGCGATCAATAGCATGTGGCAGGTAGTCAATCTGAAACTGAATTGCGAAACCGTTTCCATTTAAGAGAGGGATCTTCGTGACACAGATAACCTTAGGTCCAGTAGCTAGTGACTCGGGCCCCATCTAAATTAAATCAAAGGGAAGTAAATAAACTGATATGAGTGCTAAATACGCATATGCCAGTGCGTCGTTTGGAAGATGGGACTGCAAGATTTGCAGGTGAGTGCCTATACGTTTATGGCAGCAGTCTTTAAGCTTAATTTTCACTCAAACGGAAACACTTGCGCATCGGAAAACCGGAACGTCTTGGTCCCGGAAGGCCATGCAAGCACTGACTGAGAAAAATAAAGTTGACCAGTTGCTTTCTGTAGAGCAATTTGTGATTGAGATGATGCAGTGCTGCATGTTAAAGGAGTTTGCCAGGAGATCCAGTGGGTTGGCAGCAACCATGACAGCAGTGTGATCAAAGTTTTTTAAAGTGTTCTTTATGTTTGCAGTAACCACCCATTTTGGTGGCTGCTTATCCAGACACGGTCATGGTGAGCTGGAGCCTTTTCTTGGATGGTTTAAGGCGGGCTGCACCCTGGACCAACCCTGGATGCATAAACACACTATATATAAACCCACGCTCACACACAGCGGGCAGCTAGTTCACCTGAACCACAAGTCTGAAAGATTGTGGGAGGAAAGGCATTCACAGACGGAGGCACAGATTTGAACCGTGGATCTATATATTGTGCTGCCAAATATACCAGCCTAACTATGAATGTTCGGCTTATGACATTAAACTGAGGTCTTTTCTCACGATGACCATCTCAGCTCACGTTGCTGGGAGCAGGATGCCCAGTGTCAGCGCCCATGCCACGACGCCAGAAGGTCACCTCAGTCCTGCCACAGGATGAGAAGCCATGTGATCTGACTTACTAAAACGCTTCTCCACGGCAACAGTTGCAGCAGATTTTAATTTTCTCCCTTGTGCATATCCTTCTCCAAGATGACAGTCACGCATATGCTGGGTGCTTCACGACAGAAACTGGCGGAAAATATATATATATATATATATATATATATATATATATATATATATATATATGTATGTATGAGCAAAGCCTTTGAATGAAAAACACTTTTGATGTATATCGTTTATAAATGACAAAACTATGATTTCATGGCCAAAATCAATAAATCATACAGTGAGATATTTACTGCGGTAATACACACTAAAACGCTTGGCTGATGAGACTAACTTTAAGAAGACCTATAAAAAAGCTTTATGAAAAAAAGTCCACAAGGAAACAATATATATATCCTCTTAGCAAGAAAACAGAGTTAATTTCAGACACAAAGACACAGAATTTGGTGTGATCGGTGAGATGCGCTGCCATAATGAAGTTGTATGAGACATGAAGCAATATACAGAATAGCTGACAAGCTGTGAAACATATTGAGTCATTTAGTTAATTTTTAACTGTTACAAAAGGTTAATGTATAGGTCCAGACTGGAAAGGTGAATTAATCGGAGGATCAGCAATCAGATGTATAATTAGGATAGTTAATCTGTACTTAAAAAAATAATGAGCAAGGCTTGTTAATGTTTCGAACACCTGTGGGGGCAGAAATTTCTGGCAGGATATGTGCAGTGGAGTGGATCCAGCAGCCGCACCCACACACCTTGCACCTCGAAACACTCATTATTTGGGCCGGCAGAGAGCCTTGTTATGGTGATCACCGGATCTCATGGACCTCAGAGCCACAGCTTGGGGATATTCTGAGCCATGTCTGCTTTTTAGATGTCAGATTTAAATATATATATAAAAATAGGTTTAAAAAAAAAAAGTCTACAGCTGAAGTGTTTCTCTTGGCTTAACAATGTACCAATGGGCCTCGCTGTCCTTCAGGCTAGCAGTAACGGTCTCATCATGACTCGGCTGTCTGGACATCACTCGCCAAAAGCTAGTGGTTATACTTTGTCTTTTTTTCTGGTCTGCTGTATATATAAGATTTGAACAATAAGTGAATAAAAAAACCTGAATATTGCCATTGGGCGAAATCATGTTTTTTGGAGGGAAAGTTTCCTGAAGGAAGTTTCACTGTACAGGTAGGGTCAAAATTAGCCACAGGGTACTGCACAGGCACTGCCAAAAAACACCCAGGGTGCAGATTTTTTTCTTTTTTTTTGCTTAAAAAAAAAAAAAAAAAAAAAAAAAAAATCACAGATTTATTTGACAGACTTTTTTTCTTACACTGACAAGAGCTGTCTGCTAAGCAGAGTTATTGTTCCTAGCTATTTGTCACAACGTTATTGCTGCAAATTAGAAGTCTTGTTTGCCTCTGGCTGGGCATCAGCCTCTGGCAGAGACTGTGACCATTTAAACCACAAAAAATATGTTTTAGGGTGTGTTTAGGTGGTGTGTGTCATACGATCATCATTATGATTATGATTTGTGTCAGAGCCGAGCCATCCTATCACATCTGCGTTTTGCCTGCCTCTGCAACTGAAAACAATTCAAGACAAACATTTCTCACCAGTTAAATTACAACAAGCAAGATCATTTTAAGACTAGGTATATTTGGAGATTTTTTTTTTTCCCTCTCTACTGGAATTAGAGCCATAACTACGTCGTTATAACAGGCCTTCAGATCACACGGTACGTCTTTGAATTATACCGTTAAAGAAATAAAGCCTTTCCAACAAAATCAATTATGCAAATCCTATTATTTCCTCATAGGATGAAAAATAACCCTCCATAACTGTCAGCGTGGTCCCGCCAAATGCATCTGTAAAGAAAAACGCCTGCAAACCCCTGTCTCGGTTGGGTGTTTTGCATCGCTTTGGCCGTTGTGATGTGAGATAATTTACGAGCAGCGACGCTGGGGATGTTTGGAAACAAGATAGTCAAACATTTGCTGGAGCCCGCCTGCACAGGAGTGACCTATATAGATCGCCCAAGGATGGCACCTATTCAGATGGCATTAAATCCAGTGACAGGGCATTAGCAAATTTTGTACTACAGAAGTCCATCTCAGTTAGCATTTTGTGCATTCCGAAGCTGGCAACACAACACTGGGGTCTGGCAGCGACGGCATATGTTTCCTAAGGAAAGGCCCAGTTTGTATTGTTCTGAATGGATGTCAGGCTGCGTTAGCGCAGGGGAGACGGCAGCCAGGCAGGAACCCCGCTGTGCGCCTCTGCTGCCATAACCTTTAATTACAGGCCGTCTGACAGCTCTGCAGATGGCCGGGGAGACGGGGTTAAAACACTAGTCACTCCTCCCTTTCCCCTCGCTGTCTCACCACGCCTCACAGACCTTGTGTTTACATCATCCCACACGAAGAGGCAGACGTGGAAAATTCCGTTTCCTATTACGGGAGCGTGTTTTTACGTAAAAGTTGTGGGTGTGCGTTCTGTATGTTTCGGATGAGAATACGTCTGACATCGCCCGGTCGCGCGCTTCGAAGGAACCCTGTTGCGAGCGGGGAGAGCAAATGTTACGCAGATTTTTCTTTTCAAAAGGCAAAAGAGGATAATTATGGAAACTTTACGTATGCTAGAGACAATATTTACTGGTGCAACTAAGGTGATATCTTGCAAGGACCTGGGTTTGAATCCCTACCACCGCTGTAATACCCATCGTCAAAATAATTACTCTGAATTGCTCCAGTATAAATTATCCAGCTGTATAAATGGGTAAATATTAAAAAGTACCTCGCTCCCTCTTATGCACAACTGAATGTCATTCCTTTTTAAAACTACATTTCCTTTACACTTATTGATTTGGGAGACACTTGTCTCCAAAGCAAATTATAATTCACAGGTCATTTTATCACATACACTAACCCACCTGAGCTTATTACTTATGTAATTGCTAATGAACAGAATGAA
The DNA here is from genome assembly GCF_900964775.1 of Scleropages formosus. Classification (NCBI taxonomy): domain Eukaryota; kingdom Metazoa; phylum Chordata; class Actinopteri; order Osteoglossiformes; family Osteoglossidae; genus Scleropages; species Scleropages formosus. The sequence continues at coordinate 8,318,690 of NC_041823.1, forward strand.
GGAAAGTGGAAAAGAGAAGTGTGGTCACTGTGGCAACAAGACGTTCACGGTTGAGTCTATTTGAAAAAAGGTGGATTTTGAGACCCTTTCCGATCACTCTGAAGGTTTCTGCAGCCCTGAGGGAAAGGGGAAATTCGTTCCAGCACGCTGGGGCCGGTGCAGAAAAGCGACATGCTTTCAATCTCACATCCCTAGTGAGAGGGATAGATAGATGACCCAGAGAAGAGGAGCAGAGCAACTTAGATTGGATGTGGGGTCGGCTCAGAAATGTCCTTTACTGCTACTGGCCTGAACAGTGTGCTTCTCACATCATAATAGGGGAGATCTGGGATTTAATGCGATTGTGTCCATAATTATGGAGGCCTGTGTTGGAAACAAATTCACTGGTGAAAAACTTTGTCAATGAAAGCAGGATGGATGGATGGATGGATGGATGGAAAGAAAGAAAGAAAAAGAAAGAAAGAAAGAACATTAACACAGAGCTACAGAAAGAGCTGACCTGGTCTGGGGGACAGAGAAAAAAATTCTAGTTGAGCCCCAAAACACAAAAAAAGCTGTTTCTCTGCTCATAAAAGACACAGCAGTAAACCTCAGTGTTTTACGAAATACTACCATAATTGCTTTGGGAATGTTATCAGAACTAATTTAGGGTAAATATACCTTAATGACCCGAAGTGGCGCAAAGCAGGTTCCCAAACCTTAACATGGTGAATATTCAAGGCATTTGCAGTACATTTCGGTGCACAAAGACATTCTTGTTCTCCAGTAGAGGCCTATTGCCAAAAAGTCACAATTGGAGAATTGTACTTGCCTGCAGTGCAATACAATATGCTCCAGCATTTAGACAACATTTCTGCCTTACAGAATTCAGTTATAAAGTAATGAAGGTCTAGATGCACCCTTGGGTAACATAATGAACCATAATGATTGTGGAGTACATAATGTAAAGTCAATTAATTTACAGGACAGTGGAGGGCTCATTTTTTAGATGCTGACTAAGTTTTCCAGGCCAAGTGCTGTGAAGAGCTGCAGAAGACGAGGTGGAAGTGGATGTGGATGTGGATGTGGAAGGCCGAACACGTGTGCTTGACGAAGGATGGCAGCTCTTCTCACCCTGTGGGTTCTTTTTGTAATCTCCCTCATTATTATTAACAGCAGAGGTTTTTGATCTTTTCTAGGCCACGGAGCCCTACAAGAATGTAATGAAAGCTAAGAACCCCGTCTTAGAAAAATGTCCATAAATAATTTTAATAAATAAAATATTACACTCAAATTAACACACTGAAAACTGATGAACAAGAGGGTACACTGAAATTGCAATAGCATAAGAATATTTCATTTTAAACTTTTATTAGCTTCTTTAATGCTAAGGCTACAATATTCAGACCTCCTCAAACAAACCCATTTATCCTCAAAGGGTCCATGGATCACAGGTTAAGAATTCCCGAATTAGAGGCATGACAATATATTTCAGTCTGGATGTAACATCACACAGTATTTCTGCTGAATACCATAAGTAACACCTTTGATATATGGAAAGGTCTCATGTTAGAAGCAGTGCTGTTCACAGGTGGTAAAGAAACGGTCATGAATGTACATCATTATCCCATCAGAGAAGTGTTGAAATGTAATGTGTCAAAGCACTTCACTAAATCCATTTGCATCTATGTCACTGTAATATCAGTGTCAGAACACAAGCATTTTATACAGGTACTGTAAAGGTTACCTTGATACCTTGGGAACACTTTGATACCTCAGGTGTGAAAATGAAACAGATAATGGATTCAATGCAAATCCAGCCAGTGATACACAACTTTTAATATGCCTCAGAGAGCATTTTTAGAACCATTTGCTGTAAATGTTGTTTTAGTGACCCCCCCACCCCACCCCATTGGAATTTTTAAGGCAGTATCTATTTTTCTGATAGACAGGCCTTCGCTGAACTGAGATCTGGGTCTAGTGCTGAAATGATTGCTTTTCCATATTCACTATGTAATAATCATGGATAAATGTTAAAGCAGTCTGAGCTTTCTGCTGTTACAGATTTTTAGTAGTTTCGCTGAAAATTCAGGCTCCATGGATTGTGTTCAACTTATATGTTGAAACTTTCATGCATTTTCAAAATAAATTATATTACCAAGTCTGACAATTCTAGAATGGTGACAAAATTTTTTAAGGTTTGGGAAATAAAAATTATATTTTATTGTAAACCGAAATATGAATGTGCAAAGACAAAAATAACACAAAGCATAGAAATTACTTGACTACAGACTTGTCTTTTAAATTATGTGTGACAGAATGATGTCACTTTACAAATACCTATCTTGTTTATGGGTATCCTAATTGACCTAACCTGCACTGGATGTCTTAATTATATTTTTCATGCACCTGATGCAGTGTGGGGGGCCAAGACCTAATGCTTTGCCAGCCATGAGCAGGAGAGGACTAGTAAGGATGAAGCTTCGTCATTCTGGGCCCAGTTAATGTTTAATGGTTTTAAATATATATATATATATATATATATATATATATATATATATATATAGTTTGTAATATTGGATAATTCATACTGGGTGTTTTTTATATAGTTAATGAGAAGTCTTTTAAAAATTAAATAATTAAACATGATATTCTGACAGGGGGTGCAGGGGTGCAGCAGGTTTGACCAGGTCCTGCTCTCCGGTGGGTCTGGGGTTCATGTCCCACTTGGGGTGCCCTACAATGGACTGGCGTCCCGTCCTGGGTGTGTCCCCTCCCCCTCCAGCATTACACCCTGTGTTGCCGGGTTAAGTTCGCCGTGACCCCGCTTGGGATAAGTGGTTTCAGTCAGTGTTTCTATCTGTGTGTGTGATACCCTGACGATTCCTTTTGGTTCTCATGCCTTATGTCCATTAACCTGTGGGCATTTCAGAGGACAAAATCTGAGGTGTAAAAATCTGCACTGGTGATGCTTCACTGGGCTCTGGGTATCACAGATGTTTCAACGAGTTTGATCCTGTAGATGACTCACTCCCATCAGCAGCAGTCATCAAAGCTTTTTTAAATTGTTTTTGTAACAGATGTGTTTATCGTGTTCATCAGCATCTGCATAGCACTGCGCATTTTGCCGCTTCAAGCACTATAAGGGAGCTGTGGGGCTTCCTGCTGAGATGGAGATCTGTCAATCATCTGCCCCGTGCTGCTCCCTCCTCTTGGCAGGAAGCAGATAGGAAGTGTCACAGCAAGACAGGAGATGGTGGGCCTAGCACAGGGCTCCACTTTTTTATTTTTAGTGTTATATAAGAGTCCGAGAAGCCAGATGGAGCTGTGATGGAAACACAAGGTGGTCTACCTCTGGTTTATGGATGAGGCCTGCAGAATGCGCTCTAAATCAGGCTGAGTGGGAGGTGCCACACAGCAGACAGACACTAACTTCTTTGCATGACCTACCATGCAAGGACCAGCTTACAGGGCACCAGGGTCTTGCAGACAGTTCCTTAAAATGAATGAATGAATGAATGAATGAATGAATGAATGAGAAAAAGCTGCACCCTGTGGCTGGGAGTTACTAGAGTCCTGACACACGAAAACATTTCTGAAGGCTGAAAAGAATAGCCTGTGGGAGCGCAGACAAATTTGAGCGTCACAGCCATAAAATAAATTTGTAGGCTGTCACTAACCGACCCTGGGAAGACGGAAAGAGAAGGGAGGGGAAAGAGAGACATGGTGCCAAGTCGCATACTAAGGAGCAGCCGTCCTCGAGCATCATTCAGTACACGCAAAGGTGGAGCCGAGTTTAGCTTTTTATGTTTATTACTGTCGATGCGGCAAATGCCAATTGATTCAGTTGCTCGCAACACCGAGGTACCAGATGGCCAGGTGTCTGTAGGGATATCGCAGAAGAAATGTGAGTCCCTCAGATAAGGTGCCAAGACTTTTCGTCATATGTTAAGCTTTTCATTTTATTGAATATATGGATATTATATGGGTTTTTTCCAGAGTACATGAAATAACAACACTTGGAGCAGTTGGCTCGGTGAGACAACTTATCAGTTTTTTGCACAAATAAAATTAAAGGTGAACAGTGCTGCTGTGTATAAACACAATAGGTCTTTTTTACTTTAATGGCTTGTTTGGGTCTTGAGCTATAATCTCTTATGGCTCTGCCTATTTCCATACTTTATCGTCTGTACCTTTGTACTGCTGAAGGTCTATTCAGTTTTCAAAAAAAAAAAATGCAGCTCTATAATGTCACTCGTAATACAAAAGGGCAACAGCAATCTATTCTGTGTCATTTTTTGATTGCACACCGTGTGAAAATGATTTCTTCATGTCTATCAGAGGAGCGGAGAAGGCTCAGTAACATTTTTTTTTTTTTTAACTATTATTTTTTTTAAAAAAACCATGAAATAAAGCAGCATGTTTTGCTGCAAAAAAGTTTTTGACATCTGGGCTCCTTGAAATTTTTGCAGAAACAGAAAGCACTGGTATGTAAGTAATGCATGTAATTCATACAATATATGTGGTCGCTTAATAAAAGATTATTATCTGCACAATGTATTTTATCACACTAGGACAGCTGAGAATTTTAATCTTATTAATGGAAATATGAAGCCCTCTGTGTCTGAGAAATTAGTCTCCATACCATTCATATCCATACAGAGATGTAGCTAAGCATCATTATCAGCCATTATCTATACCTTTTTCCACGGCAACTTACAATGTTAGGTCTGTACATGAAGCTACTTATTATGATTTAATCCTTTATACAGCAGGGAAATTTTTACTGTATTAATTCAGTGGAAGGGCACTACAGCAGAAGCAAGGATTCAAACCCAGGACCTTCGATTGTGACGGCTCTGAACAGAGAAGGGAGTGCGATGGTGTGGTGGGTTTGGCCCAGGCCAACTGTGTGGCAAGTCTGGGGTTCGAGCCCTGCTTGGGGTGCCTTGCAGAGGACTGGTGTTGCATCCTGGGTGTGTTCTCTCCGCCTTCGGCCTTGTACCGTGCTGCCAGGTAAGACTCCAGCTCAACGTGACCGCACTCGGGACAAGCTGTTGTAGACGTTCGTTGGCTCTAAACCCTGCATCGCCCTCATTTCTTTCTGAGATCTAGAACTTGATTAACCTGAAATTATTTTCCAAAAGGATTACACCGAAATGTGCTTTGGTGGTGCAATGCCTGTATGTGTTGAGGCGAAGAACTTATGGTTTTACTGCCACAAGGCACAGTGCACATAAGGTGAGGTACTCATCAATTTGAAGAGGCAATTGCAGTGATAGCAAGGGCCGTATGATGTGTATTAGGACCCACTAACACACCCCACTCCCAACCCCTTTTGTTTGCACGCTACGAATTGCTAATTCAGCTAGAGCACTATAAGTCTGTAGAAGGCCGCTCATGCATTAAAATCTTGGAAACCGGAATGTCCATTTACAATAAAGAGTTTCCATTGCCTCTAATCAACTTTTCTGTTGGGACAACAAATAATGCTCAGCTTCTGGTCAGCAATTTACAGCTAATGGGCCTAATAGGTGTCACAGCAGGTTGTTTGCTCTCTCCCGTTTAAGTTGCGCAATGCAGTTTCTGCCGTTTCCCTGCTCTCCTCGAAGAGAAAGGCATTGACGTCTTGAAGTTGGTCGCTCAGAGAAACACGATCACAAAAATGTTGGGAAAGTACCCGTTCAGCACAGACGTTCCTTGTTAGCTTTTGCATTCTTCACCCCCGTTCACCCCTGCTCTTTTTGACAGCCACGTCTGAATACAAGGCCCTCATTTTTCGGCATTTTGGCAAAATCAAAGTTTGTTTTGTTCATCGCACCTCTCTCAACAGGACAACAGCGGCAGGCATTTTCCGAGCGCAAAAAACAAAAAAAAAAAAAAAAGACCACCGTAGCAAAAGTGCAGAAGATAACAGGTAAGCAAGTATTACCACAGACGAAAACAAAGGACAGAACGACGGCGCCATCGGAATGCAAAGGTTACCAAATAAAAACATGGTGATAAATAAAACAAATTACACAAGGATTATATTACGCCACTACATTCGAATTTAAATGCCGTTCTGAAAGAACTCGCTTTTAATGCCAATGCTGAGAAACAATGACAAACTTGTTCAGTGCACATTATGGGTAACAATAAGTTATGATTGCATAACTAGGACTGTAACAAGGGGCAGCTTTGAAAAGGTGTCCTCGAAAAAGTCCCTCTAATTTCACTTGTTCCAGAAGTGGCTAAGGACGTGGCAGGATAAGAGACGTGATGGGCAAATCTAAGCAGTTTGTTCCATTTCTCTGATTTATACGAAAAAAAGCATTAATACTCAATGAAAATCTGAGAAACAGATCTTGGGCGAGAATGCAAGGTGGATGTCTTTGGTCTATGGAACACTTATTTTTTTCGGATTTCAAAATTGAACTTCAAACACTGCTTTAAAAGGAGTCCATATGCCGTATCAGTGACAACTAGACAACCACAACTAATCCGATTCCTTTGTTTATTAGGAAAATAAAACATTTGCAATGTTTATTTCCCTGATGTGCTTATCAGCCATCCCTCTGTTTATTCATTCTTTTGTTTATAAGACTAGAGGCTGCTCTTCTTTCCAACACGAACATAATGTTTTATTCCCTTGATGTCTTAAAAAGTTGCATAGCAACAATTAACATACAATTCATGGAGTATAACTTAGAGAAAGGGGGTTGAAGCTATAAAGAGCAAAATATTTTACATACTTGACTTTTACTGCTATACACAAAAAAAAAGGCTTAAAAAATCCTCTAAAACACTATTCTCTGAAAGGTCATCACCTTTTATTGATATTAAATTATAATGTACTCCAAAAAACACAGTATTGTACCTCCCAGCATGATTTTGCCATAATTTATCGGATTCTTCCAAATAAACAACATTATTGTGGCCTCTGGGCTGTGCTCTCAGTACATGCAGAGGAGGTCATCTTCGGGAAGGTAAAGGGAGCTTCGTAGTGGGCCATTGCTCAGGTTGGCTACTCTAAATGTCAGCGATGCTTCCTCATTGGAGATGTGGCTCCAAATCTTTTTACGTCGTGGTCACGGAACAAGGAGGAAGACACTCTGAAAGGCAGTAGGTGGGGTAGCAGTTAGAGCTGCCACCTCGAAATCAAAGGCCCAGATTTCAAATCCCTGCTATTGCTGTAGTTCCCCTTGAGCATCATATATGCCCTAAATTCCTCCAGTATACATCGCCCAACTGGGTAAAAAAACTGTAAAATCATTTGGGGGGAAAATGTATCAGCTAAATAAGTAATAATGCCCTATGTATTTATACCCATAACTAGGAATGGAATCTATGTCTCAGACAAAAACATGAATATTTTGCTTGTAGCCTAATAAAGTTAACAGAAACTCACTATGCATGTCTGTTTATTACAACAGTTGTAACCATTTAATGTCTATCAAAGATAATCTTTTTCATTTAATTTTCTCAGTTAATGCAGTTATTTTCTAGTGATAGAAATGATTATGTCTGAAGTATGGAAAATGCTGAGGTCTGGAGAGAATTCGGAGTAAATGTCCAGACTACTAAAATGCAGTGCATAGCATCTGATTAATAAATTGCTGCATACGCTGTTTGGGCAAGAGTTAAATAAATCTCAGGCTTCAAAGCATCAGGAATCAGAGCACGTAAAATAGAACTAGTGCAGTCCAGAAATTATACCTGAAAATGGCAAATCATCTAATGTCAGCAGTTTGTTAACAAGTTCCTGAATATACACTGAAGTTATATCTGCAGCATTAGTGTATCACTGAAGCACAGACACCCTAATTATAGATTCACAGACGAGTGCCTTGGATCAGACAAGCCTAGTGGCTGAACAGGGGATTAGGCTTTTCATTAAATCTTACCAGAGCCTGGCTGCCACATTATGTTCCCATAACACCACTATAACAGTGTCGTAATATAGCACACATTTTTTGCCCAGTGTTAATGTAAATAGGTGTTTAAAAATGCACAGTGTGCTCAGCGTACAGCGAATGGCCGTGAGACGCTGGTCGCCTCGCTTGTACGGTGCATGGAGCTGTACGCCTCCATTGCCAGTGTTTCAGTGACACACTGACAGAAATTGAGTTTATCCTGCAGGGGGTCCCACCACCTCTCTTCATCTCGTGTTGAGTCAGAGACGGTTGCCATAGAAACCTGGCAAATACCAAGCTCCATCCCTTCAGATGGGGCGTTCAAATTTGGCCTGGTTTAGGGCTCACGTTGTCTGGAATTATTTTTAAGTGCCTCAAGATAATGAGGAAAAGCAAGAATAAAAAGCAAGATTAAGCAGTAGACAGTTCATAAAAGCAGAGGCAAAGAAGGACAAAAAAATTATAAAGTTGGGATGAAAAGAATTGTTATTATGAAATGACCACGTGACAAACCTTAGACTCAGGTCAGACACTATATTGCTCAACCGGCAAGGCAATATGAAATATCTGAAATGTCGAAGATATGATTACTCTGTAGTAAATGTAACGGAAATGCAACGATATCCTGTAAATGTGAGCCTTGTTTACTTACAGGTAGCAATCAATCACACAGAAAACCCAATCACATATCAAAAATCATGCCATCAATTTCATTCCTATGATAATTATGCCTGTGCATAAGTTCTGAATTGCTGTCGCTCTACTACAGCTGCACTAAATGTAATCTTTAAAATGACACCAGGGCTACGGTGAGACAATTAGCAGGGCAGAATGCGACAGGCCTGTGTTTGGTGGTCCTCTTTAACTGGATTTACAAAGACAAGGCGGCAAATCCGCAGCTCTTCAATTGAAAACTGAGTAATTATCCTCACTTACTGGACAGACTAATGACTCTACTTCTGTAAATGTGGACATGATCAGGCCATAGGTGGGGATTTAAAAATGCATGAAAATATAGTCAGGTGGATATTAAAGGCTGAACAATGCCCACAACAAATCTGGCACTCACTCTGGAATATGACTTTTTTTCCAAAGGAAAAATTTCATTGGCTTCATTGTGAAACAGATTTTTTTGCCCTATTATGTCCATTTTCCAGTTGCGCTCCTGCATGCTTTTAAAAAGATCAAGATTATTGTCTGTGCGGCTGAAAATTTTCCCATCTGTGGCTTTATTGTCTGTGGAAAGAAAAGCAGCTGCTTGTCCTTAACAGATAACGATCAAAGGGATTAATCATTATGATGAAGAAAGAACATGTTAATGGTATACAGTAATAATAATGATGATGTTACGCAAAGTGCTCTGCTTTCATTTTCTGAGAAATACGTTGATAATAGACCACTAGGTATCTGAAATGAATGGTGACACATTACAGAATAAATCTTGAACACTAATATTTAGTGTCTATTGACTAAAATGTCTACTCTCCCAAAATTTTAAATTTGCAACTGTCAGCATACTTTTTCCCATTGTTAAACGTCTTATCTGAGGACAGAGGAATTTTATCTAGGCGGGAGATAAAAGTATATCTCACAATCTATTTCAAATTCTCACTCTTCCAGTCTCATGTTGAGATCAGGGAAAAAAAAAAATCATAATGTGTAGAACCATTGAACTCAGTTGACAAGGACACACATTATAAAACAAATAAACAGAGCAAACTGCTTTCCCCAATGTCAGGACCTTTGAGAGAAACAGTATACAAGGCGAATGATAAGCAGCACGATCCATATAAGCAGAAACAATCATCGAAAAGTATCAATTAAATCTCGGGGAAGGACAATCCCGCTGGAATTCATGGCCATTCACAGAAAAGGCTTTAAATCAAAATCAATATTCATTTCCATCTGTACTGAGATTTTTTTGGATGGGGAGGGGGGCAAAAAAAAAAAAAAAATCCCTAAAGACTTGGGTCTCCTTTAAACCCAGTCAGAAGCAGCGAAGCAGGAGCGCAAACGGTGAGCGAGCTTGATGGAAAAGTCAGGCAATATGAGTTTTAAGGATTAATGTTTGGAAGGTTTTAAATTCCCATGAAAATGCAAATCCATTTATTTGCAATCATTTCAAAAGTGTGATATTTCCCTCCATATGTATATGCTCATTTATTTCTCATTTAACTTACATGTATATTTATTTGTGATGGGGGGCAGAAAGCCTCCAAATCAGCAGAAGCTCGGTACTGCACTAGGGCTTTTACTTGGGAATATGATATTCAAGGGGGAAAAAAAAAAAAAAAAACATATTGGAAAATCTCAGCTGTCCACAGAGTTCAGAGTTATCTACAGCTTTATCCCAAAGCTATGTCGTTTCTCATTTGAAGGATTGTTCTCAGACTAAAAAAAAATTGGCTGAGGAGTATTATCGGCATCATCCGTTCTATTATTAAGTGTACACCACAAGTCCCCGGTTGTCAGGACGACGGCGGCGGCGGCGATGGCGGCAGTAACGGCTGTCCTGGCCTGACTGTGACTCTGCAGTTAAGCCCAGAGCAGATTGCAGCTGATACACTATGACATTTCCAAACAGCAGCGGAGATGTCCGCACCCCAAAATCTCCTCTCCATACAGACAAACACAAAGTTATCGTGCTGCATAGCTGAGCGACTCCCTCAAAATGTCCCAAACAACAGTCAGCAACACAGACATAAATAATTATCCCTGCGCTGCAAGTATTTTATTACACCTGTTAGCACGATTGCAAAGCCACATATACAAGCACACCTGTTACATATTTACCCAGTTTAATTTTCCTTGCTTAAAACCGTTGTTGAATTCATGGAAATTAACCCCGAGAAGTATAGAACATAAGGTGAAATAAAGTGAATAATGAGTTCACTTCCACTGGTGTTGATGTGGAGAGCTGGGATTTTTAACAATTTTTTGTCATTCTGCTGGACCAGAACTGAACGTGGGTTATTAAAATGCTCGTGGGGATCCAAACAGGCTGCAGTTTCAGCCGCTCAAGTGCGGCCCGGCCTGGTGAGCCGGACCAGGGTGGCACGCGCCAGCGGTCATATTTGGATTTTGAAGCTGCGGGGTCAGATGCAGCTCCCAAAAAAAAGGAAAAATCAAGCCAACCCCAAAGTGAAATTGCTGGTGTGTGCTATTAAAATCCATGCAAATGTGCTGGTACTTCAATAAAACAGAGTAGTAAAGGTTTAAAGTTGCGCTTATTTTGTGGAAGTTGATTTGTTTTGCATATACTTTACATGTGCATCATGTCTGAACCCCGTCAAACCTCACGTTTCACAAATTTTAACAAAGGGATTTGTTACGTCATTAAGTGTTGCTCGTCTCTTTCTTTATGGTGTTGCTTACACTGTTTCGGAAACGGAACAATGGGACCTAACATAACAAACACCAAATGACCAGGAAACGTACCTGTTTGTGATATCTTACAACATGTCCTGCACGCGAAACAGGAAGTAAATTAAAAAAATAAACATAAAACAAACGAAGGAATAGTTGCACTAAACACAAAGAAATGGTGGTACCGCTGACTACCAAACATTTCCTACTTCACTTCCTGCTACCAGGTGCGGGGTGTTTAGGAGGCCAACAAGAGCCAGGCTAAGCAAGAGTATTTAAGTTACTCTTCAGCGCCTCCTGTGGTCACAAAGAAGGAATTGTGGTATCTATCTGTAGAATGGAATGTGAGAAAGATGTGAGACGTACCCCAATGTGTGGTGTTGGGGCTCGAACCATTTTGAAAAATGCAAAAGATTACGCTGACATTTTTAAATTTACTGAAGTTGAAACTGAATTGCCTCCAAGTAAAGGCTCTGGGTACTGAAAGGTGGGAGCAGCTGATAGCATGATGGTTAGTGCCCCTGCCTTTAGACATAAGAGTTGCAGGTTTGAGCCTCACATCCAGCTGTAATCCATTTATTTATTTATTTATTTATCAGATGCGTTTCCCCAAAGCGACTTCCACTGAACTCTATGTAGTGTTATCAACCCACACACCTTATTCACCAAGGTAACTTACACTGCTAGATACACTACTTACACTGGGTCACTCATCCATACCCCAGTGGAACACACTCTCTCTGCCACTCACACACTATGGGTGAACCTGAGCAATATGTCTTTGGACTGTGGGAGGAAACCAGAGCACCCAGAGGAAACCCATGCAGACAAGGGGAGAACATGCAAACTCCACACAGACTGAGAGGGAATTGAACCCTTGAGGAAGGTATTTACTCTAAATTGCTCCAGTAAAATTACCCACCTGTTTAAATGGGTAAATAGTTGTAAGTAGATAAACGTTGTAAGCTGCTTTGGAGAAAAGTATCTAGTAAAAATTCTGTAATATTTTAATTTTGAAACCATTATTAAGTTAAAGCCTTTTTTCCCAGGGCAACTTGCAGTTTCAGGGTTGTACACTAAACTACTCACAATTATTTACCCATTTGTACTCCTGAATTTTTCACTGAAGTATTTAACTGCAAGTACCCTGCTCAAAGGGTCCTAGAGCAAGAGTGGGATTTGAACCTGCATCCTACCATTGGAAGACAACCACTCTACCCACTACCCCCGCTGTCCAAAATATAAGTTAAAAATAGGTTCTGACACCTATAAGGGACAGAAAAGCCCAGAACTGGGCAGCAATTTAAGCCACTGGGCCATTTCCTGTGCTTTGTTAATGTTTTCGCACATCGTACCAGAATGACAATACTCATTTTCAAGTACATTTGACTTTTTAAATTTAAATGATACGCTTTTCAAGTTTATAGCCCACTGGGACACTAGGAGAGAAGAAACTGATTTAGACCTGGAAGACTTATTGTGGTAGTAGCTTCAGTAAATCAAAAAAACCATCACATCACACTGTCACTGTGAACTCCACAACAGAGTACATGATAATAGTATTTAAAAAGATATCTCAGCAAAAAAAAAAAAAACAAAGTAAATAACCTCACAAGAATTTAATTGCAATCGTACTTAAGATATGGTTTCATAGTATAATCAAAGTGTTTGATTCATGTTCAGGAAGCATTACAGTGAGAGCTGCTGCACTCGCATAAGGAAAACTTGATGTAGGGAAATGCACACACATGCACATTTTTGGAACCGCTTGTCCCATACGGGGAACCGGAACCTACCCGGCAACACAGGGCATAAGGCCAGAAGGGGAGGGGACACACCCAGGACGGGACGCCAGTCCGTCGCAAGGCACCCCAAGCGGGACCCGAACCCTAGACCCACCCGAGAATAGGACCCGGTCCAACCCACTGCGCCACCACACCTGTAGGGAAGTAATCTAGGATAAAGTTGCTTTAAATCTCCATGGTGGTGAACTGGAACCTGGTGCTAACCCAGTCAAAAACTGTGTTGAGTTTGCATGTTTTCCCATGTTTCATCTGCTTTTATGTTCACATTTATTCATGAGATGAGATATTTCACATTTTTGCTTAAGCAGTATATGCAGTTATTTTGTGCACCAGATGCTATGCACTGCATTTTTAGTAGTCTGTACAATTACTAGAAATTCTGCCCAGACCACAGCATTTTTCATAGACATTTATAATGTATTCATTCAGCTGGTGCTTTTCTCCAAAACGATTTACAATGTTAAATGTTATTTACTCATTTACACAGCTGGGAAATTTTTACTGGAGTAATTTAGGTAAGTACGTTGCTGAAGAGTGCCACACTAGTAGATGAGATTCAAAGCAGCAACCCTTGGATCTAATGGAAGTAGCTGTAACCGTTATGCTATCAGCATCTCCGCAAGTCAATATTTACCCTACAGTTGAAATAACACAGCACCCAACTTGTCTCTGACACACAAATGTGAACAAAAGCCTGGGAAAACTAAGGAAAAAGCAGATTTCAGAGCAGATTTTTCCAGCAGGTCCTCCAATTAAGCTAATCTAGTGCCTCTGTCTGAATAGGGTCAATAGAATAAAGGTAATCTGATTAATATTTTGTCTCTTGTACTAACTATAGTGTGGAGTAGATAGTATAGCTATGGTCCCCTTTGCTGGGTCCCCATGAATCCTGAAGATTAAAACCCATACATGCTGGAGCCCAACAGGGATTGCAAACACTGTCTTTTTTTGGGTCTCTGGGTTTAGCAGGATGAGCCAGTACCACTTGCTAAGGCCCAGGTTGGTGCTGCATTTAATCCTTTCTAAATGGTTGATGAGCTCATCCATGCTGGGCATGGGGTATGCATCAAACCCTGAAATAGCAGTGAATTGAGAAACATCACTGCAAAACCTTCAGCTCTCATTTTTTGTAATCTTTATGACCGGGTAAGCCTATGGACTTTTTGATGATTCCCAGGTGCAACATCTGCCACGCCTCCTGGTAAGCATCCTGCTGACAAGCAGTAGCAATGGACAAATGGCAGATCATGACCCTCTTCCTAGGGACTGGGTGGATTTGGTGGCAAATTGGTTGAGTGCAACCAGTGATTTCTGGGCATGCTGTTTCAGTAGGTAAATGATCTTCCGTTGCAGTGATCTAAGGTCTGGTCCGTGTTGGTCATCTTGACAGGCAGCCAAAAATCTGATAGGAAGAAAAATGACTTCTCTTTCCTTCCACTGAAAAAAGAAAAGGGGGAAAAAAAATACTAACTTGATACAGCTGTTCATGTTTCCAGGCTGACTTGCCTTATAGTTGATAATGCCAACTTTCTCGTGTACAGTGTAAAATCTTGTTCAGTAAAACCTGACTTCAGCTGATAACTTTTAATGTTTTGTGGCTCTGTGTTGCTGTTGTATGAATTCTTTTACAGATGGACAGCATGCAGGTTTGTTTCTTTGCAACTTGTTTGATGTGGGCCCAGCTGGATCACTTATGCTTCTTTAATGATGTCCAGCAGACCTCATAGTGGACATGAAGGAGCTCAAAGAAAGAGAGCTCTGTTGATTCACGGAGGACATCCCAAATGGCAAAAACATGGATGGGTAAGATCTGACTCCAGTTCTTTCAGTATTCTTGCCTTTATTCACTTAAGCATCTGCATCAGTGTCTGTATCGCATTACCACCCAATTGGTTTGTAGATGATGCTCAAAGTAGCACAGAGATCCTACCAGTCACAATACACTGATCACAGAAATTTCACGTTTTTTTCCCGGAACACGATGATTTCTTTGGGTACACAACAGAATGAGATGTCAGGTGTCATCTTTGGTTTTAGCTTGCTGATGTCATATTGTCTCAGGACAGTGAGTGGGATAAACAGCTAGAATGATATCATATAGGTTAGAGTTACAGTTAAGATAGCTAACCGTAACCCTAACCGTAACCCTACTACTAACACAGGAGTTTTAGTATGGATTCCCAGGCTGTCACATGGTGGTTGTGCTGGTTCCAAGAACACTGGTTCATCAACAAGGGCACAAGCTGCCTGAAGATCTCATTTCCCATTGATGGAACTAGGGTGCTGCAAGCAATTGTGTGATACCGATCCAGGTTAGAATTTAAGCATTAGAATCTAGAGATGCTTGCAGCATGTTCTCTACCGAGACTTAGATGGGAGACTTTACAAACGTCCCCAGTTAAAATGGATTCAAGGCTTTTCGCCTAATAATCCTGGTTTTCAGTCTTCCTCCATCTGTGATGTCAAAGAATTTTGTGACGTTCTGTAATATCAAATTGTTAAAATTGTTATAACATTGTCAAAATGTTATCAAGAAACTTTGTATTGTATGCTTAATGAGACAATTTTCTGCAGGCATGATTTTTATAAGCCTGGCAGTTTCAAGGGCCTTTGACCGAGCTGATAGGGACATATAACCTGGAGGTTGATGTTGAAATTGCAGTAGGGCCCCTGCTGTAGTAGTCTTGAGCAAGGCACTAGCAATGATACTACATAAAAATATATTGCTGAATGAGTGAGATTGAAAGCCACTTTAGACTAAAGCCTCAACTATGAAATAAAACTGTTGCACAACAATTGTCCTCCCTTACCTTGTCTTTGGAACCTGTCTCCAGAGCATTTCAACCACACATTTAACGGATTAAAATGTCCTTGTCTGACCATGAGTGGTGACCTTCAATATTATGTCAGAGTATTACAAGCACATTATGATTTCACAGAAATCTGCCAAAAAAAAATAGGGGAAAAAGCCCTGGGGGAGAAGATGGGACACACAATGTGGTACAAGTCAGATTAATATTGTCGTGACACACTGGGAAGTCTCTCTAGCTGTGGTCTGAGAGCAGCTTATGGAGTTTTACACGGACGCCCTGAGTCTTATTGTGAGGTAGGCTTTTCGCTGCATCGCATGCTGGCTTTGCAGATCCCACTCCACAGCGTGTCACTACGCCCAGTTCAGCTTCATTCATCTCAGTGTAATAATTAATCTGCCAGGATTGGTTGCCTGGGGCCCCCTTATTGTATGTTGTTATTTTTCATTTAGTCTACTTTTGTAAATGCATATTCTCTGCAGAGATACAGCACTACGGAAACCATTGCAGGTACTGTAGCACCGTGGTCTTGGATATCATATGAAAACAACTGGAAAATGTTTACTACATGGGAAAGTGAGGAACTGAAGTAAAGCATTTGCAACCTGCAACTGAATTACTGCAGATTTAAATCAAATTTTTTAATGACTGAATGTCAAGGATGGAAGTGGGTAGATCGCAGCTAAACTGACAAGGCATTATACACTGATTATGTACACAATATCAATTGCTTTAAACACAAATATCAATAAACTACCTGTAACATGCAGCAGAAAGATCCTTAAATCATGAAGGATAGTCAATAGAGCAAAATTAGCCTGTTCGGGAAGCTCAGTGCACAGTACTGTGGACAAATTAATAAGCAGACAAAATGTTAAAATGTCTCCTGATGGTATGCAGTTTGTATATTTTCATGCATTTTGTTTTGATAATTTTGCCATTAGGATTTCAGTGCTGCACATTACACTAAAGAGAAACTTTAGGCCCTGCTTAAATATGCAGGTTAATCCTTGGAGCCTTTTAACGGCATTTCTGCAGCTTACTTCTAATTAAGATAAGGTTATCATTTTTTCCAATTATCCTGAGAATGCAATTAAAGCAGCTTCTAATAAGTAGTGCAATCATTTTCTAAAAATTACACGGGTTGGAAGAAGACATATAAGTTTAACAGTGCAGGGGTACATTTCAGTAGTTTATTAATAGGTCTGCAGACAGTTTTTTCTATAAATAGCCAAACATAATATTTGCTGTCCCACGCCGAGCTGTGGTTTAGAAATTATAGTATGAGGTCCTTACTGCTGAGACAACGACAGGGAAATGTTTTAGGGATGAGCTCAATAAATAATGGATCACTTGATCCATATTACTTGGGATCTCATTTTAGAGAAGAAAAATGTTCTGCAGTAATGCATTGTAATTGTTTGCTCATGTATATTTGACAGTATGATGTATAAATGACTGATGGTTGCAAACTTCACCCCAAAAGAGTCCTGCTCTCGCTGTATGTGAACACTGCTACAGTACATGTGTTATTCTCCTCTATGATACTGACATGATACTGTTTATCATTGTCTTATGTGGACCAATAACATGAAATAGGATCTCTGTGAACAGAAATACACATATTTACACCAGAAAGTAAATAAAATCCTGCAGAGTGGGCCCTCTTTTTCGTAAGGTTCCAACATACCTTTTGCAAACATAAGTTATTTATCTATTAAGATGTGTCTTTTTAAGAATCTAAGAGTAAATGGAAGAATTGAGAATAGTAGGTGCATAGAATAGTGGTTATGAGTCTTACAACACCTCTGCTATTTACTTACGGTGAATTGAAGTAAAAATAACTTTGCTATACAAGTAATTTAATATACTTCCTCCCACATTTCAAAGACATGCAATTCAGGAGAAAGAGTGATGCTAAATTTTGTGTGTCACCGAGTGAGTGAGTGAGTGAGTGAGTGAGTGAGTGAGTGAGTGAGTGAGTGTGTTTGTGTGTCTGTACCCCATAATGTACTGGCATCTCATCCAGGGTTGTACCCCCCTGCCTTTTGCGCCCAGTGGTTCTGGGATAGGCTCCGAACCACCGTCACCCTGACCGGGACAAGCAGTTCCGGAAAGCGAGAGAGTTCGGTATGCGATCAGTTCAATATACAATCATAAGTTTCCCCGAACAAAGATGGTAGCAAAATAGCAGTTCATAAAGATATTATGGTCTTTGTACAAATATTGCTTTAGACTGAGCATTTTTAATATAAGACAAACCAGTCTTTTAGTTATAAAAAGGTACCATTTAACACATATTTTTGCAGTGGATTTATCTTCTGATCTTTACATCGCTGGAATTAACTTGGTAGCACCATTTAGTACTTGATTCTCCATATCGGCCTCCGCTGATATGGCTTAGATAGACTGGCTGATTTAAAGCGAGCCGTGAAGAAGACTAATCGGGTTTATACTTATCTACAACTGTAGCACTCAAAAGCCTCTACCGGCCTCTCACATCAGAATTATACTGCTCTGCTTTTCATTTGCTTCTCCCTTAAGGATTATCCAGCTGTGCAGGCTGCTCTGGAATAAAAAGGAAAAAGCAGAATGCAGACCAATCTTTCAAGTTAAATAAAAAATTGAAAATCAAGCTAACAATTTTTTTGAAATTATTATTTCGGCAAATGGAGTCCAATGTCGAATGTGCAAATATGACAATGTTTTGAGCCAAAATAATGACATGAAGCCTAATCATTGCCTGTCCTGTGAATGCTGAGAAAAGAAAGACTCCCTTTGCAATATAATGAAAAAAGAAACCGCTCTCTCCCCATGCCTAAAACTTTAATCAAAGACATGGGGGGGGAGTAAGAAAAGCAATATCAATGAAAGTTTTTCCCAAAATTGCAATGAGACAGAATTCTAAAAGGCAACAACTTCTCTGATTTAACATTTTTTTCTATTTGTTTTATTTCCCCAATGCCAGGTGAGTCTTATTAGTAATCAGAGACTTATTAGCATGTGCCAATCATGTCCCTAAACTCAAATTTTACAACCATAAAAATTGTTATTTGACGGCATTGGCCCAAAGCATTACAGCTGGGTCAAAGTCAGTTTGACTCCATACAAAACAGCACACCTGCTTTATATCACATGGTTAGAATACTGTAAATCGTTCATGTTTGGGCGTAAAAGGGTATGACCAATAAAAACAATGAGATGTGGTAATTTGCAAAAACTTTGGATGGCAGCATAGCTGTTTCAGTGTATCTGCTGAAGTTTATCCCAAAGGAGGAGACCGATGTCATGATTCTTGAAGTGCAGGTCACGTACATAGGCATTATTGGGAAAATTGATGTAAATCATTATACACACCTAACACTGTAAGTTTCTCTGGAGAAAAGTGTCAGCTTAATATACGAATACTGTATTTAAAAGTTTATTTACGTGCTTGCGATCTAAATTCACTCCACTTTATGAAGCTAACATATTGGTTTTGCTTGATTTTGAACAGTTGACATCAGTACTAGTATTGGTCATAATTTGTTAATGATGCATCATTGTTAAGGCATCAGGGCAACTTCAATTGTGCAAAATAATTAGTCCCCTCCCAAACCAAATAAATAAATGTTCATCCTTGATAAAACAAATGATGCACATTGTAGAAACCCTCTTTTGGTGCTCTCCATGCAGTGGAGTGTGAAAAAGCAGCCATCCACCCGGCTCTCATTGGAATCGGGTCAGAGCACTTGCAGGTGTACAAACAACACCACATTCCTGAACTCGTTTTAGTGGGAAAAGCCATTTACATTTACATTTATTTATTTAGCACTTTTCTCCAAAGCGACGCACAATGTAGTGTTACCAGCCCACACACCTTATTCACCAAGGTGACTACAGCAAGGTGACTTTTAGGGACTAGTTTCACTTTATCTAATGATGTTTTCAACTTCTTGTGAAATTTTCCTTGACGTCCTCTGTCCTGCTAAGAACACTCTGGCTGTAAGAAGAGGAAAAAGTAGCCGCTGTGTTATGTGGGATCAACATACTGGAGAGCAGAGATATTGAAATCAATGTCAAAATATCAGAATGTGTATAATTTTTTATACACTTCGATATTACAGTAATAGTTTTTTTTTTTTTTTAATGCAAATTTTAAAAGAGGAATCCATTCCTAGTTACTTCCATCCATCCATCCATCCATCCATCCATCATTTTGAAAACTGCTTATTCGGGTGAGGGTCATAGGGGCACCAGGCTGAGCATAACAGACCATACTTCCCTTTCCACAGCATCAGTTTCCTCTTGGGGGATCTGCAAGTATTTCCAAGCCTGACCAGCAATGTAATCTCTCCAGCATGTCCTGGGTCTGCCCAGGGGCCTCCTCACAGTGCAGCAACCCTGACACACCACCTCTTCAAGGTGCCCAGGGGCATTTTACCTAGATGTCTGAATTCACCTTAACAGGCTTCACTCAATCTGGGGGAGCAACGACTTTACTCTAAGCTCTTCAATGTGTCACGGACTGTGAGCCCCACCACCCAGGAGTGGATCCTCATTTCTGCCACTCGTACCCAGTCTTGTCCCTTCGGTCCCAACTTACAGCCTGTAATGATGGGTGAGGTACTTTTACATGTACGGGTCTTAAATATCTCATAATTACATTACCTTTCATGTTTTTATGGTCAGTCAGTGAGAGCATTTCACACATAGTTGTGTCCTAATGGTTACTGCAAAGATTTAATTCATACGAGCTTGGTTGTATTTATTATGTCTCACCTGCGGAGTGACCCTATGTCTGATGTATGGGAGCACTCCAAAGCCCGTTTGAAGAGGGAGAATATTGTGTTTGTATGACAGCCTTGTCCTCATCTGACCCACACTTTCATTACTGAGAAAATCGAAGGGGTAACAAACTGTGAACGTGCCACTGCCCCCGAAAATGCGTGCTGGGGGAAATACGATGGCAATCTCTTCTAACGGTCTATCTTCAAAGAAAGCCATTAACCAAAAAATTGAGAGCCACTTTATTAGGAAGTCATTTAAGCTCTCGGCATGTTGTAACGCAAAACCAGCTGGCTTCTAATGGTCTCAGGGTGGAAAAAAGGGAACAAAGAATTATAAAATCAAAATTAAAAAAGTGCCAGAGATGTGTTCAGATTATTTTTTGAATGCATCACACATAAAGTTGGGACTAATATTTAAAGGAGGGTTATGTAGAATTAGAGTAAATTCTTAATGCTGATTAATAATACAAAAAGTCTGTTTTATGCAAAGTGTTAATATGACCTGGAGTGTTATATGTAATAGACCACGTATAGGGAGGGTACGGTTTTTACCATCCCTGTGTACTAATTCTTGAGCCTTGCATCAGAAAAAAAGGATTTCTGTGAATTATGCAGTGCCACTTTCCGGAATATTATTGCTGCCATCAAGCTCAAGCCTGCAGAACGGCATCCTCTGTGCATCAGTGAACTCGAGCCTCGAACTACAGCGAGGGAAAGGAAGGGATGGGATGAGAGAAAGAGGAGCCACATTTGTGCTCATCCGCAAGAGAGGGAGCGAGAGAGAGCGAGAGAGTACACTTCGTTTGAGCATTTTATTTTTCGTCTTCTTCTGTTTTCCTCATCTTTTGCACTATACCAGTTGACCAATTCAACCAGGCAGCCGTGCGCCTTTATGCGGCTTCTCGTATGACACGGGATGGGAAGGGGGGGGCGCTCCGCAGCGTCGCACGGCGAGAGAGGCTCGTGCCACCGCATCCTCGTTCGCCAGCCGGCAGAGACAAAACAAAATACAATCCCTGGGAAGAAAACAAAACAAAACAAATCAAGAAAACAAAAACGACGATGACGACGGGAGGGAAGCGGCAAATCTCGTCTCTGCGTGTACGGAGCTTCCAGCCTGGCTCTTGCTGCTGCCTGCCGTGTGCTTTGTGGTTCGTTTGCGTGTTTCCTTGGTGCTGCTGGCAAAGTAGCTGCCGCCGGAGTCTCGCAGCCCTGAAACAATAGAGTCCTCGTCAGAGGGCACAGCTCAGTGATGCTGCGCATCGCCTTGCCGAAGAGTGACTTCTCCTCCAAAAGTCATCAATGGCTGCCGCCTGTACACGCCGTCATTGGAAAGCTGATCTATGGTTACCCAACGTTTTCTTTGGTGCAGGTGAAGGAGAAGATGGGGTCTTGCGGGGCGAGAGATGAACAGGATCGACCTCTTCGCCGTGGCCGGGGCCGGTTTTGCTTCTGGAGCTCTGCAACCACAAGAAAGAGAGTGAAATTGCCCTTTTTCTGGCTATACCTGGAATAATATTTGGAATAAAAACCACACTTCTCCAACTCTGACAGCCCAGGGTTCATTTAGCACTTTGGAGGAGATGGATCAACGCTCAGCTCTGGTGATATATCCCCCTTGTCAAAAGGCAAACCTCAGGGAGTGGGAAGGGGGAATAAAACACAGGGGCTGTTTGATTGCTCCATCCATTGAATCTGCCGGCTCGGCTCGCGCGAGGGAGCATCATTTACCAGCCGGAGGAGGACAGCTCTGAAATAGACATTGAGATGGGTGAAGCCATGCTGGACCTGCCATTAGAGGAGCCTCCAAGTGCAGGTGAATGAGACGTGTAGGTCCCCGGGGAGTTTGCAGCCTGTCTTCAAGCATGTATTTATGTGCTTGTGGACGCACTGTATGTACACGGTCGTCCACATGGGGACGCCTTCCAATGACTCTCGCAGGGAGCTGGCTATGGTGACAGCTCCGGGTGACTATGTGTTTGTGTCTTGCGTGTTTACTTATTTATAGTGACCGCTCTGTCTGCCGCCTATACCCATTTCCCATGGAGCTAAAAAAAAATACTCGAAGACGAGGAAGAAGGATGTCAACTTCCAAATTTCCACTTTGAATCTCTTCCATCACAGAGAACTGCTCTGCACACCGATCACGGTTTTCTGCATTTAACTCTAGTGACATGTTATGTATTTTGTATAGTTTTCTCCTTCATTTGTTTTCACCTTTTTGCTCACTTGGTTATTCTTAACCCTGATATGCAATTTATGACTGCTGGTGAAGATGGCGAATGCTCCAAAATGCTGTAGCAATGGATGCGATCCATGTGTTTTTTAGGTAATCTCTTTAAATGTGATGAGGCCACAATGGTAATTCTCTTTGTAGCACTGGCCGAGAGCAGAGGCAGCATTTTGAAATGTTATACTCATCCACCCGTCCTGGCAAAGTCATCTCGATCAAACCTCTTACTCATATGGCTTGCAAAAGGAACACATTTGTGAAGTAAATTCCTGTTTTATCTACCACCATCCCACGGGTGTTGGAAACCACAAACTTCAGACGTTTATTGCAAAGCGCGATTGGATTAATGTGCTGGGAGATGCAGCTGGTGTCAAATAAGAGGTGGTGGGTTGGAGTCGAGACAGACAGAACAGAGAGATTTCTAATTTTAGTCCGGCGGAGATGTTTTCATTGGGTCTGGGAATGGAGCATTGTTCTGCACCCCAGAGATTTGCTGCTGAAGAACCAAACCCAGACTCAACTTGTCATGCTGTGCTTGGGGAACGTGATAGTGTTCAACCACATATATCTGCTAGCGTGGAGAATGGAGAATGGAGAGCAGAATGAGCCATTCTATGTTGCAGGCATGAAGGTGGGAATTTTAGAGCTGTGCTGGAGCCCTGAGCCTTGAGCTGACATTCAGAAAACAGGAGAATAGCAATCTTAACATAAATCTCATGTGCAGATTCAATATTTATCGACACCAAAGACAGATATAATGCATTTGTAATCCTGCACCATCACAGGTGAATGTGATGTGATTTAAGGGTACAATACATTATAGGGGAAACTCATATTGAGTTGACAGTTTTTTTTATGTAGCTGTCTCCCAGCATGTCTGATACTCCAAAATAATGTGCAAGTTACAAAAGTCTTTTGCAAATGCTTGTGTGCCTTGATCAAGTCTGTATGATTTCAACAACAAAGGGTGTACTAGGATTTAAAAAATAGAATACAATATATAAGCTTATTAAAAGCTAACATTTTAACATATCGATGGGCCATTTACAGCCACATAAAATAGCTAATATTTCATTAGTTTACATTTTTTTTAAGATTTATGTTGCGGTGGAATGCTATGAGAACTATTTAACTATATAACTGTACAAAAAAATTATCCTTACTTCATAAGGTACAATGCATTTTAGCATAGGGTGCTGTAAAGTTTAAATGCAGGTGCAGTTAGAGAGACAAAAGTATCAGTTCAAATGGTTAATATTATATCTTGTTTACTAATCTCGACTTAATTTCAATAAACAATAATTGTTAATATGTGAGGGGGTGCGGTGGCGCAGTGGGTTGGACCGCTGTCCGGTGGGTCTGGGGTTCGAGTCCCGCTTGGGGTGCCTTGTGGCGGACTGGCGTCCCGTCCTGGGTGTGTCCCCTTCCCCCTCCGGCCTTACGCCCTGAGTTGCCGGGTAGGCTCCGGTTCCCCGCGACCCCGTATGGGACAAGCGGTTCTGAAAATGTGTGTGTGTGTGTGTTAATATGTGCACGTATATTTTGGAGCAATGCAAAACTCTAGCAGGTAATATTTCTTAATGTTGAACATACATCACATATGACAGAGTAAGTACCATGCATTTGCTGATATTAGACAAAGAATATAAAAAAGAACTTTGAAGTCCTGAATTTTGGTTGGTTTTAATTTAGATTATGCCATCATGCATATACAACCATTGTTATTACATTTTATTTAGCTGATACTATGGACCAAATCAATTTATAATGTTAGATAACTTCACAATGATTTTTACATTTATGCAGCAGGGTATTATTACTGTATCACTTCAGGACAAACAAGATTAAGATTACTATATAAGGCGCACATTATTCAAATTGCAAGGGCACAGGTCAGACCACTCCCCTACCTAAAGTCTCAAAGCAATGTGTATAGTACAGTATTAATGAATCGCAGAGTGCATTGTTAAAAATGAGTAGCACTTAAACAGATGTGCAGATATGAGGACTTATTTATTTAACTGCTTTTTAGATTGCAGCATGCACCTCCGCCGCTCACTGCAGCGATGTTTTCATTCGAAATTTTATGGATGTGTAATTACTAATAATTTGCATTTTTGTAAAACAATACTTTTAATGGTCTCTCAAACAATCCACCTTACATAAAAATAGCTTTTCATACCTTTTAACAGAACTTTTTTGTCATGCAAAAAAAAATTATCCAATCACCTGTTTATCCAGGACCTGTCTGAATAAACTCCATCTGTATAAAGCTGTTTCATGAAAGCAAAAAGAACTTCTGTATGTTATATTATTATCATGTTGTTCAGCTTTTGCTGCAGTTTGATTCACTGGGTTCAAATCACAAATTCACTCCATTGATTGCAATGACAGCATGCCAATGTTTTCTGTCTTTATTTCTTATACTGACATTGTGGTAGGAATGTGGCTAATATTTATGAATTCATAAAACGTGTAATCCTCGTAGACTTATTACGGATGTCCATCTTATGTCAATTCCATTTGATTCAACAATAGTCAAGTTCCCTGAGATTGCATGGATATACAGCAGATGCACTTTATGTTCTTTCACTGCTGTCCTACCAGCTGCCCTGCATCATTAAGGAAGGTATGCTGGCTGCATCTGGTTTGTGTCCTACAGGTGAGAATAAACTTGGGTTTAGGATGGAGTCACAGTTCCCCAAGAGAAACATCCTCAAGGCCGTCGGTTTGAGAAATGCCAAGCTATCCATCTGAGCCCTCATCTCCTGCTCTGATCTGAGTCCACAGGGGCCATGCTGCGCATCAGATGTTCTTCCAGCGTCTGGAACAAATTCCAATGCAGGAGCCTGGGCCTTGATATCCCAAATACTGAAAACTAATACGGCTGTCGTTTAATCTTTTTGGTGTCCCATAGTTCTAGTTCTGGATTTACTTAATAGGAGGGTGGCTGAGCAAAACTTTTTCTTATGCTGATAAATGTAAAACCTGCTCCTGTCAAAACTGCTTGGGTGTAGGTATAAATTCAAAGTTACATTTCATAGCTCATTGAGTATAGTATACCTTTACATTTACATTCATATTTATCCATTTAGCTGCTGCTTTTCTCCAAAGCGATTCGCAGTGTTACGTTACATAAAATTATTTACCCAGTCATACAGCTGTGTAATTTTCCCTGGAGCAATTCAGTAAAATGGGTAAATGCCTTGCTCAAAGGTACTATGGTAGGTAGCATAGTGGGTAGAGCTTCTGACTCAGGTTTGCATCCCATTCTGCACATTTGAAATGCATTTCTGCTGCAATTCCCTTTGCCATTGATTTGCATAAGAAATATGAAGCTTTAAAATGCCACAAATGGCCTGTGGATTCCTATTTTTATTTTGAACTGAAAAGGGGCAAAGAAAATTAACACCCTACACAGTCTGATAAGGTCTATTCTTCGGTATTTATATTTCAGAGCAATATGTAGACTAGATTACCTTTTGACTGTTAATTTGGCAATTTTTCCTTCACAGTGTAAAATCAGAAAATTTCATAACATAAAATACACTTTTTGAAGAGAATTGGTTCTGCAGCTTCAGATCTGGAGGAAAAGGAATTTTTATTCTGCTGGCAAACCAGCTAACACTGGGTTGCATCACTGAGGGCAAGTGGAATACTCTTGATTTACTGAATGCAAAATGTACTCATGGTTAATAGGAATCACTGTGTATTATTGATAAAGAAATTTTTTAGCATAGATTAGTGACATACCAAAAAATTCATCATTATTATTCATAAAGAGAATCAATGTAACAGCTTTGACGGAGCTGTTCAGAACACATGGAAACATAACTGAGAATGAAAATGATACATTGGTCATTTTCTGTCAATACGGATCCAGTTGATTTATTTTTTATTTTTATTTTTCTTTACAAGACCATCAAATAAAATTTCAAATGTGAGCTTACAAAGTTATTATTCTTCTTCCCTTAGGGCTATATAAAAATTCTGAACAAATGAAATTTAACGTATCTATATGTAGCTGGATTGCTGCCTTGATAAATGATTCTATTCATTAAACAACAAATGTATATCAAGGGTGGTGAGTGCAGTGGCGCAGTGGGTTGGACCGCGGTCCTGCTCTCCAGGGGGTCTGGGGTTCGAGTCCCGCTTGGGGTGCCTTGCGACGGACTGGCGTCCCGTCCTGGGCGTGTCCCCTCCCCCTCCGGCCTTACGCCCTGTGTTACCGGGTTGGCTCCGGTTTCCCGTGACCCTGTATGGGACGAGCGGTTCTGAAAATGTGTGTGTGTGTATATCAAGGGTGATAGTTAAAAAAAACTTTTCTTTCATTGGAATCATCGAAAAAGGTCCCTTAAATTAGGTACTTAAAATCGCATCAAAGACTCAAAATAGAGGAATTTACCGCTTAACTTCTTTTATACGTTTCAATTCTCCCCTTGGACATTCTTGCATCAGGGAGAGGAGAATATTCCTTTACTTCCCTATTAAATTTTAATTTTTACCGGTAAAGTAACACCAAGCTCTCTGCCTGGGTACCTTGGTCCAGTCAAACCTCGCTAAGTGGAATCACATTATACCGCTCCTCTTAACCTGGCAGCAGGCGGCCGGAGCGCTTTTGGATGTAAAACAGGGTGGGGGACATAATTTTGTTTGTATTTTCCCTCTCGAACAGCAGGTCATTAATACGGGGCCCTGTCAGAAGAGCCGGGCCATGAGAAGACTTGAATGACCGCCTGATTGATGCTGGCCCCCTCTCCAGGGGAGCTGGATGCTTGTCAGCAATGCTCTGGGTGGAATAATGCAGCCTGATTTGACTGCGCTCTAACAGGGGTAGTGTGTCATTGTGTCACCAGGCAATTGAGGTTATTATGGGGCAGGGCAGACAGACGGGACTGTAAGGTCAACAGACCGTGCCGTCATTAGAAATGCAGGCCTGACCTACTTGCAGGCTCTGATCGCAGACTGGAGAGATGCGGCGGCGTGAAGCTGGAGGGTTCTTCTGATAGGACCGTCCTGTTGCTAGGGAAATGAGAGCTGCTGTTTTTCTGGAAGTTATACATTTTTGTTGTGCCTCATAAACTGTTTCCTGCCCTCTCAGATATTCCCAGATAAAAATAGTCGTCTGTTAAAGATGCAAAATGTTTCAGGGCTGAACGATTCCAGCACCATCTCTGTGCATTCGACAGGAAATGGGGGAAAATTAGAAATTGAAATATTTTCCTTTGGGCAGTTTATTATTTTTGTTCTCAGCAGTGATATTCTTTACTGCAACTCTGTGTCACCTCTTGCCTCTCCGGATCATGACACTTCATTCACATAACTATAACATTTTCCTCTTCATTCTGTCTTCTTTGGGCAGAAGGTGTTTTTAAGTATTAATGATTTTCCCTTCTATTCCTGCATGACCTTACCCTTAGCCTGTTCAAAATCAAAACTATGCCCTTTGTTTACATCTGATCGCAGGGTTTACCCTAGTATAAGATGCTTTTGAGGGGCCAGTGAATCAGCAGTCTGACAGCGGGTCAGCGTACAAGACGAGTCATGTTCAGTGCTGAATTTATTCTTTAGCCCTAAAATATTTAAAATGTGCATTTATTATTTAGTATTTGCATTTGATGTATTATGTCTGGAGATAACTTATCTGAATTCTAATAATCATGTAACTATGGTAACACATAGTTTCTATATGTGGCAACAGACAGTTGTGCATCATCCAGATGATTTGTTTACCTTACCTATCCCTGATGAAACACTTTTACACAGATCATTACCAATGTGGCTCAGTGGAAGTCAGTGTCATGGTAAACAATGAACTGAATCCATTTTCCCTGTCCAACACCTGACAAGTGAGTCAAAGAAACATCCTATAATTGATTTCATTACACAGATATGATAGTTAATTCAGTTCTGCTAAGAGGTTCAAATATAATTAATCCAATAACAAATAATGCACAGAGCAAAACAGAAAAGATTAAGGAATAGGGAAACAAAGACACTAAGCAATAAAATATATTAAACGATAAACAATATAATGCCGCAGAAGTACGGGACAATATCATAATGCCATGGATCAAAACAAAGACAGCAGAAAATGAAATAAGAGATGAAAGCAATAACAAATGTAAAAACAAACGTAAAGCGAAAGCACTGGAGACATAAAGAGTACAGAAACATAGAAAAGGTCAGCGCAAATAATGAGTGCAGAGGAATTATTAATTTCATTAAAAAATTAATAAGATTCAAAAGTGAACTGGAAAAAACAAAGGGAATTTCAGGTTCATGCCAGCAATAAGAAACCTCAAAGAACCACGTTCCAGTTCCAAGGGTTTCGAGTTCATAACAGAGGTATAGAGAAACTCAACCGAGACTCCACTTCAGCCTCCACAATTATAGCAAATCCCGTTTTTTTTTCTCTTTAACTTGGCGATAGGGCTTAATTCAGCACGGCAGAAAGAAAAGTCAGGGCTTAGGTTATAACGCACGCTCTTAAATAATTACTGCAGCAGATACGTTGTGTTCCAAGTCCAACGAAAGAAGTGATAATTGGTTGTAAAAACTCCATGTTTCTCACTTTAATGCTATATGAGCCAAGAGAAGTGTAAAGTTGCACATTTTTCATTTTGTAAGCTGATTTTGCAGTTACTAATGGAAACTATGGTATTCCATAGTTACTATATGTCTAATCTGAATTCGAACGCATCAAAAAGTTGGCTGCAGCAAACATTTTTTTAAGCCCTATATACTTTCACTGTGCTGAAACTCAGCTTGGCTGGCTATTTCACTTTCCAGCGGAGCAAACTGAGAGACGCAGAGAGGGAACTCCTGTCAGTAACATTAGTGTCATCTGAGTCGGAGCCTGAGCGGAACAATCATGCTGATGCCCAAACAACAGCCATTACACTTCAGAGCCAGTCAAGCATCCCATTTTAATGTGTCATTGTCAGACAGAAGAGAGAAATGGGGAAGCAGGGGACACAACATAAATAATAAATGAGTAAGTAAGTAAATGAATAAATAAATAAATAAAGAACCGACATCTACAACTGCTTGTCCCAAGCGGGGTCACGGCGAGCCGGAGCCTAACCCGGCAGCACAGGGCGCAAGGCCGAAGGGGGAGGGGACACACCCAGGACGGGACGCCAGTCCATCGCAAGGCACCTCAAGCAGTGCTCGAACCCCAGACCTACTACAGCCGGCACTGGCCAAATTCGCTGAGTCACCACATCCCCCATAAATAAAGAAATAAATAAATAAATTCTCCTACGATTCCTGGAATGCAGTGTCTGGCAGTAGGAAGAGGAGACTGTTTTGAAATGAAACATATCGGAATATACATAAATAATAGATTACACTCAAGACTGCATTATGTTTGAGAGATCTAGTGTAGTCATATTTTCTTTCCCATTGGTATTAACAAAAAAAAATATTTTCTGCAGGGATACACAGTAAAGGCTGCCAAACCAGTGGCTGTAGCTCAGCGTACTGGACTCCACAGACAACATTCTAAGTGCTGTGCTTGACAGCTGCTACGATGAACGTCACCCTGTTTCCGTTCTGTTCCGTTCTCTCTTTTTCCGAAACTTTTCACATTTATTAATTTTGCTGACACTTTTCTCCAAAGCAGCTCACAGTGCTAGGCTACCTGAAATTATTTATCCGTTTATATAGCTGGACCAATTCAGGGTAAGTACCTTGCTCAAGGGTATTACAGCAAGGGGTTGGATTCAAACCCCTGTGATCTCTAAGTCTAAATGTCGGACCTCTAACTATTGCAATACTGCATTTTTCTCACTAATATTAAAAAGCGGGGGGTAATACAACAGTAAGAGCTGCTGCCTTGTGCTCAAAGAAAATAGGTTTGAATCCCACCTCCTGCTGTAGTACCCTTGATGAAGGTACTCACCCTGAAGTAATAGAGTAAGAATGAACGAACTGTTTAAACGGGCAAACAATAACTGTATAAGCAGCTTAACACTGTATGTTTCGGCAAAATCAAAGAACAAAAACTGAGTAATATCTTGATGTGTTCTCTTGTTTAGAGATTAACTAATTATTTTAATTTCTGAAACTCAAGGAGGTTTCTTCTAAAAAGTGTTCGGTATGTCTTGATGTATGGACAGCTTTGCTGCATGTCATGTGTGTCTTGTGTTAGCGTGGGCAAAAATAAGTCCTGTCACAGATGTTTTGTGTATCGCTTACTGGAAGGGGAACGGGATACAGATAGCCTACATCATGCGAAACAAATTCGTAATTAATCAGATTTAGTTTGAAAAACTGATTTGTTGACAAGATTTTTTTTTTTTTTTTTTCCTGAAAGCAGCTTGACATTTAACATCACATATTATAACATCTCTGTCTTGTAAACTACACGTTTATTTATACCGGATGTGTTTATAAATTCGGATGGTTTAATATATGAAGAAAATTATTTATTCATTTTGCTGACGCTTTTCTCCAAAGATACTTACAATGATTTACCCATTTATACAGTTTCGGCATTTCTGCTATATGCATTCAAGGTGATGATCAATGGTACTGCAGCAGGAGCAGGGGTTGGAGCTCAGGTCCATTGATTACAAGGTAACGACTCTAACTACATTCAAAGTGACGTATTATGTGTGATATTATTAAAAGTTTTACTATAGTAATTCATATAAAATCATTCACAAGCTTAGTATTAAGAAAATGATAATTCATGCATTACTATGCTTCGGCTTGTAGGATGGCTGGAACTGATTTAGTACGGTCCTGATCGTAACACGAATCATAAGTGCACCGCACATCATGTATAGTAATGAAATGGCATGAATATAGTTGTACAAACATGTTTATTCATGTGAGATGTTTTACTGCTGACAGAATGCATAACATATAAAACAAAACTGGTTGTAGAATCATCTGGCTCTGCTGCCATTGCATTTATTAACATTTCAACTGACCGAAATTTGAATAATGTTAATAAACATGGTAAGGCCTCCTGTCACCCACTATAAAGGCAATCCTTCTTTATTTGAGGAATGAGAGGAAAGAAGCAGGAATTAACTTGCAGGTGCACCTCTGTGTGCCCTGCCAATTTACATTTACATTTACATTTATTCATTTAGCAGACGCTTTTCTCCAAAGCGACGTACATCTCAACGAAAATACAATTTATACATTACATTAGGAGTAAGAGACATAGCTGCAGACATGTGATTCATAAATAAACCTAGTTTGTTTCTTTCCACTTGATGCACCGATGTTCATCTCTCGAGTAGGTGCACAAAATGCAGGACAGACGATTCCTGATCATCTTTCTACAATTTTTATTTTTTTTTTTTAAAAAAAAGGTACACAAACATTTACATACAATACAGGAGTAGCAGCTGTGTAAAGGCTTATCTGGGGATGATTATAAAGTGATGGTGCATGAACATTTACACCATATATGAGCTGGAGAGATCATGAGCGAAGTGAGTCCTAAAAAGGTGCGTTTTCAGACCCTTCTTGAATTTAGAACCTCCGCGCTTTATTTTTTCGTGTGCAGGACCACCAAGCGAGCAGAAGTAGACAAGCAAAGCGGTCTGGTTGGGATGTAACGGTTGATCAAATTTCCAGGGGTCTTGGCCCAGACACCTTTTTTTACAAGCATGGATGAGGTGGAAGGTTGTGAGGCCGTGCAAGATTAAGAAGCAGCTCCTCACCTCAAAAAGGCCTGCCTTGATGAAGATGCTCCTTCGAGACAAATCGGGTGTATATGACAAGGAGTGGCTGGTGGTCATCTAGTTCACAGGGTGGAGTCCATAGGTGATGTCACTGAACTGTCTTATAAAAGTGAAGTCCACCAGGATGGATTATGCACAATCTTCTTTCCACAATCCCATATTCCTGTATCTACCGTCCTTTGGCGTACGCTATGAAATGGACAGGAGGTGAAAGGTTAGTGTGGAACACATGCAACAGAGGAGAAATGGGGAAACTGTGAAGAGGCCGAAGGTCAAGTTGGGCAGAAATGGTGCTATGGAGAAGAGCTGCGCCTCATCATGAGCTCATTAAAATGAATAATCACAGTAATAATGGAAGAACTAATCTAATACATGAAATAGCGGTGGGAAAAAAAAAAAAACCCCTCCAGAGTTTCATAGTAACAGTGAATATGTCCAAGGGATTTCTGCGTCCCCTGCCGAGCAGTCGATAGTGTCCTAGTGCGTTGGATGCGGTGATGAAAATCAATAAAATTAAATTTTCATAAGCCCTAAAAAGCATGAAAAACAGTATTAAAACTCCAGTGTTTAGATGATGGATATGACAAAATGCAGCACAAAACTGAAGATATAAAAATAAACACTGCTGTCTGTGGAGCTGAAATGAAGAGGCAAGAGAGCGACAGATTTTGGTTGGTCCAGAGCAGAAACGCTATGATATTAATGAACGACACAAGTAAGACCGTCTGGTTTTGAAGTTCCAGCCATATGGAGACCATAACTTGGTGAAAGAAACCAGAAAAGCAAACATCCTTGAAGACACACTGGCAAGACCTCAAAATCCAGCTTGGCAAAAGATCAGTACCACCTCATATCCACAACCCATAATCCAAAAAGAGCTACCAGCTTTCCTGAATGTCCCTGATCATGAGGCACTCTGGCAACTTTGGAAGAGGCTGTGTCATTTAGTGGTTAAGGGCCAGGTTGCCAATTCAAGCTCTACTTTATTACTCTTGAGCAGGGTGCTTATCCTGAACTTTTCCAGTTAAACTACCCAGGTATGTACATGGGTCAAGTTCTGGAAAACAATTTGGAAAAAGCATCAGGTAAACAACACACTAATTATAACAACTAAATAATAACTATAGCAACAATGAATGCCTACAACCACTTCTAACATGCTTATTTCATGTAGACCCTGACAAGCGTATCAGTGTCACTGCACCGATATATCCAGTAATTAGCACTATGAAAAGCTGCACTGAGGTTTAAGTTATGACAGCTTATACAGCATCAGAAGATTTATTGTTTATGTAGAATTAAATGCCAAGTAAATGACAACCTAACTTCTGAAATCAACAATGTAAAATATGACAAACTAAAGAAGAATTTTTACGGCATATTCAGAAGTCACAGTCAGAAGTTCAGTCGTTGACAATCTAACATTTTAAAACATTATTAGTTTTATTAAATTTAGCTGCCAGAAATAACTATAAATTAAGCAATATGCACTTAAGAGAAGTGTTGATTTGTTGTCAGGAATTGTGTAAAGTTTAATGGATTAAAACAAAAATATTATGTATCAAGTGTGACAGCTGAGAGGGCTCAGAAAGTAGTGGTTATCTATTACTATTGCTTTGGGAGCTGACGGGCTCGGATCTGAATCTCATCTACTGCTGTAATACACTTGAGCAGGGTATTTAACCTAAATTACTTCAGTAAAAATTACCCAGCTGTGTAAATGAGTAAATAATTGTAGGGAGCTTAACACTGTAAGTTGCTTTCAAGAAAAACGCTAGCATAATGAATAAATAGAAGAAATTAACCACTGAAAACTGTCTTACACAAAGAAGGTTCTGCACTATTTGAAATGCTAAAATAAAATTCTAACACTGAAAAATTAACCAGTTAGGAAGCACAGAGTAATGTTTCTTGAGACAGAATTTTTCTTGTATAAGACAAATACCACTGTTATTTATCCCCAAGGCTTGATATGCATTAATAATTATGGTCAATTGTTGTTTATCCTGTATGAGTGATAAAGCACATTTCCCATGGTATTAGAAGCTACTTTTTGCAGATTTACAACTGACATTTATTACTGACAATTACCAGGAAAGGGAATTGTCACAAAACAGCAGAATGCTTCAATGGGGAAATATCAATACAGAAAATATGGATATTAATATTATTTATTCACATTCTTTGTTGTGGTGAAAATCAATACAATAATCATTTGATATAAATTTTAAGTCAGTATTGACCACAGCTCTCCAAAACCATCAAGAAACCCCCAAGACTACATCCCCATTCCAAAACACACAAATGTGACTAAACACACTTGAAAGTGCAGTGTGTGGATTACAGAACTGATGAAAGGTCAAAGCCCCTAAGGCGGTGTACAATGCCATTTGTAGTGTTGTGGGCTGTCTGAATGGCCCCGAAGGTTTTGAGCAGATCTCTTCCTCATCCAGGAGGTCTCCACTGCCATGTGCGGCAACGTATGAGCCGTACTAGTCATGCATCGAAGTGACTCTACCAATTCGAGCATGTGATACTGCACAACGTTGCATGAAGGTCACACCCTATTTTGCGGGCAGCAAGCAAAGCATCCTCTATCTCTGGAAAGAGCTCGGACACTTTGACACATTTCCTCATCAAAATTCTTAACTCCATACATCGGGGGAAAAACGTTTTGTATGCATTGTTTCCAGCAATTGTACTCAAACATTTGACTTGAAGTTTGTACCGGGGGTGTTTTCCTGCTGTTTTATTTAAAAGAAGCACCAAAAAATTTATTGAATTTATTCCTGTCTACAGAAGTCACACCATGGAGACATTTTGACGATCATCTTCATTACAGGTGTACGGTATCAGTAAAAGAAATGCCTTAGTAAGATATGCACACATAAATAACTACGTTCAACAAATGCAGCCAAACCCCAACTCCTTCACTGCCAGTGTAGAAACCTGATAGGTTACGCAGTGGACAGTGCTGCTGAAACCACTCAAAGGACCCAGGTTCAAATCCCCCATCCTGCTGTAGCACCCATGGACAGGGTAGTTACACTAAATTGATACAGTATAAACTACCCAGATGTTTAAAAGGGTAAATAATATTGAGCAGGTTACTACACAAACCTAAAATTGGAAGTCACCCTGGGAAAAGGCATTAGCTAAATATGAGTTTATAATTCAAAACTGTTCTTACTAACTTTGACATTATGTGTCAGTGACCTGTCCTAAAATGACCTTTGGACAGAACGAAGGGGAGGACATGGAGATGGTGGATCTTGGAAGAGCTCTTAGAGTTCGATGACAAAGACTCATCCCCGTCACTTGCCCAGATTTTCAATTATCACCTCCACTTGGCTGCTTCCCTTGCAGCTGGATGTGTATCTATAATGGTATCTATAAAAAGACAATTTTTCCTCCAGAAATGTTCATTATAATTCCTGTTTTGCAAGTTTGTTTTCAATTACGTGAAAGATAAATATTCAAAGGGTAAAATCTATTTAAGCATTCTGGACATTACACACCCTGAGGGACATAGTGATTGTTATGCTGAAATTTTTCTTTTCGTATCCAGAAGAAATATTTTTAAATGTGTAGTGAGCGTATAGTGCGGTTAGATACCACTACCACATAGTAGATAGTTTGTATGCAGTAGTTACTCAAGAAATAAATTATTGACTCCCCCCATGGATGCTGGTGGACTGTAGATTTACTGTCATAAGAAAACTCACACAGCAACATTATCAATATTTAATTGATATATTTCAGAAAACTGGGCTCCCTTTAAGCATTTAATGTTACGTAATGGAACTGCATTATAGCACATTTCACATGTGAAAATTCTTTAAAATTTAACCTGCAGGATTTTTGACCACTAGAATAAAGTTTTAATGTGCTGCTTTGCTTTGAAATGGATATCATTTATTCAACTTTCCTAGTTTTGATGCCAACTTAGTGATGTTTCAAGCATGCTTAGAATAGTTCAGGATTCGTGTTTTTATTAATTAAAAACATTGTTAATTTTATGGTTATTATTATAATTTTGTATTATTATTATTGCTATATAGCAGAGTGTTTCCACTTGATACGTAAGGATTCTACAGCAGTAAGGGGATTTGAACCCAGGATCTTCGGACTACAAGGTAACGGGACAAACACTACATGACCTACTGCCTGCTGAAAGTAGCGTTCATAAATATGCATTAATTTACAGTGCAGTTAAATATAGCATAAACACAAAATACAACACATTGTAAAATTATAATGGCTCATAACATGGGAAAATATTGTTCATTACGAAGGCCAGCGCAAGGCGTGAGCAATAAAGGCCATCAAAGATGCTGCAGCTAGTGAGCTGGAGGGTGCCTACCATAACAGGGCTGTGCGCCTCCTGCAATGCTCCTATTACAAATGCGCAAGTCAGCTTTGCATTCTGAGCGTAAACGATTGTCATGCCTCTCATTAATGAAAAGTGGGACATGGTGTGTGTCTGCCAAGCATCGCTGCTTTGCGGCTTGGACCGGTGTGTATTGGTCTCTGCCGCCGGTGGTTAGAAGGATGAAACAGCCTCTGCGCACATGTCAGCTTGCAGGTATCGTCCCCCCACCTCCGAAACACAGACGCGCCGTTCCCCACCGGCTTATTACCATCCAACATGCAAACAGATTTGTTTGAAGGCTTCTGAATTTTTCAACCGGGCTGAGGAGGGAGCTGAGCCTAATGATCGTTTAGAGGTTTACGTTTGACATGAAATGCTTTGGAGTGAAATAGAAATTGCAAATCAGCTCCCCCCTGGAGTCCGGATGTCACCTTTTTGAATGCACTTTGCCGGAAAGTTCTGTCAGTTATTTGTAAACAAGAGAATACCATTGCTATATGTGTAATTAAAGTATGATGGAAAAGGAAGCAATAATCAGTCCCCTTTGCTCATAGCTCTTTCCTTCTTTTTTTTTTTTTTGTCAATGGTCCCAGTTTTCTTAAAATTTTCATTATGGATCTGACGGCTTTGGGGAAATAGATTGTGGATTTGCATTATTGCTTTGGAACAATAAGCGAGCGGTGAGAATTCAGTGGCGTGCCATATGCCATGCATTTTTCTCCAGCCTCCGTATACTGCGTATTCAGTTTTTTTCCAACTAAAAACTCAAAACTAAAGACTATCTCGTACGTTTATTGTACAATACAACAATACCTAAGCTAACAGCTGGCAGACTTAAACAGAAAGTCTTTTTAAAAGACTCAGAAGTATGATTATGCTATACAACAAACAGTGCAAAATGAGAGCAATTGAAGCTACAATGCTTTGAAAATGTTCTCATCGAAACTGAAGGAACATTTATAGAACCCTACATAGAGGAAATATAAACTAATTTGGGGGAAAAAAACATAATTGTACATTAATTAGGAAATAATGTTTTCATTGCATATACATTAGCTACAGAATGCTACCATTAGCACTGACATTTTCCATTAGACACATAATGCATTTACTCTCTCGGCAGTAATTACAGCTGTCTAATGCATTTCCTAAGCATTGCTTTTTTAGAGGTGTACAGCTACCAGTGTACAGTTTACACCCTTGCATGACTACTTGACTGAAATGATTCATGATTGTCGGTTACAACATTAATTTTCCTGAGTAAAACTGCGGTCTTCGTTGCTTTGGTTGCAGCATACGAAGAAAAATATTAAGCCGCGGCCGGGGTGATGCACACGGCTGCATATTCCGTACGTAAACAACCTAAGGAAGCTTAAGAAAAAAAAAAAAATTAAGAAAAGCTGGCAGTAGGGACTTTTTTTGTTTGTGACAAGGGTTAGTGAGAAGCAAAGAACCGCGACTGTGACAAAACGACATCAGTTATAAAGTTCACTTAGACTCACACTGATGTAATCGTGATCATTTTTGGGAAAACCAGTTAACTCCAAAGACCTGGCAAGACATTACAAACCCGAACGCTCTGCTAAATGGCGTGGTAACATGTTTAACGCGGTATTTACGGTTTACATGTGCTCAGCACTGCTGGTGCTCTGGAGACCAGAGTAAAATGTCTTTTTTTTTCTTAACTAGGGTGTAATGAACAAAACGCAGCACCCCACCAGCCTATTTTAAGAAGTGACGTCAAAAGCCAAAGGAGGATATGGTGCAGTGCACGATGACACTGAAAATGAGGTTGAAAAAAAGAGTTTCCAATTCGAACGTACGTGTTCACGTGGGAGAGGAACCACCTGGTTTGTCACACATCATGGAAGAGCCTTTCTATGCGTCGATGGGCAGCAGGTGGCGTAGTGGTTAGGGCTCTCACAACCAACAGACCTGGGTTCAAATTCTGCCCTCTGGGTGCAGTAAGCAAGACATTTAGTTTGAACTCATGCAATTAAAAAAAAAGTCAATTTTGTAAAGGGGTAAATGATTAATTGGCTAAGTAGGTGAGGCTCAAGTGAGAAAAGCATCACCTAAATTTGATAATAATAATAATAATAATGTTAAAAAGGGTGACAAGAAGCACACTTTTACATCAATTATTTAACTTGATTTTCAATGGTCCTACAAGTGTGTGTGTTATAGGTGAGTGCAGTGTTAAAACTGCTAGTGAGATAGTACAGGATTGCCTTCTTACTAACCCTTTTTTAGTCAGACAGATAGACTCTGTGTGTGTGTGTGTGTGTGTGTGTGTGTGTGTGTGTGTGTGTGTGTGTGTGTGTGTGTGTGCATGAGCGCGCGCAAACAGGGTGAGAGGAAGGTTAAAAACTGCTGCTGTGAGACACGTGACAGGATTCTCCTGCCACTGACACTGCGGTTAGACAGACAGATGGACGGTTAGATAAAACCCTTTCTCACAATAAGCGCTCCTCTCCTCAGGCACCCTGCGAGCAAACACTCACGATCGCTCGGCCCGATAATGGACATTTGGGTACATTTTCATCGAAACCAGGGGAGATAAAATAACAGAAAAAAAGAAAGTGCATCCAGGTTTTGATGTTGTGAGACACCATTTGCATAGTGTTCAAAGTCAGATGTTTCCACCTCGCGCAGAAGTTTCGTATTTCGAAGTTTGTTATAAGAGTCTTGGGTACTTCTGTAACACGCAGTAACAATGTCTGTGTCACTATGATTATAAGACCTACTTCAATTACACTTTTTGTACTGAGAAGAAATAAAATTTGTATATTACTATATCATTACAACTGTTGTTGCAATGAAAGGAAAAATGAATTTAAAATCTGTTACTACAAAGAATATGTAATTTTCAAAGGACACAAAGGGTGCAGGTTGATGACTAAAAGTTTGGCATAATTTAAACCAACTTTCCATCTTCTGTAGGCCTTTATCATGTGTATAATTTTGTAAAGTCATGTATAGTGAAATGTAACATACATTATATATATTTTGATATATGAGTACAGTATATTTAACTCATAGAAAAATGTATTTCTTACAGAGGGGGTGTGGTGGCACAGCGGCTTGGCCAGGTCCTGCTCTCCGGTAGGTCCGGGGTTCGAGTCCCGCTTGGGGTGCCTTGTGATGGACTGGCGTCCTATCCTGGGTGTGTCCCGTCCCCCTCCAGTTCGGCGCAACCCTGCTTGGGACAAGGGGTTTCAGACAGTGTGTGTATATACGTTTATGTATTACTTATATATGCATGTATACACACACAGAGGCATATATATATATATATATAACTCAAAAGTAATATGTAGCTGAAGTAATAAATGAAAAGAAAAACTTGCAAATACTGATATATTAATGCATATTTTCTGCTCTTTCATACAGCATACTTTGTTCTGTTTGGGATTCAGGATAAGACACTGCTGGCTTTTTTTTTCTTTTTTGTACACCCCTCCATTGCTTTCAAGACACAGATCTAACACATCTGGGAAGTATTTCAACTTGCCCTCACCCTGTGAAATGAAATCTGCAAAGTTTTTTTTTTTTTTTCCTTTCCATTTTTCAAGGAGAGAGATCAGTCAGGGAGAAACAATTAGCTTTTATCTGACAGAGTCATGAAGGCATCCAGAAATCACTGCCAAAGGCCTTCCAGTGAGAGCCTCGAACGTTGGCTTCAAGGCTCTGTCCAGATCACCTCGGGTCAGGGTGACATCCTTCTACGATGCAGCACGAGCACACCAAAGGCCTGCTTGTCTGCATCCTCCTTCCACCCTTAACTCTGCCCCACGCATTTTATTTATGCTGCTCTCAGCCGTAAAGGTCACATCTAGTTGTTTGCCAGAAATAGCAAGTGTCACCTGCTTGTGGTCTTCAAACACTTCATAGCTTCTAACAGCAGGGCAAAATGTCGGCTCAAACTGCTGTCATAAACAGCAGCTGGAAACTTGGCCAAAGACATTTCATACTCTAAACCAGCATTGCAATGTCTGTAAAGTGTGGAGGCTTGAACATTGATTCAAAGTAGGCTTTGTATAAAATCCAGCTGCAGTATGGAATTCAACATTTGCTTATTTGAATTACAATCAGCCAGCCAATGAGGAGTCGGGTAGCCTGGAATTTAAAGCGTGTATATGTACGGCATCCTGCCACTGACGGTATAATACGGGTTAAGAGATGGGCGGCATGGTGGCACAGCGCGTGGGTGGTGCAAGGGGACATGGATTCGATCCCCGCTCAGTCTGTGTGGAGTTTGCATGTTCTCCCTGTGTCTGTGTGGGTTCCTTCTGGGTGCTCTGGTTCCCTCCCACAGTCCAAAGACAAGCTGTTCAGGTTCACTCATAGTGTGTGAATGACAGAGAGAGAGTGTGTTCCACTGATGTATGGATGAGTGACCCAATGTAAGTAGTGTATCTAGCAGTGTAAGTTACCTTGGTGAATAAGGTGTGTGGGTTGATAACACTACAAGGGGGTAGTTCTACAAACTTATCGAGATGCATCATAAATTTATTTTATCTTTAAAATACAGTTTTGGATAAGATTCTGGAAAAAAGTAATATTTCCTGCTATACTAAAACAACAGTCACACGGACAGTTATACGGAAAATGTGTTTAGAAACAGCATTGGGAACACCACAGGAAAAGGAACCAG
The DNA here is from genome assembly GCF_900964775.1 of Scleropages formosus. Taxonomy (NCBI): domain Eukaryota; kingdom Metazoa; phylum Chordata; class Actinopteri; order Osteoglossiformes; family Osteoglossidae; genus Scleropages; species Scleropages formosus. The sequence goes on from NC_041823.1 coordinate 8,360,283, forward strand.
TATTATGCAGGAGGGGGTGCGGTGGCACAGTGGGTTGGACCAGGTCCTCCTCTCCGGTGGGTCTGGGGTTCGAGTCCCGCTTGGGGTGCCTTGCGGCGGACTGGCGTCCTGTCCTGGGTGTGTCCCCTCCTCCTCTGGCCTTATGCCCTGAGTTGCTGGGTTAGGCTCTGGTTCCCCGCGACCCCATATGGGACAAGCGGTTCAGAAAATGTGTGTGTATTATGCAGGAAAAAAAAAAAAACTTTACTATTACTCAGTTTTTTTAAAAAACTTATTTTACCATTAAAATGGTTCTGTTATTGCAGGTACTGCGGAGGGACATAAAACTGTGGTCAGTCTAGAAGGTTTGTCCGACACCTTTTATGGAGCAGTGATGCCACCTGTTGATATCACATGTCGAAAGAATGCACACTCACTCACACACACACACACACACACACAACATATATTTTCAGCACATAATGACTTATCGCCAGATAAACCAGGTCAATAACAATAAATAAAAAATAAAAAAGTAACTTGATAATGAATAATTTCTATTAGTTTTTAAAACAAGATGACTCAGGGTTTTTTAAACTGAAGTTAAGGATGTTAAGTTGGACTAATTGCAGTTAACCCCCCCATCCGATATCCCTCGACACCCTCACATCACCCCCTTCTACCTATGAAAATAAACCGATCGCACCACTGCTTGCCATGGCAATTAATCCCATGATGCCTTGAGGTTAAAAAGCTGCTTAGTATAAATTTTCCTCAGTTTAATTTAAATGTATTTCCTTGATAATGTAAATTGAAGAAATAAAATTATTCCCACAAAAAAATCCATTGCTTTAATAATTAATGTTGCTTTGCCCATGGTTTATTACGGTTTAAAAAACAAAACATTCACGTGTAGGTGGTCGTTTGCCTTTTAGAAAAATACAGCACATTCATAAAAACATGTATACACATCATTAATATACATTAAATAAATACCGTGTGTTCGGCGTGGTTGTGGTATCAACTCCAAAAGTGAGAGAAGTATGTTAGAATGTTGTTGATATTAACAGACTTCTTGTGTACACTATAAAAACAGTCTATGGATGCCCAAAATTTCTTAACAGTTCTCTTTGATTTCAGACATTCTTTGATCCATTATCAATAACTGCATGTCTAACACAGGGCCATGGTGGTCTGGAGTCTACCCAGGAACTGGAAGTGTGATGGTGACTACATGCCGTGGACAGGACACGGGTTCATCACAGGGCAACATGCACCCTAGTAGCAATTTAGGGCCACTAATTTACATAAAACACATCTTTGGACTGTGGGAAGAAACCAGAGCATCAGGAGGAAGTCCAAGCAAACATGGACAGATCATGCAAACTAACCCACAGTCCAGGAGGTGTAAGGTACTTGTGCTACATGCTGTGCTACTCTGCCTTGCCCAGATTTTATTTGTTATATGAATCTGAGACCATGCACTTCGTATAGTCCAAGTGACACCTTGCTGCACCGCATTCATATGTGTTAGGTTTGAAAATGGTGTTTTGCATTCGCTTACGGGAAATGGCACTGTTTGGAAAGCAGGAAGCATATTGGTTAAAGACATGGAGTGAGTAGTCAAAGGCTGCTGGTTTAAGCTGCCCTCCCACTACCGCTACACTGTCCTTAGGCGGTACACGTACTTTGAAATACTTCAGTAAAATAAGCAGCTAAATAAATTGACCAAAATACATTGTATAAAAGTGTCATTAACAAAAAAAGACATTATAATTTCACCAAGGACCATAAACAGTATATAATCATCAGTCAGTTAATTAATATACTGTATATTTTTTATTCATTTTTCTGAGGTTGCATTAGTTTTGTCGGCCAAACGGCATGCTAACTAGATGTATTTCTTAATTTTTTCCTTATGCTGTTAATACAAATATTAAGTTGAAACATTTTTCACATTTTTTTTCCTCTCGCAACGGTTCAGTTATCAAATTTTAAACATGGAAAAGCACAAGAATGAAAGACGAGCTCGAGAACTTTATTGAAAACATCTCACTTTAATATCAAACCCTATGGAACCAATAATAGGGTGCAGTTTGGCCTTGTTTTTAGAAAAGAAACACGGTGCACTATAGCGATGCGTGTGCAATTTGGGAGTCTTAAACGGAATTATACAATAAAACTGAACCAGACCAAAAGAGCATGATGTACCATTAACCTAAATGGCAGCATATTAAGTAATATTAATCATTTAATCACGATGTTTCTCCACCCTACATTTTAAAACCCCTTCACGCAAGTTGATGTAAAGTACTAAAGCTAAATGCGGAACTATTATTAAAAGGCTATAAAAAAACGCTGTGCCAAATGCTGCGCCTGCCTTTCCAGCCAACAGATGCAGGTTTCCTTGGGATTTCTCTCTTTTCTGGGAGGGTCTTTTTAACCGAACAGCTGCTACAGCCATCATGAATTTAATGAGCACGGCCAAGGCCCTCAGCCTTTCCGAAAGAGTAGCTTGCGTGACTCCGCCATGCAGTTACCCCACTCCACACAACCCCGTCCCCAACACGGCACTACCAAGCTGTGGCACAAGTCCAGGTCATATAGGGAAATATCACCGCTATAGAAATGGGGCCCAGCTGCTTATTCGACTTTGCGTCGGAGATGAAGAAGGACCACCCCTCATTTGCCGGAGAGCAAAACGGGTGTTTGAAAAACACCAGACTTAGACACGAGTTTTTTCCCCCACCCCCTCCCAGAGTTAAAAATGGTGACCCTCCTAATCATCTCCATCTGTCAGGTCAAGTAACACCGAAAAGCATATTTATGCAATTTTTTTTTTTTTTTACTAGGCCTGCGCTTTATTTTGGGCACATCACGGCACTCCAGGCAACAACACCACAGCCTAAACAAACAGGTGATCCCGCGTACGAGAACCTATAACAAACACTTTTATAACGTTCCCACTGCTGCAACTCATTATACGCACAGTTGCAGTTTCGTCTTTACGGGCCCGGACCTATTGTTTGGCCTGCGTAAATTGTTCGACTGCCTTAAATAAACTTTACTGGCGTTTGTAAGGACTTTGCAAACATCTTTTCCTCATTGAGCAGCTCGTCACTGTTTTGTTGCTGTGCAATGTCCATTTCTCCTCAGATTTAACAGGCATTAGGAATTTATTTTATCGTTTTAATTTTTATATGGAGAGTTGTACATATTAAGACAGAGACGGAGAGAGCCAGGAAAATAAAACCCATATCCTGTTCATTGCACTCTATAAAAGAAGTTTATTGGCATTGATATTTCTGGCAGAATATCTACTCACAGGTATCCACATTGGTCTGTTTTACTAAAATTCAGAATTTGTGTGATACGACTGGTACATAAATTATATTGAAATCTTCATAATGTAAGAAAAATCTATTAAGCTGTTCGATTTGTTTTACGATATGCATAACTTGCGGACTGTCGTAATAACCAAAGTAAAAGATATCTTACGTTGTAAAACTAATTCGTGGGACCCATATTAAAAACTGCAAACTGTGGTGCGCTATCCACTTAGCCGACAGGTGTAAAGAAGTGATATTTCTTCTTTCAATTTTTGAAAACCCTAAAGGTAGCTTTGGAAACATGATAAACAATAGCACTTTTGAATTTTACTATTTCCATCCTTTGATGTTTTATGACCCATAGCATCACCTTCTGTTTTACTCTGTGATCAGCAGGTCTGGAAAACTGTGACTTATGACTGAGTATAAGAATAACAAGACACCAGTGGGCGGAGTCTTTTGGTGTGCCTACAGAAACCTGAAGTCTGAATTCATGAATTGATTTCATCCTCATAACCATTACATCATAACGTCACACCAGCTTGTTTGTCCTCCCTTGGAAAGCCATGTACATGAAATTAATTTGTTCTGTGGAAAAAAAAAAGAGTCCTCTGGTCATTAATATCTGCATTTCTGACAGGTTCTATCTAAGTATGACACAATGTTTATGCTTTGCTTTCTGCTTGACTCCAGAACCTTCACCTTATGTACAGGGTACCAATGACTTACGAGGAAGTGCTTCCAAATGCAAACGGATTTCTCCTTTCCTTTATCACAACAACTGTAAAACTGATAGGGACGCTCTTGACTTGGATCACTCTTGGCACAGGTTTCAAACAAAAACAGAGGCAATGTTGTGCAGAAGTGGAAAAGCGGAGCATGACTACTTAGCTGTCCCTTGGCCTTGGAGAGACATCTGGATCACATCAGCCTTAAAGAAGGAAAGAAAAGGAAGAAAACAAAACACTGACCACAGGGAATGATGAGTCCTAAAACAACCCACCAGGCATGTAAATGGTTAGGATGTGTTGGTGCATGTCTGTTTATTTGTTTCCATGAATTTAATTAAACACAGCACTGGAAATTTTGGTGTTATACAAGATGGCTGTAATTCCTGCTCACACCCCAGCCTTGCAAAACCCTACAATTCCCATTCACCGGTCTTAGTTATGGGTGGCACAGTGTCCAGGGGGGTGGTGTTGGTGCCTCGTGGCACCTGGGCTGGGGCTTCGGATTGGGGTTCTCACGTGGATTTCCACCAGGTGCTCTGGTTTCCTCCCAAAGTCCAAAGACACATGTTTCAGATGAACTGATGCTGTATGTGTGACAGGGTGAGGAACGACTACACTGTCCTAGTATAGTCACTTACTAACATCTACAAGAATGCACAGACACATCTGCAATATTGGCAACATGGACAAAAAAAGAAAAAAAAAACATTATAACATCACGACATTGTGTTTGAGTGTGCACCCACAAACACATACACACACAGACGCACACTGGCCAAGATGCTGCTAGTAGCAGTAGTATTCAATCTTTTGGTAAAAAATCACCTGCTGTTTCTGTTACCATGCATATATGCAGTACTACACCACTTACCTTTGGTTTTACCGCATCACTTCGAAGGTTGTGCCGACTGTTTTTCCAACAGTCAGTCTGTGGTATTGCATACTATCCCCTCCCTGGCAAACAGACATGAACCATTTGAACTGGCTTTACAGTGCCTCAAGGGAATTACCTGCCCTTGACTCTGCAGTGTACCATTATTTCAGGGGAATTTAATACATTGAAAACTGTGATGTGAAATGTTTATGTATGTCTCTGTTCTGGTCTAGTTTCATTATGCCATATGTGTGTCAAATGAATGTCTATACATGATTTGTATTTAGGTATGGCCATGATAATGTGATGTTAGAAGTTATAAATATAGCATAGTCTAAATGGTGATGGGGATTGTGTTATAGAAAGAAGCCCGGAGCGGAACTTGTGGAAGCGAGATCAGAAATACAGATGAGCTGAGGAGTTGAGGAGTTGCAGAGTTGAGAAATTGATGAGTTCTTGGATGCAGTACAATAACATTCAACACTTGCATTGTATTTCTGTGTCTGTAGCTTTGCCATCCAAGAAATCAACTTGGGTTTGAAAGAGGGCCCAATGCTCTCTTTTCTGGCAAAATCACCTTTACCATGGAGCATGGTGTGATTGAGTGAATGAGTGTGTGTGATTGCCTTGCGACAACCTGACATCCCATCTAGGGTGTAGCCTGCCTCACGTCCTGTACTTCTCTGATAGGTTTAAGACCACTGTTACCCCATATTGGACAAGCAGTAATGATGAGGGCATCAAAAATTCAATAAGAATGGACACAATTTTCAACTGTAAAATCAATGTAACAGTTAATGTAAAATCAGGGCCCCGCATGCATGCAAGTGTGTCTTGGTAAGACTGCTGAACTCAGATAAAGAGAATGCATCATGGGACTGGAAATTTAATTGTGCAAGATAGCCGTCCTTCAGTATCAGTACTCTTCCTCTGAGAAGTTTAAGATACACAACCCAACGCTTGTGCAGACTTTCGCTGCCTGTAGAGGTTACAGAACATCACTTACAAATTTGAAAGCTTGACACGTACGTCTCAACGGTGCTTCTATGTGAAAACGTTGAAATGGCGTTTGAAAATGTGATTCATTTAAAACCTTTATGAGGCTGACTGCTGTAGTGGGTGGCAAATGACAGGAAGCGAGTCTTTGTGTGATGCCTGGAAAGAATCTGCCAACCAGATACTTAAATGAGCCATACTTTTTATAGAGAGAAGCAAAAAGGCACTGCTTGTTGTGCAGCTAAACCACAGCAAGAAAGTCAACATGCGTCTTGCTTCCACTTGCCACTGTCCTTCTGTAAGTCACTTCGGGAAGCTGATAAAATATTTAGGCTCAGCAGGCAAGGTTTATGATTGAGGGACATACACCAAGGAGTGAAGCAAGGGACTGGATTGTGACCGTTAACCTATCAATAATAGTTGACAGTACAGGCTCTGAATTGGTAATGCACTCTGCAATGCTGCGAGGAGCTGAAGGAAAATAAAAGTGTAGCTCTCTTAATCCTGACACCAACCAACCTGAGAAGACTTCAGGGTGTATGACCGAATCAATCCACAGATCCAAGAGGAGAAAAAAAAAAAAAATGCGGCGAGACCAAATTCCTCTTTTACACTCCAGTATGGAGTCATTCTATGGGGGATGCAGTTGGATTCATGGCCCCGAAGGTAAAATGGGGCTTGACGGACCAGAGTTAGAAAGAAAAGAGCTGCCGATTAGGGTTTTATCGATCTCTTACCTGACACTGCAGAAGTGCAGAGCTAAAGTGGATGGCTCTCAGGCTTTGAGAAAGGAGAGTAATGGGTAGCTATGTCCTAGCAGCAAGGCAGCCCAGCACAAACGATCAAGTCCTGAGGGTTGCGATAAATATTTATAATTGGACATGAAATTAATGGAAAGGCCAGGAAACTGGAGGAGCTGAAAGTTTCATAATTTTTAAATTTGTTTCTCAGCTTATGCTTTTATTGGAAACATTTATTTAGCTAGATATTTCACAGAAGCAATTCAGGACGAAATGTCTCATGCAGAACAGTACTGCATGAACTCTACTGGGATCCGAGCTGACAAAATTTTAAGACCTTACTGTGCTACGTAGCGTAATTAAACTACTAGAATCTACTGACGATGATGACACCTTGAAATGGAACAATTAGCTTTTTCCAGGGCTAATTTACAGATAGTAAATGAAATATCTGTACACAGTGAAGGGAGAGTTTATGATTTTTCAAGCCATGTAAGGTTATTAAGATCAGATTCCAGTTTTGCTGAACTATGAATAATTTACCCCAAACAGGTATTATACAGCACATGACACCCTTCTTTAACTCGCAGATTTAGAACCCAGAATTTGATAAGCCTGCAAGATTCCTCATGGTAAAACTAAGAGGCATTAATTAAGCTTCAAAATGTTTCTCAGTGGCAAAAGTCTCCATGTCTTATTTTAATTAGAGCTCACAAATAAGATGTGCTCTTTTTCCCATATTTAGTATCACTGCTCAGTTCACGGAAACTGGTGGCGATAATTTCAGTTATGAAAAAAAATATATATTTTTACTGTCTGATTAAAATTTCAAATTGTAAATGTGTAAATTATCTGTGTTTGATGTCACAAATGTTGAAGTTTGAATGACATGATCAATCATTCATTAACATAAGCACACTGGTCCAAGAGGCCAATAAATGAATTTAACAAACAAACAAACAAAAAAACCAGCTAAAATCAATCAATACCAAATGTCATTTGAATGGTGACGTTTGAACGGTAGAGTGTGTAACAACCCTACTATCAAACTATAAATGGACAATACCTGTATATCAAGGGTATTAACCTATTTTCAGAGAAATTGTAGGGCATTAACAAAAATGAATATAAGGGACAGTTTGAAAAGAACTTTCAACCTTTCATCCTTTTACATTTACATTTATTTACTTATCAGACGCTTTTCTCCAAAGCGACTTCCAATGAACTCTATGTAGTGTTATCAGCCCACACACCTTATTCACCGCGGTGATTTATGCTGCTAGATACACTACTTACACTGGGTCACTCATCCATACATCAGTGGAACACACACACTCTCTGTCACTCACACACTATGGGGGAACCTGAACAGCGTGTCTTTGGACTGTGGGAGGAAACCAGAGAACCCGAAGGAAACCCACACAGACATGGGGAGAACATGCAAACTCCTCACAGACTTAAAGCATTTAAAGTAATTACACATGTGACTAAAGCTCAAAGAATCTATCTTTGGGATGAATTGCCCAGGTGTATTTTTCTATATACAAATTAGGGGTTTTATGAAGGTACCACAAGAACACTGGCAACATGAAGAAGCATTCCTGCTGTCATATTTAGAACAATTAGAAAAAAAAAAATCAACTAAAACAATGTCATGGTTTTGTACAGTCATTTTATAACAGATACCAGTGTTACATTTCCATTGTCATTTGCAAAACCTTCTCTTTCAGTCAAACAAATCTGTCATATGTAATGTTAACATTACATAACTTTCTTATTAGTTTTGAGAAACTGTTTGGCTTTTTAATAGGTGCACTCTTTTTGAAAATTGGGCCTCACAGAAAAAATTTGGATGACAAAAATAAATCCTAAACAAAACTTTGTGTTATAGGATGTATTAATGCAATTACCAAGCCAGCCGGCCGTACTGATAAAGAAACACAAATGCTTAATTAGCCTACTCCGAGTATTCTGCTTTGTTGCTCTTACAAATGGAAATAAGACTGGGGGAAAAAAAGAAAAACTGTCAGACCATTGAATGAAAATGTCGGAGATGTGTTTAATGAGTTTTGCTCTCCAAATAAAAAGGAAAGTGCTCTTTTGATTAAAAAAAAAAAAAAACATAAAAAAAAAATTCAAGAAGAGAGGCCAATTTATTTTCAATCGCTTACACAATTCTCATACGGCAATTCATTTCCATTTCCTTTTTTTTTTTTGGATTATATTAATAGATAAAAAATGTAAATGTCAAGAAATAATTTTCTCTATTTGCAATTGCATCAGTACATTCTCTTCTGTTTTTTCCAGTCGCGCCTTGCTTCACCCTGCACTATAATTATTTCTATGATTTTATCACTAGTATGTGTCACATGAAGAAAATTTTATATGCATATGCACACATACACGCACACAGACCACATATCTGAAACGTTCGTACACACTTCTAGTTCTTTGATAGTGTAGCATCATTATGATCCTGAGTTTATCCTGGAAGCACAAGATGTGAGGCAAAGTAAACCCTGGATAGGACTAGTCCATTATAGCACAATCACACACACACTCATTCAGTCTCACACACACATACTAAGAGTCTCCATTTCATTTGAACAACATCTTTGTACTGTTGGAGGAAACTGGAACACCTGAAGATGCCACATCAACTGTGGCGCCTGCAAAAACACAAACATACACACATGCAGTGCTGCTTGAAAGTATGCAAACCTCTTGTCTTCCTTAGTTTTCCATTAAAATCATTATTTAGTTGGAACAAGTCTTTCTCATGCTGCTGCCAAAACTGAAGACACCATTAAGAAGAAACACTCAAACTGATAACGCCCTTCATAACAATGTAATGATGGGAAAAAAATGTTATGCATGTTTCTGATGAGATCTGCACACTAGGTCATTTACAATTATTTAACACTATTTTGTACAGCTTGGTATCTTTTACTATATCGGTGCAAGGTAAGAACCTTGCTGAGGAGTACTACAGCAGGAGCCAGAATTTTGACCCAGGGGCAGGATGGTGGCACACTGAATAGCGCTGCTGTCTCACAGCGCCTGGGTGGTGCGAGAAAACGTGGGTTTGATCCCTGCTCAGTCTATGTGGAGTTTGTAGGTTCTCCCCGTGTTTGCATGGGTTTCCTCCGGGTGCTCTGGTTTCCTCCCACAGTTCAAAGACATGCTGTTCAGGTTCCCCCATAGTGTGTGTGAGTGAAAGATACCAGATCAGCGTGTTCCACTGATGTATGGATGAGTGACCCAGGGTAAGTAGTGTATATAGCAGTGTAAGTCACCCTGGTGAATAAGGTGTGCAGGCTAGTAACACTACATAGTATCCAGTGTAAGTCGCTTTGGAGAGAAGTGTCTGCTAAGCAAATAAATGTAAATGTAGGTGCCATGGCTACAGGGGTTAGGGTTACTGCTCTAATCACTACATTTCCTGCTGCTCCAATGTCTGTAAAAATTAGAAAATTATTACAATAATTGTTCAAAAATTATTTATAGTACAGTATTCTCTGACAATGATGTTTTCTTTTTCTGCATATAAAAATCTGCACTTGGGTGACCAGTCCCAGCCTGCAGCACACTTCCTATAAATCTGTCCACCTTTACACTGTTTCTGGAAGTTCCTGAAAGAATGGCTTCCCAGACAACACCCTCCCCCAGAGATTGCTAGCACTTCACTAATGGCAGTAAGCTTTCCAAAACGAGGTCCCATGCTGTTCCTCCGCACCCCCTGCAGAACTCAAACCACAGTCCCATAACTTGGAGTATGTGAACATCTCCTAGTGCTAGTCTAACAGGCTTGGTTTCACTGTGGATAGAGCCTGCATCCTGACCTACCTCCACAACCTACAAAATTACTCAGCATGAAAGATACTTTGAAATGAAAATGTAGACCTACAAAATGTCCCAGCTAGAGATTTGAACAACTTGCTGAGCTTAATGACAGATGAGTTGAAACCCAGCCTGCCTCTAGGTGGTGACATCATCCCCATCACTGCAGAGTCAGATAGGAGCAGCGAACCCAGACCCCCTCAGATCATTGTCCTGTTCTTCCAGGTCAATGATCGCAACCAGTCTGCTTACATTCTTGCGCCAGTAGACCCATCACCCATCTCAATGGGCACCCTCCACCCCCTTCTCTTTGTTGCCCGCAGCAGTCGCTAGCTGCCTCCCTTTTCTCACCCCTTGAAGATGAAACGAACTTCACACTTCAATCAGAGCAACCGACTCCCACACCTTCTTCTTGGCAAGCCCGCTTTCCACCCAAAAAACTGCAAAGAATAATTGCTTCTGCATAATATCTCCAAATACTTCAAATAGTCCAATATTACACAAGCTCGTACACTATTGCAGCAAGTTGCAAAATGCAGTCACGAGTCTGTCTCCAGGTTTATGCAATTGCAATATTTATGCCTTGCCTTTCTGTTTTCATCCAAATATCACAGCACGTAAGGTGGACAAGTCTTGCCGAACCCTGATCGGTGTTTGTTTGCAGGAGCTTTTGTGTACAGGGAACTGACAGAGGCTAAAGGTTTCATTGTCCAGAAACAACATAATTATATACGTTACATTGATTGCCCTCTAAAAGCTACTATGCCATATCCTCCAGCAGAAAGTGCTATTTCCGTAAAACAAAGTTTTGTTTTGTTTTTTTCTTTTTTTAATTGCCCTCCCATTAGTATTTGTTCAAAAAAAAAAAAAGCTAGAGATTGATGACATAATGGTGGGAGGGAATGGTCTGTCTTTAAATCCATTATAAGTCAAACGGTACCACAACAGAGCTGTGTTCTCAGCATCGCAGGCCTGGGAAAGCGGCTGCATTTTACACTAAATGGAAAACTGAGAAGTCTTCCAGGAACTGTTAAAGTTTCCTTAGGGTCCCGCTGAAATAAAACAAGCACCCTCAGCCGCAGGGTCCAAAGGAGATTTATAGAGATTAGACATGATGAGAATTACTGAGTCCTGAAAGTTTAGTTCACATCCCCTTCCATCTCCCATTTCCCTGCAACCTAAACATCACTTTGTTGTTAAAGGAAATTAGTCCTAACCCTGTCTCCTCACGTTCGCTGTGCTTGTGTCGTTCGTTCAGTTTATATATGCAGCATTACAGCACCCAGCACTTTCCATTATTCTGCTTTGAAAGTTGCTCATGGCTTCTTCTTTCCCTACGAATTGTTCTTGACTGATGGAAATGTTTTTTTCTTTATCTTGGTTACAGCTTGTCTGCTGTTTCACTTCTCAGTCTGAGGATGGGTTCATCGCAAGCGATGAGGGAACAAACATCTGAGGGTTTCCTAGCCGTGAGCACCACCGCATCCATCCACACAGCATCCCGAGAAAGATTACAGCAGAACGCCAAAAATATACAATCCATTGGGCAAACACGTCAATATGTTCAGAGAAGATGAGTTTCTGCCTTGGACTGCAGGTACTTGTACATGGCTGAATGTATAAAATACGGCTTTTAGCTCGAAGTAGAAGACATTGTATGCAGTGAGGTAAGGCAACAGGAAAAATAATGCTTATGAACCCTGGATCCTGGCTTATCACCTGAAGGTGCTCAGTTCAGTCCAGGGAATGCCTCACTACAGTAACCTTGAGCTGGATGATGGATGATTCTTGAGTTGAATGATTCTTTTTCAGAATCACAGTAAAAATACTGTATATACATATATAACTTGAAACTATGTGTGAAACTGAATTATACTGGATTAAAGTCCTGACTAAGTTACTCAATAACATATCTAAATTGTCTTTAAAATGTTTTCAGAAAATATAATGAAACTTCTCGGATGAGCCCTTATGAGGACTGTGGCACATCAACAGTAGAACAGTTCCTCAAAGAATGTCGTAATATATGAACAGGAAACCTGGCCAAACTGCATGACTGTGCAATCATTTGTGCTGCAATAAGATAAAATAAAATAAAATAAAATAAAATGCAGAGCCAGGACAGCATTTCAAGTACTCTAAGAAACGCTGCAATCTTTGGACTGAAATCTCACAACATGTTCAAATGGAGGACAGTGAACAATTCACAGTTGTGTGTATGTAGAAAACGGTAATACTAGCCAGAAAAGAAAAATGTAGCACCAATGATCCAAAACCACGGAAAGGCATCTCAGCATACCAGCTGCTCAGCAGTCTGTTGGCTTAGTGACTTTAAAACACACTCAGAGTAGTAACAGACCTGATTCCTGCGATTAGGGAATTCAGCAGGCTGAGCTCGTGGCTTTGGACCGAATATACGTTTAAAATATAGCGTCTGTAGCTACACTCAGTTGAACAAACACAATGCGTATGCTCTTCATATAATAAACAGTGGTATATATTGCATGGTAATAACCCAACGATTTCAAACAAACATAACGCTTTGTAAATAAAATAATTGGTCTGTGCTGTACGGGCGTGAGGCTGCACTCCTCTGCTCCTCTCAAACAGCTGACTGTATTTCAGCAGATTGCTGGACCATCTCTGCGGTTTCCAGACTGTAAATCCATCTGGCATTCACTACTGGAAGAGACACAGAAGTTGGCTTCCCTGCCCTCTGTTGAGAAAGACAACCAAACTGAAATAACAGTTTGCAGTCTCTTGTTGACTTTTTGACAAGTAGACAGAATGCATGTTTTTCCACATTTTTCGGCTTGGGATGAATGGAAATTTATGGATTCTGAACACAGGTTACAGATGTTTCAGAAAAATAAAAATAAAGCTCACTCTCGCTACTGTCAAATCGCCGCTTACTCCGTGGTAGGGTTACGGTGTAAAAATAAGGTCTGCAGTTTTTAATTGTTTATGTACACTTCACATTTCACTGTAGTGCTAAGGAAAAAAAAAATCTCATATTTAATGAAATAATCAGTTTTAAGCAGGGATGTGAGAATGTGAGCTTTCACACACAAAGGAGATGATCAAAATTTTTGTCCCATATTCTTCCACGGCCCCCTGCTGGCAAACATCCGAAATTCAGCCTTGTTTTGGAGAACATTTACAGCCATCAGACATGACAGGACATAAATCAGTCGGGGAAGAAAACTCTCACACAAAGCAAGAGTCAAAAACAGTGCCGGCAGCAGCAGTTTTATGCAGTTCGACTTGCCACGGAAACCTTACATGTACTGCAGATGAAGGTTGCTTTCCAGCAGCTGAGAAGAAAGCATGACAACGGGTGGCTGGGAGAATCAGCGCTCGCTGAGGAGCAGCACTAAAATTGTAACTTTAAGATTGCAAGCTTGGGGGAAAAAAAAAAAAAAAAAAAAAGAGTGATTACACAGATTAAGAAACTCCAAAAGTCACCAAAGAGCTGCAAAATTTCTGCATTCGTTCCATTTCTTCTGGATTCTTCCTTTTTGTGGAAAGCTGTCTCTCAAACTCCGCATGCAAGCAGATGCAAAATTTGTCACTAAGATGCACGGATACATAACAACATCTAATGGCCAATGCGCTTTCCCTTCAGACCAGTTTGACTCATGATTTGGAAAGTGAAAGGAAACCGTCCGACGAAGCGTGGACCTTCAGGGATGAGATTCCGTTCGGGTCGATGCATCTTAATGTTTCTGGCACTAGACTTAATAGAATTGGGAGCTTTTATTCCACTTCTCGTCATCCCCCACAATCCCTTGGTTAAATCAAGGCAACCTGCAGTTAGCTCTTAAACCCAGCACTGCGCTTAATCACTGGGTGGAAGATTGTTCCAGGTTAGGATCGATCCCTCTTCACCTATGCGCCTTGGGAATAGGCTGGAATTGGTTAAATTATTGTACCTGTGTGATGCATTAGTGAATTAGAGCAAAGACAGAGGGCTATAACCCTGGAGATCCTCTCTAGTGCACAACATCCTGGTTTATGTGGCCACTGGGAATAGCTTCTTGGACACGGTCTGCTGTTCAATCAAAGTCAAGCTGTGACAGGAAGTAAATGAATAACCTCCGAAGACCCGTGTTCAATTCCGTTCCCCGATGACCCTTTGCACATGGAATACACAACTAACAATGGGAGTGGCGGAAAGCAAAGCATATTTTGAACATAAGCAAAGAGCAAATTTGTATAAACTTTTCTGCAAACTTAGGTGGCGTTTTTGATAAGGAACTTCCTGGTAGCTAATTCGATTCTTGACGCTTTGCAAAATCGCAGGATAGTTAGAGACAGCTACCCAGAGCTGTCTTCCTTGTTTAGAGTGGTGCATTTAGCATTCAGCTCACCAGCAGCAGTTATCATCCCTGGTAAATGTGTGTTTGTAACAAACTAGCTTGAACCATGGTAATGAGAGGAGAGAAAAAATGCAATGTGCATTCTGTATCAAAATATATGTGTTTTATTTCCATCCCGTCTTTGTATTCACTCGCTTTTGTTTCGTTCTCTTATCGGTCTTGGCAGCATCCGATAAGGCTGATGATACTTATTGGTTCGTTTTAGAGTAACTAGGTTATATGGCGCGCTTAATTTTTATGATTGCATATTTAAAGTGTTTTTCATGGTAATAAAGTATATCTGTGCAAGGTGATAAATTACACTGCCTACAATTAAATTCAGTTACAAGTTGGCTGACAGCTTTCCATTAAGAGATAAGCGTGTCATTTTCATACATCTGCATTTTAAACATATTAGTGCTAAAATAACTTGCAACAAACAAACGCAATCACATTCAAGTAATAAGCTTGACTTCTGAAATTGTTGTGCACAATTAATGCTGTACTGAGACTGACTTTTTGCACTTTTTTAGCACCTAAAACTAATGAACAGTTGGAAAATTGTGCGGATTTGTAAATATGACCAGTGCTACTGTCACTGTATTATTTCAGTTGCAGAAAGTGTTTCACATTTACCGTCACGTCAGTCAAGAAAAGCATGTGCCCACGGTACTGTAAACCCATCACTCCGTTTCCACACTGATGACATCTCTGAGGAACCTTCATGTTTAAATATGCATGGAAATCAATACAATAAGAGGCTAAAGCATTGTGTATTCATCTTGATTTATTGCGCTTTTATTTTACCAAGGGAGGGCTGTAATTGCCTGACCTCCTTTCAAGGCAAAAAGCAAAGTTCAGCAAAGGCGACACCTTTTTCTTAGTATCACCAGGGTGTTGTGTCTGTTTGTAATTATTGGCAAGTATCTTGGACACAAACGCCTTTACGATAGTCCTGGAAGGACAGGTCAAGGCCTCATCTCGACGCCTGTCGGTAAACTGTCAATCTCAACGTTAGCCTTCTGCCCTGGACTCTTTCATAGTTAATGTTTGAGAAGAGTCTCACTCTCCGTTCAACACCTCTTGCTAAAAGAGCTAATACCCCGTGACTGAACTGGTCAAGTCCAAGTGAGATGTGCTGAGATTTAATGTTTCTTGCTGTTGCCTCCTCCTCAAAACCCAAAGGGAAGATATGCTCTCTGCAACAAAGCCCAGCTACCCTTTACATGCTGTCACTGTGTTATGGGTACACTTAAGCTAACTCAGTGCTGCATTTCAGCCCATCGGTGTGAGGACTTCTGAATCAATATCACACACTCATTTGTCACTCACACCTCCCCAGCCGCCATCAGTATTGCAGTCCCATCTTGTGCTTTGTCAACAGTTAAGGGTAGCTAGAGGATAAGATGCATGGCAGAGCTACCTGCTAATGAGCATTTCAAACCGTACAATACCTAGGGTGTTTTACCGCAAAAACTTTTAAGGTTCATATAATGCATCTGAAGGAGTGGTTATGTGCAATGTCCAGAGTTTTACTTAGGTAAGATGTTTAGATGCAGTGTAACATAGCCTTTTGTTTTCATTCCGCTACCTGGGTTTGCACCACAACACTCAGCTCTTTTAAAGTTGTGATCTAACGTGATACTCGTCCCCCTTCTCTTTACTTCCCTTCTCTGTGCAAAACAAGCATTAGCTTAATAGTGTCTCATGAATAATTTATGAAAAAAAGAGAATTTTGTGAACAGACATGCAGAGCATAGTATACATTTTCACTGGAGCTTCCAAAGCCTCTTGCTGGTCTATTGTAACAGATGTACGAGCAGGATCACACTGGACCGAAATGTGTTTGTGTCTTCAGGGTTCTGTTCAGTTTTTCCATCCTGATGATATTCACGCCAATACTAAAGCCAAATGCATGAAATTAGGAACTCGCACTTAATTAATTTAGTTTGAAAATGCATGGTCACAAGAACTAACTGTCGCAAGAAATGAAACCGGATGAAAATGAAATGAAGCTGCAGGACTTTAAGGTTAATATTCTGTATTATAGGTATTACAATGTGCACACTTCAAGGAGAAAACTAATGTCAATGTTTAATGTTATTGTTCTCGTAACTGATATGCATTCTTGCACTTCAAAGGTTCTCCCGGAAGAACACAAAAAATAACATTTCCAATATTCGTTATGTTTTAATTCAGATGGTGAATTTGTTGCCAGCTTTTACTGTCTGAGGTTATTAAATGAAACCTCCTCAACTGAGAAAGCAGTAAATGGCTTATGATATTACAGCCCCATGGAGTAGGTGGGAACAGGTGTTGAAATGTAAGAGCTCATGGGCAGAGACCTAGAGCGCTGAGACTCAGCGTATCGAGTTTAAGTCAAGTCAAGTGGGTTGTTGATCCAAACGGTTTATGATATACTGTCTAGTTCATCTAACCTGTCCAGTGGGGGAAAAGTTGATTCTCCATAATGCCCATTATTTTTTTTTTTAACAGAGCAATACTGGATCACATCCTCAGCAGCTGTAAAAAAGCCCTAGACTGGTCAAGGCATGAGACTGGCAATTGATGGTTGAAGGGAATGGAAATTCATTTTCCAGTTAAAATCACAGAGACGTCTCAAAGACGAGATATTGTTCTGTTACCTAAAGCTACTAGACATGCCCCACTGGAAGAGGAGGCCAACACCCAAAACACCATATGACCCCAAATTACATCACTGATGCTCTGGTGTGATGACAGCTGCTCCACAAAATGTATTTTATACAGTATATATAGGAATGGGAATATCAACCCGTGAATATTAAAAAATCAATCAAGGATTGATTTTGTATGGAAAAATAATCCAATAATAATGGTAATTAATCACACACAGTCTGAAACTGCTTGTCCTGAGTGGGGTCGCGGGGAGCCGGAGCCTAACCCGGCAACACAGGGCGTAAGGCTGGAGGAGGAGGGGACACACCCAGGATGGGACGTCAGTCTGTCGCAAAGCACCCCAAGCAGAACTCAAACCCCAGACCTGGCAGAAAACAGAACCCGGCCAAGCCCGCTGCGCCACCATGCCCCCCTGTGGTAATTAATTCCAAACATATTTTTAGTACAAACAGCATTCTAGCTGGTTCATACAGTCTGACAAACATTGGATTTCACACTCTTCCCACTTTCATGAAACAAATTATTTTTTTCTTTTTAAAATTTAAAAAATGTTACCACGGAAAATCCAGTAGGAAATGTGGTGGTGGGAGCAGAGAGAAACTGTTGTTTTATGGTTATTATTTAAATGAAATAGAAAAAAGGCAAATTAAGGATTTTTGTAAAAATATTACTTTTATTACATTACTCCATTGCATTTAATGGAAGATGTTAATTATTAATACTGTTGCTAAATGTAATGGTTCAGGCCCCATGCTCCAGACAATACCGAAGTAGGGAAATATAGGAAAAAGGGCTTTTTCCAAAGTCTCTTCTCTTTAATGGTGCATCTCGGTTATGGCTTTGTTATTAATACTTGTAAATAGTGCACTTTTAGATTTTCCAGCAATACATTATTTGTGGATTCTTGCTTCCTTGTATCCTCACCTTTGACCATGGCTAATCCTGTTACACTAATTTTCAGCACTTTTCACATTAAACTTTACTCACAATTTGCAATCCACCATCACTTTTATCACTGAACTGGTTTAAAATTACTGTCACTCATGAGCTGTAAGCTGTGGATCTTCGTAGATGTGCAAAATCAGATTCAAAAAAGCCGTTAGTTTCTTCAATCAACTGAGCCATGTTTTGTTTTGTGAAAAATTTAAATGTATGGTACAAGTATGTATTCAGTAAAAAAAAAAGGAAATAGCCAGGGAACAATTTCTGAGATGCTAGATATTATATCCTGCCTGAGTGGACAGAATAAGAGGTTCTTGAACTCAGCACACTCAGCCAGTGCGATCCAATAAACTAAGATTGAAGTGTCTTCATATCATTCCTTTTCTCCCCCCACCCAGTGGGGCTCAATGACTCATAAATCTTCTCTGTTTGTCCTTCATTTGGAGGTTCAAAAGTGACTTCTGTCGGAACTGAAATTAATTCACTTTTAACTTGACTCCCCGGTCTACGGTTGTCTGTACCGTAGAAATCATTGTCTGGCGCTGGACGTTTTGATGAAACGCAGAGTCACCTTGGGCTTGTTGGGCGCTGCCACTCTGCCTTGTCAGCTTACCTCATCTGTATCACTCCAGGTGGTCTTTTACTTTATAGTCATCTAGGTGAAAGATTATTATTATTATTATTATTTGTGCCTTTTTTGTTTGGCTAGTGCCTTTGTGGAAGGTGACTTCCAGTGATGAGTTTTTACAGTATACCAGTGCCTACGAGGAGACAAGGTAACAACAGGAGGACAATCTAAAATGAAATACCATGCTGTGGTTAAAATAAGATGAAGCCAGGACTAGACACGATTGCAAAAATATGCAACTATTGCAAAAAATAATGCATGTTTAGAGTACATTGAGATATATGTTGGGAGGCATGTTGCTATGACATGAGAATCATGCATCTGCATGTAGAGCTCATTGTCTACTGTGAAATTTCACTTTAGTTTACTCAGAGTTAGAGCAAAGTGATGACTAAATGAAAAAAATGTTTATCTATTCAAAATCTCCAGTGTGATGGAAAACTTTCATTAAAAGTAACACACTGATTAAAAAATAATATTGATTGTGAAATCTGTAACAAAGTATTATTTTACTAATAACACAAATGAATTGTGTGATTTGACAGTTGGGTTCAGATGAAAGTTTGGACATGACAGATGTAAGATCATCACTCTGGAATCCCCAATTAATCGTATTGTGCCTTGAATGTGCCTTGGTGCTGAAATGCTAAACAAACGGTCCAATATGTTAACCAAAATAAGTGCAGTGCAGTCTAATAACTTTGTTTCTGTAATTAGCAAAACTTAAAAAAAATACCCCAGACAATTTATATAAGCATTGTACCTGAAGTTAAATATATTAAAACTTTTAAAAACAATAAATCCTGCTTTTTTTATAACAGCAATACAAAATATGTCAAATCCAAATTGATTCATTATCATTCCTAGGTTTCACTCTAATATTTGCACACAGTCAAGATGACAGATTGCCTAGGTCTAGTCAGGGATCTTTGCCAAAATTCAGATTTTTTAATTTAATCTTTTTCTGCTAAGGCCTCTCATGCATTATTTTTAATATTTTATTAAGAAGCCAACATGGTGATAACAATCCGCTGTTCTTGCACAGCGTTTGGATAATGTTTCATGTACAGTGCTCTCTTTTCAGCCCCCGGGAAGTCTATAAAGCACCTAGTTTTTGGATGCTATCCCAGTCTATCCACAGAGTAGGTGTCTGATGACATCCAGGGGGATTTATGGCTAATGTGTAAACTCACTAGTGAAGAAAGGAAACCGTTTTCCAGAGGACTGCGAGTGCTTCACATTTACTTATTGAGAGAGGGGAGAGGTCAGAGAGTGCTAATCATAAAGCATGTAAGAAAGGAAAAAAGGCGCACGTCAAGAGGGCTTCCAAAATTAATAAAGTTATGTGTACATACTAGAGGTATGGATCAAATGTCATAATGATGTCGCTAAATGGTTAGTTTGTAGCAAATGTTTGCGTAAGTATGTTCATTAGTTTATGAAAACTGCTGTTTCCTTAAGATCATAAAACTGGAATGAACAATTTTCATCTTGGACCATGCTCTTTAATTTATTTTAGGTGGTGTAAAATTGAAACACAGAAGAAATGGGAAAATGCAGTAGAATTTCTTCATACCTTCAAATTTTATACAGTTGAACGTGATACAGTTACATGTTATCTGAACCGCTTGTTCCATACGGGGTCGCGGGGAACCGGAGCCTAACCCGGCAACACAGGGCGTAAGGTTGGAGGGGACACACCCAGGACGGGACGCCAGTCCATCGCAAGGCACCCCAAGCAGGACTTGAACCCCAGACCCACCAGAGAGCAGGACCCGGTCCAACCCACTGCGCCACCGCATCCCCCAACATGACACAATACATACCTGAAATTAAACAATAATGCTCAATTTTGCTAAGATTGAAGTAATACCTGCATTGGTCTCATAAATGTTGTATAAATATGTATCTAAAATGGAATCCTTCTGAGGGCCCTTTTTGTGATGGAAGAAATGTATTTTGAATGAATTTGACCCGTGGGGGTGCGGTGGCGCAGTGGGTTGGACCGCAGTCCTGCTGTCTGGTGGGTCTGGGGTTCGAGTCCCGCTTGGGGTACCTTGCGACGGACTGGCGTCCCGTCCTGGGTGTGTCCCCTTCCCCCTCAGGCCTTACGCCCTGTGTTGCCGGGTTAGGCTCCGTGACCCCGTACGGGACAAGCGGTTCTGAAAATGTGTGTGTGTGTGAATTTGACCCTGACTCGCCTAAAAATTTTCTAAATTTTTGGTTTTTCACATCTTTTGAAAGTATATGTATGCAGATGGTCGCTGACTTACGATGGGGTTACGTACTGTGAAACCCATCATAAGTCAAAAATGCATTTAATACACCTAAAACACACCTCTGCATGACATACTAGGAGATGCAGATCGCTGCCGCTGCCCTGAATCACAAGAGAGTATCGCACCGCATATCACGTGCCTGGGAAAAAATCTAAATTCAAATTCGAAGTGCGCTTTCTGCTGAAGGTCTTTCGCCAGCTCATCATCGTAAAGTCGAAAAAAATCCTAAGTCGGGGACCTCCTGTACTGTATACCTTCTACCCAGTTCATGACAGGGTTCAGACATTAAAAGTTAAAAAAGACACTTTAAAATTAAACAAAAAGTTTAGCTGTATTTGCAGAATTAGGTTTTTCCTGAGAGAATTCTTGGAAGTGATATGTCATATCTGCCAAAGCGCAAACTTCTGAAATAATTCAGAATTATTCAAATAATAATCCATTCACTTCATCAATATACAAACTTTTCATAGAATCTGGCATCATTAATTCACCTGATTTATTTAGTCTTCTGAGTAAGAGTCATTAATGTAAACTAGAGAACAAATGGCTAACAAATCCGTTTATATATTTGAATTTTCCTTTGCAATTAAAACGAAACAGTACTGTTTTGCCCTGTAGGTTAAAACTTTGCTTTGAAGAAAAGTGTCTGCTAAATGAATAAATGTAAATGTAACACTACTGACAATTATGTCACAATGAGGCCCATTACATTATGTGGACCTAAAGAACTGGATAATTTAAAGTGTTTATAGTTTCCGTGAACATACATCAGTCTCCCATTATGTATATGTTGGCCTAGTGCTTCAATGTGAAGGAGACTGTTCTGCTCAAAGACCAAATAAATATACAATACAAACATTGTGACTGATTAATAAGCTACTTGGGAAGCCAAGCAGCTCCTGGAAAACAGGGAAACACATACAGCCCCTTATTACTGCTTAATGTAGACGCAAACATACAGCTCATTAATATGCTACCGTTTTTAGATTTAGGGCAACATCACTACGCGTTGCCCTAATTGGATCACACCCGGTTTCTCTTGTATTACATGATAAATGACAGGAAGGGAGGAAATCTATAAGAAACTCTTCTGGAGACCTTTGTTATGTTTTTGAAAACTATTTGCAACTGAGCGAATGTTCATTACTCCAGAACAATCTAAACTCGTATCAAAGCAAAGGAGCCGGATGTCAAGGCACAATGTAATCTCCTAATTATCCTTTGGCTCCACAGGGTTGTGCCTGGTGACACGTTTGGCTCCATAAATAATGAGTTGGAAGTGCTAATTTATCGTATTAATTAAAAAGAGACGAAAAATGCACTTCGGAAATGTGCTTTCGCAGTACGCCCAGAACGATCCCTCGGTCTGTCTTTCCAGCAGGTTCGTTTCGTTCACCACATACCAAGTGGACTCCCTGTAAATCAGAATGACCCCCTGCAGGTTTATTTATGTAATGTTCACAAAAGGGATGCTCTGAGGCCTCTGTTGTCCCCAGACTGAACAATTTCCACTACATCTATGTCAAAGTTCTACATGAGATCTCCACACAAGGAGAAAAAGTACAAATCTCTGACTCTGTGCTCCACTTGTTTTGTACATCTGTGGAAAATCAGGACCTCTCACCTCTCATATTTCAATCTCTTGGAAGGCTTTAACTGCTCAGTGCTCTGTGATTTTTCTTTTTATTTAATGTGCATTTCTGATAAATTTCACACAAAGACGCAAAATGTTTTTGTTTGTGTTTTCTTGACCACATCATACGAACATTGCTTCAGCTGTATGAAACAGAGGAGAAGTGTGTCTCACTAAAATATAATTAAAAAAAAAAAAAAAACTCATGTAGTTGTGAAAAGTACAGAATACATTTTTCAAACGTGTTATTTTTGGAAACTCATCTTTTTTTTCCCCCCCTTTTCCAAACTCTTTTCAACATAGTTGATTTGATCGAAAAGAAAAATGCTCGCAGAATTCAATCCATAGCATTCAAAATGAATTTCTAGTTTGCATCGTTATTCTGGTAAGCACAAAATATACCTTACCTCTATAAATTCAGATTTACTGCAGGGAGAATAGAGCACGGTATTCTTTATTATTTATATCCAAGGTACATTCAGTCTGCTTCTGTGTAACATCTTTCACTGTACTACCTATGCAAGAAGCAGAATACAAGCTGCTACATTATCAATTTAAAAGACAAACCCAAGCTCTGAAGCTGAGAGTCTGTACCTAGGAACATTGATCATATTCTGGTAGCAATAAACCAACCGGTTTGGCTACATCGGTCTGTCACTTTCATTTTCGGGGTGTCAGCTCTGCGGCGGTGACTGACTGCTCGGCTTGCTGTGGTAATTGGGCAGAGCCAACACACAACAAGGTCCTGGGGGGAATTACGGCTCAGAGGCTATAGCAGGAAACAACTGCATCGCGTTCAACTTGATATTATTTTTGCGGCTATTCGTTGCTGATGTGTCAAGGGTACAGAGGAAGGAGTGGAACTGTACAGAAATCCTCATCGCTATTCTGTTCCCTCCTCTATTTTCTCCAGCTTTACACTTATACGCTGTTCTGATGGTTCTGACTTTTGACACCAAAAAAAAAAAAGCTGTGTACTACTGTCTGTGACCATTTACTGAGCCGAAACACACATTCTTCTACTCTTGAGAAGTGGACATGAGCCTAGGCTCGTTTTTTTTTCTTATTATTATTATTATTCCTACCCCATCCCATCCCCAAATTAAACTAAATAAATAATTTTCCTCTTTTCTCAATTATTATTATTATTATTATTATTATTATTATTATTGTTGTTCTCTCACTTATAAGCAGATAATGCCTTAAATAAGTGTCCAGCAAAAAATAACAGAATTTCACCAGGAATCTAATACTTTTGCCCAAGTGTGACTTGCTAACAAACAGAAATGTTAATAATGTCGATTTAGAACGTAACTCAAATACACAGAAAAGATTATTTTAAGGTGTATGTTGAAATTATGACGTTGTTATTGATGTTAATGAAATATATAGATATCCACATCACAGAGGGAAACACTATTTTACATTGTCTTGCCCTGCCATTTCCACATGGACTGAGACACATGAGGCCAAAGAGGATCACATTTGTAAAAGGTACAGAGTTTCAGTAACCGACCGCTGGTAAAGCGTTCTAACTTTTCTCGGTTCCGCCGCGGAAAAGCGTCGTCTCTGCCTGACCTTCACATAATGCCTTTCAAGGGAAA
Organism: Scleropages formosus; assembly: GCF_900964775.1. NCBI lineage: Eukaryota > Metazoa > Chordata > Actinopteri > Osteoglossiformes > Osteoglossidae > Scleropages > Scleropages formosus. The sequence continues at coordinate 8,384,874 of NC_041823.1, forward strand.
TTCTAATTAAAGGAAATATTTGCACCATATAAACTTAAAGGCTGACCCATTAGTGCAGATCTCACCACTAATTGTTCGCTGCTCTTGTGAACTGAAATTTTAAATTCATTGCGGTAATATCCGTGCTATGTGAGGAGAACATTAAGTGGATAGGGGCTTAATTATTCCATCCAAGGGTCTTGACCTGCTTGTAAGGAAAGTAAGGAAGTACGTGGGTGTATTGCAATAAAGAAGTGCATACATCAATGTCTCAGCAATAATAGCTCACTATGCCATTTGTTAAACTATTTCAACACCGCTCCAGCCAACATTTTTTGGATTAGAATTAGTAGTTATCCTAAAGCGTTCAAGGCCTCATTATTTGCATGTTCCTGGGAGAAATTGTTTTTTTAACATGCCACTGATTATGCTACATAACTGGAATATGTAACAGCCTGCATCTGCCATAGCGTATCCAGATGTGTGAAGATGTGTTGCACAGAACTAGATCAGAGCTATTAAGGAATTCTTGTTCTATAAAACTGAGAAACTACCTGGATTTACAGTTTAATCAGTTAACCATAGCAATGACTTTGCTGCTGCCCACTTTTGGCTCTACGGTACTTGAAAATACCTGGAAAAATGTTGTCTAACACATATATTCAGGGGTATAAACATATATAATGTATATTCAGTTTTACTCCGTTCGAGAGAATAATAGACTGGCCTGCTGTTCATTAACAGTGCTGAAATGTCCAACATATTTGGCATGAAGTTTAAGTATACGAGGTCCCAAAAAACATTCCATTACACAATGCGAACTCTCTGTAGTCCGAAAAGAAGCTGATTGCTACCATGACATGTGTTCGGCAGTGGTCAAATGCTGTGCTCCTTTGGACCTTGAAGAATAATGAATCTTATTCCCTGTCTGTAACATCTAAATCAGCATCACTACCATATGGTACTCTGCTTAAGGAGCTCAGTGCACAGAGGAGTCATAAAACACACTGCAGTACTGGGATCCATGTCAATGCAGTAAAGTTAAGACAAAGGGATGGAGAGCAGACAAAACCCTTGCGTCAGTGTTCAGGGTGAATCACACTTATTCGGTTTGAATGAGGGTCGCTTGACCGTATATACAAGTGTAAACTCAAGCATTATGGTCATTTCTGAATAGAGAAACTTGCATGAAATTACGTAACTTGGAAAATTTTTTTAATAAAGTAGGTCTGCCACCAATCTATGTTGCTCGCATAAAAGTTACAAAGTAAGACTTTTTAGTAAGATACATGTTTCAGATTAAGGTAAAATTATTCATCCATCCATCAATAAATGCCCACCCAGAGCAGGGTTGTGGAGGTCCGTAGCCTATCCTGGACAAATAGGGTGTGAGACAGAGTATTCCCTGGACAGGGCACCCATCCACTGCAGGGCAATTACACACCCACCCACGCACACACACACACACACACACACACACGTCTTTGTCTGTGGGAGCACCGGAGAACAGGTTAACTCTATACAGGCAGAGCTGGAATCGAACCCACAGCCCATGAGCCACCCCACTGGGCCATTATGTCACCATAGAATGAATTTAGTGATGGGGAAGTTAAAACCCCCTTTTAGAAATCCTTGGCTGTGCCAGTGTATACGATCCACATAGGAACTCGAAGACTGAACACAAGCAGCACTGTGCAGAGGGATTGTGGGACACTGAGGCCCAGCAAGCCCATAGAGACTTTTCCTACGAACAAGGTAAGAAGTACCAGTGCTGTTTGCTGCCTGCTATTCACCTTGGTATAACATGGGTGTGCGCTTGACACTGGGGACCGCAGATGGCATTTAACCTCCAGTCTGCTGCTGTTCTGGCTACTCTGCAGCAGCTGGCACCTGCATCGCACTCTGAAGGAGATCTGGGGCCATTAATCTTATGGCTCTTGTCCATCCACAACTGCATGCAAAAATCCCCAGGCCCACGTTTTAAATTGATTTATTGATGGGTTTCATTTCTGCTGGGGGTTTGAGGTTTGCAACATCCCTCTCTTTAACTTAGGGCTGAAGGAGTTCTGTACTGAGACGGATTAGAGGGAAATCTACAGGGGCCCTGAAGTGGGAAAGGCAAAGAAACTAGAAACAACAAACAAATTCCAAAAGGTGACACAGCAGAAAAGTTTACAGGGACAGCAGCGAGCAAAGTGGTTACAGCTGCTACCTTCCATTCAAAAGGACGCGGGTTCAAATTATAAAGCGACCGCTATTATTGCGTACACTTTTCTCAAAAGTGATACATACAGAAATTGAAATATTTATACAGCTGTGCAATTTCACTGGAGCAGTTCAAGATAAGTACCTTGCTCAAGTGTACTAGAAAAGGAAGGGGATTCTCTAGGTGTCCTGTGGCACCTGTGCCCCCTGCGCTACCTGCTGCTCCTGCCTTACCCTGAATTGCTGCAATAAAGATTTACTGTATAAATGGGCAAATAATAGTACGCAGATAAGTGTACAAATGTAACATTGCAAGCTGCCTTAAAGAGAAGCACATGCTAAATTGATAATTAATACATTTTGCCAGAAGTAGGTTGTCATTCATTAGTACAGGAACCAAGGATGGTGGTGGACACTGGTGCATTATATATATACACATTTTCTACAAAATTTCCTTTATTATATATGCTATAAATATACAAACACAGCATACAGCGAAAAGATCTGTTCGAGACCTGGTGAGCAAGATTCTGCCGAGACAGAATGAGTGAATTCCTCTTCCGAAGTTCTCCAAGATGGGAACCTTGTGCGCAAAGACAAGTCAGAACTCGGCGGAGCAGCCGTCCCTCCCGGGATTCTCATATAAAATCTCTCGTTTATTTCTTTATAGCTGTCCATTTTGAAATATTATCTATTGTAATTTTTTTTTATTAAACAGATTATGAAGTCCCATCACTTGTCTGATGGTTTTACTTTGCAATGCTTTTCTTTGTGGTTTGCGTGTCCAGTGTTCTCAGTTTCCTTATCGTTTGCTATTTAAGACAAAACCGGATAATGTAGCTTTTGGAAACAATTGCTCTGTGACTGTTTTTCTTTCTTTTTCCAGTTCTTTCTTCTTGTCTGTTGTGTCATTTCATATGCTTTTTTATACAACCCAGTTGCGTTTTGTAGAGAAGAAATCCCATTCTTTTCCATTTTCCTCATATCCAGCTCAAGTAATGCACAAATTAATAAGGCAGTTTTAAGGTTTCATGAAGTAAAAGTATTTCTAGCGTTCTACTGTTAGACACAGATAGTGCAATTTTGATATTTCTAAGACAAAACTTTTACAACATTGTACATGACTGGCAACTGTGGGAAAAAATATAGGATATATAAATTTTAATAGTTTTCACTGATAGGTACACAATACTTAGCTACTTACGAGTATTTAATCCTTTATACAGCTGGGCATTTTATTCTCTGAGTTTAGGGTAAGTACCTTGATCAAGGATGCTGTAGCATGAGTGGGCATTCAGAAAAGAGTGCTTCAGTTACAAAGCAACAGCTCTAACCAACAAAACTACCTGCTGTCGCTCTTTTCGTCTTTAATCCATCAATCCAATTTCAATAACCACTCGTCCCGAGCAGGGTCAAGGTGATCCGGAGCCTATCCCAGAAGCACCGGGCGCAAGGCTGAGGCTGGGTATACCCTGGACAGGACACCAGCTTTTCATGTTTTACCATTCCAGAATCTGAAGTTGTATATGTACAGGAATGTTAAAGTGTATTTTATAATTGGATAGCAAAACATATTCATGAAATAAAAATAATGTACAGTTTTTGGCCGTTACTATATTTAGTTTTACTGTACCTGAAAGAAAAAAGTAGGCAATCCTGCATCGGAAATCCATCTCTCTGCATTTCAGCAAGTAAATTTGTTTTCTTAGAATGCGGAATTGTAAGTAATTGCAGGTCATTCAATTTGCTTCGTACAAATTACCGCTAATGTCCATTAGTATTGTGCAGTGTTTATTTTAAATGTAGAGTTAATTGCTCTGCCAATCACTGCTGGACTGTTTGTGCACATACATTTGTGTTTACATTTCCACGTAACAGTATAGACGAGATTTAAACAAAGTTAATATTGATTTAGGAGGATTTTTGGAAGCGTGCCACTGTGTATCTTACTCCTTGACAGTCAATTACATTTTTATGAATTTGGCAGTTAGCATATGTAGCCCTCCCTGAAGCTCACTGCGGATTTAAGTCAAAAAGAAGTTCATATTTTTTTCATAACACCCTCCAGTTTAGATGCTTATTCATACATCATGACAGGTAGAAATAACTGGAAATGTTTATAAACTACTGCTTTAGTGGGTTATAAATATTTAAACAAGCTAAATTTCCATTGTGCCCCCCACCTCAGACGACATAACAAAGCAGTCAGAGCGTCTGACTGCTGAGCCTGCCCGTCATCTCGCTTGTTTATAGCTCTTGGTGTAATTCCATCAGAATGTCAATTAAAACCTATTTGTGCATGCGCATGGGTGCTAAGAGATGGAAATGGGCTCAAAAGAGATTTTCACGCAGCTCCAGCCCATTAATTTCCTCTGGTCCTAAAATTGCGGAGGTGATTTCACTCTCTTGAGGGCTGGTATCACCTTGTGTGTGCAACTAGTAGGGTAAAGCAGACTTTGTAGGCCGGAAAACATACATGTACACTGCTTTATATATAAAACAGTGGCATCCTCGTTAATTTAATCACAACATCCTCATGAACTTAAAATGACCTTCTCCAATAAAACTTTCTTTATCATGCCATTGTTTTGAGTTTTAAAGTGAAGAGCTTCACCATGGCATAATATCAAACATTTCTAAAATATTTAGTGCGATTTGTTGCACATTTTTTGTAGGCCGTCTGTCTCAAACTCACTAATACGTATTCAGAATATGTAATCTCATTATAGATATCTGAAGGGATAAAATAATTGGAAGATGGAACATACACTGGAAAGCTTCTCTGTGTGAAAACAACCAACTAATGATGCCAATTTATCAATTGCAAGTTGGATCACTTAAGTGTCATTAACAATTTATGCTGCATGCAAGCTATAGCTGAATTATTAACATTTGATATTCATTATAATACATTCCTTCGCTGATAACTAAGTTCCCCACTAAGGAAAAATAAAAATCAAATAGCATGCATTGAATAGGAAGAACTGAATGAGTGTACAAGATGTATATCTTGGGGAGAGTGAACTCTTAAAAGGGTGAACGAACAGAAAATATTACTATTTATGTATTTATGTATTTATGTATGTATGTTGTATTTAGTTCTTGTCTGCTTTATTTTTTCCACAATATACCCTATGGATTTCTTTTCTTTTTTACCCAAGATTCCAGCTGTGCTGGATATTAACTGGAAATTCACATAAGTAATACAGCTTTTCTTAGAAGCAAATTTCATATGGGATACCTATGATTAGGAGCTAAAAGCACATAATGCATTGAATTATGCTGAAATGTCAAATATTTGGTTTATTTAAAAATAAATTAATAAAATTAGCTATATGGAAAGTCTTGAGACACTGCACAACAGTGTAGCAATGGAGAATTACCTCTGCAGCTGGGATATTAAATTGACGTTGCTTAAACCTCCTAGAAACATCTGCCTCCAGGATGTGGAAAAAGAAGTGAAGAGGACATTTCACAAACGGCTGACATAAAAGGAAAACTTTGCGTATTCTATATTTCTCCAAGGATGTTATTCTCAGTCATCATTGAAAACTCATAAAACTTAAGTGATAAAGTAAGGACAACAATAATTAAATCCAGAGGAAATTTTCTATTTTCTTCTCTAAATGAACAGCTTCTCTTTAGCTGTTTTTATTACATCATGTATATTACATCACCCACAGCATATGAACTCAATACGAACCAAGCGGAGAAAGGCCATAAATGTTGTTATTTATATCGACTTAGTACAAAGCAGGCCCAGGGTAAAAACAGGGCCTGTTATATGCACATGTGTAAAAACAGGTGCATCGGTATGGCTCTAATGCAACAAAATCTATCAATAAGGCTTTCATTAAGGACAGTATACTACCCCACTGCATTGAAGCATAGCTTCTTCACGAACGAACACCAGATTATAAAATCCCTGCTATACAAACTTTGTGCATGGCATAACAATCATTTTAGAGGGAGGACACAGCAGGAGAATAATTTTACAAAATGTACCTTAGGAACAATTTGACTTTTTCATTGGAAAACAGCCAAAAATCAATTTTAATCAATTCCACGTATGTGATCGTAGTAAGATCCCAGAGATTGTGAGAATATGTACACAACAAGTGCTTGGTATATCAGACAAATTTGTCAGTTGTGTGTATGCCTTATGACAAATTAATGGAAGTAATATGGACTTTTTCCAAACTCAATGAAATATCTTGGCATTCATAGCCCCCTTAAACAAAGACCTTCTTTCACGCAGATGGACTTCAAAGGATAATTTGACCTTGTGAAAGGAGCTGATTAATTCAAAAGTCAGACCCTTTTATCCTTCAGTCAAGAATAAAAGAATTCATAGTCAAACATTAAACTTCTTACGTAGGTGGTGTTTCAGATCTGTGGTTATTACATTTAAAAAAAAAAAAATTACTTGCTACTCATCTTGCTTCTTAATATTTTGTAATTTCGAAGCCCAACTAGTAATCAAATACCATCCAGTTACGAAACCATTGCAGCAGGTGCTGTAGGGTTTAAAGTGGCTGCTTTGCAATCAAAAGTCACGGGTTCAAATCCCTGCTCATGCCGTAAATACCCTTGAGTAAAGTATTTACCCTGACTTGCTCCAGGAAAAGGTACCAGGCTGTATCGAAGCTGTATAGCTTGATATACCAACCTATCCGAACGTTGTATGTTGCTTTGAAGAAGTGTTACAAACAATAGTATTTTGTGGACATTGGCTTAAACAGATTTTTTTTTTTTTTTACAAGTTATGCATTAAAGTTGCACATGTATGACTTCATGAGTATTTGAACTTCATAAATGTATTGTATATTGAACTTTTTAATACATTTACATTTATTTATTTAGCAGACGCTTTTTAGAAAAGTGACTTTCAATGAACTCTATGTAATGTTATCAGCCCACACACCTTATTCACCGTGGTGACTTTGCTAGATACACTACTTACACTGGGTCACTCATCCATACATCAGTGGAACACACACACTCTCTGTCACTCACAAACTATATAATAAGCTAATTTATGACGTCCTGTCAAAAGAAACTTGTAGAATGGAACGCTTTGTGTTCTTAGTTAACAACAATAATCTTTTCAAAGAAATTAAACATCTCAACTTTTTGGTTTAACCTCAATATTAATAGAAGCCTCTGTCTTCTTTATAATTAAATGTAACTTCTGTGAATCAGTCAAAACATTAACTCCATAGGAGCCATGAGCTCCGCCCAAGTGTTCGTTTCAGATCCTTAGGGCTATGGCTTGATGCTTACTTTAATAAACATCCCTGTGTCTTTTGAAGGTGTCCTAAAATAAACTGTAGGCAGCTTCTAGCAACGGAAATGACTAACTGATAAGTGGTATGATACGTGACTTTGAAAACATCCTGTAATCAGTTTATTTTTCTAATTCACAGAAAAACTCTCCAGTCTAAAAATATATAATGTCAAAGTAAAACCATATGACTTAGATATATTTCAGCATCCATCCTAAAACAGCATCCATCTTGCATGTAGTGTGGAAACATCAAAAGAAATGGTCTTCTGAGGGCAGAAATATTCTGGGATCTCCATAATGGTGCGGGACACATTTTCAGGCCTAAGAGTTAATGTACTGTGATACAATGAGCAAACGCTGGCATCCCATAATGCAATGCTGAACTGAATATACTGCACTTCATCCATCATCTGTATGATTTGAAAGGTATCATTTTCTCATTGTGTTCTTTTTTTTCTTGTCGACTTTGTTGCTCTCTGGGGCAAGTGAGAACTTGCCTTGTTATTTCAGACTTCAGCTAAGCTCGCCACACTGTCAACAACTATTTCTGCTTCCCACCTAAGATGCACATGAAGACAAATATTGGCTATGAGGCATTAACTCATCTCCAGCCTGGTTCCTTGTAGCTGGTAGTAACCTAAGCCCCATTCTATATTGACAGCTGTACTTAAGGGAGGACTTGGAGAAAAATGAGGACAAGGTGTGGCCATTTACCTTACACATGAATAATACAGGTGATCTCTGATTTACGATGGTTTGAATTATGATTTTTTTTTAACTTTACGATGGTGAGCCGGCGATAGACATTCAGTAGAAACCGTACTTCAAATTTTGAATTTCGATTTTTTCCCGGGCAAGCGATATGCGGAGCGATACTCTCTCGCGATGCTGGGCAGCGGCAGCGATTGGCATCTTCCAGTCTGTCACACAGAGGTGTGTAATAGGTGTATTAAATGCATTTTTGACTTACGATATTTTCCACTTATGATGGCTTTCACAGAACGTAACCCCATTGTATATTGGAGACCACCAGTACTTGAAATGAAACTTTTTGACTGAGAAGAACAGAGGACAGAATAGAGCTGAATCAAAATAGTGGATTTTGAGGTTTATGTCTCTGTGCAGCATACTTGCTACTTGAAATGGCTTCTCCTGCCATTTTCCGTTCTTTAGTCATGTGAGTGGTGTAAAATTCTGTTTTGTTAATTTTGTCATCATGGGCTTATAGGTGTGTGGGTGGACTGGTGGACGTATTCCCCAATGTTCCGGAAAGTCAAATGTGTCTTCCTCATATTTGTGATAACTCCACTGAGCATTATTGCTAATGTCTTTTGGTCCTTCCACCCTGATAAGTTGTTCTGCCAATACACAGTCTACAGGAACAAAATCCATAGGTTGGGATGACCATTTGCTGAATCATTTTAACAGCACTCCAATTTCCAGGACACATGTTGTCATCATTTGGGTTTCAAAAGCCCAAGTATCCACTCATCCTAATTTTCCATAGACCGGAAAAGCTCGCAAGACCTCAGTGCCACTGGGTATTTGGGAGATAGCTAGGAGATGATCCACCGGTTTCCACAGCCAACGTGACTTTGAAGAATTCCTTGAAAAATGGACCTAGATTCTTGTGGATGAGTTCCAGACCCTTGGAGGCTTCAAGTAACATTTCATTTACGGCATTTTGGCAATGGATGGTAACCTCATGTCACAAAATTAACACTCCACTTTGTCCACCATCTGCATCTGTTAATGCACAACAGTTCTGGCTCATTTTAATCCCTTTGTGATTCTGAAGTATTAAATTTGTTCTGCAGTAAGTCAGCCACATTATGTAAATATTGTCCCACTGTAATACTGGCATTAAAATATTTGGCTTATGTAAGAAATAGCCATTTTGAAATATTAGCCCCCTTGATGTAGTTAGTGTTTAGAGCTTGGCTATAACAAATAGAATATTTTTTTTAAGCTGGTTAATGTAAGTAAAAACTACTTAATATAAAAACAATACTTTCTGTATCTAAGTGCAAAGCCACTCTTTGGGTTTCCTCCTATGTATAACTGTTTAACTTGAATTCACTGCAACATAAAAGTTAATGTGAAGAGAACATATATGACTTACCTGTGCATCACAACCTTTGTTATTATTACCGCACATATACTCTGTATATTGTCATGTTCGTATGATGTATTTTGTCATCACAGTCAACATATATACAATGGATATCACACCCCTAAGTGAGATGGGAGAAACTGTCAGTCACTCAACAATTGCTCAGGTATTCCATCAGTCTAGGCTGTATGGAAGAGAGGCAGAAAAAGGCTGAAATGGCAGGAATTTAAACTCCCTGTATACCATCATGTAACCTGTAACAGTTGGAGCTATTCTGCAGCAAAAGCTGGCAAATATGAAAACTGCAAAATTTGAGAAAGTGGTATACAACAAAAGATGCTGAGAGTGCAACTACCAAATATTAAATGCCTGAGGACTAAAGCGAAAAATACTTTTCAAAGCTGGATTTTTCAGTTGTGTAATTTTATTTACTTTTATAATAAAAGTGATTATGCCCCCCCGCCAAAAAAAAAAAAAAAAAAAAAGTGTTTTGTAAACTAGAAAAAATCCAATTCAGCTTTCTGGTGTAATGCAGCAAACTGGCATACGTGTTGGGGTGGGTAGACCTGGTTTGTCAATACATGTTGTTTGCTAACACCGTTTACATTTTATCAAAAGTTTGCAAATTATTTTTCTCCACTTTGGAATGTTGTATGCCGTTATACCAAAACTAAAACATTCAGCTCAAATACATATTTAATGCCCGGAATGAACAGTATGGCAAGGCTAATAATATTAATTGGTTTCAAGTGATAATGTGCATACAGCAATGCCTTCCAACATAAAGATGATGGACAATTAACTTTTATTAACTAAAAGAATTTTTAATTAAAGACTTTCAATTTTAGGGTTGAGGTTGCTATATGATATTACATATTTTAATGCTAAAGTTTTGAAATATTAGCATTAGTACTTTAAACCCCAGAACTTACATGGGGCTGAAAAAGATACACTTTTTTACTCAGAGTGAAAAACTGTATTCATAGATAGATAGATAGATAGATAGATGTTACATCTGGGGAGATGAAGTTTCTAAATGTTGATAAAACAGGGCAGACTGCAGGTCTGAATGATAGGGCTGATATTGATAATGAGCATGTATGAGGACTCGGTTGCGACATTAAATTATTTTAAAGATGCACAGAATGACCAAAAACAGGACCATGATACGTACCATTTTACATTTAAAGTTAACGCCAGACAAACATTTCTGCAGAGAGAAGTTCAAATACCGAATATGAGACGATGCTTTAACATTTTAAAACCCTATTAATTGTTGATCACTATTTTAAATTTTCACACCCTAACTTGTTTTACTATGGCATCATATTTTTACACCCTATAATTTGTTAAAGTAGAATAACAGGGTGTCAATGATAGTAGAATTATGTAGAGTATATTGTATCATTAATTGATCTGTATGGATGGTACAGATTTTCTTCTCTTTTAATAATATATAAATGCACATCAACCCAACACCTTTTACTTTTGTGGGAATTCTGTGGCACTTTCAGAGAGATACAATTCTTTTCAGTCAAAGCTGGTGAAACAGAGGACAGAAGCACCCAGGAATTGAACTGAATTAAGTAAATACTACATTTTCAGCCACTGATGTTTTCATTCTGATGCCATTGCAACATATAGATTACTACAAATTCTGCCATACCCAGACGTACATATTTCACTCACTCATTCATTCAGCTGAGTCAATTTACCTATTCTAAATTTCCCTAATTTCAGTCATGAATTAAAATTTCACTTTTTTCAACCACCTTTCCACTCAAAGAGTTTATCACGTTGAACAGGTGGTACGGATAGTTTCCCACATCAGTTTCCTTTCTTATATTGGACAGGAACCAAGATCCTCTGCCCAATCTATCATTTCCACCAGGAGTGGTTTTACTGTCCCTGCCCTGCATATGTAGATAATTTCATACAGCTAAAAGTCTCTTCTTCAAAAGTATTCATCTTTTAAGTGGTACAAATATAACCATACAAAATGGTAAAATGTCTATAGCTGTCTGTGAAGAATGGATGATCCAAGAGTCAGACCTACAGAACAGGAAAACACATAAAACCCATCTATCTATCTATGCTTGTATTTGTCCTGTGTTTCTCTTTCTTGTAATTAACGTGTACTTCTGTACTTCTCGAAGCACAGGTGCTTATCATTAATTTAATTGCTTTTACGCTCTGGCACTTGGCAATGTGCAGAGTTGCATTTCAATGAATTATTACACTGATAACCTGCTCCATTTCCACGTTTATACCATTTTTTTTTTTTAAGTTTCAGTTTTCATAAAAGAAATTTCACTGTAATTTACATTAATGTATTTCATTACAACAAAGGATATACAGATGCTCGACTTACGATGTTCAACTTACGAATTTTTCGACTTTACGATGGTTAGCTGGCGACAGAAATTCAGTAGAATCCGTACTTCGGATTTTGAATTTATATTTTTTCCCAGGCAACCGATATGTGGAGCGATACTCTCTCACGATGCTGGACAGCGGCAGCAGTCCGCATCTCCCAGTGTGCCACGCATGCGGTTGTGTTTTGTGCATCCATAATGTCACAGAAATGCCCATCTGTGCTGCCTGCTACTGGTGGGAAGAAGAGGAAGGCAATTACTCCTGAGAAGAAACTCAAGTTAATTGCCCAGCATGAAGGCGGCAAGCCCGTAATGACCATTGCCTGTATGCTAGGCTATGTTGCTCGGTCGGATGTTAGGTCAGGTGTATTAAATGCATTTTCCACTAACATTTATTTTTCATTGACATTTATTTATTTAGCAGACACTTTTATCCAAAGGGACTTCCAATGAACACTATGTAGTGTTATCAGCCCACACACCTCATTCACCAAGGTGACTTACAATATTTTCAACTTACGATGGATTTTGCAGAACGTAACCCCATCCTAAGTCGGGGACCACCTGTACGTGAAAAGCAACGGTCAGTTATGAAAATAAGATACATAAGGTGTATTTAATAAGTTTGAATTGGTCAGTTCAACACCATGCCACATATCTTGATGGTACAGTGGTTCCCATTTGGCACTCATGATTCCACCTTAACAGAAACGTGTGTGACCGTCCTAACGTACTGTCGTATTGTTACATGTATTTTGCACTCATGCATTTGAACACAATTCATAGTTCCTGCACGCTCGTCATAGAAGCTGTAAGTCAGGCTTTATACAGGGGTATAGATCACTGCTGTCTTCAGCGTCACATCAAGGGGGGGGGGGGTACGGTGGTAGGTGGCAGCTCTGGGACGATGTGGGGGAATACAAATGGAGGGGAAGGCAACAGTGTATGTGACAAACTGCAACTAATAAAACATTATTCATAATTTATTACCTTAACTGTGACATGTGGATCCAGTCATTATTCCTAATACAGTCTGGACGCAGTATTTCATTAGGTGAGAGGCACACCGAGGCAGTTTTTATTTATTATCCTTTATCAATTATCATGCTGATTGCCTGCACTGTGTCTGAATATTTGTCTGCGCTTCCTTCGAAATTACACATGCCAAACAAATCAAATTCCAGCTTCTGACCGGCGTGACACGCCATAAATTATTAACAACTTTCACGGCAAAACTGCAGTATTTCAGCTTAATAGGTCATAAACAGAGCGACTTAGCACATGAAATTGATCAGCAGAAGATGAAGTCATGCAGTAAAAGTAAAGTAAAAAGAAGATTCAGTGCTTGATTAAAATTTATGCACGAGTAACAATGCCTTTGTGTGAAGGAGAAAACGGAACATTCAGCATCAGCGATATTGTCGCTCGCTTGTTCGTGTGTGTGTCAAGAATTAAAATTTCATTTACATATTAGACTTTGTTACGTGGCATGAGACGATACATTAAAACGAAATCGGGAACGAAACAGTATTAGAGATATATGTTATTGAACATTAATGGGAAGAGCCCCAAAGAAAACTCACTCGGTGCGATAATCGTATATGGACAGTGTTCACAAATGACTGTAGGGGAAGGCAGCTATCGCACAGCAACAACTGAGAAATGGAGCAGGACCAAGATCCACCATGTAGAGAGCTACTAATTCTTCCATTTGATGTAATTATGGTGTCTCTGGCTCATGCATTTGCTAGATTTATTCCCGTCACTGGAAGTTCTTGACACGGGACCCTGGGCTCGGCTCTGAGAGGAGTATTTGTCATTGAGATATGCAAATGTATACAGCTTACACCTTATATCAACGTAATTACTCTTCTCCCTGGGGCTTAATGTGCGATTCACTCTCTGTATATGTACACCCCTCCCCCACTTTAAATTGATTCGCTAAAGAAGTGTATCAAGATTGGCTTGGACCAATCAGGAGTTTAGGCTTTTTTACGCCAAATACGTGTCGTCATGCAGAAATCCTGACAAATCTTCAATGAAATGATGGAAAATTAATAATATTAAATTATATAGTTTAATTATCAAACTAAATCATCTCCTGAAGGCTATGGTTTAATTCTCCTGAGAGCATCACTGGTAAATTTCTCTAATGTTGTACACTCAGCCAGATTTTACATATATATACACACACACACATATATTACTTCACCTTATTTACTTTACATCAACTTCTTTCTTTTTTGACGAAGACTGCACAAAAAAAGTAGAAAGATTTCCTTGTATAACTTTGAATATGTGATACAACAGTAGTCAAGAAATAGCCATGTGCTATGAGAAGGTATGCGATTCCATGTGTAACCATTCTGAAGTCATCGATGTCAGATGAAGTAATATAACACAACCAGTCACATTATAAAAGGAGAAACAAAAAAAAAAATGCATTATAGAAATTTGCAAAAGCCCAGTGAATAATGTTGTCATTTGAGTGTGACAAATGACCATCAAAGCAGCTGCATGAAGATTAGGTCAATTATTTCAACATCAGCTGAGTGGTCCATGTAATGAGGGTTAAGGTGCTCACTGTGTACATCAGACTAAATATTATATGGGGATTTTGCTCCGTGTGTGTATATATATACAGCACACACACACACAGCAAAATCCAACACAATATTTAACCAATGCAACTTCAGGTTCACTTATTTTTGCACCTGCACTACTTCCATTTTTCTGCTACATACATGATTTCCCCTAAACCCACACAGATAATTGTACATCACTCATGAAGTAATTTTGTGGTAAAACTAAGGGACACAAGGGGTTCACATACTTTGAAGCAGCATGCATATATACACACACAGTTCATTGCACTGTATGCGGTATATGAAAAGTAAAAAATGTAAACCCTCAGTCAGATTAATGGTGTGCTGTTGTTGTAGATGTGTCACTCTTGGGTTGATCTTTGATGGCTTCCTCAGTGATTTACAGCAAACATGCAATCTTTTAATTACCTCAGTAAAGGCTTTACAATTTTTTCAAGCCATTTGAAAAGATCAATACCGCTTTTAGGTGATTAATAAAGTGTGAAATCTTCCCAGAATCCTCAGCTGGTCAAACATGGCGGTGGTAATGTGAAATCTGGTACCTTGCTTAAGTTCTACTGGTTACACTAAATCTTTGTTGAGCAGAATCGTTGGGTGTTGGGTGGTGAGTCCAAAAGTTGATGAATAACACTCGAATGGGACTGACATGCACACTGTACCAGAAATGGGATGTAACCATGAAAACAAGTAAGACTCACATGGTACAGTCCTTTAATTGCATCTAATTTATGCTAGTTTACTATTGATACAATTCTACTATTTTTTTTTGCAATTTTGTTGCTTTCTACAATAAGAAGAAATTGCATATTTAATATACTGTAGAAGAAAAGGTTCATTTTCATATTGCGACTAAAGCAGTTTTGTTCTATCAATGTAGCTTTTGAATTCCTAGTAGTAGAGCACTGTAGTTTCATAACATAATATAATTTGACAAATCATTTGATCATTTAAAAAAAATATTTTTCTAACTTCACTATCCTGTTTCATGTATTTTTGCAGCGTGAAATTTTTTTGTTAATTTTCAATCTTCATCAATTTTGCCATTTGCAGCAATTTTGTGACGACAGTCTTCCTGTCATCGATAAACTACACACCGTACTCCACTGTATTTTTGTGTAAACAGTGTGAAGTTCCTCTTTTTTTCTTGCAACAGGGGTGTTAAAAACTAGAAGGAAAAAGGCATACATTGAAACAGCTAAACATCACCGTCTGACAACATACACCATACATCAGTGTTTCTTAGAGCTCATTAAGAGTATTCCGATGAAAACAAGCAGAGAAGCCATATACTTCACTATAGTAAGGCCTTCTGAGGATTACCTCTTTGGATGACTTTTAATGTACCTCTGGTCTGATTGGCTCATAAATTAAATAATGCAAATGTACTCATGCCTCAAAATTTAGACCTACTAATGCATGCTTGTAATATATTGCTATAGGATGGATGGTATTACTGCCTTATCACCATATTCCTTAAGTACTGGGGAAGGGGATTTTGGATTAGTTGGTTAGTTTGATACCACTGTGACAGGGGAGATATATATACACAAATGTATTTTATATACATATATATATATATACACACACACACACACATTGGACTGCATTTGCAACCCCAAGGCACAACAACCGTGGACTTTAGGGGTTGCACTCAGTTTTTAATACCGGTTTTAAGGTATGAATTGGTATTTTTTTTAAGAAAATCAATGAATTGTGTTTGGTTTTTTTAAAACAAAATATTTCAAAGCTTATATTAACTATATTTTAGGTAAAAATGTGTTTTTATTCATTTTTTCAATGGATTATTGCTTGTTAAATGTTGAAAAAAAGTAAGTATTATTAGTAACCACTGTAAAAAGTACTATTACATATTTTATCACACATTGCGTATAATGCAAAAAATGCATTCAGAGCTCTAATCAGATCTAAATATTTTTCAGTTATTCATTTTGACAATGACAGGAAATTGCAGGTGAATATGAAAGTATACGGTTACCATTTACTGTGGCAATAGGGAATAACACCTCATTAACAGGATGAATCGCGGTTATCGGTATCATTACAGTACCATTGTTTTGAGAAAATTTAACCATCCAATATATCTCAGGTTAGCACTTCCAATTATGGTTGGACTTCATGCGGCATCAATAAAGGTCTAGGTAATCTGCATCTATGAGAATTTGTTTGTCCTTCGTTATCCTTCATTATGCCATTCACTGTCTTCGGATTGCATTTCCATCCTAACTGTGACACTGGCAATTTATCTTTGGATATGTGTGATCAGCTAATGTCTCCCATCACAATACAAGGCCTATTTTTTTAATTAAATTAAAATGAAAAAGTGTACACTTTAAAGTATCTTTGATATCCACTGGGTAGGGTTATGCGCCCTGTTACAAGTCACTCTGCGGAAAAAGTTGCCATTTTTTACCCTCTAATCGCTCTTCTGACTTTCACCTCACGAAGCCCATAAAATGGCAAACGATGCTGTCAGCATAATGAAATTGAACTTGATTTAAGGCAATGTGGATATAATTTAATTCAGAGCAACATTAATTTGCTATTCGGTAAGTGAATGAGCTGGGGGAAAGGTGACAATGATGTGTTTATTGTGGACGGCAGGAGTACGACAAGGGCAAGGCCGTATGATGTAGCCGTTCGAGATTTTGAGAGCTGCAGACGTGTACTCAATTAGTCACTATCGCGTAATGTAATAATGTGGCGTGAAATAAATTGATCTGGGAAAGCACTCTGGGGAAAGATACTATCATGCAAACTATTGCATCGCAACACTGTATCTGTAATACTGGTAAACTCATCTAAAGCTGCTGGGTTTCTACAGATGTTTTACTTTAGTTTTTTTTTGGGGAGGGGGAGTTAGGGTTCTTGTTTTATTATAGCCCATACTATAATACTATATTTAGCCTAAAGAGGTCTCTCTACAAGCGCTATGTTGAAAAAGCCACTTTGTCCTTATTAATTTCCTTTAGCCAACACACTTGTTACATATAGAAGTTATCCGTTATCTTTCACAGCAATGCTGTTTTCCATTGTTTAACTGATTTTATACATTGTCGATTGGTGATTGGATAGAGTCATTTATATTTGGATCCATTTACATTTATAAGTACACATGCATTTTATTTTGTAAAAGGGGGTGGCATGGTGCTGCAGTAAGTAACGCTGCTGCTTCACAGTTCCTGGGCTGGTTGGGCATAGGTTCAAATCCAGTTCAGTGTATGTGAAGTTTGCGTGTTCTCCCAGTGTCTTTGTAGGCTTCCCCTGGATTTCCTTCCATAGTCCAAAGACATCCAATTCGGGTGAAGTGGCCACTCTGAATTGCCCTTAGTGTGTGTGTGTGTGTGTGTGTGTGTGTGTGTGTGTGTGTGTGTGTGTGTGTGTGTGTGTGTGTGTGTGTGTGTGTGTGCATGAGCACGCGCGCACCCATTGATTTCAGGATAGGCTCTGGATCACTGTAACCCTGATCAGAACAAGTAGTAATGGAAAGTGAGTGTTCCAAAGGGGTTTTGAAAGATCAGAGCAGATAGTAACCCAAAGATTTTTTTCCACTTTAATGGATGGACACATTAATATTAAGCCTTTACACATACGCTGCTCCTGCATTGTATGTAAATGTTTGGGTACCTTTTTTTTTTTAAAAAAAAACCTTCCTACAAATTTTGTTTTATCAGGATTCATCTATCCTGCGTTTGATGTACCTACTCGAGCGATGAACATCGGTTCATCAAGTGGAAAGTAACAAACCAGGTTTACTTAAGAATCACGTCTGCAGCAATGTCTCTTTCTCTTAATGTAATGTACAAATTGTATTTTCACTGAGATGTACGTCGCTTTGGAGAAAAGCGTCTGCTAAATGAATAAATGTAAATTAACCTTACAGATTATCATGTATTTATCAACTTTTTGATTGACTGACTGCTTGCTGAACCGAAGACCTGAGTTCCCACTGCCAGTTTTTCACCCAGTAAGATTATTTTTAGCCCTCTTCTATAAAAAAACAAGGAAGTAACACAACATGTAGTCTGTTAAATCATCCTTTCTATGCTTTGTAACTGACTTTTAACTGTTCTTCAACTTACAGAAAATAATTATATTTCCTCTCTAAACAAAGATGCATAATTATATTATTTTGAGGTCTCTGAGCTTATTATTTCTTTGGGTATCCTTAAAGCTGAGAGATTTTTTTTCCTCCCTCCTAATGCGGTCTTCACTGGATAATTAAATGGACCTTATGACTTTCTGTCCTTCAGCAAATTAAGAGACACATGTACTGAATCTGTGTCAAATCCTTTTCATCTGATTTCTTATTATATATGATATACTATAGATCAATATCAGACACAATTTAGTGATTTCTCATATAAAGATCACTGTTGTATCAAACGATTAACTGACACATTTTCAGCAAATGTGTGTAATTAGACACGTTAAGATAATGTGAACAAATATAATAATGTATACAATAATATTGTGTATGAATTTTAATTTCAAAAACACATCTGGATAAAAGAAATTTTACTGAATACGTGTAGTTTTTCACACTTCTTACATGCCAGTTGTAGATTTGTTTCTTAACAGCTTAAAATGTTATAGTCCTTCTTGTAATGAAGTGTGATTTGCTCTTATTTGCTAATCATTCTAGTGCTCAGAGACTCTAAATTGTTTCACAGGCTAAAAGTAGTGGACATTCTTCTATATTTCAAATACCGAAACTCCAGTAAACTACAAAGCTATATACATGTTGGCATGTTTCATTAACATATACTCAAAATTATCGTTTGGCTTCCGTGCCTTTGCATCCCAGTCGGAATGGGTGGTGCGCACATGGTCCCACGGGACCCTCGCTAACCATTTCCCGACTGAACCAGCAGCAGACTGTGACCTTGCCTGGAAAGGAAGTGTGAGCCAGTGAACGCTCCGTGCACGACACTTTGGCATGTATGTTACTAACAGTAATGAGACAAGGACTCATTTCTAACAACAGGATAGATAGATAGATAGATAGATGCGCTTTTACATGGAACCTTCTCAATTGTGTTACACCCAATATATTTTATTTCTCATTTCACCTTCTCCCTTCCATTTTCCTTCACGGAAGCTAAAGAGGATCTGCTTGGATTGTGGGTAATGTCCTGTCTTACCAAATCTTTAGGTTCCACATATAAAATGGCATTGATAAAGTAATCGCTTTCAGCAAGCAGGGCTTTGAAGAGGCTGAACCTGATCCTTTCTGTCACCTTGCAAGTTCAAGGACTGAGTACTCGCATTTGCAAAGTGATTGAATCTCTCTCATGTTGGCTTATGCGTAAATTGCCAGGACCAACCCTGTGACCCCGAGAGGAAAGCCATCTGTTTGGGACTTTGTGAGAAATGTAGGACTTTGGCAACTGCACTGATGGACTGCACACTGGGACTCTTCATTTTCCAAAAACGAAAAAAAAAAAAAAAAAAAAAGGGAATCAATCACTGTCACCGTCCATATTTTGAAATGTTTTCAAAGACCAGAGATGGAATTTTTTCCAAAAGCAAAACAATGACTTGATATTTTTGGGGGGCTTTATCCTGCACAGCCTTAAACAGATTAACTCCGGCTTTAATTCATTGTCACATCTCTTCCAAAATGCACACTGCAACATCATGTTCTATTTACTCTTTTCTTGGAAATGTTCATTAATCTGATGCTGTCAAAATCATTTCTTAAATGACCTTAAATAAGTTGTAAATATTCCAAAACAAACTCAACAACATACAGAAATCTGCAGGAAGGATAACATCATCTCTTTGATTTTGATGATCATATAAGGATCATATCAGACACAGAAAACTATATCCCAAATTCCTGTAATAGTTTTTCTGGCTCGTTAATTGGCAGATTGGCATTTGTCACACCAGCAGCTATGCAATATTTCCTCTAATCTAATAATGCATCGGATACCGCCAACAGCATCATGTCATGCGGAGGATCGACTCTCACCACATTTCTGTCGCTCTGCTTCGCTGACTGCTAAGACCTTATTCCAACCTGTGACAAATGATTCCCTCGCGTAAAACATAGGATACAATTTACATCTTGTAATTTTGAAGCGGCAGATCTCTGGCAAAAGCGTCATCCCTCCGGGGGTCGGAGGGCAGGAGTCACGAGGGGCAGAATGATTGAAAACACAGTTCATGGTGATATTAAATTTGTCCCCCTGTCACTTAAGGTTGTCCTCCCTGCAGCACTGCGGGACAAACTTGCCAGGGATGCAAGCAAACGGGTCCGGCACAATAGGGCCAAGCGATAAAATTTTCCCTTTTAATAACTGCAGCGACCGTAATATATATTTATGAAGCCCATGGTGCGCCAGTGCCTGCCTTTTTTTGAGGACAGCAGGTGGCCGGTGGATAAAGATATTGCCTGCAAACATTTCCAGGATCAGAAGGCATTTTCAAAGGCTACTTGGCCACAGAGAATACCGCACCTCGCGCACATCTACAGGTTCCTCTCTAATCCCAGCGCCGGAACATGTGCCAAGTGTCAAAATGGAAATTAAGTTTTGGAATTCAGCTGTAGGGGCTTCTCAGCGTTGCCCCACTGGGGAAATGTTACCTTGGAACTGTGACTGGCGATGAAAAACGCAATTGGCCACAGTCAACTTTTAAAGTCCAGGTATGGACTAGACGCTTCCCAGTACTCCATTCCGCTGACAGATCGCCGGAAATTTCTCTTCAATTAGTCAGCTAGAGTGGTTTGTTTGGCTGAGATTTTGCTGAGGGCAGTCTGGGGATGATAATTGCCCTAATATGTCAGTTATCCAAGCTAGGGATGAATCTTGCTGGAAAAAAAAAAAGAGATCAACTTCAGCCCTACCTGCAAACCTGCTGGCACCGGGGCACTAGACCTCTCGCTGTAGCACTGATTTCTCAATGAACCCTTCTGGTCTCTGTTAATGTTTCTTATCTACAGTGCTCCCTGCTGCCTATATTAATCACCATATTAAAAGTGAGACTGAATGTTACTTAAATTACAATTTTAAAGTCATATTGAAAAGTAGTCTTTGCAAGTTGAATCAGTCTAGTCACATGCTCTACACCCCTGGTACATCAGTGGAATAATCACCAGTAAAATTATTATACTGTTTCTTAGCCAACACTTTCACTGAAAGCTGCTTAGATTTTTACATATAAATAGAGGTGATTTTTTTGTGTGTAGCAATTCAATTTTGAGCGCTTTTATTCAGGGTAATAGTGCAGAGCTCCTCCAGAGTCTCTCCTGGGACTTAAACTGACAACCTACAGATAAGAAATGCATGTGCTTTAATGACACTTTAACTAGAATTATGAACAAATATGCATTTTACTGCCACAGAAGTTATACCGTAAGATTGATTTTCAGATGTATTATATGTATAATCATTTTGATCTGTATGGGTTGTATGAAGAGGCTGAATAATTTCTAGATTATTGGTGGCACATGCTAAATATACAATTTTATGATTTTTGCAGGGCTGGAACTTTGATTTCAAATGTGGACAGAAGAAGCATGAAGTACGGATATCTGCACTATAGTTAAAGACACGGAAATAAGTGCAAATCAACCAGTCAGTTGATCGATCAATTGTTCAACCTGTCTGTGTCTATCAATCAATCAACCAATCAATCAACTTGCTTGCTTGCTTGTTGGTTTCTTTTTTTAAAAGTAAAGAGTTGCATTGCTGGCATCCAGAGCAAATGTTACATCTCTGCATATAAGCTGTAGAAACCACTACTGTATCACAAGAAACTGCTGACAAATGTCAGAGAAAAAGAAATATAAGTGAAAGCAAATTCAAAGAACATGGGATTTTTATTAAAGCACTTGTATTAAAGTGCTGAAAAATCTTTTAAAATAATGTGGCCTGCTGTGCCTGGTTTTGTGCAATTCTGAACATTATGAGTAAGAACAAGTGTGATTTTTTAAATTCTTTTTAGGAGGGGTGCGGTGACTAAATTGTTTGTATGAAACTAAATTTATGATAAAAGCAAAACAGAGTGGCAGATGACAGTTCAGAAATATTTACTTCTCATGAAGGACCACAATTCTGGCTGGAGGTAATGATGGCTATCATCTGCATCTTTACTGGATGGCACAGGTGGTGCATTAGTATGTTCTGGCATCTCAGAATTTCTGGTCTTGTTTGACTGTGGGTTCAAATTAACAAGCCCAGTTTCTGTGTAGTCTGCGTGTTCTCCAGGTGCTCTGGTTTCCTCCCATAGTCCAAGGACATGCAGTTCAGGTAGTTTACTGGTGCTAAATTTCTCATAGTGTGCATGAGTAGCTACCCTGCGATGGATTGGCAGTGTGTCCAGTGCGTACCCCTCCTCCCCCTCAGCCTTACACCCAGTGTTTATGGGATAGGCTCTGGATCACCGCTACTCTCCTCAGCAGAAGTGGTTACTGCAATTGGATGGATAGATAAATAACTAGCTACTTTGAAACTATAATTTACATTGATTCCTTCATTATTACCATATAGTTTTACACCTTCCCCCACACCTGAATACTGGGTCTGACAATATTCAGCAAAGGCTCATCTGTGCTATTGTGAAGTTGACTGCATTACGGCCTCTGACCTTACATTTCCAGAATTTAATCTTGATTATAAAAAGATTTCCCTACTACACTGGCATATGCTGCGTTTCGTTTTATTACAGCCGATCTCCTTCCACTGCATGTTTCCAGCGAGAATGAGTCTTTGCTCATGAAGTTTGCTGAGGCAGTGAGATGTATTATGCAATGACTTTGCAGGCCAGGCATGTTGATGTTGCCTGAATTACACTCTGCATTGCAAGAAACACCATCTGTATTGCACCTCTACTTGACTTTATCACTTTGAAATTATATTAAAAATAAATAATGCAGTAGGTAGAGCACTGACTAGAGCCACAGCTCTGTGCTATCCAAGGACTCAGGTTTGAGTATGGTAAAAATGACCCTGACTGTTGGCAACTTGTGTAGTACCCTTAAGCAAGGTACTTACCCTAAAAAATTGCTCCAGTAAAACTTACTCAGCTGTATAAACAGGTAAATAACTGAGTATCTTAACATTATAAGTCGCTTTGGAGAAAAGCGTCAGATAAATGAATAAATGTAAATGTGTAGCAGCTTGGTGGTGCAGTGGGTTGGACCACAGTCCTTCTCTCTGGTGGGTCTGGGGTTCGAGTCCCGCTTGGGGTGCCTTGTGACGGACTGGCGTCCCGTCCTGGGTGTGTCCCCTCCCCCTCCGGCCTTACGCCCTGTGTTACCGGGTAGGCTCCGGTTCCCCCGTGACCCCGTATGGGACAAGCGGTTCAGAAAGTGTGTGTGTAGCAGCTTAGTGCACGAACCCAATACCGTAAGTCACTTTCAAGAAAAGTGTCGGCTAAATGAATAAATAATACTGAATAAATAAAATGAACAGAACTCAACTGGAAATGAGTACGGGCACAGAATTGTTTTACTTCCTTGCACCTAATGGCTAGTTGACAAAAAAAGTTGTAAATCACAGCAGTCCCAAATAAAAACAAAGCGTCCTTCACTGTACCCATTCTTTTCTCACCATCGAATATAATTAGAAGAGCCTGCGAAAAAAAAAGTATTAGAAAGAGAACCTATCAAAACTGAACATTGTAGAAAGTAAAAGAGCAGCACAAACTAAACCTTGGGCCAAAAAGAAGAGCGGAAAAAAAAAAAAAAAAACGGCTGGTAGACAAACGACTGAAGAAATAATAGCCACTGAGGGCAAACTGTGGTGGAACAGAATCCATGGTCATAAGCAAACAGCTACGCGTAGGTTTAGTTAATGAATCCCCCATACCTGCTGTCTATATCTGCAGACGTGAGCTGGAGGGCTCTGCGGCCCAAGCGATGGGCGCCATTAATCTCCGACGCTTATGCGGTGCAAGTGCTCCGTTGAGCCGAGGCTGTTGCTTCCAGTGACACTGAGTTACGAGCTTAGTGTGGGCCCTCGCCGTCCATCAAAAGTACGCCTACAGCATTGCAGCACCTTGTATCAACACACATCACAAATGCAAGGTCTGCATCCATGGCTTTAGGTGCTGCGGCAAGAAATATGGCACACAGGAGAGTACAGCATATTTCTCTTCCGGGGAAATGTTAAGCCTGTGCGGCACCACTCGAAAGTTTGAGTACGTGAGCTAGAAACCCTAGGGCGGCATGGTGGAAGAGCGAGTAGCGCTGCTGTCTCGCAGCACCTGGGTGGTGGGAGAGGGTGTGGGTTCGATGCCCGCTCAGTCTGTGTGGAGTTTGCGTGTTCTCCCCGTGTCTGCGTGAGTTTTCTCCGGGTGTTCTGGTTTTCGGATCCGAAGGCAGCAGCTCCAACCACTACATTCTGCTGCTCGTGCCCAGAGACATAACACACTTGTTGGTTGCTTTGCTGTCACTCTTTTGTCCACTTTATCTCATTACAAGCATTTCTCTCGTTTCCAAGCTGCACTCAAACGCTTGACTGTACCGCGGTACCATGGTGTTGCTTTACTTTTTTTTTTTTTTTTGTTTTCTTTGCAGCGTGCTAACGGTTTGCGCTCCGCTTTCTGGGGAGGGCCAAGCGATCCTAGCAGAGCATTCAACATTTGTTTGCTCATAGCGTTTAAAAATTCCGTAAAAGAACCGTGTAAAAAATGTGAGTGGGGGGATCCAGTTGCTAAAGGCAAAATGATTTAATAATGAGTTCAGTCTATGTGGGTACTCAAGCCCTTGCCAGTAATGCTTTTTTCGTGTCAGGTTCCGGGTGCTCTTATGCAAGCCTCATTACAGTCGGGGAGCTCAGGACTGGGAAATGGAACTCGACTTCCCCACGGCGTTCAATTCCATTTCCAAAGGCTCTCTGTGGCAGACTCTGGGGAAACCGCAGATCTTTTGCGGTGCCAAAGCGCAAAGTTCCTGGCCACTTTCATTAAGTTTACTTATAGGACCAGGCAAGCATACTTACCTGTAGGTTATAAACTGCTACAGTCACTCATGAGATGTAAAAATATTTCTTTAGGTAAGATCAAGCCCATTTCGTACGTCTGAATTTAAGGGCACTTCCAACGCGAACTAGTGCAGTCACTTTAATTTGTTCCACGCTACCTGTACAGCTGCTGATGGATCACGCGTTATACTTCGAGGATTCGGACCTGACGACACTTAGGCGGTAAAGTGAGGTTCTGCTCGTCAGGGTGTCTCCTCAGTTTTCTTCTCAGGAAGGCAATGCTAAGCCGCTCATCAACGGAACCGCTGGAATGGGATTTGAGGACACGCGCCACAGGGGCACATCTGATTGCATTCTCTCGAACATCATTTTAAAATGGAATTCAATTACGTGCTTCTGCTTGTAACAAGGAGAAGGAAATTGAATAAGGCCAAACACTGAGCTCACCCCGCGCAGCTAACAACTGTTCGGCTGGAATGTACTGAACCACAATGTACTGACCTCTTCTGACGTCTCTACAAGCCTGAAGTTGTCCTGAAAACAGTAGGACGTTAAAAAAGGCATGGGAAACCATTCGGCTGGCTCACTTATATAGTTTACCTGGGAATGCCTTTTTTTCACGTCTGAGCATTATCATTACTATTTACTCAACACCTTTGTTCAAGGCAGCTTACAGTATCATGGTTTTACACCGAGCTGCCTAGAATTATTTAACCATTTATGGAGCTGGGTAATTTTTACCGCATCAGTTCAAGGTCAGCATTTTGTTCAAAGTGACTGCACTGGCAGCAAGAATTCAAACCCTGACTTGTACACCACTCACTTCCACTACAGCATGTAAAAGTGAAAACTTAAATTCACTCTGCCAGTTAAGTTGCACTTTAAAGGCATATGCATATGAGAAAATAAAAGCTACACAAACCATAAAAGGCAACTAAGGTAAAGAGTTCTTTAACATTTAATAATTTATGTGCCAGTTGAAATAAATGTCCATGAGGTTCCTCTATAAAACATTAGGCTCAGTATATAAAAGCTATGCAACTTTAATGTCAAGTAATTGAAGGGTCATAACGAGAAGAAAGGTCATTGGATTTTTATGTTTGTCACCAGTTACATGTCACCCTAAGGTGCATGGTGGCACAGCAGGTAGCACTGGGGCCTCATAGCTTCTGGGCTTTGTGTTCAAATGTGAGTTTGAATCTCACTCCATCTGCGTAGATTTTGCTTGTTCTTCCTATGTTTGTGTGAGATTTTACTAGGTGCTCTGGTTTCCTACCAAAGACATGTCATTTAAACTCAGGACTCCAAACTGTCTCATTGTGTGTGTGTGATAGATAACTGTAAATTGTGTATGTACCACTGCACATTGGGCAAAGGTATCAGCTAAATACGAGTCAATAATCATTTAGATTATGTGTTATACTAATTCAACTGATGTGATCTTATCGAACCATTTGTTACTGGCTATCCTCAGTGTGGCTAGCTGGACAGGTTTTATTTTATTCTCAATAAGTCACATCTTTGCTCTTGACTGTCCAGTCAGTTAAGTGCGCTTCTGAGTTCAATGGAACCCATAACTGAATAGGGGGGGGTCCCCAATTTACGATGGTTCGACTTACAATTTTTTCAACTTTATGATGGTGAGCTTGCTATACACATTCAGTAGAAACCGTACTTCGAATTTTGAATTTTGATTTTTTTTTCCTGGGCAAGCAATATGCAGTGCGATACTCTCTCACAATGCTGGGCAGCAGCAGCAATCTGCATCTCCCAATCTGTCACGCAGAGGTGTGTATTTGGTGTATTAAATGCATTTATGACTCACGATATTTTCGACGTCTGATGGGTTCGCGGAACGTGACCCAATCATAAACCGGGGACCACATGTATAACTGTTATGCTTTTCCTGAGCTACTGAAAAAGATGCGTAAGGGTTTATTGTCTATTATGAAGTTAATCTGTAGGGATTTTTAAGAAGAATTGTGAAAAGATTGACGGCGACTAGTAAGGCCTGCAGTTTCTCAACTCAGCCGTTTTCCACTATGATAAATATGCAAATAAAATTGCATACATTGTTTTTCCACAAGGGGGGCGCGGTGGCGCAATGGGTTGGACCGGGTCCTGCTCTCTGGTGGGTCTGGGGTTCGAGTCCCGCTTGGGGTGCCTTGCGGCGGACTGGCGTCCCGTCCTGGGTGTGTCCCCTCCCCCTCCGGCCTTATGCCGTGTTGCCAGGTAGGCTCCGGTTCCCTGCGACCCCGTATGGGACAAGCGGTTCAGAAAATGTGTGTGTGTGTGTGTGTGTGTTTTTCCACATTGAATTTCCTTGATCATCATGCAGTGAAATAAGAAAATAAATAAATAAAAAACAGATGTGTAACCTGAATTTCAACACAAAAGAATGAAACTGTCCAACAATTCTGAAGTCTCAAATGGTCAATGCTGTCCCTTATTCTCAAGGTCATCACCAAGGATGTAATGTAAGAATCTTAACATGGTATAAAATGGTATGAAAAGTCCTAAATCCACTTGCATTTATGGCTACAAATTATTTATAAATATGCAGAATAACATAATGCTGGTACGTTTCAACCTACAGATACTTATGCATGCACAGGTTATGAAACACTGTGAACCAAGAAATTAACCCTTCATGATAATCATTTTATAGAATCAACATATAAAACCATTTAAAAATGTGTGGTTTAAGTTTTTAGCTCTTTTATATAGAGAATAAAAAGAATTAATAGAAGCAGGCAGATAAAATACGTGTCAGTGTAGCTCATATTCATTTATGGGGTTGAATTAAACAGTGGGAAAGCAAGCAAATATATTCCGAAAAGTAACATTGGCTCATGAGTCATGGTGTCTTATACATATGCAAACATTTTTTTTCTTTTTTATTTACATTTCCTAGATGCAAAAGAGTAAAAGCAAAAAGCAAAGTGCTTCTTTGGTCATAAGTCTATAATGTCTACCGTTGGAGGGTGCAGGCAAGGTGTAGAGAGATGGGTGGTGTCTTACCTCCCAGGGTTGGGTCTCATGGAGGTCACCCATAAGTTAAAGTACTCTGTGGGTGCGATTGGCCGAGGAAAGAAGAGACAGGCAGTCGTCCGAGCTCGGAGGAGAGGATTCGTCCCTCAGCGCAGCCGAGGCTGTATGTGGAATGGAGGAAAAAAACAGCTGGTGTTAATCCTTCTGACAAAAAAAGTGTGGAAAAATTCCCCCGAAACCTTGTCGAACCGAAAAACATGTTTTTCGCACCAGCAGCTGCTGGCCATGAATTATCCCACCACTGTTTCCGACGAACACCAAGAAACACTGGGAATTTGGCATTGCTTCCTATGATGTCCAGTCCTGGTGTGTTTAGGTGCTCTAGGCAAAGTTTTTCAGTTTCTCTGCGGTATTGAAATAGTAGCTGGAGTGAAAGCATCATGAAACAGTACAGCACCTGATACTCTACCGGTCTTATCAAAGTACACCAGTACAGTGGTGGTTACCATTTACTATCACATTTATGTTCATTTACAAATATTATTCTTTTCATTTATTGACACATTAATTGATAATGTTGCGTTGGACATCAGAACATAACCAACTGTGTTTAAGCTTCTCTGCAGGGAACAACCAGAATAAATAAAATTACTATCGTGCGCAATACTTTCTTAAACCTTTCTTCCACGAAAAACGCGTTTAAAAATCACTGTCAAGAAATTAATATTTTAGCTGCATCTAAGAGTGTAAGATACTTCTGATGACACACTTCTCTCAGGTTCAGCTTTTAATAAGGTTTTCATGTCCTCCCTCCCCTTCCCTCCCACCTCCAGAATGAAGCACACATGTGGAATTTCAACAACAACGATTAACACAAATTGAAATGGTGCCTTTTTCAAAGTCAGAGCGTTCGTCCCTGTGGATATAACTCCTCATTACTGGCCTTGCTCTGTTCCAAGTTCTCTTCCCCTGCTGTCACGGTGGGAACCGGGTCGAGAATGAGCAGGGTTAGCAGAGTTATGAAAGGACGTTTCCCTGATGCCATTAGCATCCCCAACAGACTGCAACTCGTGTCACCGTCCTTCACCTGAAAACCACCTTCGGAATAAACAGACTCTGCAAAAAACGGAATGTGGAAGAAAAAAATGTAATGTACTGTTTCTGATGTGTATTTTGCCAGCTTAAGAGCAGTCAGCATAAACAATGAAAAAGAACTAATGAGTGTTAGTGATGATGTTATATATAACCTGCATTGTAAATCAATGTTATTTTAAGTTGCTTTGGATTAAAACTTATTATTATTATTATTATTATTATTATTATTATTATTATTATTATTAATTTGAGAATTGCTATAAACATGCCAGGTTTACATTTCAGAGTGAAATCCCATGCTTCTGAATGATCATATTTAATTCATTATTTCATGTAAATTTTTGAATGCACTTCAATAATGACTATTGTACTTTAATGGTTGTAGACATTAGTTGGTTGGTTAGTTGATATTCACATAAGTACACATGGAGTATTTAAAGAAATAAGTGTTTGTGTGTTTTTTATAGTTTAAAACATAGACGAACATGAAAAATACTGATTCCAACTGACTTGTACTCTAAGTGGGAAACTTCATACTGGCAAATATTTATTAATGTTTTTAACAACAATATTTTGGCATCAAGCATAGCCAGCAAGTACTAAAGTTGCTAACATACTGAACCCAAGGTTAAATGGCTGCACACGTAAAGTCAAAAAGTGGTTGGCACCCTGAAAAGTGACATGCTCAAAGTGAAAATGTGGTACGTTCCTTAAATGTGACACGTAATGTCAAAAAAACGGTAGGTAATGGAAACATGATGTCTTTAATCGTAACAGCTGGCTTACTTGAAACCCAAAGTATATGGAACTATAGACTAAATACAAAGCGCTGCGTTCCATGTTGTACCGTACTCAAGCAATTTGCCAAAAATAATTTTAAAAAATTAATTAGTAATCATTGGTTTTACCGACAACCTAAAACCAAAATGGTTTCATGAAAAGAATTACACTTTCAAAGACTAGCATTTCTGTGCAAGACAAACAATGCTTGGACAAAAATATTGGCACCCAGGAATACTTTGCTGCACAGTGTTTCGAGATTATAACCTCCTGTAAATGCTTTTTGTAAGTATCACTTTACTTGATGTGCCTTCTACAAATTATTATTTCTTATTTTTAATTACAGATTGATCACTGCATCTGTTTTTTTCCCCCCACTATAAAATCAGATTTATAACATTTATTATCAGGGTGATTCTAATTTTAAATCAGTATTTACAATTAAGTGTTGATTCTCGGTGAGAATTATAAGAAATGACTGAAAAACTAAAAAAATGAGAAAAAGATGAGTGTAATGAGGGTGAAATTATGACAAAGTCTCTGTATTATATATGAGTGCTGAATAGGCATAGGTAAAATAAACAACTGGACTCTAGCTGTGTCCTGCTTTTTTACATTGTCACAGACATAAAAGCGACTGATTTCTTTAGAATTTACTGTCCACAGGATCCTGATTTATATAAAACAGTATCAGAACTCAGAACACAACTCCTTAACTATCATGAACGAACAAGTCAATCAATCAATGCACAAACAAAATAAATGAAAGGAATGAAAAAACTAAAGTAAACAAATGAACTAAAGAAGAAACAAAACAAACCAACAAACCTACAGTTATGCCTTAAAAGAAGCTCAGGAAATTTAATGGTGATGTAATTTTAATAGAGATCGTTTACTGGATGAAAATTAATAGTTTTAGTAATTTTATTATTAACGCAACAGAACTCTTAGAATAATGCACTATAAATTCTAGTAACCATGAAGCACCGAACAGACTCGTTTCTAGTTATTTTGAAGCCATGGGACATTTTTAATTCAGTATATGAAATTCCTTCCTTTCATTTGCTCCTTTTGGCACAGTGATCCCAAAATATCCCCCTAGATTTTAAATTTTTCAGATCCTGGTGAACAGCCCGTTTAGAAAAAGCCAAAGAGAAATCATGGGAACGCCTGTGTTTCACTACATTTTAACAGATAATGATATAATGTTCTGTCCATCCAAGAGTTTATTATTGGACAAATCATCAAATATTTTGAGTATTTTTATTCATGTAGCCTATACTTTTCTCCAAAGCAACAGATGACTACTATGTAGTATTTAGCTTATCCAGTTACATACACATATACATCATTACACACACGCACACACTCATAATCACCAGTTCACCTGATAGCCATATAGATGAACCATGGAAGGAATCCCAAGCGTACATAGGAAGAACATACAAACTCCACACAGACTGAGCAGGAATCAATCCCAAGTCCAATCACTATGCAATACCAGCAATATTTTACTAAAACAGAAAGATCAAACTTAAAATTATAATGCCATGAAATCACTATAAAGGGCACAGCCTAAGACGAGTACAAGTACATGTGGTAGAAATGAAGTTTGAAAAGGAACAGGACCATCAACTGGATGGAAGGTATTCCAACCACAACACTACCTGCTGATCCAAATGTTATGAGGTCTGAGAATAAGAAAATGAAATGAGCCAACTGTCTTCTTTGCGCCCGAGTCCTCAGTTAGACATTGGAATTTGTTACTGTGCCAGGTCCAGTGGATGATGTTTTACCAACAATTAATTTTGGGTTCTATGAAAACAAAGGAAGTTTGGACGGATGTTTTCTCTACATACATACTTTCTCTTGCCGAGATCGTAACATTATGTCAGATTCTCCATCCAATTATTTTACATAATGAATGTTAAAGGTATGCATTTACCCAAAATAGTCATGCTTTACTGGAATGCCCAAAATTCAACAGTGGACATTCATAACTCCGAGATCCCTCAGGAAAAGTAGTATTTATGCTACTTATTTTCATTCTTTTCAGCTCTTTGTTTTGCTTTCAATGAGATTACATCAACACTGTCATAATTCGGCGATGGTGTTTTTTGGATTTAAAAATCTTGCTTTTCATTAAAAAATATCTCACTCCTCATACTTTTCCATGGTTTTAAAGGGCCCAACAATGTAAATTTCCACACTATAACACAAGAAAACCCATACTGCTAAATCCTCCGGAAAAATATGTTTTTAATTTTCTCTTTTCTCTCGTTTCAGAACTAATTTAATTCAGGTACGAATTTACTTTGGATATTTTTTCATGAAAAGAATGTCTTTTGATGGTATTGCCTTGAATATTTGTTCACAGTTCTTATGCTTTGCCATTGTAAAATATAGAAAAGACATTAATTAAACATCCCCACAATGGCAAGGACACGACACATACATCACCAAATGCATAAGATTTTTCTTGTTATTCTTATTCGGATGAATTTTACATGTACTTGTTTAGGATCCCTGCCAGGCTAAAATGAGCTTTATTCGACAGAATGAATAAAGAACCCTATCACACTGGCATCTTTATGAGACGCTACAGCTGCTAAAATCATTGAAGGCTCACATGGTCTGCATAAGTAGATGAATATAACATTGTGACAAAACAAAAGAAAGGTTTTTGCATTATACCAATAAAGTAGCAATGACAAAGTCTAAATTATGATTCTGCGCTTAGTTCCATTGGAAATTTAATGTCCAGTTTAAAGTAATTTCATTTATTAAACTCAAATTAAACTTAAATTCTTTCTGAGAAATGTTATAGATAAGTTACTAGACTAGTAACTTATCTATAACATTTCTCAGAAAGAATTTAAGCTTAATGAATGACATGAAATCGAATGTTTAATTATAGTTTTTACATATAAAACTATATGTATGTGTATGATATGCACAGAATGTCTAACTCAAAGTTACATGTTAGTTTCATTCACTCACTCATTGCATTTTTTAAAATTGATGAGTTTAGTTTCGAACCAGCTCAGAATCAGTTAATTATTTTACAATATTGGCGAGGTACAGTCAAAGCAACGAACATCCCCAATTTAACTGCTCACAAACTTAGGCAATTCCAATAATTTATCCATATTTGTATCAACTGAGATTTCCATTATTTTCGTCCAATGCTTTGAGTTTGTCAGCGCGAAGCATACAGATTCCACAAATACCATTCTGTGACATACAAGATGAGGACAAACTTTACAAGCCAAATTAAAAATAGATTGCTGTGTTGAAACTAAACACATAAAAATCTACAAATCGGACTTTGCATTTTTTCAGCGGCTGGAAGAGGCAGTAAAATGCCTTCTATAATTTCCACCACTGTAGCACTCAGTTCACGCCTCGTTGCTCTCGCTGAAGCCAAATCAATACTAATATGAGCAGATTAAGGACACCAAATTGAACAAGAATACAAAATGAACAAACTTAACGTCGACCCGATGATCTAACGATTCATCAGCGAACATCTGACGCCGCGGTGTCATTCCGCGATGTTGTGTGAATAGCTGACATCTGCCAGTCTTTTGTTTGTTTATTAGGGCCACTGACAGATTAATCGTGCGTTAAGTATGAATTGAGACCCGTCTACTCCAATGAAAATCTGGGATTTGAGCTGTGGGAACAGCTGCTTATCTCTGACTGTTCCAAAAATTCATCTCACACACACACACACACACACACAAAAAGTAAAATGTGTGGGTGCTCAGAGGCATTAGGCAAAAACAGTAACACACGTCTTGAGGAAACACTTCTTAATATTATTTCCTTTAATCTGTTTAAAAATCCAGCTGTGCTCATTTGAAGAGCTGTACATCCCTTTGTATGTAATGCTTATACATGCAGGTTTTGCTTAGTAAAACACCCCTGGATGAAGAGAAGCGCAGTGTCAGTACTTTGCTGATCATAACAATGGTGAAGAACAAAGGTTTTGAAACATTCTGGGAAAATATGAGGCTCAACACACTTCTGGAAGCCGGTGAACGGCACCAAAGAGTGACGAAAGAACACCCCTGGAAACACACTGCAGGGAATGTTCCTCTTCTGCGCCATAAAGCGCGGGCTTGTTTCGAAGAACTTCCGGTTCGAATGATTGACGAAATGCTGGTTTTCTACTTGGAAAATCTGGGGCGATTCAGTGAAAAGTACGGGTTCCATGAATTGGAACTCGGAGACGAATTAATAAAAAAGTGTGTTTTTCTTTTAACTGAAATGGTTCTGCGGAGGGGGTGCGGTGGCACAGCGGGTTTGGCCGAGTCCTGCTCTATGGTGGGTCAGGGGTTTGAGTCCCGCTTGGGGTGCCTTGCGACGGACTGGGATCCCGTCCTGAATGCGTCACCACCCCTCAAGCCTTGCGCCCTGTGTTGCCAGGTTAGGATCTGGATCGCCGCGACCCCGCTTGGGATAAGTGGTTTGAGACAACATGTGTGTGTGGTTCTGAGGAAAACCATGGAAAAAGCAGGGAAGTCTGTGGAATTCCTAGTTGAATCAATGAAGAAGTAAGGGTTTGCTAATTGGACCTTCCAGGTGGGCTTGTTAGGGATTGAACTGCATATTTTTGTAGACTCCACCCAAAAACTTTAACTGTTAAGCGGTAGCCCTTTCTTGCAACGAGACACATGACAAATACAGATAGACAGACAGAGATTTCCCCTTCTTCACCGATTGTGTAACCCCTAATAATACACACACACAAACACACACACTGGCTGAAGCCACTTGTCCCGAGTGGGGTCACGGCGAGCCGGAGCCTAACCCCGCAACACAGGGTATGGGGCTTGGAGGGGACGGAACACACCCAGGACGGGACGCCAGTCCGTCACAAGGCACCCCAAGCGGGACTCGAAGCCCAGACCCACCAGGGAGTGGGACCCGGCCAAGCCCGCTGCGCCACCGCGCCCCCCACCCCCTAACAATACACAACTCGTAATCATCTTTACTATTTCTGTAAGGCCTGCCCACTGTTATTTTCTTAAAGGAGCAGTAGGATTTTCAGTAATTGCTGAGTGTACATATCCCTAAACAATTCCTCCATTTAGTCTTTCGTTTATACATCTTGTAAAACAGCATCCAAACACATCACAGCCACCTTCCATGTTGTGTCTTACTGAGCCCTCTATGCAAAAATAAATAACCGTTATTGTAAGTGTACACTGGTAAATTGTTGCTGGCTCTGTAATGAATTAAAGTCCCCACTGTGCCACAGTGACCATCTGTGACGAGGGGGTCCAGGAAACACAAACGGACCTGCGTTCCCCCGGGTTCGGGACATGGCGTGGGCCCTCTTCCCGTCACTCACTGTAACACCGATGGTTGGCTGGACCCCAGCAGGGCTGTGTGTGGATTTGGAAGAAGAGCACATCTCCTCCAGGCGTGTTACATCACCCGATGGAGCTGGCACTCCGTGCGACTGGGGGAAGATGCAGATGGCTCACGGCATACACATCGCAGGAGGTGCGTGCGTCTCCGTGCCCCCCTCCGGAGCTGGCATGGGTGCTGTGCTTGAGGGTGGAAAAGTAACTGGACCACTGTCTGTTACTAAATCACAAGGCAAAGCGGTAAATCTGTAAAGAGACATTTTCAGAGCTGTTTATTTGTGCCAAAAGCATCCGAATGATAACTATTTATTTGCTGTGATAAGCCGTTATAAAAGTCAATACTTTACGGATATCGTACACGACCCTTTGGTTTCATCACTTCTTCTGAGAAAAGCAGAGATTTGTATTGTGATTTTATTATGTTACATGGGAATAAGGGTTCTCCAACAGACCATGCTAATTCAGACCTCCAGAAGCCCAGCCTCACTCATAATCCAGGCACAAATAAACAAATCAATACATAGAAGGCAACAGATGTGTAAAATGCCATGGAATGTTGCGGTCAATTATTCTCTCTCAAAAACAGGTGCCGGAAAAAGAGAGAAATTGTTTTGGCCAGGGCTCAGTAAAACCAATCACGATAACAAGAGGGATCTTATTCATGTTAAATCCATTTGTTCCATCCAAAATTCAATATCTGCACTGTTAGTAATTCTATTTCAGAAAATGCAGCGCAAAAAAAAAGTGCTGCTGGTTCATGTCATAGTCATGAATTGTTTCATGTTTTTATTTATTGTTCTACAGGATGACTCAACATGGCTTTTGCGCGTAGCAGCATTTTCAATATAAGAGCCTACTGCGCAAGCTCAAACAATGAAAAATAGTTTAATTGACTTACTTTAGTATAGTAAATGCATGTCATGAAAAAGTGGGGAATTGTTACAAAATGCCTGAAAAGTCCATCCATATTCTGCCAAGGGATTTTTTTTTCCAAAGAGATATATTTAAGGAAAATACTCGTGAGATTCATCAACATTAGGATACATCATCAATGTCAGAGTTTCATATAATCGCAACCAACATTGTTTACAAAGTCAACATTTCCAGAGTCCTCAACTGAATGTAATCATCTGAGTTTAATGCTGTGAATTAGCTTGATGCACAGGAAAAGTTAAAAAAAAAAAAAAAACATTAAAAGCATTTCAAGATTTCTGATTTTTTTTCTGTATTTCTTATTTTTTCATAATTTTAAGGACACCGCATTTTTCAGATATAGTTATGGGATTGTTGGACTGGGTCCTGCTCTCCGGTGGGTCTGGGGTTCGAGTCCCGCTTGGGGTACCTTGCTATGGACTGGCGTCCCGTCCTGAGTGTGTCCCCTCCCCCTCCGGCCTTACGCCTTGTGTTCCCGGGTTAGGCTCCGGTTCCCCGCGACCCCGTCTGGGACAAGCGGTTCAGAAAATGTGTGTGTGTTATGGGATTGTCATTATATATTGTGGGTATTTATGGTTTTTTACCAGTGACAAATACAGATTTTGAAAAATTTTGACTATAAAGAAAACTTACGAGTAAGAATTACCCAGCTGTATAAATGGATAAATAAGCATAAGTAGTTAACACTGAGTCGCTCTGCATCAGCTAAATGGATAAATGTAAATGTGTGTATATTATATATATATATATATATATATATATATATATTATACACATACATATATGCCTGTGTTAAAGCACTCTGTGTCACTGCGTGAGAAAAGTGCTCTATAAAAATAAACTGTGGTAACAGTGAGTGTACTCAACAGTTTGGGTTCATCAGCAAATTAGTTTGAGCTTCATGCTGGACTATCAAACTGCTGAGAACAGGTGACACCTTCCGCGGAGGAAAGAGGTTTTAGTGTCGGCGAAATTATCGCCGTAACAGCACTTGATGTTGTTTGGATGTGCAGGTGCTTGAAGAGTTTATTTTTAAGCTTTTATTTTTAACTTTTTTTTGAAAGACCAGACCACAAAGCTTTCCTTTGAACCAATCTTGTTTGTTGCCACTGCTGATACCCCACACTGCTTGCTGTAAAATTAATTTGGATTTCCTTGCAAGAGAGCGCCATGTCCAAATCCATAAATTCATGAACGTTCGGGGGTAATAAATAAATAAATAAATAAAAAAATAAATAAATAAATAAAGAGGAGGCTGCAAAGGGAAGGAGAAGGAGCTGATGAATTAAAAAACAGCGGTGTTATCTTGCGGAAACCCAGCGTGATTCTGTTCTGAACCCTGGCTGGACCTGAAGCCGGAAGACAGGCTGAGGGGTGTAAAGACACTTTCGTCACCCCCTCCAGCTTGCACTTTCATTCCTCTCCGCGTGCTTTCAGCCTGCTTGCCCTCATCGCCTTCCCCCCCCCTCCGTTTCCAGTGAAAGGATGTAAAGCGTACTTTGAGTGGGCAAAATTTCTTTTGCATGCTGTTAAAACCACATCTTGTGAGGGCACAAACAGTACAGCTCAGTACTTCTCTACAAAATCCTACTTTTTAATGTTCTGATGCATATCTCTAATGCTCTTAGCGCTTGGAGAGTTCACCGACAGTTCAGTCTTCGGTCTTTCCACTTCTCACAGCACACCGTCGCCCCTCTCCTTGCCTCGTGCTGCTCTACAGACACAACCTCGTGTCTTATTCGCTTCATCTAGGTGTTCTACGTAACACGAACACCTGTTTAACGCATGCATTTCTGTAACGTCCAACTCCAAGGACAAACTGCAGGAAGACAGCAGAACGTGGCCAAAGGTTGGGTTCATTCGTCAAGTGCGATACGTTAAAAATACCATCCGTGAAATTAAATACCCCATTATTTCTACAACACAACAAAATTTTAGAGCTCTTAGTTATGTTGATTTTTGCATTGATTGTGATTAGTTAAAGTTTACCGATTACAGTAAAACCACAAGTTCTTCTAGAGTGTCAGTTTTAGTTTGGTGCTTTACAGCCTTTTTGCTAGATTCTAGAAGACACCAGAACATTCTAGAGAGTATAAAAACATTCTAGAAAGCATCAGATCCTACAAGTACTGGAATTTTTGGTGCTTCGAACCTAGTACCAAAATTTGCTAATTTCAAGAATGCAGAATATTTCTCAAAAAACTGACATATAGTACGAACGCCAAAAGTATGTGAAATCTAACAAAACTGATTTCAAAATGCAAAAGAATTACATAATCTTGTTACATTGTGGGGTGCGGTGGTGCAGTGGGTTGGACCACAGTCCTGCTCCCCGGTGGGTCTGGGGTTCGAGTCCCGCTTGGGGTGCCTTGCGACGGACTGGCGTCCCGTCCTGGGTCTGTCCCCTCCTCCTCCAGCCTTATGCCCTGTGTTACCAGGTAGGCTCTGGTTCCCTGTGACCCTGTACGGGACAAGCGGTTCTGACAGTGTGTGTGTGTGTGTGTGTGTTACTGCATTCTGCCTGTCCTGGTCTGGGAGGTCCAGAGCCTATCCCAGAATCATGGGGCACAAGACTGGGAGGTACACCCATTTACACACTTCAGGCAGTTTTAGCATCACAAACTCACTTGAACAACAGGTCTGTGGACTGTGGGAGGAAACCAGAGCACCCAGAGGAAACCCATGCAGAAACAGAAAGAATATAAAAACTCCACACAGACTGAGCCAGACTTAAACCTAAGCCTTGAAGAGTCCAGGAACAACATCCGCTGCGCCACCATTCTGTTCAGTCACTGTTACCGAATGTGACAAATGTGAGCAGCTGTGGCTGAAAAAACAGCTACAGAATTGCAATGGGGAAAAAAAACAATCACCATGCTGGTAAAGGCAAGACTGAAGTCATTACAGGGTGTCTCCAAAACGTGTACGTGTTTGATACACGACCCTCCTCTGGTGAATTCAGAAGCATCCGCAATTTAACGGTGACACTTTGCTTAATTCAAAATTTTTCACAAACCCTTCTTTCGCAGTACTCCCAACATCTGCCTCCAATAAATTACATAAGAAACATTTTTTGCACACTAAAGTACGCAAATACATTTTGTAGTGTAAGCTGGGATGGTAATTACACCCCTTTTTGGAAATGTCATGGCTGACAAATTGAGAAAGTCAGAGTGGACGAAACATTTGGTCCAACACACAAGAGCAATGGCTGTCAAACGGAGGGAGTCACGTGAAGATCCGTACATGCTTGTTCTGGCATTTTCCAGTGGACAAAATTAAATTCTCATAGTTTTTACGATAGTAAAAAACATAAGTTCTGCACAACATAACATGACTTTTGCAAATTTACTTTTTCCACTACTTAAGCAAAACATTGCTATTTTTTGTGCCAGCTAGGTTATAGACTTAGAAATCAACATGTGTGATGATTCTCCTCAAAGTCCATAGGACCTGTGGGAATGGGTTCACAGACTTTCCCCCAGAACAATGAACCAAACTACAAACTGGGTTTTTACCACAAAAGTGAGATTACAGAAAGTATAAAAGTAGACTACTAATTTATTCAGGCCCCATGTTGTCTTGATACAAAGTGATCTGAACTAAAGAGCCTCTACAGTAATCCAACATGCGACTTCTTTCGTCTCTCAGCATGAAAGTGTTAGGATAACTATGGTGGGAAGATCTCAGTTCAGCTCCACTTGGCTGCACGGGCCAGGGGTCACCCCTGGGGTCAACCATTATGGATGCATCAACATGAAATGTTTCAGATGTAGACGGAAAGATTTAAAGCATCTCCGTTTTGTGATCAAGGTACCCTACCCTGAAATACTACAGTGAAAATTGCCTACACCCATTGTATAAATGGGGTTGGTACCACAGTGATACAGCAGGTAGTACTGGCACCATAGAGCTCCTGGGATGTGCCAGATGTGGGCTCAAATCCGGCTCAATCTTTGCAGAGGCTGCATGTTTATCTCATGTTCACATGGGTTTCTCCCAGGTGCTCTGGTTTCCCACCACAATGCAGAGACTTGAGTATCAGGTGGACTGCTTGATATAATGAAAGAATGTAAATAACTGTAAATACCATATTATACAGTAACTGCTTTGGAGATGGATCAGCTAAATAAATAAATCTACTTAAATTTGTTGTTGTTAGTGGTAGTTGCTGTAAGTACAACAAAGCTTTTCCTCCCTTGTAAAAGTGTGAAAGACATTTCATAAAATAATCTTCATCCACATTCACTAGCATCTAGGAGGTGTTATCAGTAATAAAACCAGCTCAGTAGTAACTGATAATTGCTATTGTTTATTATCTTTTGACTGTGAAATTATGTTCTCAGAGTGAGAGTAATGTGGGGGACTGGACACATTAAATCACACCCTTGAAATGACACTTAAAATATTATTTTAAAAAAAATTGGTTTTATTCCCTGGATAGCTCATGGTTGCCCTCTACAGGGAATTCAATCACACACGATTTTGGTGTTCTAATAAATGCCGAATATATTATTGTTATGGTTCTTCATTTAGCGGACGCCTTTGCCCAAGGTGTATTACAATGTTAGGCTATTTTATTATATAAATTGAGGGTAAGTGTCTTATTCAAGGATACTACAAGAGGAGCAGGGAGTCAGAGCAGGGACATTCTGCATGCCAGAGAGAACTCTAGCCACTACACCACCTGCTGGTCCCCATGAAGCTGCATTTAAGACTTGCTTATCCATTAGGCCCAATATGACACAACCCCACACCCTGTTGTTGTACCCCCCAGCAAGGTACTTACCCTAAATTGCTCCTGTAAAAGATACCCAGCTGCGTAAATGGGAAAAGCATTGGTTAAATAGAAACATATTTTGATGGGACAATCTTCAAAGATTCACATCACATGGAAATATTTCTTATAATGAACACGTACATTCATTACTTCACCACGCAGATTTTGGGATTAAAAGACTTCCTCTCTACTGTAGGTCTCCAGTGATCGGTGAAGGATGTACTACAACTCGTCTGGCAATGACAAAGTATGAGATACTGTATATTTCCATCTATAAACTTAAGAATGGGTGAAGAAAGCAGGAATATTTTCTTTGATTAATCCACAATGAACCAAGATGGATATGTTTTACATCTAATAGATTATTAGATAATGCAGGCTGCTTAATTTCATTGGAGCTTCTTTTTTACCCACATCTAAAGTGTTCAGCTAATGTGTATTTTTTATTATTGGCATCTGGCAGGCTACTGACCGGTGTGTGAGCCAGTTAGACATAGTCTATACTGTATAATTAATTCATGAAAAAAGATTTAACTTTGAGTTTATCTTAAAGTGCATGAAGCTCCTATCATATGACCAACTGTCTTCTTGGTCATCACCGGCTTGACAGGAACCTGTATTCCGCATCAAATTTTAACATTCTTATATCAGCCACTTATTTTAACGCTACTTTTAACTTTACCATTTCAAAATTCGGTAAGGTTTGGAAATTTTTTTTTTTTTTTACCATTATCATACTTGCTTTTTTACTGTGCAAATCAGAATGCGGCACAATAACAGCCTTGGGTGCTGTATAAAATAAACCTTTTTTAATTATGCACATAAAACAGTTCTCTGTAGAGACTTGAGTATTGTGTGCCTCTCAAGAATCTCCGCCAGTTCATTCACTGGGAGGCTCGCAGGCCGTCTCCCTAATTCCAGTAGTGTGTCATTTCGCATCACTTTGGCGCGCACATCGCTGCTTTGTGGATACAAAGCTTAATTGGCTGCCTTTGTCACTCCGATGAGCCAAGCATCGCGCCCGCCATCAGCGGCAGACAGGACGTGTCTCGTTCTAATTCTCCCATGAATTCAACCTTTCGCTACACAGCTAAATTTATTCCTTTTGATAAGAGGAGTCACTGAATCGGCATTATTTGATTTTACCTTTAGCAGAAACCCATCTGTCCTGAGGTTTTGTTTGTGCACAAGTTGTAAGGACATTAATGTGTTTTGAATGCTTTCGTATTTGTCAATTTAAAATGTTTACTTCTTACCATTACAGTTGCATACCTGCTGTAACAAGGATCAGTATAATTTTAGAAATATATGTTTCTTTGTATATTACAGTCAAATCTTTAACAGCAGCTAAATACATACTTTTAAAAAAGAAAAAAAACCCCCTGAATCAGTAATTTTTACACAACACAAAAGCTGCCATGAGTGAAAAACCGTTGACGACGATGCCTTTGGTCGGGGAATCCTCTGAATTTAACTCCATGTCAGTGTATTGCAGAGCGTGCACTCGAAGGTCACGTGGTGCATGTTTGCAGTATGTCCAAGTTTCACCCTCTTGAAAGGTATTCAGCTGGTAACATGACTTTCAGCCAAAAACAGACTTGCCACGTGAACAACAGGGCAAAAAAGTTCAAACTAGCTCTACTTACATTTTTCGACCTCTACACCGGACACACATACTTATTTTTTATGACTGATCTGCCTACTGACTAAATATAATTAAAGATGGCTGCGGTAATAATAAAAACCTGTACATGTATTTTTAGTCAAATATGTATTCTGCAGTGCACTCCGTTACTGACGTAGAAAGTCTGTGAATGACAAAAGCATGACTTTCTTATTTCTGGCAGGCTTCTCACTTCAATAAACATTTGAAATGGCTTTTTGATGTTGTTATATGCCAATTTACGTTAATTTGTTGCCACACTTCATAAAACATGGCCAGGCCAATGCAACTGCGGAGCCGTCTATATCAACCGCTTTATTTTTTCCAAACCCAGTTCATTTGCAAATTTTCCCCTCCGATGATTTCCAGTGACAGCTCATTTTGGGTAATAGCTCGATACTTAAAGAAAAGTGAAATCTAATGATGGAGGAGAGCAAGCAATCTGCCTGTCAGAAAGTGTGAATCGACCACTGCTTCCCTCAGTACAGTACTTAACAGCTGATCTCTTAAATGTTTGTTAAAATATAAAGAATGACAAACATATA
Organism: Scleropages formosus; assembly: GCF_900964775.1. Lineage (NCBI taxonomy): Eukaryota > Metazoa > Chordata > Actinopteri > Osteoglossiformes > Osteoglossidae > Scleropages > Scleropages formosus. The sequence goes on from NC_041823.1 coordinate 8,428,556, forward strand.
CACGGTACATGCATTTGTAAACTGAAGGTTGGAGATGCAGGTTCCAGGGGGTGTGGCTGCTGTAACATCCTTGAACAAGGTACTCAACATGAATCAAGCCGATTTAATTTAAAAAATAAAATAAAGAAAAAAAACACTCATCTGTAAAGCAGTTGAAATTACAAGTCACGTGGATAAAAGTGTCAAGGTTTTTTTTTTTTTATTTCAGATGTATGAAAGATTCGTGGTAATGGCTTTTCATTTTCGATGAATGTTTCGGGACGCTGTTAAGCCACAATGTTCCCCAGCCCTTAACCTGATCTGTTTAACCTTGAACACATCTCTTAGGTAGCTTACTTTGCATTTTCCAAGGGTTGTCATTCTCTTAATTATACTTTTCTCAACAACTCTGATGTTCTCACAATATACACAGAAAAAGACCTTTACATTCTCAGCAGGCTCAACTGTATAGTATGTGTGGCACACTTTTGAGTCCCATACCACTAAACTTGATTCTCTTTGCTTAAGACTAAAGAGTCCCATTTGGCTCAGATACACACTATGCTGCAAAGCCACTGCAAATGTGTCTGTCTGACTGCATGAAAGCCAAAGATAAGATTTCTTTCTATAGCAGATAATAAAACGAGGGATTATTTCTTGTTAACTTTAATCACATTACATCGGGCTATGGAGCTCATCTCTACCGTCTGTTGCCGAATGCTTTGATGTTGCATCACTAATCTGTTGTAGAACTGGGTATCTTCAGCACAAAATGTACCAAGCTGATGTGTTCAAGCAAGGCGTAGTTGTTCATTCTTGTCTTTTGGATGTTGAAAAGATGGTTATTGGTGAGTACAATGCTTAAGAGAAGTAAATGATCGTAGAACCTTCCAAAAAAAAAAAAAAAAAAAAAAAAAAAAAAGATGTGGCACAGAGGAGATGCATGTTAAATATAGCTAAAGTGGTGTTTCTTCCAGTTAACTGTCGGCACATTGCTCAACATTAACTCATATTTGGGTTAAGCTGTTTATGTAGAACCAAATGGATAAAGGCATTCACTTTCTTCTAATGGTAATGCATTAAATTTAGCACTTTAGGGTTGAAGGCACCCGGGTTAAATCAAGAAAAGCTGTTAAATCTTTACAGATTAAACATTCCCATTTAAATATGAAAATAATGGAGAATGTGCTTTTTGTGGGGTGACCCACTATAGCAGAGTAATATCAGAGTGAGCTGAGTTTTAATACTGCAGCACAATTTAATGTAACACTGGGTGGGCAAAATGTGCATTAAAAACGACAAGAAATATACTTGGAAAATTAATGCTGCCAAATGACACTCAGCATTACTAAAATACTGCCCTAAATTACATTACGGTTAATGTACGTGATACTTCTATATGTTTTAGCTATAGCTAAGGCCAACCTTGGAGTCTATACTATTCTGTCAAATTCTGAGACCCACAGTGAAATTTGACACCTGCAGTCATTCCAGGAGGACTAGTTCTATACTGTATTCCGGAGGTCTTCTTTCGCATGTAGAAAAATAGAACAAATAATTCAGCTTGAAAAATGTCACAGACCAATTAGCAGTACGGTAGTCCCCCCCTTATCCGCGGGGGATATGTTCCAAGGCCCCCAGCGAATGCCTGAAACCGCGGATAGTAGCGAACTTTACATATGTTTTTTCCTATACATGCTGTACATACTTACAAAAAAGATTAATTTAGAAATTAGGCACAATGAGAGATTAACAGTAACGATTAAAACAATATACTGTAATAAAGATTATGTGAATGTGGTCTCTAAAAATGTTTTTGTACTGTACTCACCCTTTTCATTCGTTCTTCTTGTGATGTGATGATACAATGCCTACGTGAAAAGATGAAGTGAGGTGAACGATGTAGGCATTGTGGTGTAGCATTGGGCTATTATTGACCTTCTGACGATGCGTCAGAAGGAGGATCATCTGCTTTGGGTGATCCTGGATCATTGATCAATAACGATATCAACGGTTAGAGATCCTCGATAGTTGAAGGCTTTTTCGCCGAAAACTTTTGGAAGAACATTGTGTTTGGAAGTTGTCGCCTCCTTCTTTTAAACTCATCAAAATGTTGCTGCAGAGGGTGTAATCCTTTGGTGATCATACGGGTGACTTTAATGCTGCGTTCCATCCAAGGATCATATTCCATAACTTTGTCCATTAACATCTGTGCAATTTGAAACACTTTGGCAAGTTTGCGTAATGTCCACATTGCTGGTTCTCCTTCAGTTTCTTCTTCTTCTTCCTCTTCCTCTGTAAATGACTTAAGTTCTTCCCATTCCTCATTTGGGAACACTTCTCGATGGCCTTCAATATGTTCTTCCATTTCTTCATCAAGCATATCGATAAAACCTTCACCAACTTGTCTAGCTACGTGAATGATTTTTCCTAACTTCTCTGTTGATCCCATGAAATTCTTTAAAATCATTTGAAATTTAAAACGTATGAATTATTTCTAGAATTTTCCATTTAATATTTTCGGACCGCGAGCAACTGAAACCGCAAAAAGTGAAACCGCAGGTAAAGGGGGACCACTGTACCTCAAATGAAGTAGGGCTTTATCAAAGAAAATCATTTTTTTAAGACTGATAACATTTAAAATACAAATGTTACTGATCATAAGAAAATGGTATCGGTATATATCACAAAAACAATTACACCTGACAGTGATTTACCGCACAGTTAATGTGCAAGTGTTTCAAAACAATTGTGCAAAAACTGCTAAAAGAAAACTCAACGGTAATGGACTGGGAGATCATCAAAAATAACTATTAAAAGACAGGACATTTACTACCTTTTGCTAAGCCTTTTGGGCTGCAAATGCAATAGATGTTATTTTTGTTACAAGACAAAAGAACAAAAAACAAGCAAAAATTACACTTTTCTTTATGGAATGACTTTTCTTGTAGGCACTACAGAGAAACTTGGCAGATTTTGCAGAATGACTCCAATATTTTTCCACTGCATTGTTTCACAATGAAACCAAATACAACTACTCACATATTGTAAAGACTAATTTCATATTACACACACTATATACAGAAAGAAAAGTAATCTGTGGCCAATGGTAAGGAGACTATAGTAACTAAATGAAAATACCAGTCTGTGGCCTACTGATTTTTAGAATCGGCTCGCTGTCAGAAATTTCAGGATCAAGAGTTGTACTGCAGACCAAAAATAAAAATTTAAGACCGAACAGGCTAGTAATGATATTTTCTGAAAGAATAAAATGCCACCAGTTTTCCAATGCAGAACAAAAAATAAAGTCTAGTTCACCTGATACTCTGTGTGTGATAAGACCATTACACACAGTAGGCACCAAGCCAGAATAACTCAGCTTCCACACTACATATTAGTCTGGTTTTATAAAAATTTTTTTGATACATTAACTCACAAGGCAAGAGTACTCAATGACAGCTCAACTGCAAGTCAAATTCTAACTAATGCAAGCTGTTTATAACCTTGACTATGATATTAGGAGTCAAGACAAAGTGTGAGAGACAAAAACCTTAAAACTTGGCTTATCAAACTAGAAGCTGTAGAAACAGGTGCTTGGAAGGATGTGGAGGTACCAGTTAGGATGGATGAGTTTGCAAAGTGAACCCTGTTTTTCTTGGAGATGGACACTGCAGCAATGTGAAACAGGCTGAAAGAAGAAAAAAGAAAAAAAAAAAACCTATGAAAAACAGGAGCGGAAGCCTATCGTTTGCCATCAGTCCAGCGTGCCATTTCAATGGTGCAGTCGCAGTGGGGTAACGTGACATTGAGATGCGAATGTATATATGGTTCATGTGCTTCAGCGAAATATACAGCTTTTTTCTAGTGTGGTTCATAAGTTATAAACTTTTCGTATCTGGTTACACAAAAATCGATACATTTTAGAGCCTGATACACAAGCAGAAATCAATTAAAAAAAAATAAAAATCAAGGTTTCAATGTACTGTGATGTTGGTATAGTAATGGGTATACAAAAGCTAACCTAAAAATGTGTTGTGTTGCTGCCAATAAACATATATATTTCATAGAAAACATTTTAAAAGTAATAAAGCATATATAATAATTGCAGTAAATATAACCTTCTGTGTTGGGACATGCCTCATGATTCTGAGAAAGGCTCTACATCAGTCCACCCCCAGCATTGGACAATTGGTTATAAATGAAGAACAAGTCAATGAAATATAACCTGGAAATGTGTTGAATCTTTTGTTTTACTTCATAAATACTTCTAACCTTGCTAGGTTCCTCATTGTTTGCTGATGGATTTATTCATTTGAATATCAAGGCTTCTCACTACGAAAAACAGGGGCTCTATTTTGTTCCTGTTTACCTGACTGCAATTTACATATTTTCCCTATTCAGCCAGTAGTGCTTTGGCAGTTTCCCAATGAGAATTTGAAATTGCTTGATGATACACACAGCTGGAAGATATTTACAGACAGAAAACATTAAGTTTATGAAATGGAATAAACTGCCATAGGGAATTGTTTCTCCCGGAACTATATCTATAATCTAATGGTCACAAGTCCAATTCCTTAACCACTTCTTTGTCATCAAGAGATGTGCTACCAAATAACAATCTCTTTTCAGCTCCCTGGTGCTGACATGCATTTATATTAATATTAATTTCAGGTTTTTCTGCCCACATCAGTCACAGCTGTTGTCCTTTGATAAACAAGTAAAGCTCCACTGCATATTCACAGTGTGGAAGGTAAAAGATATTTTGGGGGATCGTCTATACAATGTTTCATGTGGATACTTAGAATTCTACCACTCACCCTCATCAGATCAGCTCAACAGAGATGATGTTTATCTGTAGAATGCCTTAGAAACACTGAAATGAATTGCTCCACACAGCAAAAATGAAACACCCTCAGATATCTTGAGGAATGGAGTTTTATATATTGCATACTACATCATAACACCTTTTAAAATCAAGGATATGAAAATGTATAAAAATTATTTTTTGTATATCCATTTCAGCAGCAGCTGCCACAATAATGTGCATGTAAAGAAAAAAAGAAAAAAAAAAAAAAAAACCAAACTCCAAATTGAATTGTTCACCAACAATCTGAAACTGCCCAAAACTATAGTATCCATTAGTGAGCTAGTTAATTACTAACTTCTAGCAAAATATTTTGACCCCCTCTACTTTTCAGCATATACAAGTGTGACAAAATACAGCCAATCATATTGTCACTACCAACATACTGATACACAGCTATATGTATGGTATAAATGCTAAAATTATATTCAGAACAAATGTTGAGGGTTGCATTCACAGATGTTACAGGAATAGACTATTAAAGTGCATATTAAAGAGCTTCCTTCTGTCATCTGATTGCCCTGATAAAGGGCACACATCTCAATCTTAATATACAGCTTTTTCAGAAAGACTTGTTTCTGTGGACAGGAGGAGCAGGCACAGGGATTGTATTTACCAGGGATTGTGTCATTTTATCGACTACAAGCCCCCACAGCAAAGGGTGTGAAATTACCAGCCTTGCAGCTCATAAGCCCATGCTGTCAGCAATCTATATTTCAAAGTGAAACGGCACTTTTTTTTTTGTAAAAAGGAGATCCATAACCAGGGTTTACTACCTCTGTAGTGGTGAGCATAATGAGAATGTGTGGCTTCATAAACAGCACTGTAAATCTTCCCTTTACCTTGTTTGATGGTTCAGCAAGGGTTTTTCACTCTCCCTGCCCAAGGCTACTAATCTGAGCCACATTCGTAAAAGACATTTCGAAATGACAGCCAAGCTGAGTAGCACAGGAAATCAGCGCGTGCAATTGACCTGGGCCTGTAACTTATTTCAGGGTCCTCCTCACCTTTTATCTTGGTGGCACTGGCCCGATCCAACATAAAAATTTCCAGCAAACACGGTCTGTAAATCAAGCTCTCTTGAAACGTGTTTTCCTCCGGAATGAAGATGTGCTAAAATTGATTTTGTCTGATGTCACTGATACAGTGGGGCCTCCCGTACGGTGCGGCAGAGCAGAAGAAAAAGTTTTATTGCATCCCAGATGCAGTGAAGTGCAGCATAATGCAGAATTTATGGCAGCCTTGTCCTTCCATGGGGTGCTGTATTACACTGGCTGTCACCTCACTTCAGTTTGATACTTATCAGACACATCCTGTGATATCAAGCATGGAGAATGTTTTAAATCTGATTTTTGTCATCCCCCTGTCCTGCACTTTTTTCTATATTGTCTCATTTGCTCTGAATAACAAAGTCACAATGAAAGAAAAGTAAGACATCCATTGACTTATTCCTTGGTAAGGTTTTGTAAAAATCTTGGTTTTATCTTAAATGAACAAAAATATTAAAATACAAATTATATTAACATGTTGCAACACTAAAATGACTGAAAAATAAAATTACACTGTGCTCACAAACTCTTGTTCAGTGCAGATTATAGACCAGTTCATCTCATAAGCATTTGTTACATCTATTCTCCTGTTTTTGATTGCCAGTATTCATGGAAACAAAAAAGATAATGCTGGAAGGATTTTTTTTATTACACAGGCTCACACTCCCAAGTGTGCTTTTGCTCTATAACATTTTCTGTAGTTTTCAGATAGGTTCTCTGTGTCAATCCCCTTTTGGACCAGGATCAAAAAATAAACAATTTAAAAATTACATAGGCACACAAAAATGACTTTTGGTCAGACTTCTTCATGAAAGCTCACCTCTGCATGTATGGCCCTTTGGGTGACATACTAAAGGGAGACTGTTACGAAAAAAAAATCCTCATACGGTAAGGATGACACAAACCCTGCTGTCAAGGACAAAGTCACCTCCAAGTTTAGGTCAACCTTTAACGGAAAGGTGCACTGTGTTTTATGCAACTACACATCCGTTACCACGGAAGAATGGTTGAGAAGCACTGTTATGTTCCACCAAAAGCTGAGTAATTAAAACCATTCTTCAAGTTGGATACCGTCTTACATTTCAGAGGGAACAAACAAGAACGCAAAAGAAGGCTGAAACAGAAACCCTGCATGAAAGACACAGAATAAGTTCCCGTCCATCTATTTTGAGGTTCAACACTCCTCCACCTATTGCCACCTGCTCATTCCATTTGCAAAGGATCCAAAATCTAAAACTGTTAGAATAGAATAAAGGCACAACAAAATCCCACACTCTCTCAGAACTACTGTATCCCTTCCAGCGTTGAAGTAGGGTCTCAAAACCCATCTCCTCTGGACCAATTTCCCTCCCAAGCTCCTCTTGGCTTTGAAAAGTTGGTTCATCACCAGTGATTACTTTTTATCCACCTACTTTCCAACTGCTACATTCCAAGTATGTATGTTACTAGGTAGGTACTAAAATGCTTGTGCTAAAAAAAGACAATATTCAATAAACAAGCTGTGCTTCAGTAACCGTATGTATATATTTAAGCCCTCCAGAAGTTGAGCGACGCACTTTTGTTTGAGTTGTATGTCACACTGGAGAAAAGCATCTGCCAACTACATACCCATAAATCTAGTTATTTGAGAAAAAAAAAATATTTGAATGGATTTTGTATCATGGAGCCTGTGACACTTTTAAGAAATAAATTCACCAACATCAGCAGGGTAAAACAAAGGTGATCGATTTTTCAATTCTTTTGTGGTTGCCCTATTGTACAAGCAATGAAAAGACACCTAATTTGCGCCTTCCCGAGCATCGACCCATCCGTGTCTCCATGCCATTTCCCGCACTCTCCTCAATCGTGGTGATGGGTACTGACAATGTATTAGAAACACTCACTGAGCAGGACTTCCCACTGTATCGTGTCCGTACTGGTGGAAAGGTGGGTGCAACGCTTGCCTAGGAGCCTTCAGACAGGAACAGGGGTGAGGGTCAGTGGAGATTTAATGAAGCGACCTCACCGCAGGACGGCTGTAGCGTGTGGGCCTGCACTCCCACCACACATCTGTCAGCAAGAGAGCAGCCCTCAGCTCCGCAAGGTGAACACAAGGTTGGCACGCAAAACGGTGATGGGTCAGGTTACACTAAACAGTTTGCTTGCACTGGCCTCTTGGCATGCAGCGTGAAATTAATGTACCGTTTCACAGAGGACTGTGGCAGTCTGCCAGTTATTTACTTGTTCCGCAGAATCCATACTGATGTTACATATCTGCACTGTACAGAGAGCAAATAGGCAAAGTTTTTCACACGTTGCAACAGCAAATCATCACTAGTGGTTCAACCCATCACCTTTGTTGTCAAAAAAAAAAGAAGAAAAAAAATTTCCATCGAAATGAATTTTTCTAAACTTTCCAAGTGTCTTAAAAGAATTGTGTATTACATTTAAATGCCAGTAATTTTTCCAATGTTTTCCTTTAAAATGACAGTAAATTCCCCAAACAAGACAAATTTAAGGAAAAAAAAAAACATTTATTTTAATACCACTATTAGGAATAACTCATTGGGGCATTTCCCACACAGTGATAGAACACAAACATTCTAAACACATTTTAAAAAATAATTTCAAATAAGATAAAATTCCTTGTGGTACCCTACCTGACATGGCAGTGAGTGCTGCTTCTGCTCTTAGACCCTTCCTCACAGATGCTACGGTCTGTCTTCCTGCCCCGTACGTAATTTACATCTACGTTTATTTAACTGACGCTTTTCTCCAGAGCAACTTCCAATGGACACTATGTAGTGGTACCAGCACATACACCTTATTCACCAAGGAGACTTACACTGCTAGATACACTACATACAATGGGTCACTCATCCATACATCAGTGGAACACACTCTCTTAGTCATTCACACACTATGGGGAACTGTGGGAGGAAACCAGAGCATTCGGAGGAACCCCACACAGACACGGGGAGAACATGAAAACTCCACACAGACTGAGCGGGGATTGAATCCATGTCCTCTCACACCAGCCAGGTCCTGTGAGACATGAGCGCTACTCGCCATGCCACCGTGTCGCCCATATGCCGTACGTCCTGCTATGTGTTCTTCCCACACCGACCGCCTGCCGCTACCTTGAACATCTGGTGACAGCACCATCATCAACTGCTAAGGAACTGAGCCAGTGTTTCTTTTCACATAATGAGCATGATGGAGAATCAACTTTTCCCCAAATGAACAGGTTAGATGGCTTCGATAGCCCGGATCACAACTCCATAGACAAATATGTTGGCCTGCTCTAATAAGCTCTTACTTTTCAGCGTCCATGTCCTGTTGCTGCATCCACACCATCTTTGGCTTCTCTTCTACCCGTGTTATTGAATTCCTTTTCACATCATCCAGATGCCAGACAATACAAGCATTCCATTAACCTCCCCATTTCCACATATCCTCATAGTTTTTAAATTGCCTCCAAGTGAAAAAGGACCCAGCTAACAAGCTCATATTCCACTGCCAATACAGGAAGGAGCCCAAAAAAGAGGTGTAACGTTAAAATGCTTTCCAAATTATATATCCAAACAGGAATCTTTGCAGCCCTGTGCGTTTATACAAACAGGCCTAATCCTATAGCTATTAGCTTGATTTAGTACCTCAGACAGGACACACAACAATGGGGTCTTTGCACTGATAGTACTTATAAAAGAATATTGATTTTTTTTTGTGTGTGTTCTGCACTTAAAAAAGGCCCTTTGCCTTTAAGAAACAAAAGACACATTTCAGTGCAAAGACAAAATTCATCCGGACAAATCACCAAAAACTTAGGGTAAGAACGAAGTACAAACAAAAATACGAAGTTCAGAGTGAGTTGTGCAAATAAATCCTGTAGAATACGAAACAGGATGTGCATACAGAAACTAGAAGAAGAAAACGATAACTCTAATTAAAATAATATCATGTAGACGCAGTAGTAGTCTAGTAAACTTGAAGATGCAGTGTCGAAAACACAGTGAGTGACGTCAGTGACGCAATTTCCAATTAATGACTCTACAAGCATAGTTACAAGTTACAAGTATGCACAGAAACTAGCAGCAACTGCCCGTATCTTAAATCTTACAAAACAATTTAAAGATAATTTCCTGTAGTCAACATTTTTTTAAAAAAAAAAAAAATGTAGTGTTAATATCATTATTACCACAATCTGACACTCCTCTAACGCGAAGACTATTCTGGAAAATGTCTGCGCATGACTGTTTCATAGACTCTCGGTGCACTCTTAAAGGAGCAGCGCCACAAAATTGCCATTGCTGTTCAAACACCCTTCATGTACCAACTACAACTGGATACTTATTTTTTCTTTTTTTTTTTGTTCTTTTTTTTTAAGTTTACACCTAAGTGTAAATTTTTGTGTAAATGCTTACTTTGAAACAAACGAGTTTAACGCTTCCTAAACCACAACACCCCCAGGCCTTACTTGTTCTCATATGTGCTTAGTATTATAAAAGAGCAATAACTAGCGTAGCACTCAGCTCCTTCAACACTGCTTTCTGTTTTCCTGCTCTGTAAGGGAAGTGGGATAGAGTATACTTTCTCATTTATTCCTTGTAATGTTATGGCTCCATTGATCTCTTATTGAAGAACACCTTCCCAAGTCACTCCCTCACCATCTTCCCAGCATGCATAGCATCTCCTCTGCAACTTGGTTATAGCTCTATACATGACCGAGTAATGAAAATGGCTTTGCTTTATCAGGTCCATCTTTCCTCAGATGATAAAATCAGTTTCTTAGTAATTTGCTTCTATGAGAAACGATTAATACAAATGGAGCCGTTGTCATGTAATGCTGACGGGAGATTCTAGTAGAATTCTAATCCAAGGTAATTATTCATATTTCACTCATCAGTTCTCTTGTCTTTTCATTTTTATCTGCAGCAGCAGTATAAACCGATGCCTCAGTCTCACATTCACTACTTTATGTTTGTTTGGAAATGCATTGCATTTGGGTAAAAAGCATATTTGTCAAAATCATGGCAGTATGAAATTCATATATGTGTAGAATATGTTTTGTCTGTGGTTGATTAGGTACATATGTAGTACTTTCTCATTGTGAATGATATTCACATATGGCTTTCAGTGGACTACTCATTATACACTGAGGTATATTGTATGTCCTTGTGGCTTCATAATAACTTTCTCTTTCAGTATTCATTACAAAAATAAATCAAACTGAGCCACTAATAGCACCATCACAATTTATTGTAACAATGCCTCATTTAAATTGCGGTTCAAGAGCTTAACGAAGATCCTTGCAGCTCGGAAAAGTAAAAAAGTTGACCTTCACTCATAGGTTTCATTCCTCATTTATTATATATAATATGCAAGCAAATTACATGGCTAAATATAAGTACTTTGTACAGCCTAACGACTAAGAAGCTCACAGGGTGAATTTGTTGTTCCAAGTCAAATGAATATAAAGTGAATATATGCTATTCCTTGATTGACAGTTTCCTGATAGTACATGTATTGTAATGTTGCTACCCGTGAAGAAGGGTTAACCAGCCATGGTGTTGAAGAACTGGGTCCATAAAGCCCACGTAGTTCAGGCTACTGTTTTTAAAGATCCCAGTAAACTTGCGTGATGAGAAGAGGTGAAATTCATGCTGTAGTTGGATCACGAGTAGCCCTCTTACAACATGTAGAGTATGCATATTACATATACACAGATAGCAAGACACAGAGGGCGAGATATACAATATTTTTAACAAGTATATCTTATTGTCTTGAAAATTTGTATGTGAAATGGTACACATACATTCATGACATAAAAGACTTATATACCCCATATTGGCCCTCCCAGTTACAAGGCCTACTAAACCCTTATGGGCAGTTTTAGAGTGCAAAGTGTTAAGTATATTTTCACCACTGTGATGCTGTAGTGTAGTTTATTCCTGAAAAATGGTGTAGTTTCCCTGTGACAGCATTCCAAGAAGGACTGAAGCTGCTATGAATGCTGAGTGTGGTCCTTGATAGTATATTATTAAGTCTTTCTTTGGGTGTGTATTCAGCAAAGAACTGAAAAATTCTGGCATGATGCAGATGATCAAGTATTTTGTTTTGTTATGATGGAGAGCACTACATGTTCACCTCAATGTGTACCATGGAAAAGAGTGTTTTTTTCTTTTTTTTTTTTTTTTTTAACTTTCCCTGAAACACACACATCCCATTATTGCTCTTTATTGATATGTACATTGTTTTACTTGCTAATTGCATATGTGCCCTTGGTCATTTCACTGTGCCAAATGAAATCAACCCTTCAAGTTCCAGTCGACCTTAAAGAATGTATTGTTGTACAAGAGAGTTGGAACATGAAAAGCAGGGTTTTTATAAAAAGCCCACTTTTCATGATAGAAATTGCTTTCAGCCATAAAATGCTTTCCAATTTGTCATGTAAATCATGTCCTTGATTGCAAGACTTGACAAAGACGTGACTCACTATTTATCAAGAAAAGGAGGATTTGAGTTCCAGGACATATGAGTTTTTATGAAATAGATTCTGCTGATGTTGGAGATCGATGTTTAATTTCATACTGCGTATATTCTATAGTGTGAAGTCATAAGAACATTATGAAAATATGGAAAGCTCCATGTATACTGTTCTGTTTTGCCTTCACCTCCATTACTTGTCTGTAGGCTAGAGACTACGGAGCAGTAATTAATTAATCAATTAACTTTAGAATTCATTTTAACAGTTATCATGGGCCAAAAAAAATGAGGAAACATCCAAACATTTGTTAATTTTCAATAAACACTTTCATCTAAGAGCCAAACCCCCAAGGAAGCACAGGGAAAAAAATAGGGTACACCCAAGAAGACTTTTCCTGTTGGCAGTGATATGTGTATCAATATGTGTAATAGATTTTATTATTATTTTTATTATTATTATTATTATTATTATTATTATTATTATTATGGCTACTGTATACTTCAGATATATTAGTTCTTTATAGTTTTTGCATTTTAATTTTATTGTATCTCAGCCCAATGACTGTTTTCTTCATTAGCGACTGTGTTAGTTTCAGATTTGATTCAGAAATGATCAAATTAACAGTGAAATCATTGGGGCCATACATGAAAAAAATGGGGGTACACATGAATAATACCTTCAGAAATGAGGAAAAACCAATGGGAATTAATTATACACGCTTTTAAAACCCATCCTTTCCATAAATGAAGCATAATGGAAAATGCTGAAACAACAGAACATCTTCAAGTTCTTCAAGAATGTTTAAGACCTACTCGATATACTGTCAAGGTTTTTTGTTCCTTTAATATTTTATTTTATTTTATTTTATTTTTTCCTGGAATATTATTTTTTACAAACCGGATGTGCTTAAAAAAAAACGGCTTCCCTGGTCTTAACTGTCCCGCTCTGCCACTTGTCATGCGCTAATGCCATTGGTGGAAATAACTTCCTCCAGCCGTAGATATCGAGAAAATATACACTATAAAGGTATTGTTTATATCCTGTCAAATATACAGTGACATAAAAAAGAAGCAAAACATGATAATGTATCATATGTGAAAGCATTCACTGCACAATCTTTTTTCCTTCCATTTTCTAACAAAAAATCCATATGCTATAACTCTAATAATCATTATGTGCTGTGGGAAATAATGACATTTTATTGTAACACATAATATACTCCTGGTCTTGCCGGAGTCATAAAGTTTGTGCTGCTGTAAGGGAATCTGTTGCAGTACCCCTGATGTATAGAATCTGTTAAAAACAAGACGAATGCCACTGTCAAACACCTGTTTTAAAGTAAAGGAACAACTCTGTTTTCCCTTTTTTTCTGTTTATACTTAAGCATTTGGTTTCTGTTCACTGATTTTAGGCAATGAAATCAATATTTTTGTCAGCATCCACCATCCATGTTATCCTTGAACCACATTCAGCATTTTTGAGGCCAATATTTAAGGGTCTGGTGTGCATTATATGTGCAGACTGACCACAATGTATTGGCTGGTCTAAACTTTGGAACTAATGGCCCTATTCAGATGCTGTGGTTCAATAAGGAGTACATATTAACATGTGCTCACTATTAAATCATCTTCTAGCAGCAGGAGGTGTTGTATAAACCCTGCAGTTCTCCACCGAAATGAAAATTTCCATTTTTTTGAGTTTAATGTAATAAAGCACAAAGTAATTTCTTTAACATATTATTTTCAGGCAGTTAGAATGATTGGAAAATATGAAAATAATTAGTAACCAAAAATGGGACGTTGATGCAATAATTTCATGTACAGATTTTATTACAAACACTGTATAATATAAGTAATCTCAAGATGCTGTATTCTTTTTCTTCCTGACCTCAGCACCAAACATTAAAGTTTCTTAACTGTATGCAGTGCAATTTTTTTATGCCCAAAAGATACAAACCAAGTAGCAAAAAAATTTTTAATCTGTTCTCGGTTTGGTAGTATAGAAATAATATTAATTCTTTTTGATCAGATTCACCCTTCCAACTGAAAGGTCTATATAATTTTTTTTTTCCATATATCAAGGGAGTGCTCTATGGGTGATTACTAAAAGTAATATATTACTGCAGCATAATAGTTACTTATGCATTATTCAGTAACCCAGTTCCTCCTTTCTCAGATTGCCTTCCTGAACAATAATCAAACAGACTGGATGTGTATTAGATGCATATGCACATGTCATGGAAGGAGCTCAGTTGGGTAGGTAGTTTGTTCTGCTTGCAGACTTCACTGTATGCTGCAGAGAAAAAAATGAAATTTAGGGAAATAGGTTATTTCAATGTATACCTCTGCTTGTGATGAACTTGCTGAAACAATCTGAAGGCTGGTCAAATGTCAGTGAACTGCAGGGGAAGTGGGTGAATTAAACAATTTACAATTATCATCCATACTTTATCAATAACAGCTTCTGTAAAGGTGGATTGGGGACTTTAAAAAGTCACCCATAGCGTGTGTGTGTGTGTGTGTGTGTGTGTGTGTGTGTGTGAGTGACAGGAAGAATGCGTGTTTCACTGGTGTTTGGATTAGTGACTCGTTTAAGTAATATACTTGCAAGACACCTTTGGTGAATAAGGTGTGGGCTGATAACTACATTGTGTGCAATGGAAGTCGCTTTGGAGAAAATTAATAAACTCAAATGTAATGCACAGTCGCAGTGGTGCAGAGCCTTCCTGGAAGCATAGGATGTAAAATAGAGGGCCCTGTGGATGGCACACTTCACAAACACACACACACACACACACACACACACACACACACACACACATCAAGAGCAATTGAGAGATACCACTTCACCTGAAATAGATCTTTAGACAGTTGGGAGGAAACCAGAGCACCCAGACAAAACCCACATGAACACAAGGATAACATGAAAACTCGTTGACTAATAATAATAATACGGCCACTGGTAGCATAGTAGTTTAAATACTGCCTTTAGACCCCCAAAGGTCACAGGTTCAAATCCTACCTCTAGGTGTAGTACTCTTCAGGAAGGTACTTATCCTAAAATGCTCCAGTAGAATTGCCCAGCTGTATGAATGAGTAAATAATTGTAATTTGCTGAGGACAAAAGTATCAGATGAATGTAGTTCATCATTATTGTGACTCTACTGAAATGTAGGCACGCTCATTTTTAACATAACATTATTTGGTGTATAAACTATTAACAACATATGGGAAAAAAAAAAAAAAAAAAGTATTTTATTAACCTGCAAATCACTCGCTGCATTTTCCAGGTAAAATACCTGATTACCACAAAAACACATGCACACAAACATGCCCCTCGTCTGTACCTTTGGGTGTACGGATTTACTCATATTGTCCCGCAAATCTTTTTTCAGCAGGTAATTGCAAGCAAAGCAGCAAGAGTCCATGCGGTTAATTAAGAAGAAGGAGGCAGTGAAGAGGCGATCAAGTGCAAAAATAAATGGTAGTCCAGTAATAACAGTGGGAGACGAAGTCCTACGTGAACATTCAAATCAAAGTGATATTTTATTGTGACACAGTAGAACAAAGTTTGGCAGAATATGATGTAAAATGAGGTGTACACAACAGGTTGCCGTTTCTTCCTGCATACATCAAGGAAGCTGTCTGAGAAATGCGTGTCTGAACGTGACAGTCAAGAAAGCGGTAAATTACTGTAATTACGGCTTCTGAGAGAAATGTTGCACCGCCAACTCCGAAAGCAGAAAAGCTGTTTAATCACATAAATTCTCATCATCACAGTCTGTTTCAGACTTGAGGAAATTGAGAGGAATATCGTTCAGATATATGGGATGAATAAGAGAAACTGACAGCACCGGTTTGCGGTGTCTGGCGTTAGTGACGCTTCTCCATTGTGGTGCACGTCATCACAGAGCGTTCAGGTTTCGAGGTGCAACTGCTCTTTTGAGGTTTCATCGGGTGATGTAAGTGGATGATTAGGGTGTAGAAAATCTGAGACGTGGCCCTCATTCCATGAAATTTGGATGCTGACAGAAATGTAAAAGAGGCCTTTTTGAAAGGGCAGAAATTACCCGTGGATCACTTACAGATGTCACACACTCCATATCTGCATAGCGTGGGATGTGGTTTTTCGGGTTTAAATGCAAATACCGGTCAAAATATAACATTTGGAATGTAAATGATAATAAGTACCCAATAGTACTTCTTTCGAAATATTCAAAGTTTGAATTTAAAGAATTGTTAACGTTTACCGTTGAAACTCCTTTGCCCTGGAAAACGGATTTTGACACAAATCAGGAGTTCGCTGAATTAATTGTGCCTTGTCGACAGCGTTCCCCGTTGCCAGAGTTTTGCACTTAAAGCAAAATTAAAAAGACAAGTTGGTGAAGAAAACCAAATTCAAGTGATCTGATCTAGTGGAGCCAGTAATTGATTTAATTAGGATTTAATTTCCTAATAGTACCAAGAGCGTAAAACACCAGTGCTAATGGTGCAGTCTTGTTCTTTCAACTAGTGTGCCATTCTCATCTCATTTAAAATCTATCCGTTTCTCTCCAGAAATATTTAGTGACGTTCAAAGCTGTACTCATCCCACACTTTCAAGGTGTGGTTTTATACATCTGAACACCTCTGGCTAACCATGAGCTGTTCGTCCAGCCTTTTCAGCAGCAAACATCCCATTGCCGGCAGGTACGTTCTGCAGAGCATTAAGGTGTAGCACTCCATGGTCCCTTACTCAAAATTGTAAAACTTCTCCCCAGGGATAAATGCATGAAAATGGGGTGGGGAAGAAGGAGAAGGTTGAAAAATCAGATGTGTGCTGTGTCTAGTACCAGTAACCCAAAAGGAAACATAAAAGCAAATAATAAAAAGTGTCATGGAAAAGCTGTCACAGAGGAACTGAAGGATTTTGAAGCTGTGAGGAAGTTTGAAAGTTTGACTCACGAGACTCTTGAAGGTACAGCACCTTTATCTGCTTGGTGGTCCCGCTCATGAGGGGTCCAAAATCGAAAGTCTGTTCGATCTTGGTTTTGGCAATAGTATGAGCTCCCTCTTTCCCTCAGAACTGCTGAATCCCTTTCAAGAATGGTCTCAAAATGCATCAGACTAAATGTCTCCTGGTCTAATAACTACATGCTTCTGTATTACCCCATCTGCCACTGTCATCTATGTATTTCAAGACTGAAGATTCAAGAGTTTATTGTCATGTGTACAGTAAACAATTTGTTACACCATACAATGAAATTTGTGCTCTGTGAATCCTCTCAGCAGCCTATGACATGAATTAGAAGGACGTAAGGAAAGAAAAGCACAAGAAAAACGCAAGGAAAACACAAGGCGTAAATCATAAATTTACACACACACACACACACACACACACACATTGTCTGAACCGCTGGTCCCATATGGGGTTGAGGGGAGCCGGAGCCTAACCTGGCAACACAGGGCGTAACACAAATTTACAAAATTACTCTTAGTGCAAAGTCACAAATTACAAAAATTACTATTAGTGCAAAAATCCAAGAAACGAGGTTACATATGTATATAAAGTGTGCAGTGCACAATGTAAACATGGAAATCGTGCATGTGCAAAGTCCTGCAGGGGACTTGCCATCTGACTTTCATTTGTACAGGAAATATTTCTTAAGTAACGTCTACCAGCAAATAGTTATAATCAAAGAAAACAAGCAAGACTTTGATAACTATTTGTCTACATACAAAGCTCATTTTCTGTTGCTGAATGCACTTTTGCTCACCCTGAACTGTACATCTATTATGAACAAAGCATTTGCTCAAAGAATAAATGTGACTCTTGAGTTAGTGGCTAGGTTTCATGGAACATCCAGATTTACATATATTTACTTAGCAGACACTTTTCTCCAAAGCGACTTCCAATGAACTCCATGTAGCTGTTATCAGCCCACACACCTTATTCACCGTGGTGACTTACACTGCTAGATACACTACTTACACTGGGTCACTTATCCATACATCAGTGGAACACACACACACACACACACACTCTCTCTCTGTCACTCATACACTATGGGTGAACTTGATCAGCATGTTTTTGGACTGTGGGAGGAAACCAGAGCACCCAGAGGAAACCCATGCAGACATGGGGAGAACATGCAAACTCCACACAGACTGAGTGGAGATCGAACCCACCTCCTCTCACGCCACCTAGGCACTGTGAGCCAGCAGCAAGCACACACACACACACACACACACACACACACACACATTTTCAGAACCGCTTGTCCCTTACGGGGTCACGGGGAACCGGAGCCTACCCGGTAACACAGGGCGTAAGGCCGGAGGGGGAAGGGGACACACCCAGGACGGGACGCCAGTCCGCCGCAAGGCACCCCAAGCGGGACTTGAACCCCAGACCCACCGGAGAGCAGGACTGCGGTCCAACCCACTGCGCCACCGCACCCCCTAGCACACACACACATTAGTGTATTTATAATTAGCCTACATAGTCACTGAATTATGTCTAAAGCCACACACACACTGCACAAAGTATCAGACACACTTTTTTGTTTATTATTGTTATTGTTCAGGGGGTGTGGTGGTGCAGTGGGCTTTGCCGGGTCCCGCTCTCTTGTGGGTCTGGGGTTCGAGTCCTCCTTGGGATGCCTTGCAATGGACTGGCATCCCGTCTTGGGTGTGTCCCTTCTGACCTTACGCCCTGTGTTGCCGGGTTAGGCTCTGGCTCACCGCGACCGCGCTCGGGAAAAGCGGTTTCAGCCAGTGTGTGTGTGTGTGTGTGTGTGTGTGTGTGTGTGTGTGTGTCATCCTTCAACACACACACTGACTGACTACAGTCATTCATCCCCAGTTTAATGATTTAAAATAAACTCTCTAATAAAGGCTGCCTGTGTACAGTCAGTAACTACACACACTAGCTGACTGAAGTGAACCCATTGATATTAAATCGTACTTAAGTTATAACCTCTAGGCATGTATGTTCCAAACCTCCTTTCAATCTGCGTTCCTTTCTTTTCTCCAGCATCAATAGCAAAGAGATAAAAACATGCTTCATTTGTTTGTTTATTTAGGTTTATGCCTGAATTCAGCTGTGCTCTTTTTATAGAATCTAAACTTTGGAGTACATCGGGAAAAAAAATGCCCTATTTAGAAGGCATTTTTAGATGTAGTCATTACTCCAAGAGCCCTTGGGGTAAATCTGAGCACACAGGATTTTCCATCCACTGCAGACTGTGAGCCCAGGCACTGGCAGACCTGGAGAGGTTTTTGAAGGACCAGTGTTGGTATGAATAAGGACCTAAAAGCCCTGCAGATCAGTACCTCACATCAGACACTCTTATCCTTGACAACAGGGGCCTTTTCGGATTTGACAGTAACACCATTAGCCCAAGCTGTAAGCCTCCAAAATTGCTAAATGTCAGTTTCAGTTAAAACTCCCAGTGCTGTCCTGCTAATGAATCCAGGTTTGCCGGGGCTGAGCAGCATGCAGAAAATCTGGCCTTGAGGATCATTTTAGTGGCTGAAAAGGAAGCTTCATTATCAAGTCCAAGGCTGACCCCTCAAGTACAATGTTCGGTTTGTCATCCAGGTCCTCGGGTTGTAGCTAAGGCTTTTTTCAGCTTTTGGACACATACAGATCTGTCCCTTTCTGCTCAAATTATTATTATTATTATTATTATTATCATCATGTACTGTGTCAAAATAGGAATAATTTGGAATTAATAAATATAATAAAAAAACTTAAGATGTTTAAAGATGTTTTAAACGATAGCATGCTTTCTTCAGGAAATTCAGATGAGAACCTTACACCCGTGATTTTTGCCCCATATACCTCCGTCACTGCAGCTGGATGCCCTTAAAGCTTTCATTGATTTGTTGCATTTGGCAATGTCTGGCTGTCTCAAACAGCTGGCCAGTCAACGGTAACGTCAAGGCACCTAGTCGGGGCGCTACTCGGCTGGCTCATCAAAGGCGGCCTGGAGAGCCGATTCCTTCAGGGTAGTGGCTAGACGCCGTGTGCTTTTGGCCGCTGCCCAGCCATCCCCCTGTTAGTCCAGCTGAGACTTTTCTTATCTTCTCCACTTCTGGCTTTGTCGTAAGAAGCAACAGGCCTTGCGAGGGTGGAAGTGTGCAGGTGACTGGGTTAGGGCTCTTTATCAGTCATAGCAAAGTCAAGAATTGGCTTTGCCAGAGGCATCCTGGGATTTTTTTTTATATCTCAGGGTCTCTGCTGGACTACAATATAGATCCAGACAACTAGCCTTCAGTTGTTCTCTCTTGTGATCTTGATTTCGTCAGGTGGTTCACACTTCTTTATTTAGCTGACACTTTTCTGGGAAGCAATTTACAATGTTAAGTTACCTAGAAATTTTTACCCATTTATAAAGCAGGGTAATTTTACTGGAGCAATTTAAGGTAGACACCTTGTTCCAGGGTACTACAAACAGAAAGGGGATTCAGACCTGTTGGTCTAAAGGCAGAAGCTCTAACCACTACGCTACCAGTTGCCACACATAATGCAATTATTTATCACAATATGATATGTGATATATGATACAAATTTTAGCATCCCCATATAGAAGACTGGAATATCAGAACACAATACAGAAGTTCAGTTTTCCATTTTTAAATCATATTTTTATGGGTGAGAGAGTACATGCAAACACTTGTCAGTACACTATACTGAGAGAAGGGTTAATTCTGGATGGTACTCAGTATTTAAGACATCTTGTTCACCTGCATTTTTTTAAAAAAAAATTTCCTTTTATGCAAACAAATCATGGATTTTTCCAACTACTTGGTTGGGAAACATTTAGCTTGATTGCCTGGTTCCCATTTTGATTATTATTATTATTATTACTATTATTATTATTATTATTATTAAGGAATCTCGAGAACTGGCTTTGACCTCTATGCAGCATTAATTTTCTGCTTGTCTTTGTCACTCAACCATAGTTCTTGATATAGTTATGGAATATGCAGTGTAGGGTTTCATTACATTATAATATAGTCCCCTCTGGCTGCTGCATATGTGCAACCTGTGATTTAGGCTGCTTCTACCTGTCTAGTTGTCTTGGTTATGAGTACATCTATTTCTGTCTCTTACAAGCAAATCCTTCTTGAATTTTAATGCAGAAAAAAAAGCAGTTTCTTTTCTCACACAAGCAAATTCAAAGATGAAAATGTCATTCCATCTGCTATCACACATAGGTTTGATCAGTAATGCATTACCCTCCACACCTGTTGGGAAAACATCTAACTGCAGCCATGGAAGATCTTTTTTGCTTCATACCAATACACATAAACTGGTTTGCTTGCGTAATTTTTTTTTTCTTCCCCATTTCAAGTTTATTTATTTATTATTTATTTTTTAATGCTGGAGCACACACGAAATTGACTGCAGTAGGTGAAAACATGTGCATGTGTTGCATTTGACATTTTTAGTTGTACTGCATTATGTAAACCCAGTATATCCTCATTAGACTTCAGCTTGAGTAACGGTTTATGTTCCTTAATCAGCCCTCCTTCCAGATTGGGTAATGAATATAAATTATCAAAGCTTTTACGGAGGTGAAATGTTGCAGCAAATCAGGCCTGAAGAGATGCGGCTAATCTTCCCCCTGTGCGTCTGCCTAAGCAGATCCATAACCACTTCGCTGCCTGCACGTGACTGTCACGGCCCAAACCTCAACCCACTTGACAGGCATTCCGAAATGTTCCAGTAGGATGTTGGAACCAATTTCAGCCAACCTGTCTTCTGCTGCCCCCAACATACTCACACATGCATACACACACACACACACACGAAACACATGTATCCCAGACCTGCTGATACCTAAACCCGTTAAACTTCCAATTTCCACAGGGATCGGGCTGGAACTCAGCAGAGCGTGCATGCAGGAATGCCAGAGTGTGAGTGAACATATTTTCTGAAGAAGCTGAATGTATCTTAAAGGGAGATGGAGATGGGGTTGGCAACACCATGCATTTTCATAAAGGGACTCTGTAGGTTGGTAGGATTGAAGGTAAAATTAAAAAAAGATGGGAAAAAAATCTTATTAGCATAGAAATCGTTAACGCCTTGAACAAACAGGTATGTTTAAATAATATTCCAGGACATTTTTGCTTTGAAACCAAAATCTTTGGAACGGCTTACAATATTACACCTACTTGCCATTATTGCAATTGCAGAGTAGGTGGGAGATTTTCCACTAGAGCGAAGCTGCAATTACAATTCCTCATTTGCACCATTTATATTGTTTTTTTTCAGATGCCCCGGAGTCAGACTTATGCAACTTAACCACACAGTGCGAACACAGTGGCTTATTTCAATGCCAGCCAGCTGAACTTTACTCCGAAACACGAGCTCTTCAATTCTTCTTTATTGTTCTGCTGTGGCAATAGCGCCCTCTTTGTGCGCAGGACGAAATTGCAGCCATTCATCCCGCGTCCCGTGATGAGCGGGGTTCAGCAGGACACTCAGTGTTGATGTTCTTCTGTGCATACAGCTGAAGTAAGTTCTCTAAATAAGTGTTGGAATTAAAAAACAAGATGTGAAAAGCAATATTCTAAGAAGTGTAAAGTTATAGAATCTTAGATCCTGTAAAAGTCGAGAAAAAAAATCTAATAAATAGAGAATCATCTATCTATCTATCTATCTATCTATCTATTACAATGTTTCCCATTGTTTAATTTTTGCTTTACATTTGTTGTTGCACCAGGAGTGTAGCTGAAGAATGAGATTCCGCACGAGCCCACTATGTATATGCTGTTATTGTACTGCTATTCAATGAAACACCTACATCAAATCAGACTACTGGACACACTTCCTTTATAGACCACATCTAACATGTAGCAAAAATGAAGAATAAATCCAGGTTTGGGATTTGTGCTATCAATACTTGGATGATGAACTTCCTTAGAAGTTCAGAGGTGGACCTTGTTATTCAACACTGACAAAGTGAGCAGAGAGCAGGAGTGGGCAGGTAGATATTCTACAGAGTACAGAAGATCACACATCACATTGGCAGGGTCTTGGTTTCACTCTGGCCTTCTGGAGTTCATGACTGGACCAGCTCACCTGCTGTATCCCTCCAACTCCCAAAAATAAGCACTTACGTTTGGTGTGAACAAGTTCCTACCCACTGAAACTGACCTGTCTGCTCATCTACGTTGCCTTTCGCCCTATACCAAGAACTAACCAATAAACAAATAAACTGATGAAGCAAACAAGCAAGCACACATTTCCTGAAATTCCTGCTTTAAAATCCAGTATTCCAGAGTTTATTGAAATTCCCATCAAATATGGTAAAGTGAACATTTCCAAGCACCATATAAACATAAAGCTAAAAAAACATTTTAAATAAAGCCCAATGAATTATGCTTTTAAAATGTTTATTAAAATAAATGACATTCGCTTGGTGTATATCAAATGATGTGCAGACAAACAATAACCCAAAGAAGCAGAAATCCTTACCGCAGGCCTCACAGTTCATTTGTGAGATGCCCTGTGGTATGGCCCTGTTCTGTATCTTCGTCATCTTTCATTTAATCAATGCATATCGTTTGCTGTGCATCTGTTATATGTTCTTCGACCTGAGACCCAAAATATACTCGGCATTATTAAATCTGCATGCATTTTAAACTATTTCCATCTTAACATTGTTCTCATACTCCCCATCTTGCTCTGTAACATTCCCCACAGTATCAGTCACACTGACAGAAACCCAGAGACAGAATAAGCATGCCAAATAAAATCTAAAAGTCTTGGGTTATTATTTGTGGGTGGGAAGCTGAGCTTGTCATTCCTGGTCAGTCAGACGATGTAATATTCTCACATTATTTGCACTGGCGGTGTTCTTTTATTGCTTTCACTGCAAGAAGCTCTGATTGGTACAATTTCAACCGAGATTCCCAATTTTCTTGGTTACATACTGTTATGCAGTAGGTCTCCTACAGATAACATCCTTCCTGGGACTAAGAGATGACAACAGGCAAATGTGCAACCTTCTGAGCACATTTGGGTACTGTGGATGTAGGTAAAATAAATCCACATGAGTTCTTCCTCAAAATTTTACACTCTGTGCAAAATCTACACTGTGGGGATACATCATGGGGTCCAGGTTAATTTTCAGATTCTTTCTTCTGCTGTGATTCAGACTCACTGATACTGTGCACCTCAATAGGTTCTGTGTGATTCTAGTTCTGTTGGCCTACAAAGAAGGGATGAACATTACTGTGTTAAGGTTGTCCTCCTGCATGAATCATGCATCCTGTGTCACTCCATCCTTCGGCCTTAATTCCACCAGAAAGTTTAGCTTTTGCAAGATATTTTTTGTTCGGCCTTCTTCACCTCTTATCTTTTTTTGTGGTCTTTGATCTGTCTAAAAATGAGTGCTGGTTATGACAAGATACAATCATCACCCCAACCATTTCGTCTCACATGAGTCCAAATGAGTTCCTGGCTTATTCTGACTTCTCATTTTTTTTAATCTTCAGAGCCATTGTCTAGGTCGGTGAGGACTCGAGATATATTAAAATTGATTTTACAAATTCAGATCATTTCTAATCTCTTCCTAACCTGGAGGTCTTAGTGGACTAAAGCTCTTTCTGCTAGTAATTCTAAATAGCCTTGCTTCCATCAATTAGGGAGCTTTTTCTGCAGCAGTCCCACAGCAGGATTTATCCATTCAATCAGTATTCCACTCAACCCATGCATAAATGCATCCAATATTTGGCCAATATTTTCAGATGCTTAGGTACTTCCATAATACCTGGTGATGGCTGTGAATATCTAAGGGTAGCTATGCCAATAAGAAAGGCATATGGATACCCAGAACATACTGCAGGTTTGAGAGGGAGGGATTTGATTGAAGATTAAATAAACATCATTAAGGATGATGAATTTGACACAGTACATTTTCTTGAGTGGTTTATCACTCTCTACATATGAGCACTGACAGGTGCCATTACGAATAATCATTCCTTTCCATCTCTGTCTGAAGAAGCGCTGCATTTGATGAGAACACATAGGTGAGACATTATTAAATGTAAAATTTTGAATACAAATTATTCACAACTTAGACTATTAACTCTCATAGCTGTGCATGTTGCCGAAGAAAGGAAGGGAAAGACAAGATGACAAATAAAGCCAAGAACGTCCTGAACTACCAGGATGAAGATATCAGACGTGATACATAGCCAACCACTGTGCAGTTACCCACACATGCTGTTTGGTGTGATCTCTGCTCCACACATAACCACAACTAAACTGTCCTGAGGAGACAAGCAAACGGACAGATGGTTGATCACTGGTTTAAAAAAAAAAAAAAACAGCTCCACATGACTCTTGTGCCTTTCTCTAATGAACTGGAGTTAAGGTTATGCAGCGCACTCAGCAGGATAGAAGAAGGATGGGGTATATAGAAGTATATTATGCAAAATAGGTACTTGGCATGTGTTTGGAAGTGTTGTCCAATCAAATCCAACCGAAAGCAACCACTTCTATGGTTTCCTGGGCAATGGAGGAGCAAAAGTTGTTTGCCTATGTCTTCTTATGTGTATGTTTGTGGGGATGCAAACATGAGGGAAAACATGCAAACTCTGATTTAAACTCAAATCCAAGTCAACTGGACAGCTCAGGAGCTGTGAGGGACCAGCTTTACCTGCTGTGCCACCATGTCCCACAGCCACTTAGTAGTCCTCAGTAATACTGCCGGAAATAAGACTACTTGCAGCATGTCGTCCAAAAGGGTATTGGAATTGAGATCTGGCACTGAAAGCTAATACAGTCAGAGATGGTTCATTTGCTAGGGTAGCTACTGTATGACAGACTAGTATTAGACTGCAAACATTTCTATTGGAAAGAAAACTGCTTTTGACAGCATTTCAAAAATGGTATTTCCTAAGGTTTACTTGTACTAGAATCACACTGTGGCCCACTTCTACAAGCTTGTTTGTAGGAAGCGAAAGGAAACATACAGAAAACAGAACAAAAATGTTGGAACCCTATCAGTTCTGAAAAAGTCAAATGATTTACGAAGAGAAAAGGCAGTTGAAAATGTTTCTGCCAGAAGGAAGTGATTCAATTTACAATGTGAGAAGACGTACTAGATTTAGCATTCAGAACAGAACGTAGGGCTACTGACTTGATCCATGGACCTTGTGGCAAATACAAAAAAAAAAAAAGAGGGAAAAAAATGAATGAGCTTTTGATTCAATTCATAGGCACTGTGAATAGGAAAGCGAAAGGGAAATCACACACATGCTGGGGCAGAAATATTGCAGAAACATGGTGCCTGCATGGCTGATTGCAAGAGATTGAGTGTGTAAAAGCTCACATTCTGTAATAAAACCTCTAGGTGCTTGACAATGGCAGCGCAGAACAGCGGCGAGTTGGCTCTCGAGAGCATTTAAGTGGATTTGTTAGTTACCGTAACACAATAGCTGAGTTTTACTGTGAAATCCGATGTTGCGTTTAATTTAGACCACTGCTCTGAATCAAGACCACTGCTTTGAAATAGTGGAATGAGACCTCATGTCCAGTTAGCACCAAATTGAGAGCATCTGAAGCTTTGTATTGAAGTTTCTAAGCCTTAATTCCATCCAGGTGCAAACAGCAGTACCATTGTGTGTGGTAAGTATTACTTGTCTGCAAAATAAGGAGACTGAAGTGTTCAAGTGAAGGCTGAGAAAATTCAGTTTTTATGAAATGCAATGCTTGCCTCAAAAGAATATACATTTAGTAGTGACAGTGCTTATTAAACTGAAAGAAACCCTTTTTTTGCAGATATCACTTTTTTTTTTTTGGCAAATAGTTATTAATGATGTTCTTTTGCCTTCGTTTGTTGTGTAAACCTGACTGTTTTCTTTGAGCTCATTCATGTGTCACAGTAAGATGAAAGTCTTCCACTTCCATACTGAAAACATCCAAAGTCTGTTCCCAATGTGTCTCGACAGGTGAAGGCTGTCAGTGGAGTTCAGTAGAAACAAGAAAATCCTAAGTTTACTGCAGAGGTCTGGAAAGGGCTGCTTTTCAAGGTGATTAGTGAAGGGATATACAGTATAATCTTGGACTGGCATGTTCTGCATTATTTAATTGCACTCACTGGGCTATGTAGGTTGGAAAGCCAAAGCTCACATCAAGTCAAACAGGCTCAGAACAGCAATCAGGCATTTGAGAAAATACGAATTCATACAGTCACTGACTCAATATTGATAAACGCCTGTTCGCTTAACATCCTCGAAAGCATAAGATACTGGGGTAAGCAGGGTACATCCTGGACACGACACTATTCCATCGCAGACAAGTACACACATACAATAAATACAGTATAATGGTATTAAAGGCAGCAAAATTAACATAAGTAGTCATGAGCTGTCGACTAAGAAGTTCCGAAAAGGTAATCAAAAATTATGATCCAGGCACATTGTTAACTTTTTTAGTAACCTGAGTCAACAGTTTATTTGAAAAGGCAGTTCATAATATAGCACATGGCAATAAAAAACTTTGGTTTACACTCCAAGGTGCCCGCAACCAAGGTGTTCCGAGACAAAAGAATAAAAATAAAAAACTTTTTTTGTACCACGGAAATATGTGGGGAAAATCTGTAGCCAGTATTTTTTATTTATTTATTTTTTTTAAAAAAATAGCAAGTTATTAATGTCCAGCCCTCTTTTTTTCCAGAATGTTCACTAAGTTCTGAGATGGAGTGGAAGAACTAGACTTCTGTAAATACAGATGCTCCTCGACTAACAATAAACCCATCGTCAGTGGAAAAATCATAAGTGGAAAAAGGAATACAGAACTGCATCTACCGAAAATCATAGCCCAGCCTACATTAAACGTGCTCAGAACACTTACCATAGCCTACAGCTGGGCAAATTTAAGCAGGAGACACACATGGGCATTTAGTAGACATGATGGGATGCGAAAACACAAAATAAAAAAAATGCTTTCAACACAGTATTGGTTGTTTACATTTGCGGTTGTTTACACTCATTCATGTAATTGCTACAGAGACTGCAAGTGTGGTCGAGCGGATGCTGTGGCTCGCTGCCATCGCCCAGCATCGGGAAATAGTATTGTACTGTATATTGCAAGTGCGGAAACAGATCGAAATTCAAAATTCAAAGTACGGATGCTACCGATTGTTATCTACCATCGTAACTTCGAAAACTTGTTCGTAACGTCAAAAAATCGGAAGTAGAGGAGCATCTGCACCGCATATTGACTTAAACAGCTAAAAAAAAGAAACTCCCATGCCAAAGTTGTGTGAATATTTATAGTAGGTAAAAAGGGCAGCCTCAGATCAGTGTTTGAATAACAACTTTATAAGGACTGTATGGGACAGATTAAGTACAAATGTATAGTTGAAGTTTCACTAAATGTATCCCTCCTGGTATTGTTCCAGCAACAACAGAAAGTGTGTGGAACACAGCTGTCTTACATAGTTCCTGTATGCAACTGCAGGGAGCTGTATATGAAAAATGAATTCACATCCTATCTCAGCGCTATATACCACTTTGGCAGCGTAGTGAAAATATAAATGATGAAAATATATATGCAATTTCATTACTTGATTTTTTTAAACAGGAATGTTTTTTACACACACCCTTCTTCGGTGATATAAGTGTATGTTATTTTAATGCATGTGAATTTCATGTGGAAAGAGGTGACTATACAAAAGCTGAAAAAGCGTAACATTTTACTTTAGTATACTTTTCTTGTGTAGCTTTCAAACTCTATTTTTCTTTAACTGGCACAGTTTTCACTCTCTGTTGCTGTTTGCTTTTTAAAATGGTCACACCAAGATAATGTGTTATACTTGTGCAAGTAATTTATAGTGGCTGATGGAGCATATTTTCCACGATTTATTAAACTATGACAAATATGGTGAGATAATTATGTCATATATCAGCTCATGCCCTCGGCTATTTCAATATTGTCTAAAACATTGGAATAATGCTGGAAATAAATGTTACGGAAATTGCTTCAAGAGCGCTTCCCGAAATAATACAATGCTACCCATACTGTTACTTGAAAAAGAGACTAAAACGACTATTAACAATAGAAGCCTTTACTGTAACGTCAGCTATCAATATTTATTAATGACTCCCAAGCCAAAAAGCAATGATTACTTGGAGTCATTGGTGCATATTTCTTTTTCCATTATCATTTTTCAAAGTGAGACATTCAGCACTGAGAAATTAACATCTGCACAAAAAACACAAAATGGCTTAAGCAATCAACTAATTGTTCAAGGCATAGTGGTTTGTTTTATGCTTTCAGTAGTCTAATATTCAACTGAAATATTGTTACTTCAATATATTGTTATATAATTCAATAACTGAAAAGTTATTCGAGTCAATAATTGAAAAATCAGGCTACAGTAAGAAAGAACTTTTACTGCACTGCTTTAAAAAGTATTCATTTATACAATGCATTTTCAGCATAATAAATACAATTACTGCAACACATTGGAACACTCATATTGCAGATGACCACTTCTATAATTTATAATTTTCACTCAAAGCACTTGTAGAGTCCTGTGCAGTTACAATGACATTCTGCATTAGATTCCCATATGCTGTCCTGAGATGTGTTAGAGGTGAAAGGTTACTGTACGATGTATTTTCACTTCTCCAACATAACCTATTTTTTTCCCCTAGCCCCAACTGCCAATCCGCTGCAGCCAGCAAATACATCCTCCCACAATGTGTTGCCAGGCTTGGTGTCTCTAGAAGCTGCAGGGCCAAGGCCGTAAAACAAATTGGCTCCCACATCCTTCCCCCCCCCCACCCCCCACCTCCAGTTGTCCTCTCCAAACACCTTGTCTCTCCAAAACAGAGGCCGATATTATTCCACAGCCTCTCTAAAAGATAGCTGAATGGAAACCCGTGTCCCTCACCTTTCTCGAGCACTTTGGCTGAGTTTCGCGCGATCCCTACTACAAAGACTGAATGTGAAATCCGGCACCCTCACTTCATGTGACAGCTGACAGACCACGGTGCCCTGCCTCTCCATTAAGAGGCTTTTTTGTGAGGAGTTGGCAGAGGGTTGGCAAAAAGAAAAAGGTGAGATTATCATATTTGATTAGGCCCGTCACCGTCAGCATTGGTAGCTGCACTTAGCCTCTGCCAGGCTTATTCCCGGCCCCCTTTTTTGGAGGCCTCCATTGGAGAGGGATGCTGGGACAGGGTGGTAGGCAATGTGGCATCTGCACTCCTATAGCAGCAGCAGCTGGTTGTAGGAAAAGGCAGACGGAATCGCAAGAGCAAACACGGAGTGTTTTTCGGCAGGCCAGCCAGGACTCAGGTTGGATGAGGATTGCCAGATCGATTGTGCCCTGAAATCCAGTTTGTCACGGTCCAATGGCAGGAGAGGCCATTGTGGATTGGGGGGAATTGGGTGGGGGCATATGGGCTGGACAGCTGCTCTTTCATTAAGACAAATAGCCTGGACCCCCTCTTCGGTTCTTAGCCGTGCCCTTTTCCCCACGACACAACCGCAAACACAAACACACGGGTCGGCAGCCCCTTTCCCCAACTCGCTTGGCTTCGTTCCCGGCACCGGGGTCTTTTAGAGCAGCACTGAATGGGCCTCTCAATTCTCAGCTGGCCTCGATTCTCAACCTGTTCCTCCCTAATCGGCAAGTGCACCAGGCCCGTCTATTTTCCCATGTACCGATACTATTATTGGAAAGCCAGAACAATGGAAATTACTTGAAATACTTTCTTTCTGCTGTTCAGCAAGTACTCAAAGAAAATGCTCCTCATTAACAGCGAAATCCTGCTCAATGGCTGGAGACACTTGCATGATAAGGTGGTGCACAGAAAAGCGATGGATACAGAACGGTACTGTTTTCTTTTGAGAATAAAAGAAGCAAACAAAAAAGGGAACCTTCAGACTATGATGGAAAATTACAGCTTTTCCCAGTTACCCCATTTCATTATTCCTTTTCCATATAAGACAATGCAGCAGAATATTTTAAATGATAACAATTAGGTATTTATCGTATATGGCTGACATGGCAACAATTAACGTCGGGCTAATTTATTAAATAAAGTACGTTTCATTGTGATTATAGATGAAAATGTTCTCAGAAAGCATTAGTGATTTTTTAAAAATCTATTTGTGAGATATCAAGGGCTTGTTTGTCTTTTTTGAATTTTTTTCATTTTTTCTCAGTAGCTATCTTGTGTTTCCTGACAGAAAAAAGTAATGCTCTGCCAACTGAGGAACTCAACTCATTTGAACTTTGATCGCACGGGGGCTGTCAGTCATTATTCCACATTGGTTACCTGTTATCACACTGTACGCATCCAGTGTAAGATGTGAGAACTGATTAGCTTTAAATTAAAGCAGTTCTGAGGCCTAGCAGTAGCAGTCTACGCAAAACTGAATATCCGCTTTCCTTCTTTACGCTTATGATCAGTCAAATTTTTCTTCGATGGGTTCAGAGGTACATCCTTCATGACTTGGAGAAGGATGTTGACTGGAGGATTTGTTGATTTTCTCTCGTACCTGTTTGAAGATCTAAGGAAACTGTGATTTCTGTCAAGTCCTGTGTTCCTGTTCCATCTCTCCACTCATCAGGTTCTGTGTTTTTTACTCTTGTTTTCTTGCATGTTATTGTTTTAACATGAAATGTGTCAGCAGGAGTCCCACTGCAAAATACAATGAAAAATAAATCCTTGAAATGTGCAAATTATGTTTTTTTTTTTCTTCTAATCCAAATATAACCCTGTTTTATATTCTTTTATTCTGAAATGCGAAACCTGTAACCTGATTACTATGAGATTAAAAATAATTTTAGGTAAATGGCATTATTTGGAAAAATATAAAAGGTGTCACACAAATTGTTCTATGTATGATTTTACAAATGAGCAGGGAAGATTTCGCAATACCTATGTAGGAAGATTCAAATGATCTTCTTATCCTTTGTACTGAAAGTGATAAACTGCAACTCCTGAATGACAATCTTTTTCACCACAAAAAAAATTATCCGTGACAGGACTTATTTTGCCATCCAAGCCCGCAATGTATCCCATTACATTAACTTTGCTTCCTGACTGAATGAGTGGACAAGAATGTCTCAACATCCATAACACAACTAGCAAAACACTTTCTAAGGCTGCTGTTCTTGTACATGCATGTGGACTGTATATTTATTAATAATATTGCAGATGGAAGCATCAATATAGCAGAGAACAACATCATATTGAGCAGTTCGGATTAAATACTACAATGAGCAGAGCAGCAGGTGGTACAGAGGTTGGAGCTGCTGCCCTGCACTGGAAGGACCCAGATTTATGTCCGTTCTCTTGATATCTGTACCATTAAGAGAGGTACTTGTCCAGCTATGCAAATACTAAGTATAAATAGCATCGTATACAAAGTTAAAATTACAAGTTGCCTTGGACAAAGGTATCAGCTAAATAAACTCAGTAAAAAGGTTTTTTTTAATTTTTTATTGTTTTACAATTATGGATTTAATGGGGCTTTTTTGACACATATCAACAGAGAAATACATTTTAATATCAAGGCAAAAGCACATATATACAAATATATTTTTAATTGATTATAAACATAAAACACAACATTGCTAAATACATAAGTAATCACCCCTTTACTGTGACACACTTGAAACAGCTGTAGTGCAGCTAATTGTTTTTTAGGAGTCAATTATTGCATTGAAAAGAACACCTGTGTGCAATTACAGTGATTTATGTGATATTATGGTAAATACAACTTCATGGATAAGGTCCCGCAGTTGGCTGTGCGTCTATGATCGGCGCTGCTCATCGATGTTTGTGCCTTCAGGATGGAGAACTTCTGAGAGTGCGTGTTTTCAACAAATTACAAATGTTTGTGTTTTTGGTCAATTAATGTTCTGCAGAAATGATTTGTGTTTTTAATGTAATTCATATCTCTTGCAGGCCTGTCCCTATTCTTGGTATTTCAAAAGCCAGTCATAAATTTGTTGCAGTCACGTGTCTTGCATGCACAATATTCAACCTTTGTATCCTTTTTTTTTTTTTTCTCGATGTTTGGGAATGGCTTGTGTGTTGGTATTTTAAATATCAATGAAAAAAAATGCAGCGATAGGCAGTAAATGTCAGCTTCTTTCAATAAATCCACTGATATTGCAAACAGTGACATTCTAGTGCTCCTCTATCAGCTTGATCCACTTGGCAGTTCCCTCTGTGTTTCCCTGTCATAGGGTTCTCACCTCAACAGCTCAGCGGCCGATGGCAGCGTTTCCTTTGTGACACCTTCAGTAAGGTCCCCCCAGCACCAGCGAGAGGTCTGTAAAGCGACGATGGAGTTTGTGAGGGAGTTGCTGAGGGAGAGGCCCTGGCGACTTGTGACATTTAGGGAAAGAATCCATATCTGGGGGTGCAAATGTGTGTATGTGTGTTGGACATACATGGCTGCAGTTGGAATACGGCTTATAGTTACTTTTTGTTTTTCCAAAATTTGAGGGATATGCTGAATTTACGTCCGAGGTCAAACTGGTAGGCAGGATAGAACAGACATTCAATAACCATACCACACCACTTAGATGTCGCCGCATGTGTAAGTACCAACCAACATCTACAACCACTTGTCCTGAACAGGGTTGCGGCGAGCCGGAGCCTATCCCGGAAACACAGGGCGCAAGGCCGAAGGGACACCCCCTGGACGGGACTCCACTCTGCCGGCAGGCACCCCAAACAGGGCTCGAAACCCAGACCCACCACACAGCAGGTACTGACCAAACCCGCAGCACCATGCCACCCGTGTGTAAGTACTTTTAACCTATGCAGAGGTCCATTTTATTTTGAGTAATTAAAGTAAATCGTGCATTAATCATTGGCCCTTTGGCTTTATTGCACATGTCGGCGTGAACGTTTTGACACTCTGCGTCTGCAGATATCAGCAGTCACTCATCTACAGTGAGTGCACCCTCTCATTCACAGGTATTATACATTTACATTTATTCATTTAGCTCATGCTTTTCTTCAAAGTGACTTCCAGTGTTATGCTGCTTACAATTATGTACCCATTTATACAGCTGGGTAATTTACTGGAGTAATTTAGGATATGTACCTTGCTCAGCTAGGGACCCTTGGGTCCAAAAGCAGCAGCTCTGACCTCTATGCTATCAGCTGTAAGGCACCAACACATTGGGATGTGGGGTTGAATGTCCACCTTACCATAGCAGTAAGGTGACGATGAACCTGTGTTTCCAAAGTGTCCCACCTGAGACTAACCCACAGACCTGGTCAAGGCCTGTGTTCTCCATGTCCTTGTCAACCAACAGTCAATTTCTGTTAAGAGTGGTGTTCTACTCAGGGTGTTGCCAAACATGCTAAAAATGGTGGTAATGCAACTTGCTGGTCACAAAGTCTAGCGTCTTACCTACTGTTGTATGTGTTCGTTGTTATGTCCGCGGGTGTCCATTTTTGTTTCCTTCTGCTGGTTTTCCTCTTCCCCTAACTTAGATTTGGAGGGGCATCAGTCCAGGAGCGATGGGCATGATGCACCGAACTGGAGTGGCGGGATGTCACACGGGTTCAAAGGGAACTTCCCGGAGGCCATATGAAGACCTTTCTCACGAATGAAGAAAATGTTCCGGTGTAATATTTTTGATAGCGCTCTCTTATTGTTTGTGTTCTTGCAGTTAGTTTGATGCAGTGCTTCTTTCGTTGTTTGGGTCACTTGTAAAGTGCTTTTTCTTTCTTTAAATAGTATAAACAGTGTGGTTAAAAAGGTGGCAGAAAACCGTTTTGAGTTTGTTTCCTAACTTTGACTCTGAAAGTTTCTTGTTTTGTATGGTTGGGTTAGTTTTGTTTTTTTGAGTACCCTTTGTATTCTGCTCACTTTTGTAAGGTTCTTTTTTTTGGCTCTTTATTTTGTGGACTTTGATTATTGTCTCTTTGAAAGGAATATTAAACACACACACTCCTGTTTGTGCATACTGCTTATTGTCCTGTCACTTCATAACCCTGAACGTGGCACAGAAACACTTCACTATACCGCTAGACAACCTTTAAGGCTGCAACAAAGTTCAGCTGAAACACCTGTTTTTGATTTTGGTCAATTTTTAATTTCAAATCTGGCCAGACGCATGAAAATATGGCAAACTAGCATAAGTCAAATAGTTTTTATGCTTTTATACACCTCATAAAACATTATTATAATTTTGGTAAGATGTTTTACTCTATTATAAAAGCTGTTTTTGTCCCATTTGATATACTGCGCAAAAGTAAAAACAGGCATTTCTGAGCACATTGCTTTATTTTGTAAGATATCATTTATGGACAAATCATATGTAGACACATTCATCACCACCAATAGTTTCTTTCATCTTTCCTTACAGGGATATTTGACAGAATGCACTCGGGTATAATAAATACTGCGTCCTGCATGTCTGACTAATCCTATTTTTTGTATTTTGGGCATTCAGCATTAGATTACCATGAGGAAGGCCTGAAAAGAAGTTTAAGGCTTCAAGCAAATGGTCTTGGTCATTCATCAAGGCCTGTTTATAGTGTTTGTCCAGCAGTTAGTGACCTTAAGTTTCCCTCTTTTACCATCACAAAATAGCAGTATCAGACTGACTGTCATGAATCAATAAAGATAAAGGCCATTTGCATCCTTTGCAACTTCAGAACTTACATGTGGTCTTTCATAATAAAAAATAACTGAAAGTACAACACTATTCTGAGGCTTTTCAAGTGAACTCCTTTGTAGTTCTGCTTTGCATCCGGCATGAACTGCATCCATAAAAACGGGATCAGACAGATGGATGGATGTCTTTCACTTTCAAATTGGACAGGTTGGCCGCGCTGCTGTCAGACAAATGAATGAAAATACATGTTCCAAAGCCGAAACAAAGACACATGGCTGGCAGAGCTGAGATTGGATACATTTCTATCATAATAACTCCAGGCTCGAGGACAAAAACAATGATAATAAAAAATTGCACTAACGTCGAATAAATATTTTATTGAATGCATTAATTTTGCTGTCCGCCTCATTTAAGCCATGAAAACTTTGGATAATGAGCCTGAACTGATCTCGTGAACTGCAGCATGTAAAAGTAATATGTGGGATTTATTTCTTCGCAGGGCCGGTTAAGGATGCCAGCATTTCCAAGAACAAAGTATGATCCTTCTCATGCTGCACTCGCTGCAACGACACGAAACGGGTTTAAAATGATTAGCTAAAGTTTAGTTATTCTTTCACAACTTCACATTTACAATGTATGCAGTACTACAGGTGACATGGTCCCTCAACTTATCATGTCCATGTACCAACCTCTTATGGACAGGCTACAGACGTAGTATTGCAGGTGAACATCCTAGGGCCACAACTCACATTTGTGTGTCAACAACAACAGGTTCCCATGGGAAACTTGAACCTTGAACCTTCAGGGAACTAGTCTTTGCAGCCTTTGTCCTTAAACTCCGCACTACTTGTTAGCCTTGTTTAACTGAACTATTGCAATACTAACATAATGCACTGATGTACTTTTAATGCCCTCACTTACGCTTACAGTTGACATTGTAAGGGACATGACTCAATTCATCAGCAAGGTAAAGGTTGGTACCTTTTAAGTCGATTTCACAAGCAGTTCATATTATGTGCATTTAGGAGATATGTCTTCTGTGAAAGTAGTTATTATTTTGCTTATTTATACATTTTAGCTTATACTTTTCTCCAAAACAAAGTCAGATTTGTATACTAGGTGATTTACAGATCTTTACCTTTTTTTTTCCAATTCAGGGAAAGTCAAGATAGCAGAGCAGGAAGGAGGATTCAAACCCAGGACGTTCTCATTACAAAAGGCAGCTCAAATTACTATGCTATATTCTACTCCATTATTATTGCCACATTATTACTAATAATGTGTTTTTTGTTTACTTATGTAGATTTGTACTTGTTAGAAGAAGTTTTGAGTATTGGTACATGTAAGTGAAGACTGCCTCATGCACATACACACACAAGCAATTTAACTTTAGTTAACAGTTCAGACAACAGTTTATCTTCTGTCTAAGGTCTAACGGTAGGCAAGGAGAGTGAAGCAAGTACTTAGTTGTAAGTTACACTTTCTATGACAGCAGGTAGGTTATTCAAGAGAACGGTCTGAAAAAAGAAAAAGAATTTCTTCATTATTCTTACAAAACTGCAGAAGACACTTTTTTTTCCCCCAGAGCAACTTACAGGTTAATAACACACAAGCAGATTAAATGCATGAAAGCAAGCGATCAATAGACAAGTAAGAATTATGTTATAGTATATAATATACAGTTAAACCCTTGGTTCAGACAAGATAAAAATAATAAAAAGAGGACGCATCCCTTCAGACAAAAAAATAAATGAAGTGGCAATTATACAGTACATTTCCAACTATTTCTTTTTGGCAGCGATCCAGAGTAATTACAGTGTCTTATTTCATATCGGAGTTAAAGAAGCTATTGAATTGGTAGCATAATTACTAGCAGATAACAACTGACAGGCTGTGATTAAAATGTGTGTACCCCAACAGAGATGTTAATGGTTAACTGACAGACTAACCAAGAGACCTAACTGACAGACTGGCTAAAAGTCTGTATAACTACAGCACATTTCCGCGTAACGTTTCAAAGTACGAACAAAGCCCACTGTGGTGAGACAGGAATAATTTACTCAGTGTATAACTTGTATGAGTGGAACTATCCATTTTATGTAGATGCCAGAGTGGTTTCTGATGTTAATATCAAAATTAATTATATGAAGTACAGTAACTTCATTAGACTGAAGTTGTAATAACCTGTAGTTACTGGTTATGATAAGAACTGACCAAAAAAAAATCTCAGTCACTAGCAATAACTTGTCCTAGGCAGAGTCACAGTGATCCAGAGCCTATCCTGTGGGGGCGTTCCATTAAAGGAATATTTATGCATGCATACAGAGACTAAGGGCAACTCAGAGTCACCAATCCACTTGGAAAACTTGTCTATGGACTGTGGGAAGAAACCAGAGCACCTCAAGGAAACTTACATGAACATGGGGACAACATGTACTGTAGATCCACACAGACTAAATAGGTGTCATGCCTACTCTTCATCATATACCTCCCTGTGCTACACACTTTGCAACCATGCTGCCCCTGGTGTGTGGCAGGTCTGGGGTGCGAGCCCTGCTTGGGGTGCCTCGCGATAGACTGCATTCTGTCCTGGGTGTGTCCCCTTTGGCCTTGCACTGTGTTGATGGGTAGGCTACGGTGACCCCACTTGGGACAGGCGGTTGTTGATAATGATGTGACATGAAATGAAATCTTCGTTATAGCACAGATGTGGCAGTCAAACATACTAAAGAGATTCTTTCACTGAACTGTCAGTATTATATGGAAGCCCCAGCCATTGTACATATTATACCAGACATGCGGTATATCATTCCCGCAGCTTTGGAGTCTCCCGACAGAAGCCCCGCCCACACGTTGCGTTTCAGGTATCATGTTGAGTAGTATCTCCTCCCTGTAACACAGGTGGCCCCAGAAGATTTTGGATACTTGCTGCAAGGCAGTCTAACACAAGCTGCACAGAGTGGCATGAGACAGATGGGTGATTTGGATTGCTTGCGGCTTTGCCCTAGAAATTTAGTCACCATTGAGGATTACAATTTTGACTGAGAGTATTTTTGCAGTTGTTTTTTTTTTCATGCTTGTAGGCCATATTTCATCAGCACCTTTGACAATTGCATTCTGCTTATTTTATTGATGGCAAAATACGTCAAATTATTCATTTTTAAAATAGCAAGTCTAATTAAAACAAATGTTTCTCATTAGTTTAATGTTAAATTAAAACTTCAGAAAAATACCTGAACGCATATTCAGGTTTTTATAGTAGTCAGGCATCTTTCTTCTTTGACTGCATTAAATATACAATCATGTACAGATGTTTATGAAGCTTTTAGATATTTATATAACTAGACAGATGTAAATATGCAGCATCACTCTGGGATTTCAAATTGGCACCTTCATTTATGATGAAAATGCTTCTAGAAATTATTGTATCAGTACCTATCTCTATCACAAGCTTATGTTATTTAATTTTATTAAATGTTTGGCCAGATTTATGTACTTTGTACTGAAAAGTGTACTGAAACTGAACATGACAATGAGTGATAAAAATTAATTCTCTTACTGGAAAAAATAAAATAAAATAACGATAACTTTGATCTATTCCCTTGGATTTAAATATGGTAGTGCAGGAAAGAAATAAATGTCCCATTCAGTCTTTGTTCGCATGTTTCACATGGGCCACATATTCATGTCATTGTCCTCCAACAGCATTTCAGTTGAACAGGTGCCTCAAAATTGCTTTTTTGTGTTTGTGTGTGTCCTACAGTATGCTAGTGTCCTGTCCAGGGCGTACTCACACCCTGTGCTTCTAGGATAGGTTCTGGTCCACCATGACCCTACACTGGACAAGGAGTGATTGGTAACAGATGGAAAGAAGAATGAATGCGTAACTGTCAAACTGTCAAAATAACATTTAATTCATTATCGTTTTTCAGCACACACTGCATATTACTTTGCGTATTTGGCTTCTCCAGTCTCAGACCAGCTGACATTTGGTTTATAGACTCATTTGGTTCCCCACATGGCTTGTAAAAGTAGTGCTGGAAGATGGAGAGCCCTAAAGTGAAGAGGGGTGTCAAAAACAGAACAATTCATCAAGAGCTAAGCTTTGCCTTCAGAACGAAATACAGATAATCTCCAGTTCTTATTCATCGCAGGTATAAAACTGACATTTACGTAGTTAAGTTTAACTGAAAAGTTTGAAAGAAGGATTCCATATTTAAAGCACCTTTAATTAAACACACAAGTCTTACGGCTGTCAGTGAAGATGACGGCATTCTTTATTGGTACTGTGAAATGTGCGATAAAATGTTTTAAAGAATTGATTAACCATTTTTTAATCACCTTGTACTTAGGTTGATTGCTCCCAGTGCTCTATGCCCATAAACTTAAAATGAAAGTTTCTTGGGTTTTGGGAAATTGGGACCAAATTGGTACTAGAGGGAGAAGCAATGGAAATTTTGTTAGAACATGTGAGATTACTGATAAATTTAATATAAAACCATTCGAGCCCTGCAGTAGGGGAAATTACTCTCTATTAAAATAGAGTGATTTCATAACAAACCAAGGGAATGCTGTGTAATAGAATTCCATAGGGCTTAATGTGGGTTCCATGCCACTTCGAGGGCTTTACAAGGCAATTTCCATGGAATTGAAGATGACACCCTGCGTGTAGCTAAAGGAAGGAGCTACCAGTGAAAAACAATTGAACATCATTACTTGACTTAGTGCACTTTGTCTTGGTTATCTAGTCTTTTGTAAGGTTTGGGGAGAACTGGAGCATGGACCAAAGCCATACAGCAGAAGCATATGGTTTACTCTACTACAGAGGTTAGAACTGCTGAATTCCACAAAGATAATATAGAGGGGTTAAACATTTTTTTTTTTTTTTTTAAATTAGCTTTATTTTTCACTTTCACATGAAGAATAAACAAATACTGCTAGAAATTCAGGCATGGAAATTCAAAATGTTTACATATCTGACTCACTTCACTACCTGGCAGCCTTTGTTCTTCCTTTATGTTACAATAAACGTAAATTTATTTTTCCTCAAAGATTTGTTTTTGTTTCTTTCTTTCTCATTCTTCTATATTCCAAACTCTTAAATACAAACTTATGGGGCTGAAAACCAAAGAACTTTTGAATAATTTTGATATATTACACAGTAAACTACAATCCAAAAAAACTCCTTGTTCTATCTTTATTCCATGTTTAATCATAACATTTGTTCAGAATTAATATACAGTATAACCCTAGGGGGTTCAGACACTAATCATAAATACTTATGAAAGTTACTGGATTTTATTTACTTTATTTCACAGAGTTAAAATTCATGAAAAACCATAATTTAATTGCCTTATAATTATTATTCTGTTATACAGTACTGTGCAAAAGTCTTAGGCACTTAAATTTTTCACAAAAATATTTGTTTTAGACGGTTATTTAACGTCTTCTGCATTAGTGTCAATGAGAAAAAGCATATTTTAGATTCCCAAGCATTCCTTTTGCAAAAATTAGAGTATGACAGTAAGGGTTTTGTTTGTCATTAAAGTTCTTTCTTTGGCCACAACCCCACTTGGGGCAAGCGGTTTCAGACTGTACGTGTGTGTATGTGTGTGTGTGTGTGTGTGTACTTTTTTGTATACACACACACACAGTCTGAAACTTGCCCCGAGCGGGGTTGTGGCCAACTGGAGCCTAACCCAGCAACACAGGGTCCAAGGCTGGCGGGGGAGGGGACACACCCAGGACGGGACGTCAGTCCATCGCAAGGCACCCCAATCAGGACAAAACCCCTAGACCCACCAGAGAGCAGGACCCGGCCAAGTCTGCCACGACCCCACTCGGGACAACCGGTTGTTGACAATGGATGGTTACTGAGCTTTATAGGAAGTTTAATAATTAAGAGAATTATTTTTGGAAGCCTTCTCACTTTACAGCTTTTTCCCCCAAGTGCCTAAAACTTTTGCACAGTACTGTATGACCTTGATATACTTCATATGTTTCTGAAGCATCACTCATATTTAAAAATAGCCACAATACAAACTGCTCTTGATGACAGAAAATGATTATCTTAATGTCATAATTTAAAATGCCTGTCTGCATTAAAACTATTTTGCTTTATTTTAATATGCAGTACATGCCAATTAATCAGTAACTTAAGTAATAACCGAGTTCTAGGAATTTGTCTGAAAGAATAATATACATTGTAGAGGTTTGTACCTGTGGCTGTCACGTGCCATCCATGCCGGTGAGAAATAATCACGGACTTCTCAGCACGCTCACACATGCTCTGTTCTTCACAGTGGGTCGTCATTGGAAAGTTATTACCATTTCAACAATGTAAAAGCAAATTAGGTAGTACCATGAAGAATGCAGAGGGAAGATATAAGAGAAGGGATGGTTTGTTTTTTAATGAGAATGTGCAAGATTTGTTTGCAACTAGAGGTCCGAAAAAGAAATAGTTCCTCTCTCTGGCTCTTTGACTAACTGGCCAGTCTATCAGTCCTCCAAACAAGAGCCATCTGGGCATCATTAATCAGGGGATATTCGGGCAAGGCTGAATTTAAGACAGATCCATTTGAATGAGTCCAGCTCTGTCCTGTTATTGTGCCTCCTGGAAACTTTGCTTATATAATATTCGCCGTTAGAACATAATAAAGCAGCTGAAATAATATGCAGCTTTTATGTAGAACAGATTTGCTTTCATTTTTTTTTCTTAGGTTAGGTTATAATGACCTTGGCAAAATTAAGCTG
This sequence comes from Scleropages formosus, assembly GCF_900964775.1. Classification (NCBI taxonomy): domain Eukaryota; kingdom Metazoa; phylum Chordata; class Actinopteri; order Osteoglossiformes; family Osteoglossidae; genus Scleropages; species Scleropages formosus. Next base: position 8,471,278 of record NC_041823.1, read on the forward strand.
TTCAGAAGCATGCCACATATGAACAAGGAGATTGTCTCTTGTACAAGGACAGAAAAAGCGCTTAAGCAAAACACAAAAAATCGCTGACAGCACAGGAAAAAAAGCTGAGTGGAAAGCGGAGCAAACCAGAAACAGGTAGAAGACTCAGAAGAAGCAAAGGAAAATTATTAGTTGAAGAAAGATTGTGACTGAATTACTGCTTAATCAGGAGTCAGGCTGCTATTTTATACACATTAAGTTATGATTCCCTAATTAACATGTGCTTCACAAAAAATTCTATTTCTAGAATTAGCAGTTAGAATTAAATAGTTAGTCTGAAGGTCAACAAACCAGCAGTCAGGATGGATAAGAAAGAAAAAAAGTCTTACCACTGTAATATATAATTCATATGTGGTTTTAGAAAAGCTGCAAGTTGATAATAAGTAAAATAAATAATAAATACAATTGCCTAACAATTTTTGCAAAATCCAAATTATCCCAAAATTTACTCATATAAGGGTGGAAGTGCATGTGAAACAATGAAATGTAACCAATGTTACTTTCCAAGCCGGAAGTCTTTCACTTTACATCCATGTAGATGATTTTCATAGGTAATTGTGTTTTATTCTTTAATTTGTCGCTACAGGCTAATATATGGTATGTGCATGTTACAATGGTGAAACGTGGCACAATGTTCAGTGTATCATACTGCATATTATGTCAAACAGGACTTAATTCCTAAAAACTTCAGCTAGCTACTACTTGCTAGCCTTGATGTGGGCTGAATGTGCTTCCTCTGGGTTTTTTCTTTAACCAGTGGTAAAACAATTTGTAGTGCCAGTGATGTGTATCAAAGTGGCAAAGTGTGTGAGAAAAATAAATTATGTAGGATATTTGCAAAAGTCCATAACGCTTCACGTGTAGCATCAGCTGCATGAACAGTAGGATACGCATTCACACCAACTTCTGCAAGAGAGCAAATGAATCCGTTAAATTGCCTCCATTTTGAAGGAAGGACTGAACCATTCACACCGCAGGGGGTATCAATGATACAGACATGAACCAGGTAAAACATTGAACTACCGATGGTAAGTTACAGTCAAGACCTGACAATATAGATCTGTGCATGATTATAATCATCCCTTATGTTACCGTTCATCGTTTTCATAAAATACAATGATTAATGCAAACCAGTTGATGACAAGCTTCCCCAGCAATGAGCTTTCCCATTTACAAATGCTTTTCCCTACACGTCCATGGGCAACACTAAAACAGGCAATATGTAAGGCCACCTAAAACGTCACCTTGGCCTTTTGCCAGGCCTAAAAGCAAATGCTGTTGGGTAAGAAATAAAAAATAACACTCATCTGTAACACAGGCATAACAGCAGAACTGAGTGTTTATATCTGTTGAGTTTTTGTGTCTAACTCGAAAATATATCCGACTAGGTGTGTGCTCATTAAGTTGGATTAACTGTCGAATGAATGAGTGATTTTCCTCCTGACACTTTTACCTGGGACAAACCTGCTCTGTCACAATTTTCATCTACTTATTATTTTACCCATATGTAAATAAGTAATAAGCGATAGTTTTGTTGAAGTAGTTCAGGCTCAGCACCACTTTAGGTAGTGCCCCAGAGTTGAACTGTCAAGGAGTGTTACTAAGAAAAACAACACATTTAGTTACTTCACTAACAGGGTTTTCAAAATGTTTTGCAGTGATGGGAAAGCTTTGCAGTTTCAGATGGTGCCTCATAAATTATCCTCATATAAATACTTTTTTCTTTGTTAAAAAAAAAAAAAAAAACTTTGTAAGATGAAACATTTCTCTCTGTTTGCTTTGCTCTTACTTTGTGCCATGTATTGAAAATAATTGTGCTAATTTGGACTTTAGCTGAAATTTTCACTTCCACTTAAAAAGTTAGAAAATAATTTTTCAGGTAAATATTGTATGAATAAAATATTTATTTGGAAACTTTAAAGATATTTGCATGCAATCTGGGTGTTTACAGGTTATGTTGATGCAGCCTGGTCATAAAGGAAAACATTAATCAGGAGTTCAGATTAATTTATGACTGAAAGATGCCCTTATGAACCAACAAAGTCTTGATGACCTGTAGCAAGATGGCTAATGAATTTTCATGTATTACTTACATGGTTATACTGATGTGTAGGGAATACCCATCTGTTCATATTCAGTGTCTGCAGACTCCGGGTTAAAAAAAAAAAAATAGAAAAAAAAAAAAAGGAAAAGATCCTACTTAATTTGCACACTTTATTAGATTTTTACCTCAAACAGAGCATTGGAAGTAAATATTTTGGTGTTAACTGAACAGCCAGAGAGAGAATAAAATTAGTAGAAGGTTTTATGATTCAAAGGAATGTTTTTGCCACACAGCATGGAGTGGGAGAAAAAAAAAAAAACCTAAATTGTTATTTTCAATTGATAATTGGTACCAGTTTGTTTATTTGCTTTTGCACGTCTGTGTGCCCAACTCTGTGCTTTGTCAATGTTTTTGTTTGACAATGAAACTTTATTCACTGTTACCCAGCACTTATGTAGGCAAGCCTGTCAGCCTCTGACAGTTATGACACATAACAGTTCAATTCAGTTCAACTCCAGGGCTCAGTGCAGCATCCTGGAGGTCTGGCAACATTACAGAGGATGGGGGGGGAGTGCGGTGGGATTAGACTGCCACCTTGTGTAAGAAGCAGACAATGATGGCCATGGGTATCATAGTATTGCTCCTAATTATTATTTTTACATTTTAATAGGTGTAGCTGGGCGGGTGCTTCGCATCAGTATACAAAAATCAGTATGTATATTAGTATATTCAATATGGAGTGTAAATGCAAATGATGTTTGTGTGTCTTGTTAAAGTGGTGGGGGTGCTACGCCCCCGCTATATTTTTTTCCACCATCATTTTAATCCATTTTTAAAATGAATTGCAACTGGTCAATTGCGCAGGCTAAAACGAGCTTTTAGAAAGAGGTCTGTGTGAGTTCCCTGTGTGTGAGCACTAATAGTTATAATAAAGGACAGGTGATTTATTAGAGTGTTGGGAGTTGCTGGTCCATAAAGAAATAAAAAAAGCAGTCCGTTGGTAAAGAAGTAATGTCGCTAGGCTATGATGAATTCTGGTGAAATGTCTTGGAGCTCATTAGAAAAAAACAGGTTGAAAATCTATCAGGAAACTAAATTAAGGGAGCAAAGGTTTGCTTCGGGGAATCTGTTGGATCTGACATGCTGCCGTTGTCTTTATTACATGCCTCTCACGGACTAAGGCCTTGATTACTTTTTAATGACTCAGGGGTACACCTCGACACTTCTTTTTTCTCTTTTTTTTCCTCTTTTTTTCTAGAACTCCGTTCTTACATATGCCTACATCTTTACTGACCTAAGCCCGGAAAAGCAGTTTGTCAGGTCAAAGTGCGTCACCATTCCAGCAGCTGACTTCATTCTTGCGGTTCCTCAAGATGCATTATGAAATTCTGACAGGAAGTGATCTGTAATAACTAGATTTTTTCTGAATTGCAGTATAAACTGTTTTACACTCTAACCCTTTATGGGTTACTGAAAAGCCCATATTTACTTAACTGACTTAATAGTGGAAAATCCAAAATACTGCAAGAGTAACGTCTTTTTTTTCTTTCAATACCAGTTAGTACATGTCAGCCGGGAAAATGACTTGTACTTGTGACATTTAGTCGGAGATAATGGTGCTTTTTTTCTCCATCATCCTAGTCAGTTTGTGCTTCTGATCTGTTATTTTAACTGTGATTCATTGGAATTGGATCCATTCAAATGTTCAGTGAACCAGCTTGCGGCCGTGCATTAAAAGTTGCCTTCTGTGCCGGAGCAGGAGGGACATGATGCCGCACTCATTGTTCCTCCCATTTTCAATCTACACTTTATGCCATTCAAGTGGGCCATGTGCTGTCCCTGCAAAGTATCGCTAAATGGCAGATTTATACCGATCTAACATAATTGTGTGTGCGTCAGATGTAGCTTTCCCCAAGGAATGGGTGGTTTTTGCACGGCGCCAAGCAAATCTTCATTACTGTTGCATGCATCAGTCACAGTCAGAGTAAATAAATAGCGATTAGGCCTCAGTCCAAATGAAGTGTCCTTCAAAAAGAGGGCAGCTAAGGATCCAGATCCAGTGACGGTACCACTGTTCGTACAAATTCGGGATATACTAACAAATGCAAAGCTCTCACCCGAATTTGCATGGTGAGTGCCGTAAGATGGATATCCTCTTACACCAAAGAATTTGTCTTCATTAAAGACACAACTGCACACAAAACAAAAGGGTAAATAGAGTGCTGTATGAGAGACATTGAGATTTAATGGGACTGGTGCGCCAGTTGAGCAACATGAATGAGATCCAACTGTATTAGCTGTCATATTGTTTTTCGTATGTTGTGACACATGTAAGTGTCATTTCCTTCTGGATTTCAATTATGCTCTCGTGTGCTGTCCTTCACGTACAAGCTCGTAATATTAACGTATGCATTTTCGACATGTAAAGAAAAGTGCATCAGAAAAAATGTCATTAATAACAGAAATGTACGTGACACAATGTAATGCATGAATGTACTTCTAATTTAATGTCTGACTATAGAATCTCATCAGACAATCTAAGTTTAGGGAAGTGCACATTGCTTTTTGCTAGCCTATAAAATGTTTCAGTACAAAGAACACTTGTCAGCAGATTCTTACCTTGACTTCTGTCGTTGTATAACCTTTTAATGCCATTTTACAACTCCACGTATGATAAGATCACACTAGATGGCATGTAGATCTTGCTTTAAAGAATTTAGAGATTTATGCAATGAAGAACTAAAAATGCAATAAATAGCATGCAGCCTGGAAAATTCTGCTTGTCAAAATTGTAATAGAAAAATTAATGATATCATTAAGCCTAACTTTTGGAGGCTTTACAACACAGTTATTTAATATAATATTTATTTTAAACACTGATAGAATTTAGTCAATTATTCTTGTGTTATCATTGTCAATGGTGTGGCACAAGGATGTGTATTAAGACATTACTTTTATATTCGAGATTACTTATTCTAACACGTTTAATAAACTAGCTAAACTTGTCAGGATCTTGAATCGGGTTTTTCATTTTATTGTAATTGTTGCTGAAATAGTATGTACAGACTTAAAAAGTATTGATAAATAATAAAAGTGTTATCTTTTTCTCTTTTAAATGCACAGCACAGTCTGAAGTAAGGACACTGACTAGGTCGTCTACAAACAAATGTAAGTAGCCGTGTAAATGGAAAAATATGAAGAGGTCCTTAATGACAATGTATGAAGCTGAAAACAGGATTAAGTCAGAATGAAGTTTCAAGATCATGTATAGAGAGATTGCATGGATTTTTTTGTGTCTCACTATTGTAACTTTCTGCACATTAGTACATTATCTGGTATTCACCCTTTACTAGGTTTAAAAAAAAAACAGGTGCAAATGTTGGCGACTGCATCTCAGGCTATTTAAAACTTGCTTAATTCACATTTTTAATGTAAAAATTAAACTGTACATGCATATTTGTTCTATTGTGAAAGCTCTGAAATTAGGATTCATCACCAACCGGAACAGACAAAATAAACAGCTGTATGCGTGCAGTATCTTCTTCTGTTGAATGGTCTCTTATAAAATCATTGAGTCAGTAGGTTTCAGCTTTTTTTAAAACTGTGTCATTTAAAATGAGCCGCACAAACCATAATTTTTATTTCTTATTATTATTTGTGTTTTTTTTTTTTGTTTGTTTTAGTAGTATGGTAGTTTTAGAGACGGCTGTCCATTTTATATTATCTTTGCAGCCAATGCGAATTTTCAGTGGAAATGCGGAGAAAAGTATATGGAATATAACTACAACCACTAGGTTTCTAATAGGAATAAGAGTACAGTAAGCTCTGCAGGTATATTTAAATCATGGATTGTTCTTTGGTTATGAGGGCATTTAATGATTTATTGTGTATTGTAGGGGGGCGCAGTGGCACGGTGGGTTGGACAGGGTCCTGCTCTCCAGTGGTCTGGGGTTCGAATCCTGCTTGGGGTGCCTTGTGACGGACTGGTGCCCCGTCCTGGGTGTGTCCCCTCCCCCTCCAGCCTTACGCCCCGAGTTGCTGGGTTAGGCTCCGTGACCCCATATGGGACAAGCGGTTCAGAGTGTGTGTGTGTATGTATGTATGTATGTATGTATGTATGTATGTATTGTAGCATGCATCTGATTTTTTGTGCCATTTAGGTTTTGGCTTTGTGACAAAAAAGTGATAAAGAAAAAATACTGAAGCTATTTATAATAAAGGAGGAGAATGCCTTAATATGTATGTGGAAAGATCCATCTATCCATGCATTATTAACTACCTCTTGCCTATTGCTGGGACCCAGTGGTTCTGAGCCTATCCCAGAAGCACTGGGTATGAGGCAGGGTACACCCTGGAGAGGATACCTATCCATCACAAGGCAATCACACATACCTTTAGTCTGGAGAAATTGTGTGTCTGTCAGTTGAGATATTCACAATACATTGACATTTATTTATTTAGCAGACACTTTTATCCAGAGGGACTTCCAATGAACTCTATGTAGTGTTACTAGCCCACACACCTTATTCACCATGGTGATTTACACTGCTAGATACACTGCTTACACTGGGTCACTCATCCATACATCAGTGGAACACACTCTCGCTGTCACTCACACACTGCGTGAACCTGAACAGTATGTCTTTGGACTGTGGGAGGAAACCAGAGCAGCCAGAGGAAACCCACACAGACATGGGGAGAACATGCAAACTCCACACAGACTGAGTGGGGATCAAACCCACACCCTCTAGCACCACCCAGGCACTGAGAGACAGCAGGACTACCATGTCACCCAAGAAGTTCTGCATGCTTGTTATTCTCACACACACTGTCTACAACCACTTGTCCCAAGTGGGGTCGTGGCAAACTGGAGCCTAACCCAGCAACACAGGCCGCAAGGTTGAAGGAATCACACCCTGGATGGGACGCCAGTCCACTGCAAGGCAGCACCCCAAGCAGGACTCAAACCCCAGACCTGCCACACTGCAGGTCTTGGACAAACCTGCTGTGTCACCATGCTGCCGCACCCCCAAGGGCGACAGGTTAACATTACATTTATGAGTACTTGAAAAAACATGCAAGCACAAACGGCTTGTTGATACTCTCAAACTTAATTTGTACTTGATTAGGTCTCAGATGGACAGAATTCATAGTGATGGAATTCAGGAGTTTACAGTGATTGAAGCGAACAGGCAACAGCATCACAAGATATTTCTGAGCATCAGCTCAAAAGCTCAAAACTACACGCTCCCTAGTTTTTTTCAAATTACACTTGATACATAACTGCAATTTACTGTCATTTTTTACTTTAAAATGCATTGTGATCTTGATGTTTATTTTAAACAAAAAGAAATTACTGGGAAAATGTTAGAATTTGACCTTTAGTAAATGAAAGTGGGGTTCTCTGCAGACAATGCCAATACCAACTGGGACTATAAGGTTCTTGGCAGGCTGTCAGATAGAATTATGTTTGTTTATATGTAATATTCTCTGTTTGAATCATTACACATGATTAAATGTCATGAGGAAGAAAATTACTGTAACCATTGTTTTAGAGATTTAACATGGATAAATATGAATTGTTTTCAGGAAATACTTCACAGGTGCAAGTATGAGCACTTATGAAAGCAGCGTAAATTAATTTGTTTGCAGTATCGGTAAAAAATTTGAGTACGCTTGTGCAAACTATTTTTTGCTCATTAGTGACAATGTTTTATGTGCAGGTGTTTTGTTTGAGTTGTCCTTCACTTTCCTGTTTTGCTAGATAGTTCTTGCACAGTGTTGTTTCATGTTTTTCTCCAGCTGTGGAATAACCGATACTACCTAGAACTGCATGTCTCCAAATTATGCTATGATGGCCGTGTTGGTTGAGATGGCTGTGAACTTGGTAAAAATCATAGCTCTCTAACCAGCAAAGCAGCCCCACACCATTACACTGACCCCTCCATGCTGGAGAGTGGGAACCACACAACTTATGCAGTTGACCTCTATCTCTATTAAAAACATTTGGTGGCTTTACCCACTGCCCCAGTCATCTTTTGGCCAAGTCTGGGGTCAAGCAAGTGCACTGACACTTTTGACTTGTACATTTTACATAGGTGACACTGTTATGTTCAGTTAGTACAGCTGGGTTATGTGTACAAGTAGTTCAATGTACTTTCAAACCCTTTTCAAAGCATGTGAATCGAGGCCTCCTGGGATTTTAACTAGCATGTCTGTGTCCTTGTCCTTATTTTGCTTAATGCATTTCATTTCATAATTATTGATATATAAACATTTATGCATAAGTAAAAAAAAAAGATGTTAATTTAAGGTACAGTGTGTTAAAATTACTGCACACCAACAACACTACATTAAGGCAAAAATTATGTCTTAATTTTGACCAAGTGCAAATACACAAAAGAAGTTTTTTTTTTTTTTTCAAGGAAACACACAGGACTAACATGAATTAGTACCCAGATTGAGAATGAAACAAAAAAATTCTTGTAATCAAAACACATAAGATACCGACACTTGTAACTGCTACAGTGAAATGTAATTAACTAAAATGAAGGAGGTCAAATTAATAAAATACTTGAAGCATGAGTCATTCTACTAATTCAGCTAGTGACACCATCATTACAGAGCATTTGGTCATCTGTCTAGCTACAGCTGCTCTATGTACATAACAAATAAATTTATCCCACACCAGATGTCCCAGTTTATAGGGGTCACATATTCTCATATTTCTGATTGAGAAATAAAAATGTAACATAACTATTATTTCTATTATGCATTCTAAAAACCAAAACATGACTGCTGCATTCATTTCCTTATAATAATTGTTATGAACATTTTTTGAAATGCATAAGCCAACACATTAATTGCAACATATTCATCTGCAAATCATTTTTATTATGCTTGAATGTTGTCAGGAAGTAGTGTCTGAAAGTTCAATGAAGTTAGTTACCTGTTAGTTATAAAGTATTCATCTCACCTCAAAATGTATAACTTTCTTCATGACCTGCTTGAATATTTTTCATGCAGTATTTGAAATAAAGTACCATTGTTAGCAATTCAATACATTATGAAACCAGAAGACACCATAAATTTTCATACTGTTATTCCTTTCACAAATTTTTCAGTTTTTGAAGAATTGTCCTAATACTTTAACAGGCTCCAGTTCACACTTCACTGGGATTGCTGAGGAGGTAATGGGTGGTAAGGCATGTCCCATTTGTTAGATACCAAATTCAAGTAATGGGAATATTTCAATGAAACATGAATGAACTTGACTGCGAATGAATGAATGATGAATGAATACTTCATTAATCCCTGAGGGAAATTGCTCCAGGTCATAGCAGCATGCAACATACATATGATAAGAAGACATAATGAAATAAGTTAAGTAATTAACTGAATTAAAATAAACAGACAAGCAAAATGGGGGAGATGATGTTTGGAGTTCCGGCAATATACAGCCAACTCAGTAATACTTTTTTTATGCCTTGTTTCATAATTTTACATAAACAAATGCCTTTTGACCATATGTACAGTACATTTACACCAGGCCACAATGAAAAAATTGAGAACATAAGTACATCCTTGCTGTCTCAGGACGAAAGTCAGAATGAAAGTGTAATTTGATTTCTTTCAAATGCACTTTTATGTTTACTAAATTTGATTATTTTGGACAGCTTTCCCTTTCAAAATAAATTTCTACGTTTAAACATTTCTAAGAAGAAAAGTCTTTCACATTAGCCAAACAACGAAATCATTAGATGCTCTTAGTCCAATGAGGTTACAAGGACCATGTGAAGCATCGTTAATACCAACATATCCTTTGCACCTTCCAAGAAAACCAGGAGTTAAAAAAATCCAGAAACAGGTGTCAGAGGGATTAAAGTGTAGAACAAGGCCCCGAATCCCATGATGGAACTGAACCCAAGAGGCAGGCAGCAGGTGCAGCGGGACGCACAAAAGCACTAAACTTGTGTACTTTTGTTATGCACTGTGGCAGGGCTGCAAATACCCCCGTCTATCCGGCACAGCAAGCCGCTTGGCAAAGCAAAGAGGCGTAATTAGAGAGCAGGGCGTGAAACCAAGAGTGTAAGGAGCAGTGCGGCGGCTGCCACAGCAACGTCCGCGATGCCTAGCGCCCGGGTGCTTTTGTCGGCCAGGAGGCCCCGAGAGCCACCCCTTATCACGATGAGACCCTGTCTCAGATCCCCAGACTAGGGCCATTCAGCAGAATTGCCTACTACACATGGAGCGAGAGGGAAGAAGAGAGTAAGAAAAAAAAAAAAAAAAAGAAAAATCCAAGTGACTCCTTATTGAACAACAAAGCTTAATTTCCCCGATCTTTTCCTTGTAATTTTCGTTGTTTTATTAAATTAGCTGGAAATTGCACGTTATTGCTCTGTTATATGATTTGGATTAGGGAGAAAAATGAAAGAATTTTAAATAAATTTGTATTGTAGGCACAGCTGGTAGAACAGTGGTTAGTACCACTGCCTTTGGACCCAAAAAGTTGCAGGTTTGAGTTCCAGCTGTAGTACCTTTGAGCGAGGTACTTAAATTGCTCCAGTAAAGTTGCACGGCTGTATAAATGGGTAAGTAACTGAGTACTTTAACAGTGCAAGTTGTTTTGAAGAAAAAAGTCAGCTACATGAATAAATGTAAATATTATGCAATAAATGGTCGCCACTCGCTTGATGGTCCACTGGACATCCTGATGTAAGAGCCAAGGTGTACTCTGCACCACGGTAAAGTAAATGGCTGTCTTGTATTGCTTTCAGTTGTTCAAAGATGTCGCCGACAGCCTGTTGAGTCCAGTGTGCAAGGGAAATAATAATGCGGTGCAGATGGTTTTCACAATATGGTCATTCATTTTTGGATCATTTTTGCCCAATAAACGTTTTAATGCCATGGGCTTCTTTCACAAAGTCAGAATGTAATGCGTTACGATCCAACTTTCCGTAGTTTTCTCTTTCTATTTCAGTCTTTATTTTTAAATGTGGACCAAACATGGGTTCAGGAATTGTTTAGCATAACAAACAAACAAAATATCAGCATAGTACCATACTTAAATGTAATCTAAAAGATACAATCTACGCAATCTAATCTAAAAGTAAAATTATATTAGGTGATTGCACTATCTGATAATAGCAATGTAAATATTACAAATATGGTAATAACCTGCATAATTCATACATTTTAGCCATCTGTGTGTCATATGTACATTTCTTATAGACCATTTACTTTCAGTTTGTACATTTCACAGACACATAATTTGTCATTTTATACATTCAAAGCTCATTATTTTGTCATTTTAGAGCATTAATCATATTCTGACCTAAGAAATCTTTGAAAGGTGTCTTTATGTGATCAACTGCATTACTTTCAGTGTAAGTTATGATTCAAAAGGGGCTCGAAGGCTGTTGGAAATCACATCTACACATCAACTTGCAATGATGACAGATGAAGGCTGTGAATGATTTTTTTTTTTTTTAATTTCAAATTAAAATAGGATAAGCAAAGTAATAACCTGATTATGTTTTTCCTTCTGAAGGTTTTGTGTCTTATTAAATGATTGCAGGACCATTAGCGGACTCCTGAATTGTGTTGTAAATGAATTATGAAATAAATAAAATAGGTAGCCTTTGGCCACAATATGATTATATATTATTTGAAACAGTATAATGTATGTAAATGTTAATATTGTATGGCTGTCCATATGACTTTGAGGACTACAACACAGTAATATTACGTTACTAATAAAAACATGATAAAACATTATCGTAATAATAATATTAATAAGACTGCATAGGAACCATTATTTTTGGAAAAAATATGATTGTGTGGTATGGATTGTCTGACGAAATTTGATAATATTTGATTTAAGTTTAAAACATACCATGTTAAATATGTAAGAACAAGCGATAATTTTCTCTCTGGTTTGGTGTTCATTGTTTTTAATCCCATGAATAATGTAAATATTTGTGGGTACAATTTTTCACACCTATGTTATTTAAAGATATTTAACAGAAAATTCATGTTTTGCTACATTTTGCATATCAGTTGTAGGTGGATATGTCAAAAAATATCCACAATAATATATATGTATTCTTTTTAAATCGTTTCTTTATTGTTGAGCATTATCTCCCAATGACCAGACCTGGGGAGGCCAGTTGTGATACCAGCACTCCATGTTGACCAAAGATGATGACTGCATGCCATGGTGGACATGACATGCTTGTGTGAACCAGGACATCGACTTATTAGCATCTAGTAATTTTTTTTTTTTTTTTTAAATCTAGAACATCTGGGAGGGTGGGTAGCCACTGACACTTGGACCCCAGCAGTTTTTTCTTTCCAGTTTCTTTTTTTTCTCTCTCCATTGACTTTCTGTGTGTCTGCATGACAAGAGAACACTATAAAAATAAATTGAGTTGAATTGCAGATATTTTTCCCCCTCCATATTGAAAAGATCAAAAAGTGCATTTACTGAAAATATCAATTATTCATTTTTTTTTAAATCATGTTCTTTACTTTCTAAGTGATTCCAGTACACAACTTTTTTTTTTAAAAAAAAAAAGGTAGGCAATCATGTTTTAAGGACGTGTCCAGTTTACAAAGCGTAAAATGTTGTGATTTCAGCAAAAACGTGAAAGGGAGTAATTCCTATATAAAAAGTAATGTTAGTTTAAATGTAAATGTTGTTATTACTAAATAGAAATACCACAGCTTTATTGACTGCTTCACTACATTAAAACAGGTTAGCGTGTGCTGAAAATGTCAAGGAACATATGAATTCATCATATGCATGTTTTAAGAGCTCTATGAAACAACTCTTGTGGAATACATTCCAAAGTCAGAGCTGAGCTGAATCCCATTAATTTCAAACCATTATGTAAGAATCTCACATAAAAGCTACTGTAAATTTTATGTATTGTAATGTCAGTTACATTATCTTCTTGTTGTCACAGTTTATAATTTTAATCTAAACCAGCAGTGGGTAAAAAATTATACACATGTGTAATTTTACTGAAATATAGACTTCATTAATGTTCCCTTTATGAAGTTCAGCATTATTTCCACTAGGCGGCGGTGTTGTTAATATCAAATTGACGCGTTGGTACCTTTACTTTTACCTTTAACAATAAATCTGCTGAACTTCCTTTTTTGTAGTTGTGTAGGTGCTTAAAATGTAAAATGTTAAAGTGCATACAAGTTACTGTTAATTAATGAGGTTTTAACAAATACAGTACTGACCAGGTGATATGATTCCCATCTGGGCCACTTCCACAATAATGTTGCTCAGGACAAATTCTACGTTTACCTGATGTGTCTCTCGAAAGCAACTTATAATGCTGAACCACCAACAATTATTCACCCACTTATATAGCTGGGTAATTTTACTGCAGAAATTTTTAAGGCAAGTACCTTACTCAAGGACTCAGTTAGAGCTGGAGGTAGGATTTGAACCTTTAAACCCAAAGGTAGCAGTTCCAGCTAATATGGCACCGGCTATTTATGGTGTTAGCCTTTATTGAATTCTACCTCTCGTGCTCACTGTCAGGTTAGTAGCACTAACAGGTTAAAAACACTGAGCACAGTGGGCAGCGCTGGTGCCTCATAGGTTCTGGGATGTGAATCTATCACTGATCTTCTCCTCGACCCCCTGCAGTTTGCTTATAGGGCAAACCGTTTGGCTGATGATGTGGTCACCCGTTCTTCCACCATATCCTTCAACGTCTGGACTCTCCCAAAACCTACGTCAGGGTCTTGTTTGTGGACATCAGCTCCGCCTTTAACACTTTTGTTCCAGTGCGTTCCAGGACAAGCTAACTGCACCCCCTAGTACCTGTCACTCGTGAGCCTGGGTCCCCATCCGTTCAATCTGACGTCCTCCAGCACAGGCACCCTTCAAGGCCATGCTTTCTCACCTCTCTCATTCTCACTTTAGACAAATCACTGCATGCCGACAATGCATTCCATAAATCCACCGAGACTGTTATGTTTGTGGATGATGCGAGAATAATGGGCCTCATCATCAACCAACACTGAGACCTGCCATCGGGGTAAGGTGGACCATCTCGCATTGTGGTGTGCTCAGCACAAACTAGAGCTCAATGCCATCGACACAGTAGAGATGCTAGTTGACTTTTGCCGACAATCTTAGCAATCACCACTTCACCAAACTGTCACACACACTCACACACACACACACACATACACACACACACACACACACGCGCAATGTGTACAACAGCTTGTCCCAAGCAAGGTCGCTACGAACCGGAGCCTAACCTGGCAACACAGGGCGGAAAGCTGGAGGGGGAGTAGACACACCCTGGACGGGACGCCAGTCCACCACAAGGCACCCCAAGCAGGACTTGAAGCCCAGACCCACCACCACCAAAGTGCCATCTCCGAAGCATTACCAGTCCATCCCCACTTGGACTCCATTGCAACAGCTTATGAAAATATATACCTTTTTGTATATAATAGTCTTATTATTCAGTACAACAGCATTTTTGTAGCTGTGTAAATGATTTTTTTAAATAAAAAAAAAAAAACAATTAAACAGATGGCACACACATTTTTTGAGCACTTGGGAGATCGGAGGAGAAATGAGTCTGCAAGAGAGTTTTGAGACCCTTCTTACATGTAGATAGAGATTCAGCAGTTCTGAGTGAGAGGGAGAGGTCATTCTACCACATTGAAGCAAAAACAGAAAACCTTTGTGTTTTTGATACTGGACATCATGTGCATGGGACCACCATGCTGGCAGAGGTGAAGTGAAGCAGCAGCCTGGTCGGGTGAATGACTGGTACCGGTTAACGAATATGATCAAAAATATAAGTTATAATCAATAATTTTCATTGTAAACAGTGTTAATTCTGGTAGAAATACATAATATAATTAATATGGTTGTCAGTGGACTATGCAGCAGTTAAGGAATGAAGGATGAAAATGGCCCTATGTTGTGTCCTTCCTTATTTTACATTTTTTCATTCTTCACTTCCAAGTTCATGGGTCTTTGTTAATTTAATCATACCGATTAAAAAAAAAAAAAAAAGCCTTTAGCGATTGTCCCGTGGAGCAATACGATGTGCACAGTATGTGAATAAAGCACCAAGAATTTCAAATCGCAGCCAAGGTGTCCTTTAATAAGAAAAAATAAAATTAAATAAATTTAAAAAAAAAAAAAAAAAAAACATTGTGAGAAGACAGGGTGATGAACAGTCTTTTGCTCCCCATCTTAATAAACTAGTGGATGAAAGAAAGGACCCCAACAACTTAATGAATTATGTCTGTTTCATCAGCCGTTCAAGGAAGTTTCATTATTCAAGCGTTATTCCTCGCACAAAGGAGGAACTTCCTGAAGGTGACCTTTTGATGATCGTTGCCATGGAAACCATTCTCCCTTTCTTGTGGAGCACAGCTTGTACCGAGAGAGCCGAAATGAGAGTGTGCTCAAGCAAGAACATCCGAGGGCCAGACATCTAATCATACAGAAACGTTGTGTGCTGCTGTAGACAAGTCAGTCAGGAGGTGAATTATTAGTCCAATATACCCCGGTGCTCATGCGCCGTTACAGTGTTTCTGCAATTAAATGTAGCACTTTGGATGTATGCAGAACATTTTATGATGCTGGTTATAATCACAATTATTGCACACTCAAACATACAGGATAACTGATCCACACACTAAGTTGGTCATACATGTAATCAGGTAAAAATCCCATGTCATATATTAGATTTGATCGCATTATACCATGTCTTTTACAGGGGATGCATTTCATCTATGGCAGTATTTCAATATTCGCATAAGTGGGATGAGACAGCAAGGGGTACATGCTTGAGCTGAGAGCTTCTCATTGCAAACAAGCAACCACAGCAACTGGGCATCTGTTTCTTCACCGTAATACTACGGTACAGGGTGGCATGGTGGTGCAGCGAGGAACGCTGCCACCTCACAGCCCAAAGACATGCAGTTCAGGTGGATCGGTGATGCTCAATTACCCGTAGTGTAAATGTGTGTGTGCGTGTGTGAGAGAGAGAGACAGCGTGTAACTACCCTGTGATGGATTGGCATTCTGTCCAGGGTTCCCCTCCCCTCACAGCTTTGCACCCAGTTATTCCAGGATAGGCTCCGGATCACCACGGCCCTGTTCGGAATAAGCAGTTATTGAAACTGGACGGATGGACCAATAAATTGAAAAATACTTTGGGAGTAAATTTAATTCAGAATTTTGAAAATCCAGCTGCATAAAAATCTCTCTGATATCAGGGGAGCAAAAAACAGCAATAGTAGTAAATGGGGTTATGTGCACACATTGTAGGGGGAAATGCAGTGTTTCTTGAACACTCCTTTCTTGGGAAATCATTTCATGAGCTTTTACTGAATTGTGTTTTCTGGAAGTAAAATGGTGGCACTGTTACCGTTTTCAGCTGTCATAAATCCGGAAATGTATGGAAGTACTGGACATTGCCAAAGTCTTGTCATTGGCATTTCTCCGTCCCTCACACACATACACAGACTAAATGATTCACAATATACTTGACTTTATCTAACATTTACATTAATTCATTGAGTATTTCTTAAAATTGTAGGTATTATAATAATAATAATAATAAAAATAATGTTTCTCTTATTGTCAAGCTGCTGATGTTTTTACCCTGCTATTAAACTTTTTGCCCTTCATTTCTGCTTATAGGTGTAACTGTGCTTTAAGACGCCTGGTGTGAAAATGCTTCTTCCCATTGACATAAGGTGTTGGGTCCTCCTGGAGATGATCACCAGCCCAACCATTTGGGTGCCTGGTGTTCTGCCTAGGCCTTAGCTACTTATCAGATATAGAATTTTCTTTCAGGGAATACATTTTTTTTTTTTTTTTTTTTTTTAAAAAAAGAGAAAAACAGTCCTTATTTACATTTTTTATCTAATAATATCATTACATTTTTTTTCTTTAAATCTGAAAATAAAAATAATAATGAAGTGTGTTCACAGTTTTAGAAAGGGAATCAAAATGGGGAACAATAATAAGACCTTGGTGTAATTCACGCTAAGGCCATTAGAAATTTGGCATTGCACGATTTTCGGCATGATGCCTGTGAATTAGCAAGTCTAATTAGAACTCAGTCCCTCCGAGTCATATTCAGAACAGCAATGAAAGTCTGCACAGGTTATTTTTAAGTATCCATTAACAATGGGGTGAAGGTCACAATCATACTGTACATGTGACGAACCAGGCGAGATATGCAATATAAATTCACTCAGGCTCAGCTGATTTTGCTGACAGGCACATATAGGCATGTAGTTATTGTAGCAATAAGGTTACATTTACACCAACACCGCCAAGTATCAGCCACAGAGAATCCAGAATGTAAACTGCCCCATTTCTCTTCATAACAATCAAATACTTCTGCTTTATCTTCCACCTCTGGCTGCTTGATATTCCAACACTGAACAGGTCAACAATCAAAAGAATGATGGAAAAATCTCCCTCTTTCACTCAGAGCTGCTGAACCTTTCTCCAAACTCAAGAAGTGTGTCAGAGCACATCTCTTTCAAAGACATCTCCTGCCTGCTCTGCAAAATCTGCTCCAAAACCTTCGCTACAGTATGTTACACATTTTTTTAAAAATATGTATTTATAATTTTATTATGCATGTATCACACGCACACTGGCCGAAACCACTTGTCCTGAGCGGGGTCGCAGGGAGCCGGAACCTAAGCTGGCAACACAGGGCGTAAGGCTGGAGGGGGAGGGGACACACCCAGGACAGGTCAGGACTCGAACCCCAGACCCACCAGAGAGCGGGACCCCGCCAAGCTGCTGCACCACTGTGCTCCCTTGCATGTATTATATATTATTAATTTAATTTGTATTATTACTATAAGAAAAGACTCGCTTCCTATTAGTTAGACATACAGCTTTTCATGTAATGTACGTTTTTCATGCATCTGTGCCTCTTTGGGTGTTGAGGCACTTTGTTAACCCCGAGCTGCGTGTTGATTCTGAGAAAAGCATCTGCCGAATGTGAAAATGTAAATGACAGTCCACGTTGACCTAATGATCAACATCAGAAACAAGGAGATGCCGCAAGTCACCTTGGAATGATGGATATTTCTCTGAGAGTCATCTCACAACTGTCCACACATCATTTCTGACCATTGACACACCTGTCTATTGTTGGACAGAAAAACATTCAGCAACAGAGGCTACTGCTGAACTGAAATACCTGCATCAAACAAAACCTTTAGGCATCAGATTTAATGTTACATTTCTGTAGAGTAAAACTTGACACCAACAATGTGAAACAAAAGCACAAAGGAGTATAGCTGACAGTATAGTGGTTACAGGTGCTGCCCTTGGGTCCAGAAGTTTGAGGTTCAAATCCCACCTACTGCTGCAGTAACCTTGAGCAAGGTACTTATTCTGAAGTACTCCAGTGAAGTCACACAGCTGGATTGATGGGTAAATAACTGAAGAATGTAAGTTACTTTGGCTAATAGTGTCAGCCAAATGAATAAAAATCTAATTCAACACAAAAAGAAAACAAAGATGTAGAAATTTGTAATCTGATGACCAGAATGTGGTCATTTCAGTTCTCATTGCCAGACACATGGCTTCATGATGATGCATCAGAAGAGAAAAAAAAAAAATTCCATGTTATAAAACTTCATTAATATGCAAAAGCCATCTGTGACTTTCAGAAAGGGCACAAGAAAGACTAAATGAACTCTTGAGGTTTTTCACATTGCATGAAAAGTAAAGGCTCTCCTCATAGTAAATGCAGATTGCAAGGGGCTTTGTCTGCAAAGTAGGTTTTTTTTTATTAAAAAAAAACAAACACGGTAATTAAAAGCGGACTTCCATCCCCTGTTGGTTTCACGAGGTTTTTACAGCGTCTCTAAAGTTTCAGCAGAAGACGGGCATGCCGGTGACTGGTGTGAACTCGGCTGCTTCTGAGTCACTGTCGTGAGTCATCCTCCGTCTCAGAATGAGGACTGCAGCTGCTAGAGGAGCCCGTCCTCCATCGAGTTCACCTTCTGCAGCGCTTCATTAGTGAGCACATCCAACAGTTTCTACAGGTGTCTACAAAGCAAAGACGCTGCAATCGCAGGCTTGAACGTTCACATCAACCGTCACGTTCAGGGACCGTCCAAGACCTGCCCAGCGAACGACAGGTTAGCTAGAGTCAAGGAGGTAGACTGATGCTGCAATGGAGCTACTGAACCTGTGCAATAATTTTACACCTGAGTATGCAAATCTATGTGTGTGTGTGTTTTTGGGGAGAGAATTTAGAGTAGGGGTAAAACATTAACCTACAGATGTTGTTACAATTAAAACCTTAAATTATGTTTCTATATATAAAATAAATGTATGTTTCATATAAAATAAATGCATATAAAATAAAATCTGTTTCTGTAATAAAATAATGTAATTTAAAAAGTAAATGCATGACATCACCTTCCCTTCTGTTACCTTTCACCGTTTTCATAAAATACAATGATTAATGAAAAGCAATTAATGACAGACCTTCACAGGAATATGAGTTCTTCCATTTACAACATACATCCAACATTCATGGGCAGCAGTAAAACTGGCAATATTTAAAGCCACCTAAAACCTCACTCTGGTCGTTTGCCAGGCCTAAAAGCAAACAATACTGCTGGGTAAGTAACACGGTGAAATAAAAAATAACACACATGCTTAACAGCGGAACTGAATGTTTATATCTGTCGAGTTTTTGTGTATAACTCGAAAATGTAGCCAGCTAGGTATGTGCTCACTAAGTTGGGTTAACTGTGGATTGAATGAGTGATTGTCCTCCTGACACTTACCTGGGACACACCTGCTGTCACACTGCAGAAAACCATCAAGTATGACTTTCTGGAGCTGCACACGACTCAGTGTAAATAATCTGGTGCAACTGTGTTACACTCCAACCCACCCTTGCACAACCCTGGGGCCATGAAAATTTTGCTATACAGTTGAGTCGTACAGGAAAAACAAAAGTGAATGGGACTCAGGTGTGCGGTGTAAATTTATGTAGCTCTTAGGAAATTAGAAGAGAAGCGAGTCTGGAACAGGTAGGTTTGAGACCTTCACTGAATATAGGAAGGGACTCAACAGTTCTGAGGGAGAGAGGGAGCTCATTCAGCCACATCAGTGGGACCGCCAAGCTTGCTGGGATGGATGGATATTATTACTGCTGTTCAAATCTTTGAATTTTACAGCTTTATTTGCTGTTATTAAAACCATACATGCTCAAGAGTCTTCTTGAGAGAGTGGTAAGGGGTACATTTCTGGATTTTGATCAAGTTAGGGTTAGGACTGGATTTTTCTTATTGTTATCATTATCCCTATGGCCACCGTGACCCAAGAAGCAGTCTGAAAAATGGATAGATGGATGGATGGATGGATGGATGGATATTGTTGTTGCTGTTGTCGAAAGCAGATGATTAAATGACATAATCTTTCCTATTTAGTTTGTGCAGAAGTTTACTTTCCATTATGTGAATCAGTGTAATTCTGCTTTTTGACACTTCTGTTGAACATTTTTTCCATAAGTAAAAATAATTCCTTCCCACATGCTGCATGGCTTCATGGATGCCTGACTCAGACTGTGAAATACAGTCCCCATTCACCTTAGTGATTCACTTTGGACTGAATTTATATTCCCTTTGCTTGTTTAATGAAGACACAGTAGACCCTCTCTTGCAATGTTAAATCAATAGCATTAGTATACTGTATCCTCCCCATGTCCACCCTACCCCATAAAGGATCCAGTGACTAATGCTGAGGTAACCAAGGACGTCATTAGCAAGCCCAAAAATAGCCTGCACCTTGCAGTGTGTTTCAAACCAAATGTGTGTCCCACCCCAAGTGAATCCACTTTTCACTTCACTTTAAAACGTAAATGACGTGTGCAGAAAGAACACAATTCATTCTCTCTTAGCCATTGATGCCACAGCTACCCAGAGAGGATGAGTCCACAGATGTGATTCTAGAGATTCACCACCACCATCACATCATATCACAAGTGCCATCAGTTTAAACCATACAAACAAGCTTGGGTGATACCAAGGGAATTGTCCATAGACTCCAAGTACATTTCCCCCTCCCCCAAATCGGTGTCTGCATTTAGAGCACATGAATAATAAACATGGATGCAATAAAATATTGAAATGCCTATCTAAGCAGGAAGCAGGAATCTCACGACTGTAAGCAAACGAGAAGCAGAAACAATGGAAGCTGGCTTCCTTAAACCTGTCTATTAAAGAGAAAATTATGCGTTTCACTCTACTCTCCATGTGCACCATCTACCTGGAAACTTCAATGGTAAATTTAATGAATAAAAACGGCCCCACCAGAGAATGTAACTTTCAAAGGATTTATGGAATTCGAACTGGAGTGCTTCATGTTCAAAGTGACTGAAATTCTCGCCGACGCTCAAGAAAGATGATCTGTATAAACTAATCGGAAAGAGCACTTGTTTACCTCGGATGCCAATTCATTTTTTTTTTTTCTTTTCTCAAATGTGCTGAGGCTTTCCTGCATAATTTAAAGCACTGACTTGTAATTTAACAGCATATTTACCATAGAGCAATGCAGCCCATAAATTCATGCCAACAGATTTAATGATCTGAAGCAACACAGAGTTTTTCTTTTTTAATCAACTCCATTCACCATAAGTTGGATCGAGCATGTTCTTAAATCATGAGTTTAATAAGATCTTTATGCAGAAAATGGTATCACTTCATTTGCTATACCAGAATGCACTATAACCACTTGGCTTTAAATTAATCCCAATGGAAAAATCCAGCTGCTGAAAAGGGCAAATATACATCTTCATTAAGGGGCCATTTAGTAGTCTCCCAACATGTATTGTGAGTTAACAATGCATTTACACTATTTAAAAAAATAAATAAAAAAGAAACACAATCTCCAGCCACAGTTTGACTCTGAAATTTCTAAGCCTTTATAAGGATTCATATTTATTTCTATTTCTTCATTTTTTTTCCCCAGACTAAAATGTAGTGCTACAACATCTTGTTTGTATGTTAAGCTACTTACAGTTCTTTTACCAAGATTTCTGTATATAGTGCATAGGGAGGATCTATAATTGAGACAAATGTAGCAATATCAGAAAGGAAGAGCATGAGAAGATCGAGAAGTAACGAGGGCTGAAGGAACAATTGCGATGGATGTGGAAGGTGATGCCCAGAGTGGTCCCAGTGGTAATAGGAGCACTCGGGGCTGTGACCCTCAGACTGGGAGAGTGGCTCCAGAAGATTCCGGGAACAAAATCTGAAGTCTCTGTCCAGAAGAGTGCAGTCCAGGGAACAGCTAAGATATTGCGCAAAACCCTCGAACTCCAAGGCCTCTGATAGAGGACCAGAGCTTAAGCAAGGCACACACACCACCCCATGCGGGGGTGAGAGGGAGATTTTTTTATATAGTGTAGCAATTCAGGGAAAGTCACACACTTAAGGGTAGTACAACAGGAGGGGGGATTCAGACAACATGGTGCAAATTGTAAGGTGATGGATCTAAAAACTGTACTACTTACTGGCTCCTGCTGATGACCCACTCCATTATTACTGAACATAAGAATGTGATCAGGTAATTAAATTGCAGGAATATCTTCTGCTTTAGATGCACCCTGACTTAGAGAGGCCTTGGAGCTTCTCTAAAACTGATGTAAAACTCCTCCATGGAAACCTGAACTGGTTTCGCCCACGTCTGTCTCTGCAAGTTCCTACTGCTCTTGTTTCGCTTCTTTTTGGAGTAGACATCACAGCTGTACATGAGCGAACCAACAAACCATGGTTTGCTGCACAAGCCCAAAGGCGGAGCATCCGCCCCACATCACGCCAATTCTTGTAACGTACCTTTCCAAACTGGTTACCGCAAACTGCTGTCTCAACATCTATAAACTCCAAAGCTTTGTCATTGTCTGCTGTACTCATTCTATGTTCTGGCCTTCATACACCAAGCCAAGGAACTGAAAACACTCAGCATTAACCACAGTGACCTCTAGCAAAGAACGTGTTCATTCAGTGGTACAGGTTACTGTACCATGGTTGCCCAAAATTTTGCACACAACTCTCCCTGCACGTCATGCCGCGTCATTAATAAAACGCGACCCGGGTACTAATTACTTTGCGAAATTCTTCCTTTACCGGTGAGACCGGGCTGCACTTCACACCGAAGAGGCAGTCCCAGTGACGCAAAAGAGGCGCGAGACGCCTCGCGCCGGCAGCATCACGGGGGCAAATCGCGTCCGTGTCCGCCGCGCGGTTTCCTCTGACTTGCGCGTGCGCGAACTTGTTGTGTGCGTCTGTCCGTGTGTGACCGAGTGAGCGAGCGAGCGAGCGAGCGAGTGTGTGTGTGTATTTGTGTATTTGTGTGTCACTGAATCATCGCTCCGCGCGAGGAGCGTCGCAGAATGATGGGACCCGAGTGAAGGAGCAGCAGCAGCCGCAGCAGCTCGTTATGACAGGTACAGCTCAACTACGATTTACTACACCAAACCCGCTAAACACGAAAACATACACAGTAAAAGAGAACTTGCCATTTTTTCATTTTTGAATACTTTACCGTACATTTTTGCATGCTTATGTTATGATTATAATTATTGAAAAACCAGGTTTTGGACAAGCAAACAATGTCCGAATGACAGTCATATATTATGTGTCTGATTGTACTGGTTATTATTATTATTATCAGTATGAATTCATTGCAATTAGAGCGGTGCGCCGCAGCTTCGCGCGTTCCGCTGTGTGTCTCGTGCGCGTGCCGCGTGCGCCGAGCGGCTCTGTACACGTTGCCTTGGTTATTCACAGGCGCCCTTCGCTTCGGCGCGGTATTCTGGTCGCGTGCGCAGCTCTGCTCTGGCGTCATCGGTTACGCTTGAGAGTCGTCCGTGCTAATTAAAATAGGTTGTTGTTATTTACCTGTCGCCTTTGCCCAAGCCAAGGTAAGTGACAATGTCAGACAGACACATGATTGGCAGTGATTTGGTCACAATTAAAACAACGTGGTTTTCCTATAGTAATGGGATTCGAACCAGCGACCTCCTGATTATTGACAACAACCACTACTAAGCTGCTAGCTACCCCTCTTTAAGCAGCTGTCACCTTTACCCAGGTGTCTTAAAATGTCAGGTTTGTAAACTAAGTATATGCCAAATTACCCATTTCAATAGTACAGCATTCTAACTCATCAAGTCCTTGGTCAGTCATGCTACACCAATAGTGGGATTTAAACCATGAACCTTCACTGTACAAGGCTAGAGCTCTTAACCACAGCACTGCCTGCTGTCCTTCAACTGACAGGCTTGGGCACTTTCAACTCAGTGTATCACTGCCTGCCTATACAGCATATGAATTTGTGTGGCATACCTACAGAGTCTGTGCTGTGGAATGTAGCCATGCTTTCAACATGGACACACAGATAGCACTGTGCTTATTTACAGTAATTCATTTAGCTGACGCTTTTCTTCAGAGCAACTTATAGTGTTACGTTCACAATTATTTACCTATTTATACAGCTGGGTAATTTTTTTTTTTTTGTTTTTTAAGTGGAACAAATACCTTACTCAAGTCCCTTACTCAATCCCAGCCCAAGACTGGAATTGAACCTGCAATCTTTAGGTCTAAAGGCAGCAACTATAACCACTACACTACCAAATTATACATGTCATTTTTGTAATCAAACAAAATACTCTCGTGTGATAAATTACATAAATGTAAAAAAGCAACACTAACCGCACTTATTGATAGCATGCTGCAACCAGTATATATGCTGTTACATTGGACAGTCTAGTTATTTTTTCGTTTTGTGGAAATTGAAGCTAATACTGCATTTAGATCATTTACTTATATAGCAGATGCTTTTCTCTAAAGTGACTTAGAAGAACCACCATGTAGTGTTATCAGCCCACACCTTATTCACCAAGGTGACTTACACTGCTAGAGAAGCTACTTATAATAGGTCACTCATCCATACATCAGTGGAACACACGCTCTCTGTCACTCACACACTATGGGTGAACAGCATGTCTTTGGACTGTGGGAAGAAACCAGAGCACCCAGAGGAAACCCACTCAGACAGAGGGGAGAACATGCAAGCTCCACACAGAGTGAATGGGGCTCAAACCCATGTCCTCCCAAACCACTCGGGTGCTGTGAGACAGCAGCATTACTCACTGTGCCACCATGCCACCTGTAACCATGAGTTTTGAAACTATGAAAATAACAGTACTGTTCTAGCTCAAATGAGGGCTGATAGTTCCCAAACTTTTTTTTTTTCTTTCCATTTTGGGATCTAGGATCAGATTTTTATACAAAGCACAATGATTTATACCATTGGCTGTAGTAGAGGGAACATTAACCTGACTGTTCCATCCCTGGCACAGGGGGGGCCATCACCTGAGAGTGAAGAGTGAGCTGACAGTGTGTCCCTCCATTTATTTATTTATTTTTTTTTTTTTTACCAGGAGCTCCATAGTGGCTGAACATGGCTTCACCCTGATAGTTTTGTGGTACAACAGGGAGTTTTTAGCCAACTCCTACAGTAGCACCTCCTACGGAGTGACTGGCGACTTTCACCCAGAGGTGTATTTCCTGCCTCTCCTCTGTGGTACCCTGGGCCGCGCACATACGAAGGTGCGGCCAAACCAGAAGCCCGCATGGGGGATGTTCCTCATAGCCATTTGCCAATGACAATCAAACACATGTAAATCATATCGATAACTTGTAATCATGTAGACTAAACTTCTGGGCTCCTCGGCATCACCTCACACCATCTATCTTATTATCACTCTTGCTTGAAACAGTGGCTGTATACTGGATACAGATGGAGCAGAACTAAAATATGTGATTGTAAACATGAATTTAAAAGGGTGTCATAGTCAGGTTTTTAATATATATTTTATTATAGCAAGATATTCATGTATGCTTCAAAAAGTAGGAGAGTGCTGGTAGTGCAGTGGTTAGAGTTGCTGTCTTGGGATCCAAATATTACAGGTTTGAGCCTCACCTCTAGCTATAGTACCTTTCAGCAAGGTACTTAACCTGAAATTGCTCCAGTAAAATTTCCCACCTCTATAAATGGGTAAATAATTGTGACCAGAACAGTGTAACTTGCTTTGGAGAAAAGTGTCAGCTAAATGAATAAATGTAAATCATGAAGTTCACAAAAATAAAATGTTAGGACATGACCTAGCTCTTCCTTGGCTTTCTAAAACATAGTGATACATCATCACTTCAGTATTTTCCAGAGAAAAATGAAGCATAAGATACCATAAATATGCATACAAATTTAGAAATTTCTGTTTAAGAAACTTTGCTGGTTGAAGATATTTTGTCTGATACAGGTACTTGAAGGTATTGTTTTTGCCATCGATAAAATGAGTGAGGATGCTTGCTTCCCGTTTGACATTATAAGGTCTCGAGTTCCCTTCCAGTGTATGCCAGTTATATAACTCCAGTGTGCTGCTGTGTGAACCTATAATTTTATAATTATTTCAAATTTCAAATTTTGTATTCAGTTAATTTTTTTTTGTATTATTTTTGCACAGTCCTCTTGCTAAAACTCTGGGCCCTAAATTATTTAAGCTTACAATCCAGCAGGATGACAAGCATGCATGAAACAAATTAAATCTGAAGCAAAGTCACACAGACAGAAAAATCTCACTAAAATTATGGGGCAAGAAGGAACAATGTGAATATGACCTGGCGCAAAGGAGACAGAATGATGTGTGAGCAAAATTATGAGTGATTATCCCTAAATGTAAAATAAATGGGTGGTGTATAAAGATGGTCATGCAGTCACTGGGTAAGAATAAGGGTAAGTCGCTGTGCCACGTTCTCTCTATGTCTCCATGGTCGTGTCCCTGCAGATGTGGAGGATGGCCTCGTGTTCAGAGATCTTTGGATCGGAGCACGTTGAGCAGGGGAGAAGCCACCACCCGCGCTATGGAGTTCGCTCGTACCTGCACCACTTCTACGAGGAGTGCGCCACCTCCATCTGGGAACGGGATGAAGATTTTCAGGTCAAGAGATCACCAAGCAGGTGCAGCTCTGTTCTCTGGAAGGTAGGAAGCCCTGCTGGTCTTGCAGAAAATTTTTGGGAAAGTACTCAAAATATGGAGGGTTAAGGGTTAAGAACGATCACTGTGTAAAAATAATAACTGCAAGGGATACAGGGCTATCGGTGCAAATTGATAACTGAACTCATTACTTTAACTGTCGTTATTTGTCCTGCCTGGCCTTTTAGTGCGTCTTCAACAGTTTACACATACTGGAAATTACTCTGTTAACTGCATTATTAAATCAGCATGATGAACACCGTAAACACACACACACACACACACACACACATCTTCAGAGCCGCTTGTCCCATATGGGGTCACGGGGAACCGGAGCCTACCCGGCAACACAGGGCGTAAGGCCAGAGGGGGAGGGGACACACCCAGGACGGGACGCCAGTCCGTCGCAAGGTACCCCAAGCGGGACTCGAACCCCAGACCTACCGGACAGCAGGACTGTGGTCCAACCCACTGCGCCACCGCACCCCCCATCACACCGTAAACATCTAGAGCAAAAATGTGGTAATACCCAAAGGAAGTTGGTATACAGTGGTCTTTCGCTCTGCTTCCTCAGGTCTTCTTAGCATGTGGAACCCTGGTCTTAACCTTAGGAGTGACCGTACTG
Organism: Scleropages formosus; assembly: GCF_900964775.1. NCBI lineage: Eukaryota > Metazoa > Chordata > Actinopteri > Osteoglossiformes > Osteoglossidae > Scleropages > Scleropages formosus. The sequence continues at coordinate 8,499,080 of NC_041823.1, forward strand.
ACCGTGGGCTATGCAATACCACCCAGAATTGAGACCTTCGGGGAGGAGGAGCTGCAGTTCGTGGACAGCCAGGCGGTGCGTTTCAACCGCGCGCTGGACACCTGCAAGCTGGCCGGAGGTGTGACCTTCTGCATCGGTGGGACCCTGGCGGCCGCTGGCCTTCTGCTCTTTGCATTTAGCGGTGGGGGGCATGACAAGGAGCAGAGGCTCCTCCAGAGGAGCTCCAAGGAGCAGCTGGCCGAGCGGTCGACCACGGGCAGTCCAGTGACCAGAGCGCCTGCCTTAAGGGAGGGCAAGGTCCCCGTCACTCTGTCCAAAGTGCGCAGCATTCAGCCCAAGTCTCGGTCCTGACGCCCACGTGTTCAGTGCTTCTCATGAAACACCAATAAATGCGATGGCCTAAAGGGGACTTAACGTTCCAGTCATTATGTGAATACAGTCATTCAACCAGCTTGTCTGTCTGTCTGTTTGTTATGTTTGATTGATTGCATTTTGGCAAGGTCATTCACGCCAGTTTGAAGGATGACGTCTGCAAGTGTGAGCGTTAAGGGGTCTGGTCTACAAGACTTACTCTGCTTACTTGTCTTATCATAACATTGCAACCGAATATATAATCTGCACCTGGGTATGGGCTGACAAAGCTGGAAAAATGACTGTACTTAACTTTGCTGTGCATCTATTGTAATATTTAGAAAATGTGTACATGAAATTTAGGAAGATTTTGAAACATTAAGTGTTTCAATAGGGGAACAAATGATGACATTCATTGTCATCCTGTCTACCAGCTTATTTACAAGGTGAGGTCAGTGGACATTAACTGGACTTAAGACAACATTACTGGTGCATAGAACTGTTAGATGTGTCAGAGGCACCACTTTCATTCAAGTACATTACTTTGCAGTGATTTCTGGAGAAATTTATATGGTGCAAAGGGGAGCGATTTGGAGAAAGACCAATTATCAGAACAGAATGGAGTGTATAATTAAGACAGGGATTGCTTATCACGAAACCAGCCATTAGTGACCTACCTTGCATATTTACTTATTTATTTTTATTTATTTAGCAGACGCTTTTCTCCAAAGCGACTTCCAATGAACTGTGTGTAGTGTTATGAACTCTAATATTCACAATAATGTTGCAATAACTGGTGTGCTACATCACTTTTCTTCATCATTTTCCATTATACTTTAAATCAGATTTTATATTAAAAACATTCATATAGCTCAGCACTTCTTAGCGAACTTCCAAGCAGTTTTGTATCATTAAACAATAACTACACCTGCAATTGTTTACTAAGTACAAATTCTTATGTAGCTGCAGTCTCATTAAGTCAAAGTATTATGAATAATAATTACATGTAATGGTCTAACACCTTATGTATGTGTTCATCTTTTGTATTTTTCTTCCAAATATAATATTGTATCTTTCACAGTTTTGTGTATGAATTATGTTCGTGTATGAATACATGCACTTTTTGAAATACATGGTGAAGTGAAACAAGCTAAGTGATAATATATGATGCCCTTTAAATGATATAAAGTTCAATAAAAGATTTATGTTGAACAACTTATAATTTGAAAAGGATATCTTATATAATGTCACGTTTTATATAATATAGGTAAATGTATATGTATATATGTACTAAAATATATTTTAGCTGGTTAACAATTCATTTTGCCAAGTAGTGAAAGACAAAGAATATTACCTATTAACACACTAAATATATCTAATTTGTTTTTTGTTTTAATGGTCTAAAACCGAGTTAATTTACTGAATATCGGGGTTCAAAAAATATCTGAACAACGCTTAACTTGGTAATTTCACACCTTCAGTATGAGTCAGCTTTTCTGTAACCATACATTTTGCAATAAGTCATATGCATGTCAATACAACAGAAAGGTACTTTTAAAAACTTGCTAGAGGATCCCAACTGTAAAAATGGATAAATAGTTGTAGGTATCTTAACTTTGTAAGTTGCTCTGTAGAAAAGCGTCCGCTAAATGAACGAATTGTAAATGTCTTAGCGGGTCGTACAGCATATCACAGATGTTCAACACAACAGTCAATAACTGAAAGCGATTTTCTCAACATTAAGTATGTTAATGGTATAGATGAGGAAAATTTAACAGACCAATACAGTTTCTCTAAAATACTTGCCAATGGTGTAAGAGTTGGCTTCTTGCAGCTCTTACTAAAAACACCAATAACTAGTATATACAACATTTATACAGCAAACAAGTGATGTGGAAATTAAACTCAACAGATTTTCTCCTTCCAGTGCCTCTTTAGGAGCAACACTGTTAAAAAGGTAATAGTATACCTATTCCACAAAGGAGCTATTAATCATGATTCAAGGTTTATCGGTCTTATTTTATTTAACGAATATAAATATATTAAATCACAGTTTGTTGAAGGGATATACATTTATTGCCAAAAGCTGGTTGTTTTAGTCCAACTTTAAGACTGGAGAATAATGAGACTTGAGGCCAATAGAATCTGAAGAGTTTAGCACATGGACATCGAGCTATAAAAAGGAAAAGGAAAATTAGAAATCGGTTCAGTTGGCAGTGGCTTTGAATAGGAGCTTGTTCAGACAAAATATCTTCATTTTCAGTAATTTGAAATTAGTTTTAAAATGTGTTTTAGTTAGCTGCATATATACACACTCTTTTAATTCAATTGCTTTACACATCAGGACAAAAACAATAATATTGTGGTTGTCACGCCCTCCACTTCCTCACAACAAGAAACACCTGCGGCTGATCACGAGATGCAGGGATAAAAGGGAGCTCGAAACGCAACAGGATGTGGAACCTTAGTTCTGCCTACCTGGCTCTCGTGCTAGCATCTGCTCTCTTGATCCTCCCCGTATCCCTCTTTCCTTGCCCCTTGTTCCCGATCCCTTCAACCCTCGTCTCCACGTCTCTTCGGAATCTCTTTGACCACAACCTGTCTCTCGGATTACGTCTCTGTACTCTCTCTGTTGCTACATCCACGCCTCGGTAACCCCTTGCCTGTTTTTCTGGATAACAAGTTTTGGATCCCCTTCAATAAAACACTCTGAGCACCGCTATTGGGTCTGGCATCTCATTTCCGTGTGGAAACCATGACAGTGGTCTTCACCAGCTTCTATAATCAGACAATCTAGCCTCACATAACACACAAAACATAACAGATCTCAATCTGTCATTATTTATTCAACCAAAAGTAGTCGATGCAGAAACCACGGGGGAAAAATGAAGCACATCCTTACTGCTTTCATAGAAATTAGGAAGGTAATTAGTAGCCTGGTGTTACTAAAGAAATACACTTGATCATCTGGTCATCAGGAAGTGTGACCACTATGCCATGAAGAAACGTAATCAGCGATGAACTTAGAGAAGCTACTGTTACAGTTCAAAAGTCTGGGAAGGGTTATAAGGCCATTTGAGCTCAATCATTCTGCAGAGGGAACGGTTATTCATGAATGGACAAAGTTAAAGAGCGCCGTGAATCTTCCCAGCAACGGGCGTCCCAGCAAATTTACCCCAAGGTCAGGTCATATAATGCTCAGTATGTTGACAGTACCATCAGAAGAAGACTGAATGACAATGGCTTTCATGGAAGGGCAGCTAGGAGAAAGCCACTTCTCTCCAAAAAGGACATGGCAGTGTGAATTAGGTTTGAGCGGTTACATTTGGGGGAAAAAACCCAAGACTTCTGGAACAATGATCAGGATAATGATCCCAAGCACACAAGTAAATGTACAGTTGAATGGCTGAAAATGAAACGGTGTTGGAACGGTTAAGTTGAAGTTCACACTTCAAACCCATTGAGATGCTGCCCATAAATGGATGAAGAGTAGACCAAATTTTTCCCAAAATGATGTGAGACTGATGAACACAAACAGAAAATGATTCAGTTCTACAAGCTACTGAATCATACGGTGTACTTAGTTTTTTCACATGACTGCTGCATGTTGATTTATTTTTTGTCAAACAATGGCATAGTGAAATATGTGTTGTTTGTCATCCGAGGTCACATTTACTGGATTCCTCATTTCAGGGCCTGGTAAGGACTGTTATTTATTTATTTATTTTGTTTAAATAAAGCTATTGCTATAGGCACACATTCTTACTTCTACTTTATTACTTTAGAACTCTATTCACTTTCATTTTTCCCTGAGTTTCAAAGAAGCTGATCATCATAAAGTAAACTGACAAAAATAAACTTGGAATTTGAAATGGAAATTCAAAACAGAACAGTAAACTTTCTTAGAACATTCTCTGCACATACTGTAATATATACTGAATTTAAGATATAGTGGGTTCAATTCAGAAAATAATTATTCTTTGTGCAAAAAATATATTTCTAGTCCTATGTTTCTATTAGAGTCCTATAATCTGTTTGGCCAGTAAGAATGTAAATTTCTTCTTCATTCTGTAGTAAATCTCTCCAGACTAAGCTATTCTTGTTTGATTTTTTTTAAAACCCATGTTTTCACTCTTCTTTTACACTGCAATTCTCGTTATTTAAAATGTCTAATAAAATGTTTGCTATGTATCTCAGCAACGTCTTTTTTTCTGTTCATTTCACTGAAATCCACTTTCGCTCCTATGTGCATTAATTGATTTCCAGAAGTTCATTCTTAGTTTTCCCCTGTCTCTCCTTCAGCATGCTGTGTTCCACCTTCACCTCCATCAGCATCTTCTAATGATCTGTCTTCCTCTTCATCCTCACTCCTCTCTTCTAGTCCATTCAGTTCAGCTTCTTCTTGGCTGCTGCCCCATATCACCTCCTGCTTCTCATCACTGAGAACATTATCAGAGTTGTCTTCCAAACCAGATCCATCTGCTGTCTCCTCTGTATTCTCCAACTTTCCATCCACTGAGGAAGAAGGTGCATCATCATCCTCTTCACTTTTCTCCTCATTTCCTTTGGCTTCAGGACTATCCTGAACTTTGATTCCATTGGCCACAGATAGAAGGTTACTTCTTCCTTCCTGGCTTATCTCTTCCTCTCCAACCTTGTCTCCCTCTGTGGTTTCCTCGAGTCCATCCTCCTCTGTCTGGTTCTGTGGTGAAAAAGCAAAGTATGGCGGTAAATGACAATCATCTTAGGCTGAATGCATTACTTTTTATTACGGTAAATACACTGTTCCTATTTTCTTCAAAATGCACTTCCCCTTTATGATGTTTCTAATTATTGAACTAAACTGTGTACCTCATCTTGCATTTGATGTGACAGTTCTTAAAAGTATGCAGACCATTTTTCCTTTGAATTATGGTTGAGCATTTTCATTTCATTTTTTTCCCAATACCATTTAGATTTATTTATTATTCTCTCCACAGTGACTTACAATGCTAAGCTTCCCATTCATACAACAGGGTGATATTTACTGGAGCACTTCAGGGTAAGTACCTTGCTCAAGGGTACTACAGCATGAGGTGGGATTCAAACCTCGGTCCTTCAAGTGGAGAGCAGCAACTCCAACTGCTATGTCACCTACTGCCTATAAAACTAATAGAATTGTACATTGTACCTTTAATGAAAGCCAGTATACGATGTTACACAACATTTCAAAAATCTGTATGTTTATATAACAATTTTTTTTTCCTCTGTGTATAAAGGATATAGAACAGAATGGGATATATTCTCCTGAACATCTAGGAACATCATGCTTCCAATTCCCACCTTCCCTCACACAGTCCAGTTCAAGGTGTCTGTACTTCACTTTGGGATCCAATCCCATTCGTGCACTGGGATGTGGAATTCCGATCACTGCCTTCATAACTACACTGACCTGTTCGATTGGTAATTGACCGTTCCAGCCCTCCTCCAGCTGCGTGTCACGATCAGCGCTGCTTTCATCGTCTCCCTGGCCTCCGTCCTCTGTGGAGGGGAGCAGGAATGCAAAGGGAAGCTGTCAGGCTGCGGCGGGACAACACTGACACGCTGTGGCGAGCACAAGGTGAGCAAGGCCTGTTTGCCGGCATCCTGCCGTTAAATAAAGGGCCCCCCGAAAAAACCAACATCCCACTTGGCATTTCAGAGAGCTGAGATCGTCCTTGGTGTAAGTCCCACCACAGTAAATCCCCCAAAGCCCAAGCTTAAGGACAAATCTACAACGGCAGATCCCAGTCTTGCCTGAAGTGCCCGCACGTTTTAATTCCGACTCATCCGACAGAATGTAAATAACGGAATGTGCATTCCGCTAAACAGATGGCAAATAATCCCAGGAGCGCAGCACGGGCCACGTCAGCTCTCGCCTCGTCACTTGGCATCATAATAGGATTATATAGACGTATTCATACGTGTATCAGCAAAAGCACTTATTTTTTGCATATGTCCCAGTACGATAAAATGTGCTTGACATTTGTAAAGGAAGGCGTGAGTTCAGAAGCTACCCATCTTATTCCCTAAGGTGGAGACATATGTGACATATGTATAGTGGGGTCTTTAGTCAACACTTTATTGCTATCAGTGTGCACATTATTTTACTTCAGATCTAGTCAAATTCCAATACTTTTACATTGAGAAAATATCTTTATGAAGGGAATGAAGTGTTTGTGCATTTAGGCTTATAATTAAAATAAAAAAAAAATATATACATTTAAAAAAAATATGGTATGTTGTTGCAGGAGCTATAAGAGCATAAATCTCTGCTGGTACTTGTGTGACAAAAATGGATTAACCAACTATGGAAATAATGATGAGCAAACAGAGCAGGTCTTGTCAGACACATTTTTATGATGCTGGGCAGATTTATGCCTGAATATGTTCCATAAGCAGTTCATGAGCGATGCATGAAATTGCAGAGGAATAAAGTGGAGTATTTGATGTGACATCAGCACCTCTGATCTCTGAACTCAGAGACTGACGTTTTTTTTGTGAAATTTCGCACCAGAGGCCGTTTAAGACATTGAACTGGCTGAACTGCAGTACAAGGAGGAGACAACAAAGAAATCACCCCAATATAAAAGTATGTGGATGCATTTTAGGGGTTTTTAAAAGTATGGTTTTGTCTTTTTTCTTTCATCTGTTACAGTCAGTGTTTTTTTCACTACACCTCTTTTGCAAAACATTCTGTTGCTCTGCACATTTGAAGCATTCATGAGCTTATTGGAAAAAGAAAATAATAATAAAAACAATAAAAACCACACATTAATTGGAAAGGTACACTAATATAAATCTGCATTGTTGTCAGAAGTAAGCAACAAGGCATACAATACTATTTAATATTTCTCCAATACTTATTAAAACAATTCATATTAGGAGCCTGGCAAGCAGCAAATTGGTCCAATAAATTGATGGGAAACAGTAAAAGTGTCCATTTTATTTCTAAGTTGCTCGTTCCCAGCTCTAACAGGAATAGCAGTTACGCTCTGATAAACAAGAAAATTGCATTAATGTTTTAAATACTTAATGACTCATAAATTCAAATAAGAGCTGAGAAATCAATGCAGTTTAAATTACAGAAATTAATGTACTTCACATAAGTTCTTTTCCTCTAATGTCAACTCCAAGAAATATTGCTACACAGATTATAACATTTTACTAAGGCACTTAATGCATTTCAAATGCAAAACTGATTGAAGTTTTGCAGCAAAGATGAGATGCATGGGCAATAATGGGCTCCTCTGAATATTTTATGGAAATTGGTCGCATTTATTAACTGTAGTCGAAAGCACTGACAGTAAGCAAGAAAGTTAATGTGACTATAAACATGTTTAATGTGATTTAGCATGGAGCCCTGCCTTAATTTGATTTTAAATCAAACTGAATACAAATTTTAAAAATCTTGCCTTCATTAAATCCAACAGATAATAGTGGCCATTGAAGATGACTGGTGACTTTGAGTCTGCTTCTCTGAAGCACAGTTTTCAAAGACAGTGACTGTTTGCATTGTACTGTAAGAGCATCGCCCATTTACATACCAAAGTCATTATCTGTTCAGCTAGACATTCAATATATATTTGGAGTCTGCTGCCAGGGGAAATTGCAGATACCATATCTGCCCCTGATATGAAATGCATGGTTAAATGACTTTTAATAATGCTGCACTTTCAGCAGTGTGATATAATAGTGCATATAGTCACATTTTATGTCAAAGCATCAACCTGTAAAAGCATTATTTGCACATTTAAATTCAAGCTTGTCACAATCATAGAGAAATCACATATAGTCACAGCTGTCATCTGAGTACTCGGAATGATATTATTTAAAACAGAATACACAAATATGTAAATAAGTAAATAAAAAAATAAATAAATAAAGAAATAAATAAATAACTAAATTAATCCAAACAATCAATTTCTGTGCACAAAATGGTCTTGAAAAAAAGTATGCATTTTTGAAAGAAACTGGAATGGAATCCAGTTCTAGTTGTACACCACCAATAAAATGATTTCAAACCCTTAGCAAATGCAAAGGACTTAAAATCTCTCATTCAATGCCTCTCAGTAAGTTAATTTTCAGATACCATAACCCACTTTGCACACTGATGCTTGGAAAAACCTTTCAGTTACTGTTAGAGGAGTTTGGTGTATACCAGCTTTTTACTCACTAACTATCAATACCCACCATTTCTAGGCAGGGTAACAGGGGTCTGAAGCCTATCCTGGAAGCACAGGGCACTAGGCTAGGCTGGGTAAACCTTGGATGGAATTCCAGCCCATTGCAATTTACCAGATTTTAGTTAATAAAAATCTGCTTGGCAAAGATGAAGGCAAAAAGGAAATTATTAGGGTAAACAGTAATTAAACACATGTGACATCACTGCTATGCATGGCAGTGAAATGGCGAACAGTTATACCCTACAGCAAATCCTCTGGCTGTTTCACTTTAGATTAAGCAATGCATAGCTGAAGTAAAACATACTAGGCTGTTACACTATATATCCTGGTCTCTGCCATCAACCCTCTCTAGCTGATGTAGAATGCCGCTGAACGAGTTGTGTGACCTGCCAAAGGGTTCATATGTATCTCCACTCCTCGTGTCTTGCCTCTGGTTTCCTGTACCTGCCCGCATAAAGTTTAAGTCTTTGGTCATGGCCTACAAGACCACCAATGGAACTGCTCCCCAATACCTTTTCATCACTTACAACACTCCAGCCAGACTGCTGCACTCCTCTACCTCTGCCTGCTTGGTGGTCCCAGGCATATGAGGTCCAAAATCAGAAGCACAACGGTTTTTCGTTCTGGCTCGAATGTGGTGGAACGACCTTCCTTTTTCACTCGGAGCTGCTGAATCTCTCTCAACAATAAAGAAGGGTCTCAAAGCTCACCTCTTTCGGACTCACTTCTCCTCTGATCTCCTTAGAGCTCGATAAATGCATAGTTCTCAGTTTGTTTGTTTAAAAAAAACCCGGAATTAAGCTACTTGCATAACTATACTGGTTTATACAGTGGAACGTGACAAATTGACTATACTCAAGGATCACGTGCTTGCATCCAGATTTCTCTGTGTGTTGGTTTAATGCACTACTGTATTGCTTTCTAAGATGTATGTCACTTCGGAGAAAAGCATCTCCTAAACGAATAAATTAATAAACGTAAATGTATGTTGAGGTGGTGGTTCCAGAAGAATGAATTGTAGTTACACAATGTGGGTAGCAATAATTTGTATTTATATGAAGGAGCTCTATTTTGACCTTACAATGTCTTTTGTCAAAGAGCCCGCTGTAGCTATAGGTCTATTTTGTGTTCAAAGCTTTTAGAACAGAGTAAAAATGTACCTGGTACTGAATATGTGAAAGAACAAGAACTTTAGCCAAAGCATGGTGAATCAACTTCTGTGCAGCTAGCTTCTTATTGTGGTCCTGATGTAATCCCACACAAGCCCTGTTTCGTGATCATACAAGCATTATGCATTTAGAAAGCGCACAGAAAATCCTAAATACACAAGTCTTAAACATGAAATTTACAATGTTTTCAAGCAGGATTCTTTTTTTTTTTAAACAACAGATCATGTTCATTGTATTTTGCTCTTTGTTCGGCCACTGCCTTGATAACCTCTCTTCCTGCCCTCTTAACACCTTGATTTTACCTTGATTTTACCTCCGCTTCAGTCATCACTTCAGGCAACTTTTCACATCTGCTGAGAGGCTTCTTTACTTATCACTATTAAGCACACTCACTGGAAGATTACCATTCCTTTCTTAATCCCATAAGCTCCCTTCAAAGGGTCACAAAGCCCTTTGCTTTTGAAATACAGAACAAATGGAACGTAGTGTCATGTTGTCTCGATGCTCATTTTAACAAGACATGAAAAAGCACATTTCAATTTCTCATGCAAATCCCCTCTTATGAGCACAGATCGAACGCTAAGGACGATACGCCCATGTTTATGTTCTCAGTTGTTTACGCTTTAAATTACGACCACTGGGCAGATCACATGTGAAAAGAGAGGGCACAACTGGAGTTTGCTTTATGTTCAGAAGCAGGCTTCTACCTGAGAGCTGATACCTGCTGTAAATACATTAAATGGAAATGATTAGACTTTGAAGGACGGTCATATGTACGTTGCAGGACAAGGCGTGTCGTTCAAGGTTACAGTTTTTACAACTCGAATCCATACTCATAATTGATTTCTCCGTTTTAAATTTCACTCTGTAGAATCCAGATTTATGGATATGGTGCTTTTATATTATATGTGCTTTTTTTTTTTTTTTGCATTCTTAAACGTAGTGGAGCATTTAATGTTTTTCTTCTGGCTGACCTGACTTGTATGCTCATGCTGGTTCTCAATGAAATTATTTTATTGACAACATTATTGCTGATTTTAGCTGAGACCTTTAATACAATGTTAGTTTTCAAGCAGTGTACATCTTAGCAATGATTCATTTAAACCCTATTTTTTTAACTCTATTAAATCATGGTATGTTATATGATGACGAATATCATGGCAGGAGGTAGGACTTGAACCAGAAACCTTCAGATTACAACACAGCTATCTTAAGTAGGACACTGCCTGCTGCTCTTTGATAACAAATAATACTTAATAATCTCTATTGACTGCAGCCCAGCCACTTAAAACAATAAAATAAATATTTTTCTAGTCATTTTCTGCTGTTTCTCTTTAAAACAAACAAAAAAAGGAATAAGTCAGTTTAAAATAACTTAACCCTAATTTATCAAAACTCTTCTGGAAAGAGTTTGTTCTCATATCTTGCTTGGGATGTGAACTGAGGGATTCAGCTCTAACCACTACGCCACCTGCTGCCTGCCTCCCCCAACCCAGCTGTCCGGGAAGCATACAGTAGATCAGTTTTAACTCGTGACAGGATCTCTAAATGTCAGTTCATTCTGTACTCCTCCCATTTTAAAAGCGGGAGCTTGTATGCGTGTTTGTGACGAGAGCTTGTTGAGAGCTGTTTGACGATTTCAATTTATTTTTCCTGCTCTTGGTCAAGCACGTCACCCTAGATAAGAGCAGTCTGGAAGTGGATGAAATGCAAATGTGGTGTTAATTGAGAGACAAGCTAAACTTGAGGATGATGGAGTTTACCCTAAATGCAATACTGCATACCAACAATTTACATGGGTAAAACCACTTACATGAGTAAAGTGTTAAAATTTCACTAGCATGTACTGCATCTGCTCCAACACCCTAATGAATCTTACTAATAGGTAAAAACTAATATTTAAATAAACACAGAACACAAAAGTCCTTAAAATGTTCCAAGAATTCCAATTAATTCTCTGAAATGATATTTCTAAAATGTGAAACTGAAAAAAAAGTATAGCTTTTTATTGGAATATAAAGCGGCGGCTTATTTTCACACAGCAGCTGTCAGGATTTCTGTTGATAAATACTTTCTAATGGACATTGAATTGATTTTATAAATTTTCATTCAATATAATTTTTGCATGATGTCTAAAACAACACAACGAGAGCTCAAATGTGTACTGTTTATATTATAATAGCAAATTGAGAAAATATTCCATATTTCTCCAATATAACATAGAGAATTTGGATCTACCTTGGTGGCTGTGCTCTCGCCCAAGGACACAATCAACTGTCGTCCTTGGGTGTAATGAAAGGATGCTTTTTATGACTGGCTGTTACAACCTTTCAAAACGGGCAAAGCATATGTTTCCACTGCATTTATGAAAATTGACTAAATGTTAAAAAGAGCACTTAACTGAAGTATAACACATTTAATGGTATATGAAGTATAACAAACGTAACATGTATAACATTTATAGCATATGAAGATTAACATTATTATTATTATAAGCAAGCAGAATTACTACTACTACTACCACTACTACTACTACTACTACTACTACTAATAATAATAATAATACACACACACACACATTATCAGAACCGCTTGTCCCTTACAGGGTCACGGGGAACCGGAGCCTACCCGGCAACACAGGGCGTAAGGCCGGAGGGGGGGGAGGGGACACACCCAGGACGGGACGCCAGTCCGTCGCAAGGTACCCCAAGCGGGACTTGAACCCCAGACCCACTGGACAGCAGGACTGCGGTCCAACCCACTGCGCCACCGCACCCCCTATAATAATAATAATAATAATAATAATAATAATAATAATAATAATAATAATAATAATAATAATAATAATAATTTAGCAATTCCTTATATAAGACAAGAGGCATACCTAAACAACAGTGAGACAGAGACTGTCTGGTCTGTCGTACCAGGTTTGCACCATACTCTGTCACTAAATTACACACCCCGGCATTGTGTTGGATTGTGGAAAATTTAAATGGCAGTCAGAGCCTCTGTTTTTTTTAAGGGAATAATTTTCTTCTTTCACAGATACTAATTGCACTTGGGAATGCGAGTCAAAAAATAAGGAAGGAAGAAAAAGTGATTGAATCAAACGCTGCAGAATTTCTCTGTCTTGTGGAAAACACTGTTGAGAAACACTTTTAAAAAAATGACAACAACTGCCGGGCATCCTTTGTCTAGTGCAATGTTTTGCTTATTTTTGTTTTTTACTTTTTCGGCCTGTGTGACGTGATTAGCCTGTCGTCAGAAGCAGTGAAATGGGTCTTCTCAAGAACACTCAATGGACCGGGCCTTTACTGAGTGGGACACTGAAACCTCCCACTACTTACAGGTGTTATATTTGCAAGCATCATTGGCTTTGATGCTGTATGTAAGCACTCTATCTTATTCGACAGCTATTCTAAAACAAAACAAAAAAAAACAACTTCAAAATTCACTGGATGCCTAATTCATTTTGTTCACAAAACAAACTCATGATTGGCTGTAGAAGAACAATATCTTAACTTCCCAATCCTGAACAAGTGTCATTTAGAAAAGGAAAAATGAACATTGTGAACATTACACCGAACGTTAAGTATTTATAATTTATCTTACAATTATCACAGGATAACAGGTACACAGGACCAAGCAACCAAAGAAAGGATGAAACACCAGACCTCAGTTGAACAAAACTGATGCCAATCACAACTTTCTAATCCTCTAAAGTCCTTTTCTTCTAAACTGGAAATCATTTTGAGAAAGAGCCTAGTTACCTGAATACCTGAGAAGTCTAAATAACAGCAACAGGAAGGACAGTTTGGCTAAATCTGCCCTGAGCACTCAATCAAAGCACCTCATTCATTAACATACAGTTATCCTTCACTTGTAGAGCTGCTATCATGCTGTTCTTCTCAAATCACTTCTGCAGCTCTTATTTTTACATAGATACAAAACTAAATATCGCCACAGCCACATGTTATTGCTTACATGGTTCTTTTTTGTGCAAAGGGGAATGGCATATGTAACACCATATAGGCAATAAATTATTAACAAATTTGAATATTGCCAAGATGCTGGACGGAGATGCTGCACGTCTCTTATTATCTGGGGAATTTAGGACCCTTCCATCAGCCACCTGGGTGGCAATTGAACCTTTTGCATTTTAATGGACTATTTAGTGAATATTGCAATTGCCGTGCCTTACACCCATTCCATTCTGCAAGCATTACAATGGAAAGTTGTAAAGCTAGATCAAATTTGCCATCTACTTTTAGGGTTTCTTTTCAAAAGATGTCTAAATTGCCCATGCAGTGATATAGGAGTAAAAGATGATGTAATGGTTTTATACAATGGGTAGTGCCTCAAAGCAGGAGCTGTTCTTGGACTGCTACTACCATCTTGTGGCCTACGAAAAAATATTTTTTAAGATTTCAGGAATTACGTCATTCGTTTGTTGAATGAACCCTGAATATGTGGAACACAGCAAAGGAGCTGCAAAATCGATGCCCTCGAACCAACAAAGACTGAGTGCTGAGCACTCGCTGTTCTCAGATGTGACAGCATGACGGTATTTATGTGACACTTTTGTTTGTACCATCATTTGCATGTTGGATGGGACCCCTCCAACAGGAGGTGATGGGATCCTTGAGCAGATCTCAAAGCTGAGGCTTCAAATTGCAGATCATCAGGATGTCCGAGCAAACGTTTTCAACCATATTAATATAAAAGCCTTAGTTTCCAATGAAAGCATAATGCACAAAAGAGCCCAAATCCAAGGATATCATCGTATACTGAATTTACCATGTAAAAGTAAAATAAACAGAAACAAGTACAAAACTGTCGGTAATAAGATTAAGAGCTGCCAAACATAATATTAATCGAATAAATTAATTACAGTTCGGAACAATTCCGATGTGCTCAACGACTGTGAAAATGAATATAAATTTTTTTACACGGTTGTAAATGTCTAGTTGTGTGGCTTACTGGTTTGACAATGACATCACTGTATTCTTCAAAGGAAGAGTCTTTGTATCTCTGTTGTCTCATTTTATTTATCAGCAGCCGATTTCCCATGCATCCACAGTAAACTAACTTACATTTTCCATCAACACAGAATTAGCTCCTTAGTTTCCAAAAATGTCACTTGCTTAATTTGTCAAAAAGTCCTATACTTTCTGATTAGCAGACAGAGAAAGATTTGTACACGATGCAAGCAGAAGAGCTTTTATGTACTCAGTAGTGAAATCTTCATGTACTACGCTCGATTTTTCCATGAGAAACAACATGCTCGTATGCAGCTGTATGACGAGTTCTTCGTTTGGTCACTACATTAATGCTTTCTTCATGCCACTGTCATTGTTTTCAGTGTGATTCAGGAATAAATGTATAGTCAAAAATTAGAAAGTTTGACATCAAGTGTGCAACCTTGTTCCAAAACTTCTAATTCAGGCAATAATACCGTTGTACATAATAAAACAAAGTACCTGCTGTAGAAGTATACTGACAGCGTGAAGAGAAAAAATGCCTTTGTACCGAATAATAAATCTGTTGTATAAAAACGGGACGGTGATTTCACATGGCATTGCAGTGGTGTCTCATTGTGCAGATTCCCATTAAATAAGGCATGAAAGTACTCAAATTCATATTTATACACTGAAGACTACCACCTCCAGCTTGTACTCCCACGAGGAAGAGTGCCATCTGGATGATGGTGGATTTGCTTGCTTTGACGATCATTTGTGTTCCTCACAAAATAGAGTGAAACACTTCACGTAAACTGCGGACAACGGCGTATGGAACAAAATTAGAGACGTCTAAAATATGGGGTTCCGCATGCTGATTGCCGACTAATAGTTTCATTAACCGAGGGACCGCTAGTGGTCTTCGGGGACTGCTAGGGCTGCTCTGCGCTATTCATACATCTGCTTTGGAGAACTCTGTCGGGAAATGAAAGATGAGATCCCACAGGGCCTGAGAAGACAGAGCCGTTCTTACCGACGTCCTGTGCCCCGAACGACATGGTCAGGCCACTCTTCTTTGGTCTCAGCATCATCAGCTGCTCCTCAGACCGGGCCTCCTTGCTCCCTTGGGTGGTCGGAGACGCCTTGGAGACGTTGCATCCTGCCATCGATTTACTCTGATGCCTACCCTTCCATGGAATACAAAGAAATCTTGTGAGTAAAAGCGTATTGTCTCAAAATAATATGGAATCACCTGATAATTTAAGTTTACGATTCAGACAGTGAAGGTCTCTGTATGTCGAAACCACTGGTGACTAAATAAACAAAATATTTTGAGTTTAAGCTGTTCAAATTTAAAGTGTTGTTTTCAATAAGGTGCTTCTTGAGTGACGCATCCCTTTTCCTGATCATTTCAGTCATCAGTTTTTATTCCTGTTCCTATTATTATTGATTCAAGAATGTGATAATATGCAGTACGTGTTATAACAGATACAACTATAATTAAAAGACAAGACGAATGCAAAGTCTCCACTGAGTATCTGCTTTAATCTCTAAGTTTTTAAGGCTAGACTTTACTTAGTTTTATAAATTTATCTTATATCTTAGACTTTTAGTGTTAAATACTTACTGTGTCATTCTGTTTTTTGATTCCATAAATAGGAGGTAGTGAGGCTTTAGATCTAGGAAGTAATTTTAACAGTTTATTATTTATAAATCTTCTCAATAATGTTGGCATCTTATCTTGATAAATGATGATAATTATATCAAAGTATTTAGAATTAACAACATTTATTATCATATTCCTTTAGTGCTCATGCAGTATTAAAATAGTTATTAAAAGTGATTCATTCTGAACTGTCACATAAACTTGTAAAGTTTTACATGACTCTTACCCAATAAATCTTCTCATTGCTGGTTTGGCAAAAATCAGATCGCTGTAAGGAAGTTTTTTGAACTTCTCACGGCCAACAGCTACATAGAACTGTCCATTCTCTAGTTCCTTTCCATCACTGATGAGGGTTCCATTAAAAGTGTAGAGGCTGCCAAAAGGGGGAATTTTTATTTCAAGGTGAGTATATAATGTATTTAAATGTATAATTCAACTACATTTGTATCAATAAAAGGTAGAATAAAGACAACTGATTTTTCTGTAAGGGTGCATAATTAAAAGATGAGTTGAACACTATTATAAATTAATTGTAGACATTTAATTTAAAACTATTCAAACAGATAGATAGATAGATAGATAGATAGATAGATAGATAGATAGATAGATAGATAGATAGATAGACAGAACTGTTTTGTTTGTACTTACCCTTTGTTACCCTTATAATAAAAACAGTCTAAATTTTAGAGTCTTAAGTATTGCTTCAAAGCACAATTATTACAGCATCAAAAGTAAAATTAAAAAATCTTTATAAAATAACAGTGAAGTCACGTACAATACAGAAAGTATTTCAACCAGACTGAGAGAGCAGCTGTCTTGCAGTTTTCTAAAATTTCTGCTAAAGGTTTGCATCATGCGGAAAACAACCTCAAGGAGAAGAGTTCAAATCTGACTTGTACTGCACATGGGATGCTGAGCAATATCAAAAACAAAATAAAATAAAATAAAATAAAATCCTTCTTCATCCTCTGTGCTAAGAGAAAGTTTAGACTGGACAATGGATCACATTAAAATCTGAAATAAGGGTTTGGTCTAATATTCTAAGCATGGATGTCCACTGCTCTTTATGATCTTATTTCAAGCTATGAAGCGGTCACCTGTGTACCCCCCCGAGGACCCGCAGACTCATCTTCTCCGTGATCATCTCCAGCACGCGCTCAAACTGACCCAGCGTGCGCTGGGGTATGAGGAGCCGGACGGCCGGGTTCAGGACGTCTCCATTGGCTACGACACTGCAGTGGGAATGAGAAGAGCAACGGGATGTCATCAGAGCCGTGCTGCGAACCAGACCACTGTTTGGAGGCACAGAGCCCACAACGTGCTGGTGGACTTACAAAATCAGACAGGGCTCTTTTATGGGCTTCAGGAACCTTGCTGATGCAATTACTCGACCGTGGGGCACCCGTTTCACCTGAGAGGAACACGAGAAAGGAACCTTTTAGAAGGCACCATTTACTTTTCAAATTTCCCAAATCCCTGCAGATTTCTTAAACACTTTGGAATTCGATAAATGCATCGGAAATGTAATACAATTTACACGTTGAATTACACTTCGTAAATGCAGATCATCGTATTTGTTCATTGTAACCACAAGTCATTATTTTCACTGGAAAAAGAAAGTACAAGACGGGCAAATAAATAGGTACACCCAAGTGGCACCCTACAGGTTAAAAACATCTTAAATAACTTTTTGTCTGACATAATGTAACAGGAGATATGCACACCCCTCAGGTACAATTACAAGCTACACGTCCATCAGTTGCCATACAAGTAAATGCTTACTCTCCAGTTGCTTAGTGTTAAGCACTTTGCTTTTCTTTAATTATCAGCAGTTAATTACTAGGATTCTGGAGACACGACTCAAGTGGTCTCCAAAAATTGACATCGACACTTAACGACATCACCAGGCAGCTCAAGACAGTATGTCCAGATATCACAATAAAATTCATCAAACAACCACTTGGTTAATAGTTAATAACTATAATCTAACTATATGATAACCAAACAACGTGCGTCCATATTTTATCATTCCTGGTGTTAAAACTAACTATAATTCAGAACACCTATTAAAACTTCTCTGTGATGCATTGGTGTCTCGTCCAACGTATAAACTAGCCTGGTGCCCTGTGCTTCCAGGATAGGCTCTTGACAGCAGCAAAAAACTCGGGAGAATCTGCTGTAGATAATGAATGAATGAATGAATGAATGAATGAATGAAATGCACATTTGAAAAATATATATATTAAAAATGAGTATTTCACATTTGAGTTTCTCAAACAAACAAGCAAAAATGTTGTTTCCTGGAACCACTCATGTCAAAATGTGTACTGACTCCTACGCTATAGCTCACGTGTAATTTTATAAATGTCTATGAAGTCTTAAGTCTTAAAGCTCCAAGAGGCTCGTTGCCCTTCTGTTTATGACCTTGCTGGTCTATGTTTTCTTTTTTTTTGGAGCTAAGGCTGGCAGGCTGGCACTGGCTCTTCTCAAGCGCTGGAAGGTAAGCAGGCTTCGTCTCCTGTTTCAAAGGACCCGTCACTGCTTAGCAACGGGCAGACACACTCACACAGAGCCAAAAAAAGAGGCACCGGGGGTTAGAGTGGAGGTGCTGTGTGTTTTTTAGCCAGCGACACTTGGGGGGCCTCGCAAATTGAAACAATCAGAGGGAGCGAAAGTGTGCCAAGGTGGGGGGAAGGGGATGGGGATGAGGCCCCCGCTAATGGACCGCCTGTTAAAGCCTGTTACAGCCGGCAATGTTTACAGTTGTGCCAATTACCTGGGAAACTGCAGCTTACCCCCTACCCAACACACACTCATAATAAGTTTTGGGCCATAATGAGGAAAGCACCCAGCGCTTCATATTTTTGACTCAGCAAGACTTCAGAAAAATGAATCCCCTTGAAGAGTAAGAGGTCATTTTAGTGTTCGTTCCCATCATACAAGAAATGCTGGAAAGTAAATACCTGCCACTATGGTCCTGACCACGGGAAACACAGGAAACACATGGATGGCAGCTGAGATGAGACCCAGTGGGGCCATTAAGCGTAACGTGTGTGTGTGTGTGTGTGTGTGTATGTGCGTGTGTGTGTGAGAGAGACCCGGCCTATGACCATGAAATCAATTATTAACTCTTAGGACAGTATCGCAAAGTGATACTTCACAGATGGAGACAATGGAATATCATGTGGGACTTAGCTCCAAAGTGTCATAGGAGACGTTTTGTAAGTGAGGTACTTATTGGCCATTATTTTCCATTGTGGATATTTGTCCTTAATCCAAGGGGCCTGAAATTCTGAATTTACTATTATTATTATTATTATTATTATTATTATCATCATCATCAGGTGTTTTTTTAGAACTCATTCCTTAGTGGGTGTTATTAATTTCATACTATGCTGTAGAATACTAGTGAGCTGGAAATGTATTGACAATGAAATTATATGCTATTCATTAGAAATCCACAATTTACAGTCCACTGTAATGGGCCACTTAATATGATATATGATATAACAAACAACTTTTCAACTGAACTGCTGATAACCTCTGCAAGTCAATAATATGGACCTACTTCAGATTTATGATTTTATACTGAATGTTTGCTGCTATGTATGTAGCTGACGGTAACTGTGGAGTGACATGATTTGCCTTCCATACGAAACGGTTGATTTCTTGTATCATTTCTTACGAACTTTTGTGTTTCTGCTTATGACGCTGTCACTGAAACGCACCTAGTTTCTCAGCGAGAAAAATTAAATGCTTAACGCGTTTCGCTCAGAATTAATCACCGGCCTCCAGGCGCATCCGTCCTCCTCGCTTGGTGCTTCATCTGCGGTCTATGCTCTCGTTTCATCCGATCTTCCGTCCTTCTTCATTAGTCCGATTAAACGTTATTCCACTTAATTAGAGCTACTTTATGAGGAAAGGCACAGATTCAGGCGCAACACGTGGGGTCCATTAGGGACACCGGGGACATGATGCAGCAAACCCACCACACATGTCCTCATCGAGTGCAGGGGACTTAATGACCTCCGACGGAGGAAGCACCGGATTCTTGGAAGCAAAATCTCGACTTTGACTTAATTTCTCTGCTCTGCTTTGCAAACCAGGCCCAACCGTTTCATTTATTAATTCAGTTTGCTCCTGGCAAAATGTGTTCTCCTTCCCTAAATGAGTTAGTACTGAGTACTGTATTTGGATTATAATTTTTCCATGCTTTGCCCATTCCAAATTTTAATGATCTCAATGAGTACTAAGCGATCACTTAGAGGACTGTATTTCATACCGAAAAGCCTCAGCATCCAAAACGTATCAGACATTTATTACTATAGTGAACGAGGTCTGTCACATTAGGCTTTATTGAGGAGAAATGTGATTGAGTTTAAGGATATTCTTACGAAATGACCGCAGTGTTTACAGTAGTTTTACCATTTTGCCATTACTATACATTGTGCTGTACAGCAGAAGCTGGGGCTCAGCTGTGTTGTATGATGTAACAGTGGGAAAGATGGAAAAGCATTCGTAAATATTAGAGGCTTACCTGTCCTGAAGTATTCTGATGGAGGCCTTTCTTTTTGGATCCAATCTGGGAATAACTGGAAATTTGAAACAAATAAAAAAAAAATAAATAAATATGTAAAAAAGTTTATTTGTTTGTTCTGGAAATTTGAAATAAATGAAAAAAAAAATGTTTAAAAAAAATTTATTTGCTTGTTCACTTTTTATGTAATAATTCTAGTGGTTATTCTGAAAGAAAGAAGAAAAAACTTTGTAAGTGTTCAATGAACCTGTGTTATATATACAAACTGAGAAAGTGTGCGAACTATAAAGCTCCTTACCTGTAAATCTCTCTATATTTGGCCAAAGACACGTGTAGGGAGACTGTACTGTAACCAAGTGCAGCCACGTACATCACTAAAATATTGTTTAAAAAAAATTCTAAAGTACTGCAATAATGGATATGGTTACAGTCACAATTTCAGCCAAATGTTAAGAACCAACCTTTGCCATCATATGTATGTATGGAGAATGCAAAAAAATATCAGGGCCGCAGCAGCCACAGTCATAACAGGTGGTATTAATAGTATTTTTATTCAACATATTTGATTTTTATTAACTTTTGTGGATATGTAGCATGGTGGCACAGCAAGTAGCACTGTGCTCTCACAGCGCCTGGGTGGTGTAAGAGGATGTGGGTTTGATCCCGGTCTGTGTGGAGTTTGCATGTTCTCCCCGTGTCTGCGTGGGTTTCTTCCGGGGGGCTCTGGTTTCCCCCTGCAGTCTGAAGACATGCTGTTCAGGTTCACCCATAGTGTGTGAGTGACACAGAGAGAGTGTGTTCACTGATATGTCTGGATGAGTGATGCAAGTCACCTTGGTGAATAAGGTGTGTGGGCTGATAATGCTACATAGTATCCATTGGAAGTTGCTTTGGAAGAAAGCATTTGCTAAATAAATAAATGTTAATATCCTAACAGGATTGCCTTGTGACAATTTTGGCTAAATTTTAAAGAGAAACGGTTTTGTTTACTAGTCAACAGCAATTTTTTGCACCATTCATCGTGTAAAAATGGCGTGTATTACATATACAGTTAATGAGGGACCTCGCCTCATTTTAGGATAGGCTCCGAACCACCGCGACCCTGCCCCGGATATGCACTAATTGATGCTGAACGGATGAAGGGATGCCGTCGAAGAATTCATTCTTAGACGTGCTCAGTCATCCCTCCCTGATGCTCAGTCCTCACTTACTCGAGCTTCTTGAACCTCTCCCGTCCTGCGGCCACGTATCGCTCCCCGCTGCGGATGTGCTCCATGGAGGAGACCCGATGTCCTCCTCCGGGGGTGTAGATGTTCCTCACGGCCCCGAAAGGAGCCTGAACTCCCCCCGTGACCTCCTTCAGAAACGTCTCGAAACTGGAGACCCTCTTCTCGTTGATCACCAGGCGCCGGCCTTCGTAAAACGGGTCTCCGTTCCGATATACGAAGATGTTCTTCACCACGGGCTGAGCCAGGAAGCTGGGCTTCCCCGGGTCCATGGTGCACCTTAATAAAATAAAATAAAATAAAATAAAATAAAATAAACGCACCAGGACCCCGCTGATTAGGAAATATCGGAGAAAAGGGAAAGCCGGCCGCGCGAAACAGCTCTTGAAATAGTCTTCATTTTAAAATGTTTAATTCCAGCAAATAAGACAGACTTTCCCAGCAGCAACTGCTCACATCATGCGAGAAGAGCGCGCGCACCGGAGTCCATAGCCTCCGTGTTCCTAAGTGGCGCGAGTCGTAGCAACACAACAGCGCCACGCGGGAACGTCCCCAGCAGAGTAGACTGCGCTGATCCGGACCTTCCACACTACCCGATCTCTAGACCTTCCACACTCCCCCCATCTGAGATCTCCAGACCCTCCACATTCCCCCATCTCCAGACCTTCCACACTCCCTGATCTCCACAGACCTTCTTCTTCCGATCTCCAGACCTTCCCCGACAGCAAAAATCCGGTCTTCAGAACTCACTTCAATCACTGTCTGAGGTCCTGGACTGGAGAAGATGCTGGAGATATTCCTACAGCTGGTGACAGGTTCTACACCTCTATCCAGACCCCATCCGCACTCTGCTAGTATCATGGGAAAGTTCACCGCATCCTTCAGTGGTTTCTACAGGAACATCAACTCAAGCAGCCCTCAACCCCCTGGTATCTGCGTGGGTTTTTCACTGAAGGACACGGTACTCCCTGCCCCCTCCCCCGCGGCAATGTTGCTTTTTTCTGCTGAGATGAAAGGGAAACCTCGACGAGGTAAAGGCACCTTAGGTAACCACGGTAATCCTCTAAATCACACTCTTGGACCAGACTTTAAAAGTCTCATCCAAGCAGCGGGTTAATTGAACTCCCGGGATTTGGTCGATTCCCTGGACGCGTCTCCATCCGGAACTGAAAACAAAAATCGTTTCTCCTTTCCATTTGCTGCACGGGGGCAACAAGGGGATCCGTTTTCCTGTATTTATTAATTTATTTATTTTGCAAAATTATTTGTCACTATGTTATTTAAATACTGGATGCCTTTTTTTTCAGATTTAGACAGTGTAATAATTCAAATCCATGCGTTAGTTGTTGTTTTGACATTATGATAGATAGTTTTTGCAGTTTCATAAACTTCTTACAGTGGTAAACTACTCATTGTTTACACATTTATACAGTTGGCCTTTTTTGTGCTGGAGCAATTAAACTTAAAGGTATAAGTGAAGGGGTCAGGGGTGACACAGGAGGATCGGGATTGGAGCCCATGACCAGCCTCAAGAGGCAGCAGCTCTAACCACGACACCAGCTGCTGCCGTCAGATTCATTACTGCGTTGAAATAAATACATGGAATAAAATAAAAAAACAGCAATACGTACATTTTTCATGCTTGCAAGATTAAAACAGTCAATTTATTATTATTTGTTTTAATTAAGAACAAAAAATAACATTCACAATCAAGCAGCAGTAATAGGTGTTATAATCAAGATCTGTTTTTAACGCGCTTAGAAAATAAAATGTCAAACTTGAACATATAGGGTTCATAATACAAGTAACATCAGGGTTACAGAAGAATGTGTGCGCAGTATAAGTGTTATATCTATAGTTAGGATGAAGAGACATAGAGAGATGACCATGTTTATGCCAACGACGTCAGAAAAATGGATATGCTCACAATTTTCAATCTGTCCTCCTCTCCATGTGAATTAAAAAAAAAATAAATAAATAAATAAAATAAACTTTCAGGTTGGAGCTACTCAAAGCAGTACTGCCGATGACCACCAGATGGCGCAATGACACAGAGGTGGTGCTGCTCGAAGTGTATAATTATAGCTCCAGAGTGTTATCCTAAGAAACTGCAGTTTTAAGGTAATAGTTGTTACAACATGAGTCTAGAATATTTATGGGAAAACATCACAGAAGGGATTAACTGACTGTTAACTTTATTTTTAGTTCAAGGGGCATGTAAAGTACTGCACCATTTCTGAAACGGATGCTAATCAGTGTTGGCAATAAAATATTTAGCCTATATTTTAATTTATCCTATCTGTGCAGAATAAATAAATTTTAGGATCTGTCTCCTGCAGGAATTATTTATAAATTCCCGATAGCAAGTAACACATTGCATGCTGCATTTTGGTGCCTCCCAATGCTTGCCTGAAATAGATGTACAGTAATCCTCTTTCCATGTAAAAATAGCTGTGCAAAGGCAATGGAGCTATATTGGGGATATTTGTGCTCTTGTGTTATGAGGAACTGGAAAATTGTTTGAAAAAGAAAGAAAGAAAGAAAGAAAGAAAGAAGTGATGGAGGGAGGCAAGAAAGAAAGAAAGAAAGAAAAAAGAAAGAAAGAAAGAAAGAAAGAACTGGAGGCATTTATTCTTTTTACCACACCAGTCACATGGTAATACTGTAGGTCAGACGACCCATTACCTTCAGCAGCCATACGGGAAATGAAGTACTCATTTATGCATCTGGAAAATTTTTACTGGAGCAATTCAGGGTAAAGTATAGTACAGTACTTTACTCAACAGTACTACAGCAGGAACAAGGATTGAAACCCCAGACCTTACACAAGGAAACACCTGTAAATACACTGTTACATTTTCATTTAAATATATCTCTAATAAATATCAGAAAGTAGAAGTTAATGTCATACTAGATATAAAATCTTGTTTTTGTGTTCCCAGGCAGAGCTTTTAGATGATTCTAAGAGACAAGAAATTATACATAAGTGCTGTATTTTATCGACTATTGTAACATTTTTTACCCTGTATTTGTGCAGGCCAAAGTGCCCCATAATTGAGATGTCTGACAACAAATGACACGTAAATATGAATGATATTTACCTGTCATCGCCGTGGTGGCAACAAGGATAATAGTTTAAAAAAAAAAAAAAAGTTTAAAACATCACAATATACATCAAATAATTTCTACTGTTATTTTTTTCTGAAAAAAGTAAAAAATAATATCTCCGCACCAGCAAAAAAGACAGAGCTGAAACAATAAGGTACCATAGTAGCTAGGGTAATGGACCCAAACGTTGCTGTTTCAAGCCTCACCCCCCCACTATTGCTGCTGTAAAAAAAGGTACTTACCAATAATTACTCTAGGAAAATACCCAGCTGCATACAAGAGTCAAATACTGTAAATTTCTTTGAATAAATGTCTAAGATATGAAATCATAATACTCCAAGTGTCCTACTTTTTTAGATTTAATCCATTTTCATTTAAATGGCTATTTCCTCATAACGGCAAACAGCCAATAAATGTTCAAAGTGTGTTACTGAAGACAAATGTCAGTGTTGGCAACAGTCTAACCTAATCTATAATGCCCACATACATAAAATCCTGAGACAGATAATTCAAAAATACAGCTATAGTTTTCATGCATCTGGTGCCCTTATAATATATCAACTTATTATTACATAATGAGTTTTTGATGTGCCCTTGCAATAGCATATCCTACGAAGCTGAAAATATAAAGTAGCTCACTGATTGTTTAAATTTTTTTTTTTACTTATAGTATATATTAAAAAAAATGCTTTAGATTTTTTTAAAAAAAATACATCATTTAATTTAAATTAATCTTCATTTCTCAAGGACAGTCATGCATTTTCCTGCAATACTTTGGGATAAATCCACAAATTATTTTCTGCGACCTTTGTTGTGTCTCAAATTTTCTTCCACCAGTGATGAATTGAATGGATTCAGGATCATGCGAGCTATCTGGAAAAAGCCAAACCAATTATTGGCACTTCTCCTCCTGCTGCTGCCTCTGTCATTTTCTTCCTGGTCTTATTTAGAAGGACCATTGTTCTTGTCCGCATTTTCTGAATTGGCAATTTTTTACATTTATATAGAGGGGCTGTGCTGCAGCAACGATTCTGTATTTATGTCAAATAAAGTGTATGAATGCAGTGATCTTGTGGAATACAACGTTATCAATTTAAAATAAAATGTTGATTGTAGTATTTTGCTGTGTTTATTGCCAGCCAGTAAATTGAGTGTATTTCAAACTAGGAGATCCAGCTAAGATATATATATATATATATATATACTTTATTTAATGTGATTTGATAAAATTAAATTTTTCTTCTATATATATACACACACACACACATTTTCTGAACCGCTTGTCCCATACGGGGTCTCGGGGAACCGGAGCCTACCTGGCAACACAGGGCACAAGGCCGGAGGGGGAGGGGACACACCCAGAACGGGACGCCAGTCCGCCGCAAGGCACCCCAAGCGGGACTCGAACCCCAGACCCACCGGAGAGCAGGACCCGGTCCAACCCACCGCGCCACCGCACCCCCCAATATATATATATACATACCCCCAATATACACACATACATAAAACCAGTACGTCCAATTCCTTGCAACATTTGTTAATATTGTTAATTGTTAATATTGTACAAGAAAGAATTGAAAGTACTGGTTTCACTCAGCATTTTGTCTGGACCAGTTCAGAACAGCCACTCAATGTACAAGCAACATAGATCGTAAATGCTGTTGTAACGATGACCACCTTCTAATTCTAAGACAATGACTCTTCTTCTTGGGTTATCCGTTTGCTGCAGCCACTCGAGATTTGTCCTTCTTTTGCGGTGTTCTGCAATTTGATGTAAGTGTGAAACTGAGTAAAGGGAGGAGGCTGTTTGTTATTTTGTTTGTTTTACTTTGCGATGCTGTGAACGTGCAGTGCGGCATGAAAGGTGACTGTGACAAGCACCCAAAGAGACGAGGTGAAGAAACTGAGGTTTGCACAGCACAAGACAACCGAGGCCCCTGTTCCGGAGCCAAAGGCGACTGATGCGGACAGACGGCAAGGTCATATCCCTTTGCTCCCTGTTGGGTGCTGCACCTGAGCACTGGTCCTTTAGTCGTAATCTTGCTGAAGTGCACCTTCTTGAAAACAGTGCAAGAGAGTTTTGCAGGTGGAGACAAGCAGGGAAGATTCATTGGTTGGCCATTGACTTCTGGTAAAGGAGGGTAACTTATTGGCAGGACAGGATTTTAAAACAGCCCTTAATATTAATTTAGATGATGCATTTGTTCAAGTCAGATAATCCAGTTTACAGTGATTTACACACTTATAGCCTGCCTCTTGACCTGTGAGTCTAGGATAGGCTCTGGGTCACTGTATCGCTGCAGTGAACATGTGATTAGAGATAATTTCTGGATGGATGGATGGATGGATTGCAGAGTATGTGCCTTGACCAAATATACTACCTCAGGAGTGAAATTTGGACCCAGGACCAATAATATTGCATTTTTTTTTTCTTTTATAGATTATATTTATATATCAATTAATGATGAATGATGATAGACAGCAACACAGATTAAAAAATTTGTTAAAAAATTTAAGTGTGGTCAATCTGATGTAACATTTCAGCAGTTTTGTAAAGTTAAACAGCTGCTGAAACAGTTTTGTCAAGTGTGGCTCTGGAACAGACCCACTAACAACTGCAGTGTCCGGTTAATGTAAATATTTGTCTGGACTGGCAGTGATTCCCGTGGGAGTAACTGTGGGGAATTCAGCTTACTCAAGCCACAGGCTCCCAGCACTAAGCAGCGGACTCCACGTTGACATGTAAACAAATGCGACATGTTGGAGCGTGGAAACATTAACTGTAATGGTTGGATCGAGTGATTTTTCAACATTTAATTTACATTTACATCTAAATGTGTTCATTTAAAAGATGCTTTTCTCCAACGCAATGCACATCTCAGAGAACAATGGAAAAAGGTTCATTACATCAGCAAAAGGAGAGGTTTGGATGCAGACGCATGATTCCTGAGTACAGTCAATTTACCGTACACTGCCATATAAACCAGTATACATTACACAAATACCTTTTTTTCTTTTTTAAATAAAGATAACTTTAATATACTTTTAACATAAAAAACACAATGTACCACTGAGAATAATGCAGCGCACTGACTGGTCAATATCAGAATCAGAATCAGAACGAGCTTTATTGCCAAGCATGTTCACACATACAAGGAATTTGTCTTGGTGACAGAAACTTCCACTGCACATATATACACATTCATACTCATAGAAAATTCCTGTTTTGAATAGATTTGGGAAACTCTTGTTTTAAAAATTTTAGTTTAAAAAAGAAAAACAAGCACGTTACGTGCATTACTTCATGACAAAATATCAGACTCTAATAATATACTTTATTCATTAAATGTGTTTCAACAGTGGCTACATATTTTGATCTGCTAAATAATGTTTCGCCATAAAGTGAGTTGCTATCAAATGTTTAACAAAAAGAAACAGATACAGTAGAACTTGTTTGACAAAAATTCTTTCTTCTGTTTAACAATCAAAATAAAAATAGACATCAGAATCTCATTGAATAAAAGATGTATAGTTTTATTTAAGGAATGAAGCATGAAGACGATTTTTAAAGCAAAACACTTCAGTCTGTATAAAATAGATGGCACAGTAGCTACACAGAACTAAATTAATAGCAGGCAGTAGCTGTCACTTTAAAAACGTATTTAGAAATGTCCAGGAAAACAACACGCTTCTTCTTCATTTTTCTTCATTCTTCTTCTTCTTCTTCTTCTTCTTATTATTATTATTATTATTATTATTATTATTATTATTATTATTATTGAAGTCTGCATGTTCTCCCCGTGTCTGCGTGGGTATCCTCTGGGTGCTCTGGTTTCCACCCACAGTCCAAAGACATGCTGTTCAGGTTCCCCCATAGCGTGTGAGTGACAGAGTGTTCCACTGATGTATGGATGAGTGAGCCATTGTAAGTAATGTATCTAGCAGTGTAAGTCACCGCGGTGAATAAGGTGTGTGGGCCCATAACACTACACAGAGTTCATTGGAAGTCGCTTTGGAGAAAAGCATATGCTAAATAAATAAATGTTAATGCAAATGTATTGTGTTTACTTCTTACAATAATTATTTAATTACTGATATCCTGTTGCAGAACAACAAATTCCACAAATTCCTGTTTATTAAAGCTTTCATTGTTCAGTGTGTTTACAAATGAATAGGCACAGAATTTTTTTTTTTGTCAACTGTCCATCCATCCATCCATCTTCCTCTGCTTATCCGGGACCGGGTCGCGGGGGCAGCAGTCCAAGCAGAGCCCCCCAGACTTCCCTCTCCCCGCACACCTCCTCCAGCTTCTCTGGGGGAACCCCAAGGCGTTCCCAGGCCAGCTGGGAGACGTAGTATCTCCAACGTGTCCTGGGTCTGCCCCGAGGCCTCCTCCCAGTGGGATATGCCCAGAACACCTCCCCAGGGAGGCGTCCAGGAGGCATCCGAAACAGATGCCCGAGCCACCTCAACTGGTTCCTCTCGATGCGGAGGAGCAGCGGCTCTACTCCGAGCTCCTCCCGGGTGACTGAGCTCCTCACCCTATCCCTAAGGGTGTGCCCAGCCACTCTGCGGAGGAAACTCATTTCTGCCGCTTGTATCCGCGATCTCATTCTTTCAGTCATGATCCAGAGTTCATGACCATAGGTGAGGGTAGGAACGTAGATCGACCGGTAAATTGAGAGCTTCACCTTAGTACGACTCAGCCCCTTCTTCATCACAACAGACCGGTACAATGACCGCATTACTGCGGACGCCGCACCGATCCATCTGTCAACCTGCCGCTCCATTTTTCCCTCACTCGTAAACAAGACCCCGAGATACTTAAACTCCTCCACTTGAGGGAGCAGCTCCCCCCTAACCCGGAGGGGGCAATCCACCTTTTTCTGACTGAGGACCATGGTCTCGAATTTGGAGGTGCTGATTCTCATCCCCTCCGCTTCGCACTTGGCTGCAAACCCTTCCAGTTCACGCTGTAAGTCTTGATTCGATGAAGCCAACAGGACCACATCGTCCGCAAAAAGCAGAGACGATATCCTGCAGCCACCAAAACAGACATCCTCCGTTCCCTGGCTGCACCTAGAAATTCTGTCCATAAAGATAATGAACAGAATCGGTGACAAAGGGCAGCCCTGGCGGAGTCCAACATGCACCGGGAACAGGTCTGACTTACTGCCGGCAATGTGAACCAAGCTCCTGCTCAGGTCATACAGGGAACGAACAGCATGTAGTAACGAGCCCTGAACCCCATAATCCCGAAGTACCCCTCACAGGATGCCAGGAGGGACACGGTCGAATGCTTTCTCCAGGTCCACAAAACACATATGGACTGGTTGGGCAAACTCCCATGAACCCTCCAACACCTTAGTGAGGGTATAGAGCTGGTCCAGTGTTCCACGGCCAGGGCGAAAACCGCATTGCTCCTCCTGTATCCGAGGTTCGACTATCGGTCGGATTCTCCTCTCCAGTACCCCGGCATAGACTTTCCTAGGGAGGCTAAGGAGTGTGATCCCCCTGTAGTTGGAACACAATATCTGGTCCCCCTTCTTAGAAAGAGGGACCACCACCCCGGTCTGCCAGTCCAGAGGCACCGTCCCCGAACTCCACGCGATGCTGCAGAGGCGTGTCAGCCAAGACAGCCCCACAACATCCAGAGACTTGAGAAATTCGGGGCGGATCTCATCCACCCCCGGAGCCTTGCCACCGAGGAGTTTTTTGACTACCTCAGCAACTTCAGCCAGGGTAACGGACGAGTCCCCCTCCGAGTCCCCGGCCTCAGCTTCCTCTACAGAAGGCGTGTCGGAGGGATTGAGGAGATCCTCAAAGTACTCCTTCCACCGCCCGAGGACATCCTCAGTTGAGGTCAGCAGCGCACCACTTCCACTGTAAACAGTGTTGGCGGAACACTGCTTCCCCCCTCTGAGTCGCCGGACAGTTTGCCAGAATCTCTTTGAGGCCGACCGAAAGTCTTCCTCCATGGCTTCACCGAACTCCTCCAAGGCCCGAGTTTTTGCCGCGGCGACTGGCAGAGCCGCGTTCCGTCTGGCCCGCCGGTACCCGTCAGCTGCTTCAGGAGTCCCATGAGCCAGCCAGGCCCGATAGAACTCCTTCTTCAGCTTGACGGCATCCCTTACCTCCGGTGTCCACCACCGTGTTCTGGGATTGCCGCCACGACAGGCGCCGGAGATTTTATGGCCGCAGCTCCGAACTGCCGCCCCGACAATGGAGGTGTGGAACATAGTCCATTTGGACTCAATGTCCCCAGTCTCCCTCAGGACCTGGTTGAAGCTCTGTCGGAGGTGGGAGTTGAAGACCCCTCTGACAGGGGCCTCCGCCAAACTTTCCCAACAGACCCTCACTATGCGTTTGGGCCTGCCAGGTCTGTCCAGCTTTTTCCCCCGCCATCGAATCCAACTCACCACCAGGTGGTGATCAGTTGACAGCTCAGCCCCTCTCTTCACCCGAGTGTCCAAGACATATGGCCGAAGATCAGAAGAAACAACTACAAAGTCGATCATCGACCTCCGACCTAGGGTGTCCTGGTGCCAAGTGCACTGATGGACACCCTTATGCATGAACATGGTGTTTGTTATGGACAAACCGTGACTAGCACAGAAATCCAATAAGAACTCACCACTCGGGTTCAGATCAGGGAGGCCGTTCTTCCCAATCACGCCCCTCCAGGTATCACTGTCGCTGCCCACGTGGGCGTTAAAGTCCCCCAGTAGAACGACAGAGTCCCCAGTGGGAGCGCTTTCCAGCACACCCCCCAGGGACTCTAAAAAGGCCGGGTACTCTACACTGCCGCTAGGCGCATAAGCACAAATGACAGTGAGAGACTGTTCCCTGACCCGAAGGCGTAGGGAGACGACCCTCTCATTCACCAGGGTAGACTCCAACACATGGCGGCTGAACTGGGGGGCTATTAATAAGTCCACACCTGCCCGCTGCCTCTCACCCTGGGCAATGCCAGAATAGTGGAGAGTCCACCCTTGGTCGAGAAGAGTGGTTCCAGAACCCAAGCTGTGAGTGGAAGTGAGCCCGACTATACCTAGACGGTATCTCTCAACCTCCTGCACTAGCTCAGGCTCCTTCCCCACCAGTGAGGTGACATTCCAAGTCCCAAAAGCCAGAGTTGGCGCCCGAGGTTTGGGTCGGCCGGGCACTCGGCCCCGACCACTGCCCAAATCACAACGCACCGGCCCCTTATGTCCTCTCCGGCAGGTGGTGAGCCCACCGAAGAACGGCTCCACGTCTTGGCTTCGGGCTAAGCCCGGCCAGGCCACGTGGGCATAGACCTGGCCACCAGGCGCTCGCATGCGAGCCCCCCCGAAGGCCTGGCTCCAGGGTGGGGCCCCGGTGACCCCATACCGGGCAGGGTGAACGAGATCCTTGATTTAATAGTCATAAGGGGATTTTGAACCGCGCTTTGTCTCGTCTGTCACCCAGGACCTGTTTGCCTTGGGAGACCCTACCGGGGGCATATAGGCCCAGGCAACATAGCTCCTGAGATCATTCAGGAACTCAAACCCTTCCACCTCGGTAAGGTTCGTTTTTGTCAACTGATTAAACTATTTCCATATGCACTCATAATATTTACATTTCTTCTGGCGTTGAATGATAATGGAATTCTGGAAACAACATCATGGTCTCCAAAAGTATTTTCACTGAGTTCTAGAATTGTTAGGGATTTATTGTACAATGTGATATTTAGGACAAAAAATTAAAATAAACAATACAGTAAGAGAAACACTAATATAAGTAATATATTAAGGTAATTTGTCAGATATTATGAAAAGCTGTAGCTCTTTCTTTTTTTATGCTGAGTCTGGATTTTTACAAAACTGCTCTTACACCACCATGGTACACCAAGGACAGAGATTGAGTATATGAGTAATGTTACATGTTATTATCTCATGCCATCAAAAATACATGAGTGAGATCATAGTATGCTAATTTTCAATCCATCCATCCATCCATCCATCCAATCCATCCAACTTCAGTAAATGCTTGCCTGGCACACAGGGTTGTTGGACCACAACCGATCCCAGAAACACTATTAGGTGCAAGTCAGGGAGAGGGGGCTTGGAGAGATCCACCCTGGAAGGGATGCAAGTCCATCACAGGGTTTGTTAATTATATATGTTTCGGTAAATCATTAAACTGACAAACTGCTAATTATTGAGAAAAAGGATAACTTCCTGCAACAGAAATGAAAAATTTAAGCAATTAAACAGATACTAGTGGATTTGCAATGTTGTATTATGTATACATGTTTATTTGAAGGTCATTGGCTGTCGTAAAATATTTCTAATATATTAATAAATTAATAATTATATTTATTATTTATTAATTTATTTTTAATATATTAATAATAAATTAATAAAGTATTTCTTATTGAAAGTAGTCAAAAGTAGTTTTTTTTTTTTTACAAGTAGCTGTATTCATATCTTACCCTTTTCATCCTGTGCAAAGATTCTGTCACTGATTTCAGCCTCCTTCATAATGTTGAACAAATTCTGCGACATCGCATCAAGAAACACACACCCATAAAGTTGTGGTCAATAAAAAGACTATATCGAAACAGTAACATAACTTGTCAGGTACTGGGGGACAAAAATATTAACATTAGTTCTCAGTGGAGCTATAAACACATACCAGAGAGGACACATTTTACAAAAATTTGTTGTATGTGTTTTACCTCTTGGATAAAAATGTTTACAGTGACACTTTTCAGATTTATGTGGCATTTCACCTGGTAACAGTTTGTCACGAAGATGACGTATGATCCATAGAACATAAACCAAAAAAAAATACAATATAAAATCTAATTTAAAAAAAATCAATATGCAAGATAAGATTTTTTTATACACTAGTTCCACTTGTTACGAGCAGCAAATTTTCATGTGGTCGGATACATTTTCAAAGACTTAGTCTTTTTGTTCTTAAATGTTATATTGTTATGATTATTTTTAAAATGGCATATTTTCTTACATATATTTCAAAAAAATCTGCCCTCAGCAGGGCAAACAGAGCCTGTGTTTACCAGCCAAGTGCACAGTTATGCACACCTGAACATTAGGAATGTGGCATCACCTTATTTCAACTTTGCTGCACAATGTTCATATTTTGTGTCCGGTATTTATCACGGCTGGTGCTTTAGTAGGGCTGTTAGAAGAGGTGCAGTATTACCATAGACATGAAACTGAAGATACAAATTTGAAAGTGGAGAGATGAAAATTGAAATTTAGAAGAACTGATGAAGCACTGAACTGGAGTCTGTGGAAACATTTTTATTTTCAGTTATTTTTAAGTTAGTTTTAGCTTTAATGAAGGTCACAGTGATTTTTTTTTTTTTTTTTAGTATAGCCAAATTTGCCTAGGTTTTAAAGAATGTGACCATCCATATTTTTTTCATTAGCTTTTATTGACTGGAAGATAGAGGTAAATGTAAATTTGGAATTGTGAACAATCCAACAAGAGGCTCAATTGAGTTTATAAGTTGAACAGTCAGTCTATTGGGTTTTTGAAGTATTTGAAGTGTTTAATTACATATGCTGTATTTTTGGTTATTAAAGCTTTCTTGACTTGGAAAAACTGGAAAGTGAATAGTCTAAGGCCACTAAGATAACTTTCATGCAATGGTTGCAGAAAAGTACAGCTTCAGAAAAAAGTTACAGAACATTCTGAACAATGAGTGTAAACGTTAACATTTATTAGTAAACATTTAATAGTACCTGGAATTAGCTTAGTTTTGAGGCAGAAACATGTTAAATAACCTTTACAGTGTATGAAATAAATAAAAATATGATCTGGTGCTGAATAAAAACACAGGCTTCACTCACATAACATGCGTAATTCATTCCTAGTGAAGAGAACTCTCCCAAAATAACTTGTATATTTATTACTTTCAAATGGGGGGGGAAACATGGTGGGATCCTGAGCCACAAAACGTTCACCCCTTTTTCAACAAACACTGAAAATACCTTTATCCTCCTTTATCTTTTGAACATAGTGTCATTCAAAACCATGTCCAGAATGTCAGAACGGTTCTGGACACCTTTAAATCCAGGCTTAAGATCAATATGTTCAAAATTGCTTGTTATGTCCCATATACATAGGCCCCAGATAATTGCATTGGATAAGCAGTTATTGGTAATGGACGAAAGTCTGTTACTCTATTATTGTAGTTTTTTTTAATGCTGATATGTATTGTAAACTGATTTATAGTTGTCATTTTCATTAGAAGGCTATTTAACCAGTCAATTCTCCTAATGATTATAATCACTCGACACGTCAGCAATACCTCTCTGCTGAGCTATTCATAAAGCATTACTAGTGATGAATGAACAGTGAATCAAATCCAAGTCATTTATAATGACATTGAATAAGAGAATTCTATGTTTTCTTTTTAAATCAAGTTTTAGCTAAGGCTTTCCTTGGCCTTTTAGCTTTTAGCAGAATCATCAAAGCTTATTTCCTTTTGGTCTCATTATTATTATAGATGATTAAGAGTCACAAGGTTTCTGACGAATGCTCATGAGATATTTGACAGCTACATGAGCAGGAGAAGCCTTGTTAGTGTTATGTGAATATGTGTGTACAAATTGCACTTGCTCAGAAATGGAAATTCTTGTAAAATGAGCCTTCATTATATGAGGGAAGCCTGCAATCACATTTTAAAATAAGCAGCACTCTTGATATACTAGTAGGTAATATGAGAAAACAGTATTTTTAGTTGCTTTAAATCCATTTTAACAACTCTTCTTATAGATGAGCATATTTTTAAAGCAAAGAAACATTCCTTTATTCTAAAATAGTCACTTTTTCTATGTATTTTCTTTGACAGCTTGCATCGTTCTGGTACTTTTGGCTCAGAATATACTTTAGATCACAATAAAATACTTGGGTTGCAACATTACCCATTGTAACAGTCATTGTATATAGAGTCAAGATCAATATTGATGTTACATCAGAAACATTTGTGCTCAAGGTCACTGCACAGCCACACTTCCAACTACAGAGCAAACATTTACAATTTTTACGGCTTTTTTCATTTAGTTTTTTCTTTTGTTTTTTGGCACTTTCAGTTTTCACCATCCAGCATGCACAGTACGGGGAGCTTGGTATGGCATCTCGTTTTTTCACTGGAGAGGTGAGCACTCTTTTCCTTTCCTCTCCACTCACACCACAAGCCAGTGGCGAAGCTGTTCACACAATAAACATGAAGAAAAGCCATGTCACAACAGGCAAAATTTCTTACGAGGCCTTTGCATCTGCTAAATCTGCTACACTCTAACTGCATCTTTTCTCTTTACAAACTGTCGTAACTTATTATTACATCACTAGCGCACCGCACAATACGCGTTTAAGTATTTAGTTAAGTCCATTTAAATACACACACACACACGGATAAATGAACTTAACTCACAGATGGATATATATTATACCTTACAGATATATATGTATACATATATAGTAACTATATATACTGTACATATGTATATAAAGAGTGAAGGAAACACAAGTGCAAAAGAAAACTTTACTCTCGAAACACTCATTGTTGTAGCCACAGGAATTTTGTACATTTTAAAAATCCTTGGCTTTGCCATTCCATTATTTACCAATTAGTCGCTTCTATTTGATTTGAGCACAAATTTCTGCAGAATAAAGCAGTAGAGGATAACCTTTCGCATAAATAAGAGGCCACTTTCCTTGTCCTATGGCAGATCTTCTTGAGTGACAGCTTGAATTCATATAATGCTGGAGACTATCTAGACTCTACTGTTTTTTTCAAATCGCATGCTGACACGCTGATCGCTGGACTTTTTGTTCTTCTCTAGCTTTAAACGGACATATCAGAAGGTATTAAACAAACACAAGTCATTCACAGAAAGTGATCATCTTTTAAATAATACTAGTATTCCAGCATCTTCATCTAAAAATATGAGCATGTCTCCCAGACTGCTGTAAATCTCGGTATCAGAAGTTTTAATAAATCCAGCAAGTATAGAGCAAGCTCAAATTAGGTAGAACAATGAACGACAAGGCAGAGAAGACTTACCGTGAACTGTCTAACTTCTCCACTTTCCACCAAGTGGTGTTCTGTCTCAGGGGTAATCGCATAACCCACCTTCTGCAGCAAAAGCACAATCTTAATTGTGAATTCTCATTCTACCATAAATTATACATAGCTGAATCAAAAGGCAAAACTTTGCTTGAATTGCTGTGGTGTAGATTTCTGAAGATACATTTTAAACTGAAGACCACTTGCAAGAAATCAAAAAGTAATTTTCAAAGATTTAGTATATCTACTGTATATATCTAAGTGCAGATTTTTCCAGATTTATTTAATTATACGTTTACATTTAGTTTACGTTTAGTTTCAATATTGATTTTTTTCTTTTTTTTTAAAAAAATCATAGAAGATGAAGATATTCTTTTTGGTCATACAATTTAAGAAAATGCACTTAAGCTACCCTAAAATTAAAACTTACATCACAAAACCTTCCAGGTAGGGTACAAAACTTGTAGATGGCATACAGGGGCACCATGGTCATGGAAGAGATGGCAATACACCATCCGATCATGTTTGCCCACATGGGGAAAACATACGTCCCATAATTTGGAGGGTTAAAAGTAGCAAAGCTGACAACCACCATGAACTGAAAAAAACAAAAGTGAAGTGATTATTGAAGAATAATATAAATATTATCACTTTTTAATGAAAAGCACCATGCAGCGTTAATTCAATATATATAAATCAATTAATTCAATGACCTGCTACAGTAAGAATCCACTCATGTTAACCAAGTAACATTCTGTGTAACAAAAACTGCAATAAATTAATTTACATTGCATATACATTTATATTTATTTATTTAACAGATGCTTTTCTCCAAAGCGACGTACATCTCAGCAAAAATACAATTCGTGCATTTCATTAAGTGAAAGAGACATAGCTGCCGACATGTGACTCTTAAGTAAACCTAGTTTGTTACTATCCACTTGACGCACCGATGTTCATTGCTTTAATAGATACATAAAACACAGGATAGATGAATCCTGGTGACCTACCAAATTTTTTTTCTTTTTTTAAGAGTAAGGTACACAAAGAAACAATCACATACAATGCCGGAGTAGCGGCTGTGTAAAGGCCTATCTGGGGAAGATCGTGAATTTACAGCGCATGAACTTTTACACCACACATGAGCTGGAGAGATCTTGGGCGAAATGGGTCCGGAAAAGATGAGTTTTCAGACACTTCTTGAATGTAGACAGAGTTTCTGCAGTTCTGAGTGAGACTGTACGTTTCAATTTGTGCAGTGTTGTTAAATTACTTTTTTGTTATATTGCGAAAACTTACCAGAAGGAAACATGGACTCACAAACTTCCAGCACAACCTCCAGTACAATCCTGGCCTGTGACCAATCATTTCCTGGATGTCATCACTAAAGCGGTCCACTCCTGAAATAAGAAACAATCAGTAATAATGTATCCTGAGACCAAAACATTTCAAGCATAATATCCAGGGAAGATAAATTTAATTTTAAAAGGCACTTAAAATTCCTACCAATATAGGATTAATAATACAGTTTGGTAGAGATCATATGATGACGTCTGACATAAATTCTTACCCTTTGTAGTTAAATACTGCACTTTTTCATGGCAAGAAGGGCATGTGTGCATATACTCGAGGAGTTGGAAACTCAGATCTCCAAGTTGAAGCTCTACACAGAGCTCCCAATCTCATCGTACCCACAAGGCACGTATCAAAGGGAAGGCGGAAATTAGCATGACTGCAAGCTAGGGGGACACCGAGCCTGTGCCAGCAGAGGGCAAACGCTGCAGGGTCCCTGTGAACCGTGACTGAGGTTCAGAAAAGGCCAGCACAGCCCCAAGGTAGAACTGCACGCCCCGGGCATGGAGGATGCTCCACCAGGCAGGAGAGGTGCAGTGAGACACTGAAACAAAAATCGGCAGGGACTGTCGGCATGTCCCCGCTATCGATTTCCTCATCTGGACCTTTAAAAGCATCTCACAAGTTTTAGTTTGGACAAGGAATCTAAATCAGATGTTTCTTTGTTTGCTTGCTTGTTTGTTGAAGTTGTTCAAACACATATTGGGTGCTTTCAAATGCTGAAACTGACTTTTTTGGGTGGTTGTAGCTTTATCGTTAAATAAGCAAACGTGCCAGATTGAGTTGCTCTTGTTCGTAGCGTACAGTATATTACCACTGAATGCATCCCTGGTGCTAAGCAAGCATCTAATGCATTTCTCATATGACACAGTATACACACATGTGTAAGAAAGGATGAGCCTTAGCCAATGTTTTAACAAATACTGTAATTGTCACTGTTTTTGCAACATAAAGTTTCACAACACTGTGCCTCATTAGTGAATGCTTAATGCAGGATCACTGAGGAGCAAGGAAGAAATTAACAGGCACAAACACCCCGTAATGTTGCACAGATGCTGCTCTGTGAGGTGCTTTAATGAAATTTCGGCGCAACAGGACCGCCAAAGACCAGCCAATATTCCATTAAATGCCTAATATGGCGTCAGCATTGCCGGCCATGAGCGGGGGAGCGGGCCCTTACCATAGAACCAGGCGATGCCGATGGCTTCAATAAGCACTCCAAAGAGGATTGATGTCCCTGCGGCAAAGTGGTCCAGCAGCGTAAACACATAAATCCCACCCTGCGAGAGAAATGAGCGTCTGACACAAAGCGAAGCTCTTGAGTGTCCCTGTCATGTTGAACACTTTCGCAGACACGTCCACTTGCCTTGTAATTCAAAACATGTTCAGAATGTGGCAAACTGTCAGGCAAAATATTAAACGGCCTTGCTTCTTGAGTTGGATTTTCATTATCTTAATTCAT
The DNA here is from genome assembly GCF_900964775.1 of Scleropages formosus. Taxonomy (NCBI): domain Eukaryota; kingdom Metazoa; phylum Chordata; class Actinopteri; order Osteoglossiformes; family Osteoglossidae; genus Scleropages; species Scleropages formosus. The sequence continues at coordinate 8,539,181 of NC_041823.1, forward strand.
CTGATCTATTGATATATATATACACACACACATATATATACATACGTGAAAAAAAAAAAATATATATATATATATATATATATCTCAATGGATCGGATGAGTTAAGATATCAATGTTAAAGTAATGTTAAGTATAATATATCAATGATCTATTGCTATATATATGTGTATATACATACATACACGCATATAGTCAAAGAGCTTCCTAGCTAGCACATAATCAGTATAGTTGACAAATAACACACACACACACACACACACACACACAGTCTGAACTGCTTGTCCCATTTGGGGTCACGGGGAGCCAGAGCCTAACCCTACAACACAGGGCATAAAGCTGGAGGGGACCCACTCGGGAGGACCCACCCAGGACAGGATGCCAGTCTGTCGCAAGGCATCCCAAGCAGGACTCAAACCCCAGACCCACCGGAGAGCAGGACCTGGTCCAACCCATTGTGCCACCGTGCCCCCTCTGACAAATAACAGCTTGTTCAAATCTTGTACTATGACAGCTAATCTCTTAGAATAATTTACAGTTATTTTGCTTAAACCTGTCAACATCCAGAACATTGCTAGTTTTTATTGTATTGGCTGAAATACTTGTGAACAGAGTGTGTGAAACATCTTTTAAAGAGCAAACATTGTTAGAACAACTAACCTTTCCTAGATTCAACAGATTATAGATTACAGGCCAAGACCGGTTATCAGTATTCATAATAAAAAATAGACACACCCACTGACTGAAACCCCTTGTCCCAAGCAGGGTCGCAGCGAGCCAGAGCTAAAACCGGCAATACAGGGTGCAATGCTGGAGGGGAACACACCCAGGATGGGACGCCAGTCTGCCGCAGGGCACCCCAAGCAGGACTTGAACCCCGGACCCACCAGAGAGCAGGCACTGGCCAAACCCGCTGCACCACCACACCCCCCACAATAAGACACTCTTTTTAAATTCAATATATGAACTGTGTAATTGTACTGGAATGGGCTGTCAACGGGGCTAGTTTTCCAGTATACAACCGTTGACATCCAAAGAAAGATATATCCATCTGTGAAATTCATTTTGGTTTCATCCTTTTAAGGTTGCCATTTGAACTCTGAAACACTCATTCCATGCAAGAGAATGAGACACACTGCCTATCCACGGTGTACCAAACGTACTCCAGCTGGCTGCTGAAGGCAGAGAATTGAGCCATGAGATTGACTGGCTCCCTGCCAGTTTAGCATTTAGAAAACTACCAATGAATGAATGAATGAATGAATGAATGAATGAATAAGAATTTGGCAAACACATTACAATCTGAAAAGCAGAACTGCCCAGTTCATTCGAGCTGTAAAATGTGTGTCATCACAGAATAACGAAATTAAAATACTCACAAGCGTTCAAAGTAACAAGTGATACTAATGCAACTGATACTAATGCAGAAAACATATTGAAACCTCACATTTTAACTGTCTTCTAGTGGGCATGTTTACTTTTGAAGGGCACATACACAGGCATTCGACAGTGTTGAATCCCCAAGAAATTTTCATGTTTTTGAAAGAATTGATTTTTTTTTTTTAAAAATCTATGTACAAATAAATTAGTTTAGAAATTTAGCCAAGGAATCATTAGTAATGTTGCAAATGGCTACTACTGCTTTAAAATGATTTGTAATTTATTATTCACATATAACTGCAGAGCTCCATTTTCAGCTTCCATTACTCCAGTGTACTAATGGTAATGGCCAGAATGGTAGAGAAACCATTGTAATTGTGTTGGCACAGCTGAAACCTGTTATTCTCTTCAAAAAAGTGGAAAATTGTCTTTCTTTGGGTTGCGAGGTGTTGGCATTCCTAAACTTCATTTCTAGGTTCAAAAATGATTGGTGAAATGAAGGTTGTTCAATGTGTCAGACTGTGAGGAAACTGACGATTTCATACTAAGGTGTCTGCAACTATCTTGAGAGACGAGGGCAAACTGGATCTCACTAGGATTAAAAAAAAGAAGTGGAAGGCCAAGATCAATAAGTGAACAAGAGGCTGTAGTTTGAGAAACAGATGCCTTACAAGTCCCTTAGCTGCTTCCACAAATGGTACACGCTATAAACCAGCATCATTTGCAATGATAAGACTTCCCCAGTAGGCTGGCCTTAGAGGAAGAGTTCCAAAGGAAAAGCCATATCTGAAATTGAGAAATTTAATAAAAAGAAAGCTAAAATGAACAAAAGAACACAGACACTGAATGGCGGATGGCTGGAAAAGAGTATTACGGACAGATGAGCGTAAGTCTTCACTGTTGCGGATGATACTGGTATTTGGTGCGTACTATTTAAGGAAGCAGCCAGCCGAGTCTACCGAATCACCAATTTCTGGGCGACCCCAAACTTTTGAACGCTAGTGTATATTCCTTTATGGTGCATGTGAAAAAAACAGTGTTATGCTGATAATATCATTAGTGTTCTCACAAATAATTGGCATACTAGAAATATACTGTACCAGTGAAAAGTTTGAGTGCACTTCCTAGAAACTTTTTTCACAAGGCAATCAGTTAAGAAGTTTGATGAGTAAATGAGTTGCCATGTCTTCCCAGCTCTTCGGCAACTTCCTCAGCAGTTCCCAGAGATGTAGAACACTTGTGTGTTGCTTTGTTTTCACTGTTCTCTCCGATTCATTCTATAAAGGTATTGCCCAGGTTGCTCAAGTACGCTCGGACTTTTGACTGGTACCGTATACTTGACAATTCTCAAATCTAATGCTTATATGCTTCAGGAAAACATCAGTCCAGAATAGTTAACGTCACACCGTTACATGGAAAACTCACATTGGTGACGCAGAAAAGAGATACGAGGAAGGTGGACACAACAATGAACAGAGTGAAGAGCTCACGATGCTTGTGAAGAAATTTGAACTCATCTATGAGTCCCGTGATGACAGACTCCATCCCACCCATCTGAAATCACAGGCATAAGCAACACTGCATATTATGAACAACTTGGCAAATGCACTAATGAAAATTTATCAAGCAAACATATAACTTTTTTCTAATGTTCCCTGTAAAAATGAATCCGGTCTAAATTCATTCTTTTTTACTTCTCAGCATGCTTCTCATTCAAAAATCATGATCGATCAAGTACTTACAGCGCTGTCAATGCCTAAGGTCAATAACATAATGAAGAAGATGACAGCCCAAACGGAGGATCCAGGTAATGTTGCAATGGCCTCTGGATATATGATGAACACAAGTCCAGGTCCTGCATAAAATCAATCCCCAGCCACTTCACTTACTCAAAGCAAAACATCTACTACCAATTTAAAGTTTTTTTTCTATTAATCAAAATAGTTTGCTGTGACTTGTCACATTAATGTAACTGTAAAAATTCAGGGATACACAAAGAATGAATGTCAACATAGGCAGAAATATTTTAAAAAAACAGTTTTAAGAAAGTAAGACGTAAAAGCTCACAAAATGTATTTCAAATTCCCTTTTTTCAAAAATATGTGTTTATTGCATATTTACTAAATGTACTGCGGGGGTTCTCTTTGTTGAGTTGCATTGATATTAAATCAACCCCAGCCCAAGAACAATTCTCTATTTGATGCTAATTCCTGGGGAAATTCTTGCAGGAGGAAGAAAATCAATGACAATTTAAATTGTTCTCAAAATATGTTTTGCTGTCAGGTTGCATATCATCACTGCAGAAGGTAGAGGCTAATAAATGTCATTGAAAGCAGAGGCAGCCGGTAGAGTAAGGGTTAAAAACGTGAACTTATGAACTGGATGTTACTGATTCCATGTAGCAAAACTAGAATCTGACTTCCGTAAAAGCTTTAGTTAGGAACAAAATAATCAGAGGCATTACTAACCATCAGTTGCCACCTCTTCTAGAGCCACGTTGTGTTTTTGTGACATGTACCCCAAGAAGGAAAAGATGACAAAGCCGGAGAAAAAGCTGGTCAAGGAATTGATGGAACTTGTAATGATGGCATCTCTGGGAAAGAAAACATAGTCATGAAACTCAGGCCATCTTACTGCTCACCTGTATGTAAAGTGCTATATTCCATGGAAACAAAGTGCTTAGGCTCATTCACACTTGTGTTGAGTCAACATAAGAGGAAGAATTCTAATGCTGATGATTCAAGTTCTGGCAGAGGAATGACAGATTGACTTTTCTACCCTAGGTCAAGAGGTAACCTTCATGAAAATTTCCAGTGGCTGTATTGAGCAATTTCCAAAGTGTTATCTGGACTTAAAATGAAATAAATAATAATAATAATAATAATAATAATAATAATAATAATAATAAGCAATTAGTTTTCATAGAACAAAAGTTTTTCTCCTTGTTCCATAGAAGCTTCTAATATTTTTTTTTACATTTGAAGATTTTTACACATTATGCAACAACAACATCAACAACAACAACAATAATAATAATAATAATAATAATAATAATAAATGGTTAGCATATCCTTATATTCTAAAAGCTATTTTATTTATTCCACACAAGTTGCAATCAAAAAATGACCAGAGGGTGCAGCCTGCTGCCCCACAGGGAGTCTCTTGCAGGCCACTTAAATATGGTGACAGCTCATTGTACGGAGCATCATTCTTCGGTCGCCATTTACTACAACAGAATTAGCAAAGTGTCGGCCCTCCAGCATGGTGTCAAAGGCGGGGCCTGGCGAAGGGCTTCAAAGGTATTGTAATTCAATGGTGTGTGCGATGAACCGCCCTATTAGGATCCCGATTCGGGGCTCGGCCTTACCTATAGCAGTTGTTGCTGAATTTGTTATAGCTTGAAAACGCTATTAGCACACCAAACCCAACTCCCAAAGAGAAGCAGATCTGAGTGGCAGCTTCTATCCAGACCTACAAAACAAACGCCCGGGGATCGGCACAAAAGACAGAGGGAAAAAAACTGTTATTAGAGATAATTGCAGGAAACTCATTCAACACAAAGATGAAAGACACTTCTGAATGCGGGGTAATTTTGCAAATTGCTGCTGCATGCATGTGTCTAATCTAATTCTCAAATTGCTGCTTTGAGTCCTTAGTCATGTGTGCTTGAGGAAAATTGCACATTTTCTTGTCTTGCTTAAGGAAAATGCGGTTTGCACAACTTCATCAGGTGGGGGAAAATGGACACAAAATAAGCTCTTGTATGAGTAAGAAAATATATATTTAAATATATGTATATGTTTGTTTTCCTCGACAGTTCAGAAAATAGCTGCAACAAGTGTGGCAAGTGAACCCACTTGTCTCTTAACCACCAAAAACTGCTTCTGCTTACTCGGCTGCATTTATATAATAATATTGCCAAACAATTTGTAACAGTTACACATATGTGTATATTGTTATGCGAATTCATTTAACGATGCCATTGATGCCACATCCTAGAAAATAATTTAATTTATAAATTAAATCTAATTACGACATCGGGTACTTAGAGCGAGTCTGCCCTTCTTGCTTACGTTTATATAATATAACTAAGAGTACGTTGTTTCCTGAAAGGACCCCCATGTGTGCTCAAACAAGTGCAAACAATGTGACTACTTGCTGCTCACATGATGCTTAAAGAAAAGGAATAAGAAGAAATTAAAATTAGAAATTAGACATTAAAATTAGAAATTAGAATTACTTAATCTAGAATGCCCGGGGGGGGCAGCCACTGGCATCGGACCCCAGAGGTTTTTTCTCCCTTGATTTTCAGTTGGGAGTTTTTGTTCCTTTCCTCCGTGGCCAGTTGGCAAACTTATAGCTCTTTAAAAGCATTATATTATGATAGTCACTAGTCAGCTGTCTTCTTTGTTTCTCTATCTTACGTATTTATTTTTCTTGCCTTCTGCCTGTGTTAAAGCGCTCTGTGTCACTGCGTGAGAAGAGCGCTCTATAAAAATAAATTGAATTGAATTGAACTGAACTGAAATTAGTGTGCTCACTAACTTCATAATGGACATTTTGAGACCCACAAAACACCCGGCAGCTGCGATCGGGGTGCCTGATCTGAGTCTTTTGTAGTCAGCGAGGAGCAGTGGGGATGACCACATCTGGCCAGAAGTGCAAGACCTATCAAGGGTTTATTTTTTACTATTGTACTAATGCAACATCAGCTGGGATGAGGGACTAAAAGTCACCTGGGCCTCGCAGAGTCGGAGGAAATCCACGCTCAGGTAGGCTTTAATACCATCTATTGCCCCGGGGAGGGTGACACCGCGGAGCAGCAGCACAGTCAAGACCACATAGGGCATGGTGGCCGTGATCCAGACGACCTGCAGCAGAGCATGTGTGACACACAAACACACACACACACACACACACACACACACACACACACACACACACACACACACACACACACAAATATTTACTTCTCATGGTTCGCTATCCATGATCGGATGTTCAGTTCACAAATGCCTCCTCAAGGAGCATGAAAGACACACACAACCATACACACAGCTGAACTCTCTGCAGTCAGAAATTATGAAAAGTTTGCTATTTTCGCCTGTTTATTACAGCAGCAGCTGTTCGCTGATGGTCAGTTTATTATTTTGGAAAAAAGTACTTTTTTGTTAAGACAAAGGGTCACTTTAGACAATTAAGTTCCAAACTGTCTTTCAGTTTGCCTTCCTTTTGTTACTTTGTGCTTTCTCTGTTGTTTTAATGTTGGTCTGTTGTATTAAATATCTCTGAATGAACACCCTTCCTACCAGTTCATTACATCTGCAAACATAAGACAGTAAGGTAACAAATAATCTTAAACTTTTCTTTATTATTAAGGTGAAAACACTCAACCCAAATAGAAAACCAACTTTATACACATATTATGGTTATATGCGTATAGTGTAAAGCATATTATAATCTGGATAATTTGTAAACTAGTCCAAAATGGGACCTTTATTATTATTATTTGGAATAATATCCACCTCATCCGAGAGCACGGGTTCTCTGACCTGCTGGAGCGAAACCCATCGATGTTCTTACGCACCTTCCCTGAGGTCTTGACTCCCTTCCAGAGGCTGAAATAAAGCACCACGATGACCACCGCCAGGCAGGAAGTGAGCTGCCATCGTGGGAGGCCCAGGTCATCGATGCCCTCGCTGTCCTGGAGGTGCAGCAGACCTCGCCTGTGGAGGAGCCATGGCCACGTTTTCGCCTTGTTCTCGACTGTTTTTCACGGCAGCAGAGAGGCCGATGCGAGCAAACAAATCACCTCAGAGCTCTCTGTGTATAAAAATACTGTATGGTGGGAAAGTGCATGGTGGGTCTGAAGTATTGAGACAACAAACCAAAATGTTAACATAAAAGAGCACCTTTTCTGTCGAGACTCAGTACCAGCAGGTGGCATAGTGGTTAAAGTCAACTTGCTGAAATCATTCTGCATTATCAAATTCCTTGATAATGGTATTTACCCTGACCTGACACTGTAAAAATTACCTAGCTGTTTAAGAAGGTAAATCGAAGTAGATTTGTATATAAATCTACAAGTGTGAGTCACCTGGAAAAGCTGAAAGCTAAATTTAGGAAAAAACAGGCAACTTCTAGTTCGGTAAAGGCCAGATGAAAATGATACTGGAGGAGGACAAAGTAGTAATGTTCTTATACTGTGTGTGTTCTTATTTCGAAAAAAAAAAAAAAAGAACATTTGCACAAGATGCATTTTTAGAGCGCAATACATCAGAATCCCAATACAACTCTTAACTGCATTTGATGAATGTGTTTGAATACGAGTTGATCGTACACTACTTAAGAGTCATCGATCAACTCCTAAATTGACGTTATGCTTGAAATCCAAAACAAAAGGTGTAAAAATGGCCATTCTGCCCAGCAAAATCGAAGCTCTGTATGCCAGGTGGTAATATCTCACTCACTCAAAGTATTCAGCAGCCGGAGTGGACCTGTGGGTATCGTTCAGGGTGGTGTTAAAGGTCCAGAGCTCGGAGCAGTTGGGACTGTTCCAGGTGTTGTTGCAGTGGACCCATGGCAGGTCTCCAGTGAAGGAGGAGAACAGGTAGAAGAGGGCCCAGGAGATGATGACGTTGTAATAGAATCCCACATACAAGGAGATCAGGATTACGGTGAAGCCCACGCCTGTGGATCACAAACCACACTCCTTTTAATAGACACCTAAAATTTAAAAATAACCATCTAATGAGTTTGGTGGAAAGTGAAATTTTAAAAGAATACTATTAAATAAATGAGTGTCAGATTTCATATGAAATAGAGAACACCCGTTTAAAGAAGCAGTAATGATGCTGCCCTTAATGGTAGAACATAGCTATTAAAATATGAAAATGAAAGGCGTGGTGTTGTAACTATATTTCACAGAGCTACGTGCAATTAGTGCTGTTCTTTTCAGTTCCCACATGCAGCGTTTTTAAACCGGAACTGATTTCGCTTGGAGGGATTTGTCTATTAGCACCACATGTGTGATCTCTGGACCGCTGAAAGCAAAGATCCCCAGGAAACAAACATGTTTATCAGTATAATTACTGTAATCCCCTCGCAGAGTGACAGCCGCTCCAGAAGACTGGTGATTAAAACGTCAATTTTTGCAATGTCTCAGCTAGCCTCCTCTGCATCTGACATCCATGGAAAGACAAGGAAGGACAGAATGATGTGTGTACCGATATCAAGATATTCTACAGCAATCTCACCTTTACTCAGCTTTTGAAGAGAAAAGTTCAAGACATTTATAAATGCAGCAACATCATTGTTTTAATTACAGTACGCTATTGGAACGCATACTTGCCATGCATTTAGTCCATGACATAATTTTAAAAATGTTCGTTATTCCCACTTTTGCACGGTAGAAAAGATATAATGGCAAATAAAGGAAACAAATGAATTTGTTTGCAGTGGGAAGTGCTAAACTGGCAAGGGAACAAGAAACATTACTGGAATATAAAATTATCAGTCGTTGGGCTCGTTATACTCCTAGTCTGAGAAGGAGCTATCATGACAAAATATCAATAGAGAAAGTTTTGTTAAAGTTAAGAGCTGAGTTACTTTTTGACAGTGTGCCTACTAATGCAGTATGATATCTGATGTCGCATTACACTGTGTGTAAACGAAGCCAAACAGCAAACACACTCTGTTTACATAGACTTGTCCAAACAAAATTAATCTCCCTCTCCCTCTGCTTGTGTTTTTGTCTCTGTCTCTCTCTGTCTCACACTATCTGTAACACACACACTTACTCAGACACACACACACACGCACAAACATCTGCTACGCAAAGGCGAACGTATCCATTATTTCCATAGCTCCTTCCCATACCGAACATAAAAAATGATGGTAATTATGAGGATATGAGCCAGCATGTAAACAATCTGAAAATATACTTCAAAGTACATGCCTTAAACATTAAATCTCATGTTGGGCCTTTGCAGAAGACAGGAACGTGGTTAAAGATGCATAATTTAGCTGTGCATATACTGTATGGAAGTATTGATGCAAACTCAGCAAACATATTGAGCGGATGTTTGCTGAGAACATAAAATTAGACTTAAATGATGCAGTACGCCTGGACAAATATTGGAAAGGACATGTCAAATGCCATCGTTAATTACTGGGAATACAGCAGATTAAACCCACCCAAACAAAATTACATAACAAGAATTTTTTTTAATTTTCTTTTTTTGGGAGCTAGCCTGAAAACATATTGGTGTAGCAAAGGGCGAGTATTTTTACATCACTTAACTAAAGGTTGACTAAAACCAACATTCAAGCGCAATCATCATAGCCACATTAATTGCTTTATGTTTACTTTTTCCCAAATTAATACCGCAAAAGCAGACAAACTGAGGCTGCAAAAATAATATGTTCTTTACAGAAGCAGTAGATCACGCAATATAGACACAGAAAAACTTCACTACACACAGTTCCAGTATATTAATTTGAAAAGTACACTTGCTTATGTTTGGATTGTTATATTAAAGTATATATTATAAAAAGGTACCTTTCTGTCATTAGACAGAGATAAACTATAGATTTAAGAATACTTATTAGGAAATTAAACTGTCATCTACTTCACTCATGCCAGGAACACTTACATATATATATGAAATATATATATTACAGTTTTTTCATATATATATATATATATATATATATATATATATATATAATGTTTATATACACACACACACACACACACACATAAATAAATTTTCTATATTTCTGCATGCAAATGTTGTATGCTATTAAATATCTTTTTGACCCAAAATGTGGACTAAAATCCTGTGTATGTGTTGTGTTGTTTGAAAGCATAATGTGCAAGTCTGCTTTTATACGCATTCACTCCATGGGCAACAGGCTTAATAACTGAAAAATATGAGGCCCAAAATTAGAGCTCAGCACTGACGGATGTTTTTGAAGCGACAGGAAAGGTTATGATCATCTGACATCTCTTACAGCATGTTGATTTCTTGGTCTCCCTCTACTGTGTTGCCTAATGATGTGTTGAAAAGTACAGACAAGCAGGGAAAAACAATGTGCAAAAGTGACAAGAGGAATCGGTGGTTACGCTGACCCTAAAAGCCAATTTTCCTTTTTCCATCTGAGTGGTACAGTTTTCGAAAATAAAGAAAAATCTAATAAAAAATGGAAAAAAAAAAAAAACTGTTTTCTGGGGGATACAGTAACGTTCACTTTAATAATAATAATAAAAAAAAAATTTCTTTTGGATGAACTGACCTAAAACTTTATCCTTTTGTTTGGTCTGTCCTGTCAATAAAAATAAATTTCCTGCCTCTGTATCCCTAGCAATATCAAAACAATTATGTGAGGCATCTGAAATTCCAAAAAGTAAATGACCAAGCCATGATCCTAACCATATTAAATTGGCCTAATCCTATAATAAACTGACTTGAGTCCAAGGACTTTTTTTTTTCCTTTTAAACAAAACAAGTGTCTTAAGAACAGGCTGAAAACTGAGTAATAGCAGCAATAACCTCATTTTTGTGGTAAAACTGTGCTTCATGCGGGGATGCAGGGCCAGAATCACAGGAACATATTTTCACACAGGGCATATTTTCATCAGCATTAAAGCTAGTGTTAAGTCAACTGAAAATGTGACTATTTTGGTTCCACAGAAGCCACCCTGTGAAATGTTTTAAGATTACTGGAACTCCAGACATTCTGAAGGTAAATACATACAGTATGTAAATACATACGTAATCAACATAAAGAAGACACAAAGTGGAGTCTAGTAAGTTCTCTCTGGCTGAAAATCAATAAAAAGAAAAAATAAAATGATAATTTTGTTTTTTAAAATAGTACTCGTCAGTACTTCAGACTTCCTTGTTCTGTATTAGATGAGGAGGGTGTAAATACCTTTGAAGATGGGACATATTTTCCATACGCCTGCTGCCCCTTCTCGGTTGTACTGTCCCAAAGCCAGCTCCATGTAAAAAAGGGGCATCCCAGCAATGACCATGAAGAACAGGTATGGAACCAGGAAGGCTCCTGAGATATAATGTTAGAACGGCAATTAAAAAAAAACCTAAGAATAAATCATCAAAAAGGCAAGAAAGATTTCCGTAATTACGACAAGAGTAGATATTCGGTACTGAAACAGAGCAATGATAGCTGCCCTGCCTTGTGCAGGTGTTTGTCCTTTTGAGCATGTATTTATGATTTTCAATTCTGTTTGTCGGAACTGGGCACGGAAATAAAAACGAAATATAGCTAGCAAAACAATTTTCTATGATTTATAGTAGAGTACGGGTCCTTTTGCATGGTGTCTTAAATCACAGCTAAGGTTTCATTTCCAGTGATATGAAGCATCATTCTATGATTTTACAAAACATCTTATATACAGCTGCAATTTTTTTCAGTCCAGTAAAAATTTTAAAACTTATGTAGTGATTTCTAATATTGTAGTAATTACAGTATATCATTTAATATATTCTAGTTTTCATGAAGAAATATATGCTGTTTTGAAGCAGACTGGAAGAATATTTAAAATTATAGTGTGTAATGTAATGTAAATGAAAAATGTGCCATATAATTGGATGATAAACTGAGGTGAGAAGCATCAATTCTAACGTTCTCAGGTTCATGGCAAACAGTTTGTTTCGTCTACAAGGCAATTTTTTTAATCCTCAAGATCGGACGATAAAACGACACAATAATTTGAACACAAGCCGAGCGATAAATTCAAATTAGCCGTCGTGACAAATAACGTAAAGCACGGCACGCGCATAATTCACAGTGGCCCTGCCCCACCCTCCACCCTCCACCCATGTCCTGATGCAATGAGAGGCTCTCAGTTTTTACAGCGGTGGAAATATAATTTTCTCTCCCGCTCCGGTCACACGGTTTATGTCCCGAGCCACCTGCTCAGACAGATAAGGCGCCATTCACAGGTCTCACCTCCGCCATTCTTGTAGCACAGATAAGGGAACCTCCAAACATTGGCCAGGTCCACAGCGAAGCCGATGACCGACAGGAGAAAGTCGATCTTCTTCCCCCACGTCTCCCTCTCCTCCCCTGAAGGGTGAGTCTGGCCGGGGCTCACCAGCGTGGAGTTGGTGAACTGAACGCCATTCTGCTCCTTCACCAGAATCAATTCCACCTCCTTGGGGGCCATGTTGTTGGCTTGCTTGGCCGGGGCGACCACCGATGACATCTGTCCAAGGGGCGGTCTGCATTTAATCATGAGGAGATCTGTGTCAGAAAGGAGAACTGCCCTAATTCGGACCGGGGAGCTCCAGCAATCACTAAGCCCAAAGCCTCTAACCGGACGAGTGATCAGGCCTTGGTCCTTGTTGATGGTCTGTCTGGCACACTGATCCTCAGCTTCTCATCGCCAGTTTCGACAACATTTATAAAACACATACTCTGATTACTCGTATGAGCACGTGGGGGTTAAAAGCTGAGGACCCAGTTCGGTTTTCGCGCCGCATTATGATATGTAATTGATGCGAGCGTTGTTGATGTCACTGTTTCAATTCCACGCATTTGGGACTTTTACCTGAAACATAAAGATATTTGATACCATAATGATAACCAAAGCAGTTTGTATTTACAACAAAAGTAAACAATGTGCGATGAAATTGCACAATACTTACCGGCTATAAGTGACACAATTGTGCGTTTTCATACAGAAATGAAATATGACTCCTTCCATTGCATGAGAAATCCACATTTATGTATATCCATTAAAACAACAGCACTCTCCTATAATATAATATATATATATACACGTAAAATAAAACCTGAATGTTTGTCGATATTCAGATTTTTTTTTTTTTTTTACAAAGTTCAGCAGATGTTTTGATGCTTAATTTTTTCAACAGTCTGTAGAAGTACAACATTCACCATGTTTCTTTTTTATGTCTTTAACCTAAATTACAAGTGTTAGTGCACTACATCAAAAATATGTTCAACTTCATGAGTATAGTATAATGTACGTTATATCAATTTTAATATAAACCTTTTAAATAGATCTCAAAAAAATATGGCAGTGAAATGAAGAGCGAAAACGAGAACACCTGTTGATTGTGAGCATGTAAAAAAGGCAGAAAAGTACAATATGAAGAAAAGAAAAAAAAGACAACAGTTTCAGGTTTTTTAAAACACCTTACCTTTTACAGATGTCCTTTCTAGTTGTGCAAACTTTTAACACCAAGTGTGCTGATGTGTTTGTTTCTGGTCAGAACCGTAGTATTTTAACCATGCTTGGTAGCCTTGGGATGAGCATCAACTCTTCTCATCCAACTCTCCCTGGGATAAACTGCAAGACTTTGTTTTTTTTTTTTTTTAAATGAAAAAAAAAGAAAGTTCTAAAAGATTAACTGACAATAAGATAACTGTTTTATTCTTTCTTGAGTTGCCCGAATGATGGAGTCTGAAGAGAGGTGGATCTACAGAGGCATCACAGGACTCTGGTGGTCTGCGTGGGGAGTGTGTGGGACCACACCAGAAATATGAGAAGCACATAAACACTCCCTCGCCTCCCCCCCCCCAGCCCCTTCAACCCCTCCCTCACTCCTTCTCTGCCTCCCCCTCCTCTCTTTCTCTCTGTCTCTGAGAAATAGAGAGCGAAAAGCTGCTGCATCCCTCATCCTCAATAAAAGCCCTAAACATTTATCATTTGTGGAAATGGCCATCTTTACAACCATAAACAGTGTTAACAGACGGCACAAGCGTCGCTTGACATCTCATGCCTGGCTGCTGTAACACAGCACGCGAAGCCTTGAACCTTTGACTTCATTCTGGAAAACTGTTTCTTTTTTCAGCCTCATATCCTCGTGTCCATTTTCTGGTGTTGGAAGAGTTCACACTAAAAAAAATTACATGTGTGTGTTTGTATTGTTTCAGTTAATTGGTTTTGTCATTTATTGTTCATGTGAAATGTTAGTACGGAAATCAAATGAATAATTTAAAAGCAAAATGCAGGCTGTAAAAGAATTCAATATTGTACTCTTCAACAGTATTATTTCTTCTGTATTATATTTTATATTTTTATTACTTATTATTATTATGTTTGTGCATTTTGCCTATAAGGGGATGTGAATTTGACTGCACTAATATGAAGGTAAAAACTGACACATTTATCCTTTAGTGCTGAAAATCTGTATGATATCTGAGGCTCACTGATACCTACGGTGCAGACACTCGTAAGTTTTTATTAGCTGGAGAGAAAAAAAAAAAAAAAATCATATCCTTGCTGGCCTTCAACAGCTCACGGTCATATCAAAATTTTGCTTATCATTTGAACTGAATCACATTCATACTACAAATACTGTAAAAACATTTCGTTTTGTAGAAAGTGTTGCCTATGAACAATGCTTGCATAATCATCCAAACCTGTGTTTCATTTCCATGTCTCCTGCCCTTTCAGGAAATTTCATTACCTTTAATAGCCAAGTGGCTTAACTGAATCAAAGCCAGTGTTGAAACATTCAACTGTTGCACATGGCATCCATCATAAACTTAACCTGACTGAAATGCACAAAGAATACAAATTGCTTTCTACAGGTTTTATGAAGAGGTCACTACACAGGCTAATTGCTTTTGCACTTTCCTGGTATGAAAATACGATGAAAGATTTTCACAGTAGAAGGATGAATCTGAGACAACGGAAGAAAATGTAATTGAACACTAATCACTTGGCCGTAATTTAAATAAGATCGTTACAAAAGTGAGTCGCCATATTGTAGGGAATCACAAATCTACATTTGTCCATATTTTATGGACTAATTTATTTACAAATTTTATTCCAATTAAATATTTTTATTTGCATTAATTCAACACAAGAGAGATACACAAGTATCAGAATGCATTTAATTTTCTAACATTGTATGGCAGCTAGTTCTTGTTTTTTTTTTTTCTTATTTTTCTCTTGGCAGTTTGTCCCTTCTCTCTGTACTGTCAGTCTTTCAAACCGGCCACGAAGCAGTGGTACCAAAGCACCATGACCTACAAGCCTCAAAACATGGCAAATTCTTTTGCCATTGGGTCATTGCAGGACCCAGTTCTTCTGAACAATCCAAGAGCACTTCACACAATGTCTGCTTTCACCTGCTGTGCTATTCTGTTAGAGTACCTCAGACAGAAACACAATAGGATTCTAGTAAAAATGGCAAATTGCTGTGAAAATAATGAGAACTGTCAAAACACGATTCAGGATTTAGTTTTAGTACGACTGGAAAGTATGTAAAGTATTGTATTTTAACTACAATGACATTACTTAGTGTAATACAACACACATTTCAAATAAATTAAAAACTGATTAGCAATAAGTAAAAACTGGAGAACTAGTACATTTCTAAAATGCCACAACTAATACAGATGATTGAAATTACTACTATTTGCTTAGTTGATGCATATACAGCATCCAAAATAAATTTCACAATTTGCTGCATTTACAGCTGTGGGAAATCCATGATGGATGGTTAATAGTGCAGGATGGGCAAAAAAATTTCAGTGATGATTACGTGCAACTTCAGAAATTTCGTTGAGCGTATTGTTTCCCAATAAAATGATTTAATCCAACTCAATCAGGGACACGACTTTTTCTGGACTCCACGATGACACAGCGGGTAGCACTGGTGACTGACACCTCCCCGGTTTGGACGAGGGTTTGAATCCAGCTCAGCTCGTGTGGAGTTTGCGTGTCCTCTTTGTGCTTATGTGGGTTTCCTCCCATGGTGTGAAGACGTGTCATTTAGATTGGTGATTCTAACTTGCTGGTAGTGTGTGCAATTGTCCTGCAACAAACTGACCTGTCTTCCAGCATATACCCTTCCTCATGCACTATGTTTATGAAATAGGCTCCGAACCATAGGAAGCTAGCAGTGGACAAATGGTTAATAATGAAGTGACTGGATGGCTTATCTTGTTACTGAACTTTATGCTATACTGGTATCACAAGATATCTAATGTAAGGGAATCCAAGTTGAAGATTATGCTGTCTCTTCTAGTACCAGTCTTAAATGTGCTAACCCTCATATTCTTCCTCAAAAAAAAAAGACTTAACAGCATCTTGAGCATTGCCAGGTTAAGCACACTCCTTCTGCCCAAGCAGAAATGGGCCTCCCAGATTTTAATTGCCTTATGGACTATGCCAATTTGGAGTCATACCCTTTAGACTATGCATTGCTCCAGAAAACTCAGTACTTACATTGGATTAAGAAATGTATTTCTAGACTTCATTATAAGAATAATCTGGTTCGCAAGGTGTCAGCCATGTATGTATGTATGTATGTATTTATGGAGGAATTATTAGGTATTTATGGAGGTTTTCTTTGGTATATATACAATTTTAATGTTTATCAGCTATTAAAATGTTCACCATGATAAAACATAGAAACAATAATGAAAGCTACATTGTGTGATGTTTCACAACATTTTTGCTTGACTAACGGTTTGGGTTTCACAGCATTTTGTGCTTACACTTTTAAATTGGAACAGCTGGCAGTGTAATGGTTAGAGCTGCTGCCTTTGAACCCAGGGGCTGCACATTCAAATCACTAATTTTGATAGTCACAGTTATTTGCAGAATAAAACTAATTCTTTGATCCTTCTAGGGAGGTGAGTAGACTAAGCAGCTGGTGTTTCAAACATGCTTGGCAAGAGTTTAGGGAGGGGACTAGTATTTGCTTTGACCTCAAGAGGGAGACAAATCTGATCCCATAGCACTCATTTTTCAGTGAACAGTGCATATAATTCAACCTAGTAGTTACCACTCAAAACCTTAGAACACAGTAAGATAGAAAATGACAAAATACCATTACAAAAAATAAATTCACTTTTTTATTTTTTAGTCACAATGACAAAGTTAAAACAAACCAGTCCCAAAGTGACAATGCAAGGTAACTGGATGCAATAAATCTTTAAATATTTTAAAAATAAATTTCAGGAAAAAAGTAACTTGAGAAACAGGAAAATTTGCAAAACAGCCCACGCAAGACGCCATCAGAAAGACAGACATCACTCAAAAGTGATATGAGTATACGCAAAGTCTTTCGTCTTCGGCTCAGTGGAGGACAATAGTAAGCAGGCAACAGCAGAAGATGCATGACCGTGGTTGACCCTTTCTGTTTGAGTAACCCTTTAAAAAATGGAAATTCTTCTCACGAGGTATTTAAACAAACAGCAGGTGACAATGACACTCATTTCTCACTTGCCCCCTTAAGACTGCAAAGGGTAAAACTATTTTAATATTACAGCACTGCCAAAAAAGGACTATGTGTACAGCAATGCACAGGGTATAATAGTTTTCTTCAATAAAATACATTATCCAGGAGCAACTACATCAATCAATACCCATTACAAATGAATTTTTTTTCATAGAGATAAAAACTGAGAAATCACAAAATTTATATAGCCAGTTATATACCCTTTTTTGGTTTTAAAATTCTAAACAATGATGCATATCTGATGCTTACAAAATCCTGAGAAAAGGCAGTCATAAAATTGGGTAGAATACGTGCACACATTTTTTAAAGGGGGAGTTAAAGAAAGGTTTTCAAACATCAGGATCCCTATAGTCGGTGGGGTTTGTCAAGTGAGAAAAGCCATACATTTGCAACTGTAACAGTAATAACCCATTGAAAAACTATATTTTCTGTCACATTTTGGGAAAAAAAGTGCCAGCACGAATACACTATTTAGAAAGTAAACTGAAGATTTTCGATAATGTCTCTACCACACTGAAGAAACAGTACAGAGTGCCATCTGAAGACCTGTCATATGCAGAGTAACTGCTGTTTAAGGTCATCCTCATAGGCAAAATCATAAAAGATGAATATGTTGTCAAAAAGCGCTGCCAGCAAAGCTATTAAAATACATGTTTAGCATTATTCCAATAGGAGACTGTTCTGATGGAATGATTTTATATATCAATACATTCACATTTAAATGAAAAACTAAACATTTTGCTCAAGAATGTATTTTGCTCAAGAATATCGCAACTTTAAAAAAACAATAGGTCAGCAGATAAGAAAATATATGGAATGCAGAATCTTTTTTTGTTCAGCATTCTACAAAAGTTTTTAGAATTGTACAAAGCAAAATAACCATTTTTAAACATCTCACAAATCAACAAAGCAATGCTCCAGATTCAAATACATTGTGGCAGTGGAAGAAAAACATGTCTTGTGTGTATCAAAACTGATAAAATGCCCTGAACACAGAATATTTAAAATACATAAAGAAATTGCTGATTCACTTTTTTTTTTTTTCTTTTTTTACATTTTTAGAACACCTTAAAAAAGCTGCAGGATTCAGCTGGAGAGAGGGATGCTAATGTAAACTATTACTTCGCGGTGAACCATGTGTTACTATGCTGGCCCTCGGATTCACAGATTCTGTGACTGTGTGAACAAATTCAAGAAAAGATAAGTAGACTATAAGGCATTGTCAAAGTATTTTTCCAACTAGAGTGATACAAAATCCAAGACATCTGTTGATGTGAAAAGCTTAACTAGTCCTCTGCTATTGACATCAGCTAATAATAAACATTCAAATGACAAAATCAGTTCACATAAAACTTTCAAATTAACCTAGAGCACCTTCATCTCCCTTATCTAAAACAACATGATTTCTATTCTGGATTATAAGTAGGTTTGTGCAAATTGCTATTCCACCATTTTCACATTATAAGAGTCCCATAGTATGTGTAACGACCAACTAAAGGTCAGAGGAAATGGAGGGGGGAAGACATCATACACCACATTTCAATATAAACTATTTTCTTATTAATTCATCCATCCAGGTGATGCAACATAATCTCCAGCCTTGCAAGAATCACGTCACCAGTAGGTGGCGCTGTTTGCGACAAATGAGAGGAACCCTGCTGTTTCAGTCATCGAATGGAACGTACGCCGGAGCTGGTTCCGCAGAGCTACAGTGGCACGACGGGGACTTGAACCCGGTCCCCCGATGGTGGGCGTGAGTGAATTTTAAAGATGTCCCTCTAGGAAGCCACCCAGAACGTACATCTCTACACAAAGGAACAAATTTACTGCAGATTTCACTGAGGTGACACTTGTGCTAAAATCCCATGCCCTTAATCTATTATGTTCTTCTGGCTTGTATACAGTGAAAGGCCAGTGAGTGCGACTGCTACCGACAAGACCGATGCGTCCTCACAAAAGTTCGTTTGAAAGAACAATATACTCTATGCCTACCATCTGAAAAACATCACCAAAAGTTACAAATGAAGTCCTTAATGAACTGAAAATGTAATTTAATATGGCGTATTTATATTGCTTATAATGTGTGTGGTTTTTTTTTTTTTTTTTTTAAACTTCTCACCACCTGAAATGGTTGGTATAGAATTATCAATTAACAGAACAAAACTTTAAAAACAGCTCTATAGTTTGAAAATGCACCCACATTTTGTGGATATTAAAACACCATAAAAAAAAAAAAAAAACATTAGTTCTCAAATACTTTGAAGCAAAAAAGTTATCAGTTACAGAGGGGGCAAATAATTTTGGGAGTGGGGAGGAGGAAAAAAAAAGTGTATTCCTGCCCCACATCAGAAATGTTTGCGATTACAATGTGTCAATACTGACTGAAGGAACAAATTCTTAATTCTTTGAATTATTTACTAATTGCCACATTATAATGTGTCAACAAATGCATATGTCAACATTTTGACCAAGACAACAACTAAAACATTTGTTAGTAATATAAATCAAGGAACATTTTCAGCACATGTGTACTGAACTCCCAAATAGCAGACCATTTCAGGGTTATCCAAGAAAAAAGGTGCAAACTGAAAAAGGTGCAAAACTACAGTATGTCACTAATGTCAATACATTTTCAAAAACCACATTAAACTTAATAAAAAAAAAATCAGTCACATCTAAACACTAATCGTAATTTGAAGTGTTTTGTTTTCTCTGTTATTCACTTTGCTTGTACAAGTGCAGCAGAAAAATTAAAGCTGTACTTTGAAAAGGGGAAAAAAAATGAAAAATCAAACTAAACAAATGTGTGGTATTAATCTGAACTCAACGGTAAAAGGCTGAGGAAACATCTGTCTTTACAGTTATATACTCCAAACCTGATACAATGCAGCCCTATATGTAATGTAGACTCGCAACAGGGATGATGCCTAGACCGTATTCATTTTCCTAGATTTCCGAGAAGATATTTTTACAAAATGTCTAAAAGTGATCTAGCCAGGACTTATATCACAGTCAAGTATCTTAAACCATAGTGTCCATGTTATATTGGGATTACAGGGCATCTGCAAAGACATCAAACCTGCTGTTCACAGACTAAGACGGAGTAAAGTTCATTCTAAGAATTAATGTTATGAACAGCAGTCCCCTTTGGTAAAAAGGAGCCTAATTTGCACATGTAATGGACTTATTCAAGTGAGACTAAATATATCTCTAAAAATTAACTGGAATGAGGAATAGAAAAGTCATGGCCAACAATATTTCCAATCATCTGAAAAATTTGGTCCAAGTTGCAGTTTTTTATGCATTCATATACAAAATTGCATGTCATTAACTATAGCATAAATGAGTGGCACGTCTAGATAAATACAAGCAGTATGGACTGATGAAACTGTATAAGTGCTGCAAGGGCCATGATGTGCATCTAAACCTATCTGTACGACAAGACAGTGAATCTGGGCTGAAAGAAGCTGTGGGAAATTACCGGATGTTTCCACGAACGTGGTGCTACCTCTATCCCTTATTTGTATAACTGATCCCCTGAGCTAATAATGATTTTATTTTAATTAAAAAAAAAAAAAAAAAAAAAAAAAAAAAAAAAAAAAAAAAAAAAAAGCTCATTCAATTTAAATCAGCATCTAAATCACCCAAAGCTGAGCTTTTGGAGGACTCAGCATGAACATAGTACTTGAAGACCATTCAGTCAAACACACCAATGTCCTCTTAATACTGCTTGAAATCATTTTTGAACCACTGGATTCAAACACTCATTTTAGTTCATTTTTAAAGGCTATCATCACAAAAAAGACAAAATTAACAATAATAAATTGTACACAGCACAGCTGAGGCCGTTTTATCGATTTTTTTTTTTGTTTTAAAACATGCAGTCAGTGTGCAACAGCACTTAAAAAAGGAGCAAACCATCATTTCAAGTATTCAATCAAATATGAACCTAATTTACCTTGCAACTTTTTTCAAGGTAATATGATTTAAAAGGAAACAGCATAAATATAAGGGAAAAAAAATAGATGAGGGGCAAAATGTTGACCTCAGGTTGACTGTAGCCGATAGCCATCTTTCTCACCAGGAGGGAAGATGGAGATTCTGCAGGAGCACTCGCTCAGCTGAGCTTCTTCTGCCAAAGGTCCCTGTGGTCATCGTGCTCCTCCGGGGTGATGTCTGGACAGAAGCCATTGGCCACATCAGACAGGGTCTCCATACCAGTCTGGAAGCCCGTCTGCTCTGGGTACAGGTACTCCTTGGCGAAGTCAGGATGCTCCTCAGCAAAGCTCTTGAACTCATCTGCCACCAGGTGGTGCAAAAGGGTGAGCAAAATATCCATTTTATCAAATTTCGTCTTAAGGTACACTAGGCTTTTACATTCACATTTATTTAGCTCACACTTTTCTCCAAAGCAACTTACAAAGTTAAGCTACTTACAATTATTTACCCATTTATCCAGCTGGGTAATCTTACTGGAGCAATTTAGTTTAAGTACCTTGCTCAAGGGTATTACAGCCAGAGGTAGGACTCGAACCTGCGACCTTCAGGTCCATAGGCTCTAAATACTGTATAACCAGCTATGCCAAAAAACTGCACGGCCTGTTTGCTGTACAGTCATTTCAGCTAATTTTATGGCTGATAGCGCTTGCTATTAGAATTATTAAATTTCAAGGAAATATTCTTCACTCAAAAAAAATCGATGTTACCATTTCTAGGCAGACCAGCAGGTGTCAGCTAAATAATTTAAACTATTTGCATAAAAGTGATGGCAAAAAATTACAAAAATGAAACTGAATAAATATATAGAATAAATAAATGGATCTGATCCAAAAAAATTAAAAGCCAATCTCACCAAAGGTGATTTTTCCTTTGTCGTCAACATCGATTGCACGAAACAGATGCGATACATTCAGGTCTGACACCCCTAAGGCAGTCTTCAAAATACACATCAGATCATCTTCTACGATGGCACAGTCCTCCTCTGCCTCATACATCTGTAAGAGAAGAAACTTGGGATTTCATGATAATGCTGCACACTTCAATAAAACTGAAAAGTTCATAATGTAAGTGAACAGAACATGTTGATGGGTTCACGTTAATTCTTAGACGTTCACCGGCGATGCTCTTCTTTTTTGCAATATTACGCCCAGTATATTTTACTCGCCACTTTTCTGCATAGAGAATTTTTTCTTTGTAGCCATTTGAGGTCTCTCTGAAAAGTGTGGAGAGAGTAAGCCTGTGGGATTAAAACACTGGATGCCAGAGAAATTTTAACAGCCACGACAGCCATAGTCCCTGGGTTTGTTTGCTGCTGCTCTCACCTCTTGAACTTCAAATTTACTACAATTTCTCTTGTGTTTTATGTCTTTACGTTACCGTGACTATGAGAGCGATTTCCTTTGGCCATTGTGATACGGGCTTACTTATTTACCTGTTGCTTACTGGGCAAAATAACTGCATTACTGAAAAGTGCCTTTTCAGTTCAGTGATGCTTTAAGGTGGCTGGACTG